>NC_053489.1:350309103-350909103 GCF_905171775.1 Rana temporaria | reverse complement strand
CATTTGGCTGGCCAAAAACCAGGACACTTTTTGCGATTCGGCACTGCGTTGCTTTAACTGACAATTGCGCAGTCGTGCGACGTGTTTTCCAAACAAAATTGACGTCCTTTTTTCCCACAAATAGAGCTTTTTGTTGGTGGTATTTGATCACCTCTGTGGTTTCTATTTGTTGCCCTATAAACAAAAATAGAGCGACAATTTTGAAAAAATATGTATATTTTTTTACTTTTTGCTATAATAAATGGCACCAAAAAAATAAATATATATAAAAAAAAAACATTTTTTACCTCAGTTTAGGCCGATACGTATTCTACATATTTTTGGTTAAAAAAATAAAAATAAAATCACAATAAGTGTTTATTGATTGGTTTGCGCAATAGCGTCTGCAAAATAGGGGATAGTTTTATGGATTTTTTTTTTTTTTTTTTTACTAGTTATGGCGGCGATCTGCGATTTTTATCGTGACTGTGACATTATGGCAGACACTTTTGACACCATTTTGGGACCATTGTCATTTTTACAGCGATCAGTGCTATAAAAATGCACCGATTACTGTAAAAATGCCACTGGCAGTAAAGGGGTTAACCTAGGGAGTGATTCTAACTGTTAGGGGGCGTGGCATGCCACTGTTTGCTGCTCCCGATGACAGGGAACAGACAATCAGTGACATGTCACTAGGAAGAACGGGGAGATGTTGTGTTTACACTAACATCTCCCCATTCTTCAGCTCTGTGACCCGATTGCGGGACATAGAGTCCGCGGGAACAGTCACGGAGCTCGCGACAGGGTCTCGGGCCGAATGACCATGTGGATGGCAAATTAAAGGGGACGTATATATACGCCCATTTGCCCAGCCGTGCCATTCTGTCAACGTAAATCTGCGTGCGGCAGTCCTTAAGCAGTTAAAGAAAATACACCAAAGCAGGGGAGAAGCAAACAAGGATGCTGTGCACAATTCCCAATGTCCTCCCTATCAACTGATGACGTCACTGGTTGTTAGAACACTAGCGGCTAGAAGGTCACAATGAAAACCTGTGACTTTGTGTAACTAAAAGGCAGGCTTGATCCACCTGTTGACAATTTTTTGACAATGTTTAGACATTTTTCCAAGGCACCCCTGAAGAAACCTAAAGGCACCCCAGTGTGCCTGGGCACCCTGGTTGAAAAAGGCTAGTCTAGATGACTGTGGAACATTTTTGGGATTTCTGTAATATTTACATTAAAGCTTTCTCTCTCTTCTGTACAGTTGGCCCATTGAAATATTCAACTACTCTAACCAACCGGCAGCGTGGAAACATGGTATCTGTATTGCCAGCTACACTGGACTGTGAGTACACGGAGAAGTGCAGCGTCACTTAGTATAACACCTAACACATATTTATATAGAGAGATTTTACTTGCAGAAACATTAGTTTACATCAGTTTTCATGCACGTTTGACTAAGTTTCTATGCACATTGACATCTGTTTGTTTTTATGTGCATCAGTTATGTGCCCTGTTCACACCAATGTTAATTTCATGTCAGTTTTTTTTTTCCATGCGGAAAACTGCATACATGTTGCAAATTCATAGTTAGTCAGGTTGAAAAAAGACAAAAGTCCATCTAGTTCACACACACTGCACTGAAAAAATCCACACATTGTGGTGTCAACAAGGCACATAGAAAACCATTGATTTATTTGAGCCCTTGTAGAATGCCTACAGAAAAACTGATGTATCTGCACCATGGTATGGCCTCAAATTGCAAAAGGGATAGTGGTAGGTTACGTTAATGTGTAATATAAACTTTTTTTCTGTATCAAAAACGCATGGAAAGTAGGTTATATGGTTTTCAATTGCATAGTTCACACCAGTGTTTGCAGTTCCAGTTCCAGAAAAAAAAGTAGAACATGCTGCATTTTTTCTGCGCTGGTGTAAAACGCATCAAAAACACACTGAAACTTACCTAAATTCACCAAAAACACACTGGAACACACATGTGATTATTTAGGGCCAGTTCACACCATAGAAACGCAGTCCGGATGCGTTCCAGATGCTTTTTTGAATGCGCATTTTTGACGCGTTTTTATGCGTTCCAGTGGGTTTTGGTGCATTTTTGATGCAGTCTAGTGAATTTCCCCCCCCTCCCTTTTTTTTTTTTAACCTTAAATAAGGACATGTGTGTTCCAATGCATTGTTGATGCATCTATTTGCGTTCCAGGGCATTTTTGATACGTTTTTCAGCATTCGAATACAGTCCAGTGCAGGAAAAATGAAGCATGTTCTACTTTAATTTACTCGAACGCTCTGGAACTGCAAGCACTGGTGTGAACTATGCCATTGAAAATCATATAACCTACTTTCCATGCGTTTTTGATGCAGAAAATAAAACACACTGGACTGCATGTGGTGTGAACTGGCCCTGAAGGTTAAGAAAAAAAGAGGGGGGAAAAATGCACTGGACTGCATCAAAAATGCATCCAAAACGCACTGGAACGCATCACAAACACGCATGCAGAAACATCTGGAAGGTATCCGAACTGCGTTTCTATGATGTGAACTCGCCCTAATCTAATAAATATGCCAAAAGCATTTTATTACTATATGTATAATCACACTCATAGGTTGGACTTTTTTAGGTATTTTTTTTTAACCTCACCTACTATGTAACTATGTATTGTACAAGTGCAAAAAATAAATAAAAAATGATTCTACTATCTGTTCATCCAGCCAGAAATCTTTTAAACCAGCAATTTGCTGTACTTTCTGCCTCTGGACTGTTATTAGCTAGGATTGTTCCCTGTTACAATCATAATCTTTCTACGTTTTGGTTCTCTTGCATTGCTATCCTAGATAGGAAGATTACAGGACCCAAGTCACAGCTACTACATGAGCTTCTATGTTGAGAAGTAGCTAGATACACTGAGCTGCATTTATAGCGTTGCCATAGCAGCTAATGAGATTTTCTTTCCTTTCATAATCTGCAGTAGAAAATAAGTGAATCTGATTCAGCCTAGGTTCACACTGCTGCGAATTCAAATTGCCGCCGATTTGACATGTCAAATCGCATCTCAAATCGTTCCAAATCGTACCCAGTGTGAACCAGGGCTCATAAATAGTTATACTGAAGAGGGCTCGTTAGTGACCGTCTGTTATAGGTAACTGCAAACCAATACTCAAAGGGGGTCTAATAAAAAATAAAACGGTAGGTCCTCCAGTAAAAGTGCATTTACATTTATTCTGTGCAAATGAGGAAAACATTTATATTATTGGACTATTTCTTGTTCCGGGCAAAAGTTTTCCAATGATGTAAAATGGAAAATACTGCATTTGGCTAAATGTGGTATTTTATGTTTTAAATCCAATGAAAACATTGAGCCAGCACAGGTATAGCATAGCTTAATAACATTTGTTGTTATGTACATGTACTGTATTTATTGGCGTATAACACTCACTTTTTACCCTGAAAATAGAGGGTAAGCTGTGCCTGCGTGTTATAGGCAGGGGGCTGTGGAAAGTTTTTTTCCTGAAACTTCCCTCTTAAAGTTAGGGTGCGTGTTATACGCCTGTGCGTGTTATTAGCCAATAAATACGGTACTTGCTCTGGGCAAATTGCTATGCAATTTTCGTACAAATAGGCTCCTAGGTGTTTAGTTCCAGCTGATGCTTCAATGGTGTGTAAACCGCAACACTGAACTACTATTTGCTCCTTTCTGGGCAGGTAAATCTACAATCAAAAATATTTTTCCAGTGCTATTCTGTGCATTCTGCACTAAGGGCCAGATCCACAAAAGGGATACGCAGGCGTATCTGCTGATACGCCGTCGTATCCCTGTTTATATCTATGCGGCTGATTCATAGAATCAGTTCTGCATAGATATCCCTAAGATCCGACATGTGTAATGGACTTACACTGTCGGATCTTAGGATGCAGTACCGCGGCCGCCGCTGGGGGCATTTCTCGTCGAAATCCAGCGTCGGGTATGCAAATTAGCACTTACGGAGATCCACAAAGCTTTTTCCCTTCGTTATTTCTCCGTAAGTGTTAGTTTGCTGTCGCAAAATTAGGGCTGCTTTTACAAAGTGTAAACTTAGTACACCATGTAAAAGTATACCCTTCTTTCCCGCGTCGCTGTCAAATTTTTTTAAAATTTATTTTTTTCTCCCGCCGCATCTCTTTTTTTACCCGTCGCGATTCACAAAACTCGGCGCAACGTAACGTAACGCAAAGCACGTCGGGAAAATAGCATCGGGAGCATGCGCAGTACGTCCGGCGCGGGAGCGCGCCTTATTTAAATGGGACTCGCCCCATTAGTTTGGGCCCGCCTTGCGCCGGACAGATTTAAGTTACACCGCTGCAAATTTCTAGGTAAGTGCTTTGTGGATCGGGCACTTAGGTAGAAATTTTGCGGCGGTGTAACTTAAATCGGAACATTTAAGTTGCACCCGCTGGTTGTGGATCTGGCCCTAAAATCTCAGACACTGTTTTCTGCACGGTCTGTGAATTACAGAACACCTCCCTTCTATGGTATGGAGATGGGGAGCGGTGGAGGTGTTCTTTAGTCCAAATTAGGAGTGAGCAGCCTAGGGTGACAATACTTCATCTCTAAAGACACAGTGAGCGTTGTCACTGTAGGACAGGAAGTGTGTTACTGGCATATGAAAAGAAAACTATTGCAGTAGCTGTGGTGCTGGGAAGCTGCAATTCTTGGATTTAGATACAGTTTCAACACCTTGCATGGGCAAGTTCAAATAAATGTATGTGAGCATGCAAGCCTTTTAAAAGACCCTTATACTTAATTTCAGAGCGTTAGTATTTTATTAGTAGAAAGATCAGTGTTTTAAATGATTATTGAGTTGATTGTTTGTCCCTTTTTACCAGCCCTATCTGTACATCAGGTTGCAGCTCAGGGAGAGCTGACTCAGCTAAAGGAATATCTACAGAAAGGTATTTTCCTCTCATTTTACACAATTATTAACACTGTGTGTGCGCTATGGTCTGGGCAAGCCTACTGTTTCTTTTAAACTTTTTTTTTTTTTTTTGCCCCAAGATGACACTTTACTAAATCGACCAGATGAGCGAGGTTTTACTCCTCTAATGTGGGCTGCTGCTTTTGGAGAAATTGAAACTGTTCGGTATCTCTTGGAAATGGTAGGGTTTTTGTTTGTAGCTGTTGAAGAATGGCTTTATATTTATATGTGGATTTTAACAACCTAAGGCTGCATTCACATTGTAACGCCGCGTATGCGGCGTATTTTGACGCGATTTGTTTAACTTTTTTTTTTTCACAAATTATTTCCATTGCTGTCTATGCCCGAACGCCAATGCCGCCTGAAAAAAAAGTTCCGGGACTTGTTTTCAGGTGGCAGGCGTACGGCGTTCGGCGTGAGATGTGAACCATCTCATAGACAGCAATGGAAATTCGCCCCTCCAGCGTATCGAGCGTCGCGCTTCAGGTGTTTTGTCGCCTAGGTGTGAATGCAGCCTTAATGTATTCAACCTGTACCCAAATGATGTGCACTTCAGTATTTACATATTCTGAAAGAGCACTTGAAAACAAACCTGTGTTCACCATTTATCTCTGTAACTATTTACATTATGAAGGAATTCATCTTTAACCACTTGACCTCCAGAAGATTTGCTCCCCCTTATAATTAGGCAATTTTTTGCGATAAAGCACTGCTTTAGTTTAACTGATAATTGAGTTGTTATGAAACGCTGTACCTAAATAAAATGTATACCATGTTGTTCCCACAAATAGAGCTTTCTTTTGGTGGTATTTGATCACCTCCTGTATTTTTTTTATTTTTTGTGCTATAAACAGAAAATTCTAAATATATATATTTTTACTTTCTGCTAAAAACACATTCAATAAAAAATAGAAAAAGTCAAATTTCTTCATACATTTTCTGCCACACATTTTTGGTAAAAAAATTCCAATAAGTGTATATTGATTGGTTTGCGCAAAAGTTATATAGCCAGATTCAGGTATGTGAGCCTAACGTTAGGCAGGCGTAGCGTATCGCATATACGCTACGCCACCGTAAGTTAGAGAGGCAAGTGCTGTATTCACAAAGCACTTGCGTCCTAAGTTACGGCGGCGTAGCGTAAATGTGCTGGCCTAAGCGCGCCTAATTCAAATTGTGAAGAGGTGGGCGTGTTTTATGCTAATGAATCGTGACCCTTTGTGATTGCCGTTTTTTACGAACGGCGCATGCGCCGTCCGTGGACATATCCCAGTGCACATGCTCCAAATTACGCCGCATAGACTTATTGGTTTCGACGTGAACGTAAATGACGCCCAGCCCCATTAACGGACGACTTACGCAAACTACGTAAAAATTACAAAATTCGACGCGGGAACAATGTCCATACTTAACATTGGCTAGGCCAGCTTTTTGTTGGACTAACTTTACGCCTGAAAACGCCTTACGTAAACGGCGTATCTTTACTGCGACGGGCAAGCGTACGTTCGTGAATAGGCGTATCTCGCTGATTTACGCATTCTAGGCGTAAATCAGCGTACATGCCCCTAGCGGCCGGCGTAAATAGTCAGCAAAGATACGACGGCGCCCGCAGTCGTATCTTGGCTACATTTAAGTGTATCTCAATTTGAGAATACACTTAAATGTACGACGGCGCAAATTGAGTTACGACGGCGTATCTACTGATACGCCGGCATAAAGCTCTCTGAATCTGGCTAATAGTGTCTACAAACTATGGTATGAATATATACTGGAATTGTATTTATTTTAATTTGTTTATACCAGTAATGGTGGCGATCAGCGATTTATAGCGGGGCCGCAATATTGCGGTAGACAGTCGGACATTAACTGGCACTTTTGACACTTTGTGGAAATTGGTGACACTAATACAGTGAGCAGTGCTAAACATATGCACTGTGACACTTCTAATGGCCCTGGCGGGAAAAGAGTTAAACATCTAGGAAAAACAAAGGGTTAATTGTGAGCCTAGCCAGTTTACTCAGGGACATGATGGATTTTATTCCCTGCAAATGCACATAATTCATCCCTTTCTCCTCCTGTCAGAACAGAGATCTGCCTTGTTTACATAGGCAGAGCTCCGTTCTGTGTCTCTGCCTCTGCCTGACGATTGGCGGGTGCTGGCGGTCATCCAGTGCCTGGCACCCGCAAATCGGCTTCTGCTGGAAGCGCAGTATATATATATATATATATATATATATATATATATATATATATATATATATATATATATATATATATATATATATATATATATATATATATATATATATATATGGATGGATAGATAGATAAATTATAATGTGTGTGTGTGTGTATGATTCTGTACAGAAGGGCCACCCTGTAGCAGTATATGAGCGATCCTTACGTGATTAATGCTCACATCAGCGGCACAGATGGCAGCCTTGTAAGCGGTTAGAAATCGACTGATATTGGACTTTAGAGTCTTTGATATATTCTATTTGGATCTTTTGGAATATTTGACTTCACAGTACAAACCGTTTTAAAGCCCTTTTGTTTCTCATTCATTGATGGACTGCTGCCTACAGATGGATTGGCAGCCCTGTATAAACCCCACCTACAACTAGCATGCCTCCTTTCTTTTCTTTTTTGCTAGTGTCCTAAAAGGATAAAACACATATACTTCCTGTCCAGCTCACAGCAATCTAACCTTTTTTGCTAGGTACCATTTTTTTTTTTTCCCTCAGTCAAGTTTCTGACTTCATCGCTGCTGAGCTGGGACAATTAATGCAGCTATCTAGGTCAGCCTTTTCTTAGCTTGACTTCGATTTGCCATACCTGGACCCCACTGGACTGATGATTGCAGGGCTACCAAGGAATGGCCTTTAACCTCCCTGGCGGTATGATTCTGTCAGAAAAAAGGTGCTGAAAGCGGTACCATTATTTGCAAGGAAATTTGGCGTTTTATATTGTAGGTCTGTAATTTTTAGAAATAACTCACTTAAATCTGACCAAACCAGAGTTTAATAGGCATCCCGGGTATGACATTTTTTTAAAAACAAAATTATAAATTATAATATAATAAATAATTATAAATAATTATAACAAATAATAATATAATTATAATAAAAATTATTCAATAATGTAATCAAATTAAAATCACTGAAATTTGCTCAGTTGCAGAATTGTTGCTGTCATTATTTTTTTTTTTTTATGACGAATTTCCCCACAAATCGCTATCGCACAATTCTGCAAGTGATTATAATTTATTATCGCTGTTTTTTAGCTGATCTAAAACTATTTTTGACATAAAGGGACACTTTTGGTTGCTATGGACAATCTACAGTTTGCAGGGAGAAAGAAACGTTTTTATTATATAAAATGACATGCATGACACAGGACAGACCACTAGGGACAAGGGGGGTGTGTTTTTTTTTACATACAGTACTGTAATCTATAAGATTACAGTATACTGTATGTAAAGTGTTTGTTTACGTTTTTAAATTTGGCGCCGTTCTCCGTCCCCGTGCGTCGTAACGTCGCAGGGAACGGAGATCGGCGTCACACGGAAGCACTATGTGAATCGAGCGAGGTCCCGCTCGCTCACACAGCGCGGTGGCATCGCTGGATCCAGGGACAAGGTAAGTAAAAAGTGCCTGTGGATTCAGCGAGGCGAGCCCGAGACTGACTCGGGGTTACCGATCGTAGCAGGAAAATCAAACCCCGAGTCAGTCTCGGGAAGACCGCCAGGGAGGTTAAACACTGGACTCTGAATTGGGACATTTATAGACCTAGGTGTATTGGTAAAAGTTAGCTGCACTCTCCAGGTCCAGAGCTGTGGCACATCTCCAGGTATGACCTTGTCGCTGAAGACTTACTTTGTGAGTAGATTTTTATCAGCTGTTTGGGCTTCATCAGTACCCAAAACCTTGCTTTGTATCCTGAGCTTTAGGTTGCCTTACTGCTTCGAGTAACCCCTGCTCAAACTCTACTAATGGCTCCAAGACTGCTTTTCAGCAAGACGACGTTTGCAACCTAGACTCTGTTTCATCATCAGAGTCCTCTTTAGCTGTAGTGTGGCTGGTTCCTTTTCCCTTTCAGCTGCGGCTTTTACTACAGTCATGTAAAATGTTATGTTCAAAGTAAACACATGAAAGAGTCTCTGAGAATCTTTGAAGACATCGTTGTTAGGCTGACAGAAAATAATGAAACCAACTGTCAGTATTGTCATATACCTGGAGGGGGAAAAAAATAACATCTAAAAGAAAGTTATTTTGATGTTATTTTTTTTCTAAACAGATAGCTGAAATTTTGTATGGCACATGTGTGAAATGAGGCGCATGACCTCACGTGCTTTATGTCACGCATGCACCATATAAAAATTTAGCTAGTGTGTAAAAACACTTTTTTTGTTTCAGCTATCACAAGGTAGGAAAAATATCCCCTTTAGGCACTGGTGACATTGCCTTCCCAGGGGACATCTGCCAGACCAGGACTATGCCAGTCTTGCTTTCGGGTAAACTAGGAAGTGCACAAACAAAAAAACATGTTGGATGAGTTTACATCAGCATGCAGAGCTGCAAACTTATGTGAATTGTATTAAAAGGGGGGAAAGTTTTGCTTTAAAAGACCTAAACGATATGCTGTTCATTTTTTGAACACTGTTCTTGCTGATGGGCCCTTCTCACCTCAGGCTGTGGCTGACTGGTTGAATATCCTAAAAAGGGATCCTATCACTTGTGCAGTTAATCCTATGGACGCCTCCCTTCCATATGGGTCTAATATTAGGACACTTTGGCCAAAGTACTGGACTGCAGAACCCGCATCTGGTTCGAATGGACCTTGGCGAGACGACGTCTCTTCGAATCTGCACAATACCAATATCAATGATGCTACTGGTGGCAGCAGGAGAAGCCTAAGGAACAGACTTTTTTTCCCTCCTTATCAGTTAGGAAACAACTCCAGCAGCCTTCAAGTTGAGACCCTCCCTAGCTTTATTCCTAGTCTACCAGCAAGGTCAGGTGGCTAAAAGTCCACCAAATACTTAGACAAGCCTTTTTCCACATGAAGGTGCACCTCCATTATCCAGAGTTGGGGGAGGTTTGTTAACTGTTACACAGAGCTTGCATCTTAGATGGCTTGATTGCAGGAGGTGGTTATACCAGGGCTACATGATGAAGCATTGTTCCCTGGCCCAACCTCAGCTTTTCACCTCCAAACTTCCTGTCACAGCACTGATCAGATCTCCATTACGTCCTCTGGGGTCTTCTGAACCAAGGTGTCATTGCCCCCTATTCCTGTAGGACTTTTACTCCAACATATTCAGAGTTCCTAAACCCAAAGAGGGGAGGGCATCAGTCATATCTTGGATCTCAATGCTCTTAATCTTTTTATAAACATAAAATTCAATTTTGATAAACATTTGTTCCACGTGGGACACACAAATCCAACATCATCACCTCGATTCTGCCATTTTTCACCCTTGAAAATATAAATGATTTTGAGGGCTCATGAACTTGTTATATGCATGTAAGAAAAAATAAAAAAAGGATTTGGCCACCCAAGATACAAAATGGGAGGAAGGGCCTGGATGATTTTCACTTTCAGTGAAAGCGGACTTCTTTCCTTATGAATGTCCACTGCAGAGTTTGCCTTGTGTTCTGCTAGCTAACTCCAGCCCAGAGTATTTTCATAGAGAGACAGTTCAATGCCTGCTGCTGTATGGGAGACCATCTCTGAACTTTACACAGTGACTATTCTTGTGGCTACCCTGACCTTGCTAGTCCATCCACAACATTAAAAACATGCACACAAAGCCGGTCCACTAGGGTATCCTGCATTAGTTGTTTGATGAGCAGGAAGCTTAAGGTTACGTAGTATAATGTATACCTGCAGCAAACCGTGCATAATTTTCTTTTTTACAGTAGCTCAAGAAAGAGCTAAATATTGGAGAATTATTCAAGTGGTAGGTTCTTAGTGCTACAGTGCATAAGCCCTGTTAATCAGTTTTTGTTACTACATTGGGTAGTGCTTTAATCTTAGTTGCAGAAAACGGAACACAGATACATAAGGACCATGTATATCTTTAAAACAAAGAAATACAAGTATATCAACCACATTAGAGGATCTGACTACACCATATGGTATTGATAGCGAATGAAATATATTGACATGCTAATTACCTAGAAGATATTTTGTACAAAAATACATTTAAAATCCAGACCCGCTGCACAAAATGCTCAACAATTCTTATTTTTTTTTTGAAGGGTGCTGACCCTCATATCCTGGCAAAAGAACGAGAAAGTGCCTTGTCTTTGGCCAGCACTGGAGGATATTCTGATATTGTAACCCTGCTCCTAAACCAGAAGGTAGACATTAACATCTATGATTGGGTAAGTGAATTACAATTACTATAAGGAAAATTAGGTAAAAAAAAAGTGTAGTCCTTTTCCGATTGAGTTCAAACTTAAATGCAAGTGAACAGGTATCACACAGATGGCACTGAAAGTCCAGTTATACAAAGTAATGCCTCAAGGCAAAACAAGGCTGCTTTTTCTGCAGTGTCTTTTTAGCAAAACAGCTGTGCTCTGGGAATCCTTTCTTAAGTTTTAAATGTGTCTAAAGCAAAGATTATATAGTTTAAAAAAAAAAAAAAAAAAAAAACGATATAAAACTTTTTTTTTTTTTAATTTTTTGTATTCAAAAGATTTTAAATTGAACTTACAGAAACAAAGACAACAAACCAGACTATAAAACAACAATTTCATAATTTATAATCTTGTTTACATAAAATTGACTTTACAGATTTTTAGTTTTAATCTCAATTTAATAATAAACCAAAAAAAAAAATGTTTTCAAAAAAGAATATAGTAATATGGGAATGTACCTTCACAAAGAAGTTAAAGAAACCTATATCACATGGACTTTTAAGGCACCCACAAAAAGATATGTTAAAAATTTTATTTTATTTGTGATACAAACATAGTAGTAAAAGTAATCTAATTTTGTGATGATGCATATAATCAAGGTTCATTCAAAAGGTATGTCATATCCCAGGTATATGTAAACACGGGCAATTTAATACAGACACAGTAGGGAATCGAGAGGGATTCATAGAGCTGCATATGGGTTTCTTCAACTTTTGTATATATGTAGGATGTATAATGGTCGTTTTTTTTTTCAGTTATGTGGAATGTATCTTTAGAATTTTTAAATATACACAGGAAGGGGAGGACAATAATACCAACATTACTATCAGACTGATTCTAACAAGAACTCAGAGCAATGTGGTAGTTTAATGATATAACTGTAACTTTTGCATGAAATAGAAATTAAATCATATAGATAGGGGAAAAGAAAGAAAAAAAAGGAGAGGGGAAAAGAATGAGAGGGGTTTGGGTGGGGTAGAGAGGAGATAAATAGAACTATGGAAAAAGGAATGGAGGTCAATCTTAAAATTCTTCAGACTGTTGAAAGATAATCAAGTGAATTGTATGCCTATCTAAAAAATCCATTGGGGAAGGTATCTGTTTGCCAATGCCTAGGAATAACCACACTTGCCGATGCAAGGACATTTAATTTTTTTACTTTTAGTGAATGTAATTGCCCCAGGGATAAAGGACAAACCCAGGTGGTCATGGGATTATTCGTTATCATAGAACATGTTACCCTAGCATCATTGTGTAGGATGCAGGCTCAAAACAGTTTAATAGGAGCACATTTCCACTATATACTGTGTGTGTGATATATATATATATATATATATATATATAATAATCGTCATGTTAACTACTGCGGTATGGCAACAATTGTCAGGCACAGAGGGCTAAAAATTATGAGAAAGCTGGGCATCAATACCAATGAGTAAGGATTTTGCAATTCTTCTCCTGCACTTTGCAGGAGAAAGAATCAACGTTTTTTCGCAGTCCTCTGGATCTACTAAGATCCTAATGTCACCTTCCAAATGAAGGTGTATATACTGTATAAGTTGGTCAGTGTGGGTCTTCTGTATTAAGATAATGTATAATTGCGAAACTGTGAGTGGGAGGGGATTCTTGTACAAGACGACTTTTGAGAGGTGTTAGGGGTGTGGTCAGTTAGAATCTGAAAGAAGGAAGGTGTAAGAACAATGTAAACTATTGGCAGGTAACCAATTAGGCAGTTGATAGGAGTTTGTGGCATGGGAAGTGCCGCACTTTAAGTATTGCACTCGTCTATGGGAAGATTTGGTCCAAGTTCCAAATACAGATGTTTGCATTGCTGGGGGGAAATGCTTTATTATTAAAATATTGGCATTATAGGGCTAATGTAGAAGGAGATGGCTAAAGAGGAAACAGAATGATCCCAATAGTCAATATTTGTTTTGTTTAGGGTCCTATCCTTCTGCAATTTTGTATCAATCCATGACAGAGCCCATAAGTCAACTTGGTTGAGGATTTGTTTGAGTGCTACTCCGAGTTTAGTATCATGAGGGTACATCCAGTCCACTACTCTAGTTGGTACAGAAGCCTTAAAATAGAGAGCCATGTATGGATAACTGCACCCACCTCTAGATTTGGGCTGAGATGGTGTTTATGATCTAAAACGTTTTGACCCCCCTCAGATGAGTTTTGTGTATAGACATTGTAGTTTTTGGAGGAACGAGTGCAGGATTGTGATTGGAAGAGTTTGAATTATGTATAGGAATCAAGGTGTAAGAAAAGAAAAAAACTGCGCCAATATAAGTGAAAACAAGTCCCTGTAAATAAATAAATAAAAATGTCCAATATATTGATTAAAGATTGGGACAAACAGCACCCCGGTGCACTTGAATTCTTGTCAACCACCACCACATGGACAGCATTTCGTCATACGTTGACGTTTTCAATGGGGATCTGGGACGGCGTGCAGTGACGTCACCGCGTTCTACGCTAGGAGGAAGGGCTCCTGTTCATGCCGGCCGGCATTTGTTTTTACTCGCCTGATTTGCACTTTTGTGTGTAAGTAGGTTTTATCTTTTTTATTAAATCGTTTTGTACGTTACTACACTATGATCCGGTCTCCTTTATTGCATATGGTGTGTGGATTGGCGGCATGTTACGGCTATTGAGGAATTACATCCACGTTGTGGCTCTATGATCCTGGATTCATCCCGCTGTGGATTTCGCTTTTGGCTGATGCATACCTGAGATCTGGAATCCAATCCTGTGCTGTGATTTCATACCCCTGGGTTATCCCGCCCTGGATTTCGTTTACTGCTGTTATTAATTTACCATCTGGTAAGCTGCTGTCCATGTGGTGGTGGTTGACAAGAATTCAAGTGCACCGGGATGCTGTTTGTCTCAATCTTTAATCAATATATTGGACATTTTTATTTATTTACAGGGACTTGATTGTTTTCACTTATGTTGGCGCAGTTTTTTTCTTTTCTTATGTATTTGTGTTATTCACACGTGACTGCTGCCTTCTAGAATTACATTTTTTATTCACATTGTTTGGGTTAGCGCAATTTTTTTTTATATATAGGAATCAAGGTGTGACTTCCATTTTTAAAATATTAATTATATCAAAAAAGGGAGCCTATTTTTGGTCATGGGTTTAAAGATCTGTTACTGATTTCCAAAGTAAAAGTTAGAAGTTCAACAGGAATAGTTCCGATAAGCCAGAAGGAATATGGTCCCCATGACATTTTGCTGATTGGCACCATTTGAAAGGGAAACTGCACTTGTTGAGGCCTGAGGCTGGGTTCACACTTGTCCGACAAATGCTCCGACATTGGGAGCTCATGTCGCATGACGTTTGAAAATCAATGTTTCCCTATGAGAGCCGTCTTAACTGGTCTGACACAAGTCGGTCCGACTTTGAAAATGCTCCCTGTACTACTTTGGTCCTACTTTGATCCTACTTCAGCCCATTGAATATCATTGAAGTCGGATCAAAGTAGGATCCTTGTCCTTACCATCCGACTTTTGACATCCGACATGTGATTACAGCAGCAGTAAAAGGAATTGATCTCACTCTGGGATTGTTTTGATTGGTCAAAGAATAAGTCAGACTATCGCAAAGGATCAAAGTAGTATCCTGTTCATGAAAGTCTGATGGATGTAGGACCAATGTAGGACCAATGTCGCAGAGCAAAGTAGGATGAAAGTCATGTAGTATAGTGTGATAGACAGAACACTGGCCCAATGCCGGCCCAGGAGATGGGACTTCCTATTACAGAGGCTGCTGAGTAAACGGGAGATTCTCGCTGTATGTAATCGGACAGCGCTCGAGGCAGCCCAAATTGATTTATCAGAGTATAACACACACACTATTTGCACCTGATTTCTAGGTTGAAAAGGTACGTGTTATACGTTGATAAATACTGTAATCTTTCTTTATAAATTTATGTCAAAATGTATTCTGATACATTTTCTTGGTGAGAATAACCCAAACCTGTGTATATTAAAAGTTAAAAAGTCCACAAACGATGGTATATATCTGAAAATTGATCAATCCTGATGCTTTGACCCCTTATCTCATTTCTTGTGGGCCGAAAATGCCAGGACAGTACAAATATCCCCCAATTGATCCCTTTTTTGGAAATTAGACAGTCCCAGGTATTTAGTAAGAGGCATTGCGATTTTTTTTAATTTTTTTTAATTGAGTTGTAATTGTTTGTCATAGTTTTTTGGAAAATGTCACCAGTGCAATACAGTGTTGTCACTGGTGTAGCAGTGGTTAGGGACACTGACTGGTGACAGTATTTACAAATTTACAAAGATAAAGGTTTATTATTTTATATTTTTTAAACACACTCTTACCATAGTAACACTGTACTACTCTGGGGAAGTGTTGGGGATTTTTTTTTTACACATTGTAATTCCTTATACCAGTGTATATTAGTACAAGCAACCATTTTTGCTGAATGAAACCGATTAATTCGGGGTCTTGTTAGTGACTGGCCAAAGCTAATCACATAGTACAGATGGACTGTGATTGGCCTTGTCTGTACCGTGTGAAAACTGTGACCAATCAAAGGAAGCCATCCATTGTTTACAATTGCCATATGATCTACTGCGATTGGTTACAGTGATCACATAGTACAGGCAGTGGGCTGGTATAGTAATCAGTCATCAGCTTTGTCTGGTGGCTGTGCGGCCCCACGAGAGGCATGTTCTGGGAGGACGTCATATGACGTCCACCCAGAACAACGAAAGTCCCGCCCGGCCCTCATTTTGCTATAGGCCAGGTGGAAGCTGGTTACCACAACTGAGCTAGTTATTTTGACACAAATGTGCATAGACTGCAAGTTTCTTACCTAAACCATCTTTTTGTTACAGAATGGAGGGACGCCATTACTGTATGCTGTAAGAGGGAATCATGTGAAATGTGTGGAGGTGTTGTTGGGTAATATTTTGAAAACCTTTTCCCCCTAGCTGAAATATTCTGTTAGTGAAGTGGTCTAGTTTGTTTTGGGGAAGGGAAGTGTGCATGTGCAGGAATACATGGAAACATATTTTTCTACATCGTGACACTTCTGTTTTTAGGTTTCCGAAACAAATCATATTGTAACACTGTAATGCACTACTAGCTAGCAAATGAAAGTGTGATTAATATATATGAAGCATATAAATTGATACATTGAGGGGCTGTGATTTGTGATGTTAAAAGAGAAGTATGTTCTTACTTACCTAGGTGGATGCAGCATCAGACCGATGCTTCATCTGTCCCTCGGCGTCTTTGCACTGAGAACTGAGCGATCAAACATCGCCGATGGCTGGGTTCTCTTGGCTCCCCGAGCAGAGAACTGCTCAATTGAAAAGCATGTGGCGTGCATAACACAACCCAAAAACTTCACCCGGTGCAGGAAAAAATGTGCACACACATAAAGAGTGAAACACAAAAAAACTGTGACGGTGCATCGTCAAGTGGCCCTCCGAAAAGGGCCCAGCTCTGATCCCCCGGGGCGTTAGGCTCCTGGCAGGGAAAAGCGTAAACTGCGGTCCATGCAGCCGAAGCCACATGGATCCACCTTGGCCCAAGCAGCCGAAGCCACAAGGACCCAACATCCTCGGAGGGACTGCCGAAACAGAACCCTCCTCGGTGAGGCTCCCCCGAAGGGAGACCCCATGAGAGCAGGCGAACTAAGCCAGAAGGCCATGTCCACCCACTCCTAAGACTTTCAGAGCAGGCCCAAGGACCAGCACCCTACTCATCACACTAAAAGTGCAGTGCACCAAACAAAAAGAAGACAAAACGTGACAAACGGGGGTGAAATAAAAAAGAAAGTGGGGGGAAAAGGAAGGTGGGAATGGTGAGTGGAAAATGGCCACCGTGCAATACGATGGCCGGCCCTCCGGCCAGGAACAAAAATTCCTCTGGTCCTAGCCAAAAGGCTCGGCCCTAGAGGCAGGTGTTAAAAAGTGTGTTTGTGGAGATCGTGACCATGGTTCCAAACGATGAGTGCCCCTCACACACTCGTGCAATGAATGGCACCCCTGGACTGCCACTCCAGGGGCACTATCTCCACAGGCTTTTCAACGGTCCCTGACCCCCGGTCCGGATCAGCAGCACCCTTCCCAGCCAGGAAGGTAGGAGAAGAGGTCGGGGAGAGCCCACCTAAGCAGGCTACTACCCACAACCCCCATCCCTCCCACCTAATCACATTCAGGAAATACTACCCGCACAACTGACTGGGGCAGGCACCACCAATTCCAGACCAGAGGCCAGGGACCCAACCCTCCAGCTTCGACCTCATGCTTCTCTGTCCAAATCAGAAGGCTTTCACCTCCACGCCAGCAGGCTTAGACTGCTGCCTGTCAATCGACAGCTCTCCTCTCTGCTCCTCCATGCTCACTGGAGTGCTGAGCTGTGAAGGGGCGGAGAGCGCCCACTTCAGTCTCTCAGCGGCTCGCTGAGAGGCTGAGACACCTATCAGTCCCGGCACCTGGCGGATCCAGACTTTGCCTAGACTGATTTCTGTGAGGTCAGCACGTCTCTGCTAAAAATGGGTCACAGGAGTGCTAAACGAATTGCACTCCTGTGACCCATAAGAGAAGCCCGGCCAAAACGAGCTCAGGCTAGAATTCTCCTTTAACAACAGTAAGTGCCGGTTCACACTGGGCGCCCGACTGAAGCCGCTCCGCACAGCGCAACCTCAGCGCTGCTTGCAAAAGACTTCTTTAATAGAAGTCAATGCACGCAGCTCCGAAGTCGCCCCTAAGTAGTACATGAACCTTTTTCTAAGTTTAGAACAGTTTCATTGCACTGCATGGAGTGCGACTTGTGAGGCGGCTAAGTCGCCAGACAGGTTGCCACAGTGTGAACCGGCACTGAGGGGGGTTATGAATGTACAACATGTGGTCCTTTTATAAAGTCAGCCTCACTAATAGATTTTTGAATATGAGTGTGTTTGTACATTTTGAAACCTCCTTTTTTTAAAGAAAAACATGCTTATTTTATACCAACAGAGAAAGGAGCTGACATAACTATGGAGGCAGATTCTGGATATACCCCAATGGATCTTGCTGTGGCACTGGGTCATAAAAAAGGTATATTAAATATAATTTCACTGAACACGGAAGCTATGCTCATAATTATCAGCATTCATAATACAAAACGTCATCATTTAACCTTTATAATGTTAACATGCTGGTCATAGTGGGGTAGTATGTAACGTCTATTAGTTATAGATAACTGAATAATGGCCCTAGAATTATTGCTTTAACTTTGATGCATGCAGCAATCTGTAACATGTAGCAAAATCAAAATTTTCATACATCGGCAGCCCCGACGTGTGTTTACATTCGTATGTATGTAGGGATGGGGGTACTGCACTTCCGGAGGTCTGTGGAAGCAGCTAGGAGTGTGTGTAAAACACCCCTGCTGCTGCAGGCATATGACATATTCTGGCAGTTAAAGAGTAAAAGCATCTTTCAGTTTTAGGAGTGTAGACATAGATATTAATGGGAGTTTACATTAAAGGGTAAGTTCACCTTTATAGAAAAATCTGTAAGGTGAGCTTACACTGGACCCACTCCCCATCCCCTCTGGTCCCACTGACCTGGAGTTTGGCAACCACCTGCTCTGACACATCCGACAGCCGAGTTTACAGATCCAGGTATTAGAAATCCCCTCTGCTTAATCTAAACATACCTCGTAAAGGTCGGCGCTGTCAACCAATCAGAACCTACGTAGCCCGTCCTGTCAGCGTTGGAGAAGGGGAGAGAAAGCCGCAGGGATTTCAAATCCCTGGACCGGTAAATCGGCTATCCGATGTGTCAGAGCGGGTGATCGCAGGACTCCAGGTCAGCAGGACCGGGTGCAATGGGGAGGGGGTCCAGTGTAAGTTCATCTTACACTTTTAACTGCTTGCAGGCTTTCAACAAACTTCAAGCCTGCTTGCAGCCAGCATTCTTATTATAATCGATGTTTAACCAACCCATAGTGGAGCTGAATAAAGTTAAAGCGGCTGTCCGCTGAAAATTGTTTTTTTTTAAAGCCAGCAGCTACAAATACTGCAGCTGCTGACTTTTAATATCGGCACACTTGCCTGTCCTGGAGTCCAGCGCCGTTGGCAGCAGAGGACGAGCGATCGCTCGTCACTCTGCTGCCCCCGCCATCCTTGGTGAGGGAACCAGGAAGTGAAGCGCTCCGGCTTCACTGCTCGGTTCCCTACGGCGCGAGTCGCGATGCGCCGTGCTGACTGGCTCCCACTGTGTACTGGGAGCCGAGTGTTTCCCAGAACACAACGGGGGGGACGGGAGGTGACGTCCTGCCTGCAGTCTACCCGCAGACTGTGTGGCCGGAAGTGGGTGCAAATACCTGTCTTTAGACAGGTATCTGCACCCACCTCCCCCCTGAAAGGTGTCAAATGTGACACCGGAGGGGGGGAGGGTTCCGATTCGCGGGAGTGGAGGTGGAGGGTGGAGCTCCGCTTTAACCCTTTTGCTACCAGAGATGTTTTTGTATATTTTTTATGAATTTTTTTTTACACATGTTAAAATACACATTTTAGAGCTGAAGATTACTTAAAACCTCATTTATATACAACATTTCCAAAAACTAGAGACCTTGGTAAATTACCTTGGTAGTTGAATTTTTTTTTTTTAGTGAACACAAAGACAATATATTACCCATTTTTTGTGAAATATAGAGGACAAATTTGAGGTTGCTTTGAGTAAATACCAAACATGTCAATCCTTAAAACTGCATGGGCCTGTGAAATAATTACTCTAAAGCTGGCTACACATTATACAATTTTCATGTACAATTTTCCTTTAGATTTACCAAAACCATATAATATGAGGTCACACCTAAACACTTTCTAATTAGTCGAAGGTAAATCTAAAGGAAAAATAATCAATTAAAAATCTCTGCGCTGCCAAAAAACAAAAACAAAACAGTTTGTTTTGTATAATTACAAATAGATGAGCTGCAGCATACACCAATAACGTGTTCTCACACCCAAAACAATAACCCACGAAAAACAGTGTGCGCTGCTCTCAGTGATATTTAATGAATCTCGGTGACACTTTACATCAACTTTAACTCAAACATATATAATTCCAAAATATAACACACCATAATTGTGCACATATATACAGTGCCTTGGAAAAGTATTCACACCCCTTGAAATTTTCCACTTTTTGTCATGTTGCAACCAAAAACATAAATGTATTTTATTGGGATTTTATGTGATAGACCAACACAAAGTGGCACATAATTGTGAAGTGGAAGGAAAATGATAAATGGTCTTCAATTCTTTTTTTTACAAATATATGAAAAGTGTGGGGTGCATTCGTATTCACCCCCCTGAGTACTTTGTAATACCACCTTTCACTGCAATTACACCTGCGTGTCTTTTTGTATATGTATATAAGAGATTCTTTCCCTAGGGAAAAAACACTGCACTAACACGTGAATAAATATATATTAACCTAATTAAAGAAGCCGCCAGTACCTATTACTCAAGATACCCAAAGTAAAAAAGACATAAAATACAAAAAAGGTACACCGCTAAAAATATTGAGTGATAATAACCAAATAAGTGAAAAATAGTGACAAATTAAAAAAAACGTGAATAAGATGATATAAAATAAACGTTTGAAACCAATATTATATCAATGTAAAAGTCCCAAGTAGTGAAGTGGTTAATAATTTGAAAAAAGAAGGGAGGTGCACTGAAAAAATCTTCTTCCACCAAAAAGGGACACCCAGGTAGTGAGATGTAGTCTCCTTACCGAATCCAATGACCGCTATAGCAGCGGTCAGTAAGGCACAGGGATGATTATAGTCTTCCCAATCAGACTTTCTCCGGCAGGTGAATGGAAAGGGCAGATCCTCAGCAACAGTCCCCAACACATGGAATAATATGGCTCATATATATTGGAAAAAAAAACACTCCATAGTGAAGTACTGCAAAGTTCGCGGATTTAATAAAGGTTGGGTTGCACTTACAGTTAAGATGAATTAAAACGGCATGGGATAGACAGAAAGTGGCGTTTTTGATCCGATCCAGTCCTGTCAGCTGGTCTCCGTGTGTGTGTGTGTGTGTATCTCCTTGTGAGCGCGATGACGTTCCATGCAAAATCCGGCCGTTCCTACTCACGTTTCGTCGTAAATGACATCGTCGGGGATAGGCCATATGTCTATTACCTAGATTCAGGTACATGGCCGCAACTTTGCGGCGGCGTAGCTTAAGGCATTTAAGCTACGCCGCCGTAAGTTAGCTAGGCAAGTACATGATTCACAATGTACTTACCTGCTAAGTTACGGCGGCGTAGCCTAAATCGGCGGGCGTAAGGGCGCCTAATTCAAATGTGTTTGAGGGGGGCGTGTTGTATGTTAATGGGGCTTGACCTTACGTTTCTTGCGAACTGCGCATGCGCCGGGCGCCTACATTTCCCAGTGTGCATTGCGGCTAAGTACGCCGCACGGGCCTATTGATTTTGATGTGGACGTAAACAACGTAAATCCCGATTCACGGACGACTTACGCAAACAACGTAAAAAAATCGAATTTCGAGGAGGGAACGGCGGCCATACTTGACATTACTATTCCAATAGGGCCTAGCTCTAACTTTACGCGGCCTATCTCTTACGTAAATGGCGTAAAAGTACTGCGTTGGCCGGCGTACGTTCGTGAATCGGCGTATCTACTTATTTACATATTCTACGCCGACCGCAATGGAAGCGCCACCTAGCGGCCATCCAAAATATTGCAATCTAAGATAGGACGGCGCATATGTTTAAGCGTATCTCTGTTTGAGCATACGCTTAAACATAAGTCGGCGTAGATTCTGAGTTAGGTCGGCTTATCTACTGGTAAGCCGGCCTAACTCTTACTGAATCTACCTAAATATGTCTCTGTATATGTCTCTACCAGCTTTCACATCTATAGAATGACATTTTTGCCCATTCTTCTTTACAAAATAGCTCAAGCTCTGTCACATTGGATGGAGAGCATTTCAAGTCTTGCCACAGGTTCTAAATTGGATTTGGGTCTGGACTTTGACTGGGCTATTCTAACACATGAATATGCTTTGATTTAAACCATTCCATTGTAGCTCTGGCTGTATGTTTAGGGTCATTGTCTTGCTTGAAGGTGAACCTCCACCCCAGTCTCAAGTCTTTTGCAGACTCTAACAGGTTTTCTTCTAAGATTGCCCTGTATTTGGCTCCATCCATCTTCCCATCAACTCTGACCAGCTTCCCTGTCCCTGCTGAAGAAAAACATCCCCACAACATGATGCTGCCACCACCATGTTTCACAGTGGAGATGGTGTGTTCAGGGCGATGTGCAGCGTTAGTTTTCTGCCTTCCACTTCACAATTATGTGCCACTGTGTTGGTCCATCACATAAAATCTCAGTAAAATACATTTACGTTTTTGGTTGTAACGTGACAAAATGTGAAAATTTTCAAGGGGTGTGAATACTTTTCCAAGGCACTGTAATGTCTAATAGCGCACCATAAATAAATAAACTCCAAATGAATGACAATTATTCAACAGTTCTTGTATATTATTGCATCTGATTCTGTGCTCCACCCAAAACGTGTCACTGCGTTTCCTGTCCGAATCGTATGCGGTTTCCCGCACTGCCTCTGTGTAAACACAGGAGTGGTGCGGGAAACCTCCCTGCATGATGGGATCCGGCTACTCCTACCTCTCCTATGGTTCTCTCCTTAACCACCTCCAGCGGTTCCCAACCATCCACTGGACCCCCTCCTCGGTCCCGCTGTACCAGATTGCTGCGATCCCCCCGCTGTCTGACACCGAAAAGCTGTTTCACAGGTCCAGGGATTTGAAATCCCAGTGCCTTTCTCTCCTCTTCTTGCAGTGCTGACAGTACGGGCTGGACAGCTTCTGATTTGTTGTTTTTTTAGATCTTTTTTTCAGAAATCCCTGGTGCTGTATTGCACATTTTTACTTTAGCTTCTGATTGGTCAGCGCTGTCCATGTGACGGTGCTGACCAATTCGAATCCCTGTAGTCCATACTTTCAAGCTGGGGGAAGAGATGTGGGGAACAAAGCCAGGAGAACCCAAGCCGCAGCTGTCCACAGTCAGATCGGAAGTCAGAGCTGGTGGAATCCATTGTGTAGGGAGGTTCCCCCCCACCGCTCCTGTGTGACCTCAGCCTCAAAATTGCTATGACGAGCCTGGGATCATACAATAGCTGTGTGGGAAACCACATGCGATTTGGACAGGAATCGCACATTTCTGTTTAAATCGCATGCAATTATTTGCGGTGCAATTTGCACTGCAAAGAGTTGGACGCACATCGCAACGCAAAGTATTGGTTTCAAGTATCGGAGCATTTTCAGGAGTCCACGTGAAAATACTCGGTATTGGCGTCACCACGTTTAAGGATTGGTAAGCTGAAATATATAACATTTTTGTTGTTGAATTGGCACCATAAATATTGAATTGCAAAAGGCTCACTTGGAAATTGATAAAAACAAAAACAAATGTCTTTTTAAGGCCTCTTTCACGCGGGGCGGATCAGTGATGATCCGCCCCGTGAACCTCCGCTTGCTCAGTGGGGATCGCTCCGTTGATCCCCGCTGAGCTGACAGATTACAGAGAGGTCCCCGCACACTGTGCAGGGACCGCTCTGTCCGATCTTCGCTCTCCTCTATGGGGGGATCGGATGAACATGGACTGTCTGTCCGTGTTCACCCGATCCGCTCTGCAGACGGATTGAAAAATAGGGTTTTTCTCCATCTGCAGAATCGGAGGAATGCGGAGGTGGGCGAGATGGGGTGTCAGCGAATGTTCATCCGCTGACACCCGCAATCTCATTGGGATCAATGTATGTCCCTTTTTTCATCCGTAAACTGATGGATAAAAAAAGCGGACATACGGTCCGGACCGCCCGTGTGAAAGGGCCCTAAAGCTGAACTCTAGCCAGATGTATATCCATGCAATGCCATGGAACTTGTAGTCCCACAACAGCTGGGGTGACAAAATTGCCTACTGGTGTAAGTATATAGATACTGGGCATGTTCTATTATAGTATATAGATACAAGGCATGTTCTATTATAGTATATAGATACAAGGCATGTTCTATTATAGTATACTTGCATTAAAGCAAAGGGTCTGTGCTGTAGCTATAACATGGTTTCTGTGCTGAAGGTATATTTAATACTGTTGACACAAAGAAGATAGACCTAACCCTGGAAGCCAATATAGAGTTAGAAAACAAAGAAATTAATAGACTTGAGATTGTTTTTTGTCAAGCTTATGGCGTTACAATTTTCTCTAGTCCAACAGGTCATTGAACATCACATCCTGAAATTGTTTCAGAGCCAAGTGTGACACAGTTGAGAGAAATAAGTAGAGAGATATATGAGCTCATCTTCATCTGCTGAGACATCTGACAGAGGTCATGGACAAGATGTTACAGAACATACTAAGCAAGATGGTATTTCTTTTATAAAGGAAAATATTTTATTGAAGCACTTGACAGAGGAATGCACATTCAGAATAGAAATATCTTTTAATCAACGTATCCAACACAGTATATTGAATGAAAAATTCTATGGCTTGTGTTGGGCAGCAGGAATGGTACTTTAAATGCTGGCTGCTGCCCTTGGTAAAAGTGCCTTGCCCAGCCATGATGATGGAGGGCCTGTGTAGGTGGCATTTTAGCATATCTTCTTCTGCATCAAATCAGGAACGATGAAAACATTATCATGGTATATGGTAAAACAGGTCATCCTAAAGGGTATAAGGTGTTTTAGGTGGAAGGTTTATTTGATCTAGAGCCCTTTAAACCCTGGAGATGATCCTAGTATATTTTCATTAAGTTAAAGCTGCATATCTACGTCACACAACTTATGATGCATATGACACCTGCTTTATTTACATAAATATATATGCGTGCTTCAGTCAGGTATAATGTTGGCCCTATGCATGCAGAAGTTTAGCAATGTAACAAAAAAGAAATTCAAGCATTTATCAAAGCTCTCAAAAAAGGATGTATGACATGCACATACGGGCTCCAGATTGATTCTAAATAATGTTTTTTTGGGGTCCAAGTTCACATAAGCCATCATTTTTTGGGGTTTCATTGGGGACCATTTTTTTTAAACCACAAATAATCGATTATTAGGCATTATTTATATTTCTGTGCTGCACAGTGGAAGACTCGCACATGCCTGAGGGTAACTGGGTGGGTAGTAAGCAACAAGTTGTGAACAACACTGTATCCTGGCCTAGGCCAACAAGGCCCAGACCTAGGGCAGCACGGAAAGAGTCCCCGCCGGCTTGCGCTACACTGTTAGTGTAGCGCCAGTTTTATGGGGCGGACTGGGCTGAGAGGCAAATTAGTCTAGCGCCCCCATAAAGGCGCTGCTTCTAATTTTGACTGTCCTATCATCCTGGACCACAAACCTTTGTCACTGTGCTATATGTTTTCTGCTGTACCATTGGCATGGTTATATCTTCTTAGTCCTCTCCATAAAATTATCAGAAATTTGTGCTTAGAACGGTAGAACTATAGGCAACACTTTTTTTTTTCACAGGGAGGGTTATAGCCCCTGTCAGTTTGTTTTTTACCATCCCTGTCCCATTGCAGAGATTTTCCTTCACTTCCTGCCCCATAGCCAAACAGGAAGTGAGAGGAAAGCTATGCAAATTAAGGGAATACATTGCCCCCCCCCCCTCCCCAGAACTAGTGTCCCCATTAGAAAATTTCATGGCAGGTCTTAAACAGAAAGAGATGTGGCCTTGACAGGCAGGGGTGTATCATATTTAAATTAGGGGGTGCATGAGTTTAGTCAGGCATAGGGCAGCACAAAACCTAAATGCACTACTGGTTGTGAAACCATCTCAAAGCCAACAAATCTCCTCTCCTGTGTTATAATAATGCCATCTAACTTCTCAGGAAGCTTTGCCCTGTGCGCTCTTCCTCTCAGAAGTGTCAAAAAGAAAAAGCTGTCAGAAACCCGTAAAGGCAAGTAAGAAGCCAAGGCAGGCTGTGCATAAGGTCGTATGCAGGATTGAAGCTTGTTGTGCAGGCCACAAGTTTTTGTTTGCAGGGTTTTTCTAGGTTTTATGGAGCTGAATGGCCACTCCCCACCTGGGATTGGATAGAGAAAGATATACTGGGGAGCTGGAGAAGGGCTTTGCATTATTCCAGTTAAAGATGAATGAGAGCTGCAGGGATGCACTAGTGCTGTAGTAGCTGGCAAAGAAACCAGTGTTCCGCTAGAAACACAGCTTTTCAGCTTACCCAGAAGTGTCAGATTTGGGTCAACAGCAGCAAGACTGGCAAGTATGATTAATGGTCTTCTACAGGGTGGCTTACTTAAATTTTAGTCCCTTTCATTTAATATTACACAGGGCTTTACAGAGTGTGTAGAAACTGTTTAGCCCTAATAGACCGTGGAATACTACTTTATATACAAGTCCATACACAACAGTGGGCAGAAATCATGGTTTGAACAGGGTTTTGTAAAGAAAAGCACAAATGTCTGCTGTTTCAGTATTTACGGTCACTTATGTATAATTTGACTTGGTTCATCATATTACAATCATTTTTGTAAACTAGAGAGGATTTTTTTGTTTTTTAATGTGGATTATACAGTGGGTATAGAAAAGAATCACTCTCCTTTTTTTAAATAATCACATCTTGTTGCTTTGCTGCCTAAAAGGAAGATGGACACTTTTTGTTTTATCTGGCAGTATTTATTATTTAGTGTAACGTATAACATCCAAGTGAAAGATATAACGCCAACCTAGTAGAAAAAAAAATCGAAAATGGAATCGCCGAGTTGAAATAAGGATCACCCCCCTCCCAACAATGACTTGTCAAGTCAGGTGTAGCTAATCACCTTCTGAATGGCACTCAACTGATCAGCTGTGGTCATTTTGATTAGCTCAGCATGAAAAGAGCTTTCCTGGAGCAGTAGGGCAACTGAAGCAAACCATCAACTATATGGGGCAAGGCACTGTCAAAAGATCTTGGGGATAAAGTTGTGGACAGGCACAAATCAGGAGATGGATAAAAACATTTTTTTCGAAGGCGTTATTAATGCCTAGAAGCACAGTGAAGTCTGATACTAAGAATTGGAAGATATTTGGTACACAACAGACCCTCCCCTGGATCAGGACATCGCTCCAAACTAGATGAGAGCCAGGAGGAATCTGGTCAGATAAGCTACCAAGAGGTCCACAGCAACTGTGAAGCAGTTTCAGGAATTTATGACAAAGAGTGGTCATTGTGTGCTTGTGACAACAATATCACAAATTCTCTACAAATGTGGTTTGTATGGAAGGGTTGCAATAAAAAAGCCACTTCTTAAGAAAGACCAAATGCAGTCAGGGACTGAGCTTTGCCAAATCGCACCTTAATCACTTCAGCCCCGGAAGCATTTACCCCCTTAATGACCAGGCCATTTTTTGCGATACGGCACTGCGTTGCTTTAACTGACAATTGCTCGTGTGACATGGTACCCAAACAAAATTGATGCCATTTTTTCCAGAAACCTAATTCTTGCTCTTTACTGTTTTTTGGTGAACTGCAAAATGAAGGTAAAACTATATCCTGGGATTTATGAAAAGTTGACGTCACTTTTGGAGTAAATCCCGGATCTGTTTGAAGGACTATTTTATCTATTTTAGATCTTCAAAAAAGGTTCTCTAACCGATTAAAGCTTGTATTTCTCCTATCCTACGTGCCGTTGTGATAGCTACGAGAAAAAATAGAATTTTTTGTACTCACCGTAAAATCCTTTTCTCTGAGTCCATGGACGGACATGGCTCCTTAAATCTTGACAAGTGGGTTATGTTCCCTGTTTACAGGAGAGGACTAGGCAGAAACATGTTAGATAATTAAATACATGTTACATTAACAGTTGAACAGCCCCGCCTAGGGGGCGGTCCCTCCAGACATAACCCTCCTCACTGCAGCATGCAGCCTGAGTTCGTAGCAAGCAGTACAAACCTAAAAAGGGTGCTGTGTCCGTCCATAGACTCAGAGAAAAGGATTTTACGGTGAGTACAACAAATCCTATTTTCTCTTATTGTCCATGGATGGACATAGCTCCTTAAATCTTGACAAGTGGGACGTGCCCAAGCAGTGTCGAAAACGAGGGGTGGGAAAAATATCAGTAAAACCAATTTTAACTTCACCCCAAAACAGGCAGAGCTCCTCAACGGAGGAGGTGCAACTTTAAACAGCCGCTGGCAAAAACTAGCGGCCGAAAAAATCACTAGGGGTCAGGACTACTCCAAGATGGCCGCCGAGCGTTCAGAACGCGGCCACAGGAAAATGGCCGACCACAATGTAAGCTGCGCCATAGCGCGGCTACGACAAAATAGCCGCCAATGGGAGTTTTCAATGTATTTGAAAAACCTCCCAAAAAATTGCGCCAGCGCCGACTGAGACCCCAGAGTAGTGGCCACAAGTCAGACCCCAGCATGGTAAACGTGGAACGGGTCAGTACTTCGGATCTTCTATCAGTCAGATCCATACAAGCGGGGGTTCCCGCAATAGGGAGAGTGGTCATCTATACATGACACCTGGAGGGTCCACCACCGGGGAAGAAGCCCACCTTTTGAAAAGGCTCTCCTCAAAGGGGCACTGAACCGCCCATCGGTGAGGGACTACAAAAGCCCTCAGCGGCTTTTCTCATTCCGCATCTTAGAAATTATTAAAGAAGGGCACAGAAGGATAAAACCTTCTCTGAGAGTCCTTTTGATCTCAAGAGGTCCTCCTTGGTAACCAGCCAAATGGCGGCAAAATGCCGCGTTTAAACAGGAAAAGCCTCCTAGGGCTTTTTAACAGTGGAAAAAACCCTTACAGGAAAGCCCCATACAAAAAAGGAAAAACACAGGCCAGATAACACAGTCCCCCCAGGAAGGCCCCCTCCCCCCTGACAGTGGCAATGTTAGCACAGGAATGCCCAGCCGTAACCAACCCACCGAAGCGGGAGGGACTGTACTTACCCGTCCGAGCGAGGACTCGCTGACTCATTCCTGACAGAACTACAACCGTAATGGAGGTAGCTGTCGGCCCGGTCCACTGTGAGTGAGACCACACCACAGCCCAGTCATATGTGGACCTTGGAGAAAAGCTCACTGGCCACCCCAGGAGTCATGGGGTATGGCGTGGCAGATCCAGCCTCTTTTCAAAGGTGTGCCCACGCTTGCTGGTCGGACTGAGTAGACTACAAGGATCTATATTATCCAGCCTGTCTCTCAGCCGACAGTTGAAATAAGATTATTTAAGAAAAAGTAAAAAATAAAATAAAATTTCTCCTCAGGGCGCTGGGCCCAAAGGGAGCCATACGTCCTTCTTGCTAGGCAGAACGAAACTGAGGCTGCATGCTGCGGTGAGGAGTGTTATGTCTGTCTAACATGTTTCTGCCTAGTCCTCTCCTGTAAACAGGGAACATAACCCACTTGTTAAGATTTAAGGAGCTGTGTCCATCCATGGACGATAAGAGAAACAGTTTTTAGAGTCAATCTCAGAGATGTCTCTTGCAGTGGCTCGAAGGGAGGTCTGATGATCCCCCTGAGCACTACTGATAGATCCCATGTGGGACATTTTTGTGTCTTGGGCTTTTTGTATTTTGCTAATGCCCTGCAAAAATGAGAGACCAACGGGTCCTCTTGTAATGTCCTTTCCAGATACACCGACAGCGCTGCAATCTGAACTTTCAGTGTACTGAGCGCTAACCCTTTATCAGCGCCTTGCTGTAAAAACTCAAGGATGGTTGGTGTATCCATTTTTCTGTATTTGGTTTTCAGTGGTTGATCTCAAGTGGTCCTCCTCAGTAACCAGGCTGCCTATTTGAAATGTACCCGTTTTTAGGCCTGTTAGTGAACCCTGACACATCAGGTCTGTCCTGTGAGGTAGAAGCCACGGCTCTTCTGCCGAGAGACTGAAGAGTTGAGAGAACTAGGCTCTCTTGGGCCAGTATGGTGCAATTAGTATGAGTTTCGTCTGTTCCTGTAGACACTTCTTTACCATCCGTGGAATCAGATGAACCGGAGGGAAGGCATAGAACATTTTGATGTTCCAAGGGTTTTGGAGAGCGTCTATCCCAAGAGGTTGGTCTTGTTGGTTTAGCGAGAAGAAATACTTCACCTGAGCATTCTTCCGAGAGGCAAACAGATCTATGCTTGGGACTCCCCAGCGGGCTGTAATTTCCTTGAACACCTCCGGATGTAGTACCCATTCCTCTTGGGAGATCTCCTGGCAGCTGAGAAAGTCCGCCACTTGGTTGTCTTCTTTTAGATGGACTGCTCCTAGTGACAGCAGATTCCCTTCTGCCCACCGGCATATCTGATTGGAGATGTGGCTTAGAGATGGGCTTCTTGTGCCCCCTTTGTTTACATAAGCCACTGCTGTGGCGTTGTCTGAGAGTACCAGGATGTGACGACTTCTCAGTTGGTCCTGAAAAAATTCTATGGCTTTGGCTATCGCCATGAGTTCTCTCCAGTTTGAGGATGCTTTGGCTTCCTCCGGGGACCATTTCCCCTGAGCAGGTTGCCCTGCTAGGTGAGCTCCCCAACTGCTTGCGTCTGTGGTCAAATTCTGAGAGATCAGAAATGACCAAGCCAGACCCTGATTTAGGTTTGTGTGGACCCTCCACCACCATAGTGACTTCTTTACCGATGTTGGGAGTAATACCGACTTGTCCAGATCTCCTCTGGTTTTTTAAGAGAAAAGCTTGAAGCGGCCTTAGATGAAACTTTGCCCACTGGACTGCTGGTATTGATGATGTCATCAGACCCAGAACCGACATCAGCTCTCTGATGGTTATCGGTAGGTTGTTCTGTAAAGAACTCACCCTCTTGTTGCGATTTTGGATCTTCTCCTCTGGAAGCGATGTTTTCTGCTCCCTGGAGCCGAGTAGATACCCCAGGAACCGAATGTTCTGGTTGGGACAGAGGTTTGATTTTTCTAAGTTTAGGATCCACCCCAGCGATTTCAACCACAGTTGCACTTCGTTGAGGTCCCTTACCAGCTGCGCTTCTGATGGTGCTGTGAACAGTAGATCGTCTAGATATGGTATTACGGTCATCTTCAACCTTAGAGGGGCCAGAACCTCTGCCAACACCTTGGTAAATATCCTCGGTGATGAGGACAACCTGAACGGAAGAGCTCTGCTCTGAAAGTGGTATTTCTTTTCTTCTATCTCTACTGCTAACTTTAGGTATCTCTGGGATTCTTCTCTGATGGGAATGTGAAGATATGCGTCCCTGAGATCCATGATCGCCGTGAATGTTTCTGGTTGCAGAATGTTCTTGATTGAAAAAATGGACTTGTATTGAGGATGGCAGAGAGATGCTGAGCAAAGCTGTCGCCTGTGTGTAGCGATCCCAGTCTTCGTTCCTCGTTCTCCTAGGATCACCCTGAATGGGAACTCTGACCGAGTGAACTAAGGTGGAACGTATAGAGGGACATTACAGAGGAGGCTTCGGGAAACCTTACACAGGGCTGTTAGCCACACGCGCTATTGATCTCATTCATAGAGATCCATTTTAGCTAGTAAGCAGATGTGTAATAAGAGGTGGAGGTCTATCTGCTCTTTGGCACGGTTTCCTTCGGATCTGTCAGGCACTGCTTTTTCGACATTTTTGGATTCGCAGAATTGGACTCTATGGACTAATTGTCATTCACTTATATCTATATGATATCATATAGTCATGGTGTCATATATGCACATTATTATATGTGAACTTAACATTTGTGTTTATTATTCTATCACTTGAATATTTGATAATCGTGCAGCGCAGCTTTTTTTTTTTATTGTTTATGCTATTGATGTTTATATCTGACATAATTTTTGTTGCAGCAGCACGATTTGCACAATTGAATCAGTTTGTGATTCAACACCCTTTATTTAATTTTCCACTTTAAAACCTGCGCAGTATTTTTTCCACACATTTGCATTATTGTTTTTATTGTATTGAATCGTTTGATTCAAGGGCTTGAGATTCAGCATCAATCGAAACTTTCCGGAGGGTTTCTTGATGACAAATACATGAGAGTAAAAACCCTTTATTTTTTCCTTCTCTGGAACTGGGATTACTCTTTGGTTTTCCTTTGTGACTTGTCCAGTTTTTCTTGGGGTACTCTTTCTTTCCCTCTTGGGGACGATCTCTTTGTCCACGAAAAAAATATTTTTTGTGGAAATTTTCGTTTTTCAGCAGGAAAGGTCTTCTTCTCATCTGCTGTTCTCTCCTAGGCCTGAACCAAAAAGCAAATCTCCTGTGAATGGTAGATTGCACAATCTTGTTTTGGATGCAGCATCACCTGTCCAGGTTTTCATCCAAATCGCACGTCTTGCTGTGACAGCTAGTCCACCTGACCTTTCTGACAGTTTAACGGACTCTGCGGAAGCATCCGCAATGTAACCTACTGCCTTGGAGAGCACTGGAAGAGTCTTCAGAATCTCCTCTCTAGGTGTCCCATTTTTGATATGATCTTGTAACTGGGTTAACCAGAATTCCAGATTTCTTGCCACACAGGTGGTAGCTAGTGCTGGCTTTAGGCTGGCGACCCTTGTCTCCCAGGCTATTTTTAGGATGATATTACCCTTCTTATACATGGCGTCTTTTAAGTGCCCCATGTCTTCAAAAGCTAATGAAGAATTTTTGAAGATTTTGGAAAGTGGTGCATCCAATTTCGGATTTTTGTTCCACAGTTCCTTTGGATCGTCACTAAAAGGAAATCACTTTTTGTGACTAGCCGCAAAAAATGGCTTCTTCTCTGGATTTGTCCATTCGTTTTTCACGGTATTGGACATACCTGATGAACTGGGAACACCTTGGAATTCTTCTTCCTCAGACCCTGGTACATTAGGTCATGTTTGGAAGGTTGAATATGAAAAAGAACAATCACCAAAGTTTCATAAATGGCCCCAAGCAAATCATTCACATCCTCTAGCGATAATTTGTAAGTGGGTCCCTTTCTTTTTTTTCTTCTCTCCCCTCTTCTTGTCTGAGCTATCGCTGGCCATAACGCTAGCTGCGCTGCTGCCTGCTCGCTCCCTCACTGACCCTGATGCGACTTCCGATCTGGGTGAGGCCATGGGAGAGGGACTTCCAGAAGGAACTGCTGGAGGTTTAATGCAAAATGAAGGAAAAACTTTCTGGACAGCCGCACTCCAAAAATAAATTGCTTTTATTTTAAAATAAAAAAAAACACACAAAAAGCATGCCTCAGCAAGCGGAGTAAAAATCTGACGCGTTTCACACCAAACTTTAGTGCTTATTCATAGCTTTTTGTGTGTTTTTATTGATTTTAAAATAAAAGCAATTTATTTTTGGAGTGCAGCTGTCCAGAACGTTTTTCCTTGATTTTGCATCATTCCATGCATTGGCAGCACCCGTGGCTTTGTCTTTGGATCAGGTGAGGAGACTTTCTGATTAGTATCCTAGAGCGGTGATTTCTCTTTTTCATGCTGGAGGTTTAACCTCTGTAATGAACTGTTTGATCCTTAAAGGTGTTAGCCATATCATCCCTCACGAATCCAAAAATCTTCTCATAAACTGCGTCAGACTGTTTTTGTACCAGTTTGTCAATGCAAATTTGGCATAGCAGCTCTATGTATTCCAAAGGCATCTTGGTATTACACTTTGCACACCGCTTCCTGGGAGTGGGCTTTGGCTCTTTAGGTGGTTTCACCTGCCAAAAGACAAAAAACACAGGGGCCCCATGGCGGTGAGACTACAGCACACTCCACCATAAAATACTATAGTGCACACCCAGTGACACTAGTACCCCTGTAAGCCCCAGCTAAGCTAGTGACCACCACCATCTAGCTGCTTAAAACGAATACAAAGGTCACCCACTGGTGCCTACCTGTATGCTGGTGCTCTCGCCTCCTGGAGCCTGGATAACATCCTCCTCCAGCATCCTGTTACACTGTGGCGTCCTGTGCTGTCACCTGCAGCCGCATCCATGTGTAATCGCACCAGCCGGCCGAAATTCCTGCACCTTTAGGGGATTGGACCAGCTTCCCCAGCGCACGCCGATGGCGCCATCTTCCGGGTCAAGCGGCGTTCAGATAAGGGTACACGCCCCCTCGCCGAAGCCGCCAAGGGGATGCTGTATCGGCGCCTCTCCACGCCTGGGCACAGGGGAATAATCTGAACCCGGGACGCCTCCTGCTACTGCCATCAGAGGGTTGCCCGTGGCAATGAAAAACTGACCTCCTCCACCGCCGGTGAGTCCACTGACCCCCGGCCGCTCTGCAGCTCGTCTTGTGCACTGCTGTCGCCTGCAGCCTATGCACAACAAACGGCTATCCCGACCGGACCCCTGCCCTGGTCAGCCTCTGAGAGATGGAGCCCTCCCAGGTCCTCTAGCAACATGTCTCCTCCAGATGCAGGAAACACTAAGACTGACCAGGGACATGAGAGACCGCCTCTTAAAGGGAGAAAAATTTGTGGCAATGTGTTTCCTGATTGTGAGGAGGAGCTCCATTTCTCAAGGGCTGACTTGGAAGACGACTGGGGAAAGAATAATTCTGACATGTTGGTATTCTATCTTTCACTTGAATGTTATACGTTAGTAAATACAGCTGGATAAAACAAAAACTCTGTCTGTCTTCATTTCAGGCTGCAAAGCAACAAAATGTGATTATTTTAAGGGGGATGTTTTTTTTTTTTTTGTTCTATACCCACTGTATTTAAATCTGAGTACACAAAAGGGTTGTGAAATAAATATAAAAATGTATCTGTTATATCATCTTGCTTGGAGTACAGGCATACCCCACTTTTAAATACACAATGGGGTTTATTTACTATCGCTGGAGAGTGCAAAATCAGACTCACTTCTGCATAGAAACCAATAAGCTTCCAGGTTTTATTTACCAGGCTTACAGTAATTGAACAAGCTGGGGTTTGAAGCTCATGGGTTTCTATGCAGAAGGGAGTCTGATTTTGTACTCTCCAGTGATTAATAAATAAACCCCATTTTGTACTTAACTTTAGGCATACACCACCTTTAAGTTAAGAGAATGCAAATAGAACAGAACAATCTTCCTCATTTGTAATATACTATTGACTCTTTTATGCTCTAGCTCTCCTACCTCTATCGTTTATAATTGTTTGTGTCACTGGGCATCATAGAGATCAGTAGAATTAATAAGAAAAGGGTTCACAAAGTGAAAGGTTAAATGAACACTGGTAACCAGCATTGGTTAGCTGCAGAGCGGCCAGGGGTCAGTGGACTCACCTGCGCCATTGGATGATGTCGGTTTTTCATGGCCACGGGCAATAAGAATTTTCGTAAGCAAGTACAAATGCTTCGATACTAAAACTGATACATTCACATTCAGTTGTGTTTATAAGTTTACATACCCTGGCAGAATTTATGATTTCTTGGCCATTTTTCAGAGAATATGAATGATGACACAAAAACTTTTCTTTAACTCATGGTTAGTGTTCGGCTGAAGCCATTTATTATCAAATCGACTGTATTTACTCTATTTTTGAATCATAATCACAACAGAAATTAGGGTGCTAGCAGTAAAATTAACGCAGCCCTGCGGGCGTTTTTCCAGCGTTATTGAAGCATGGGCAATTTCAGTCCTGCTGTTGTAGATGCTGTTTTTTTTTTCTTGCATGTTTTACATTTTTGGGAGATCATGTGACTTTTCTACAGCTCAGATTCAGGCGTTTTTACATCGCTTCCAATTCATTTCAATGAAGAGGAGCGTTTTTGGAGCGTTTTTTTCAGCGCCCAAAAGCTGCTCCAAAGATGCTTGCAGGACTTTTCTCAACGCCAGCGCAACGCCTCAGTGTGAAAGGTTCCATTGAGATGCATGGAGAGCATTTTAAGAGCGCTATTTTTAACGCTAAAACGCTGTAAAAACGCTCCAGTGTGAAAGGGGTCTTAGGGTAGAGGAATACAATGTATTACCGTATTCCTGGCTCTTGTAGTTCTCTTCTTCTCTGTACATTGTACTGGATGACTGCCAGCTGGAGCAAGGCAAGTGTTAGACATTAACAACTGCAAAGGTAATGTTTACACAATTCTCAAGAACTGGGCTTTAAAGGAAATCTATCATGAAAAATATACCGCATAGGGAAGATTGAGAATTGCTTTCTTCTTGTGAAATAACTCTTCCAGACTTTATGGCCTCATGCGAATCGCAGCTGTTAAACACCTATTTTACAGGCATTTGATGGTTTGTTTTTTCTGCCCTTTTGTTAGCCTTTAAGCATTGGTTTCTGCACCAACTTTAAGTAGAACTATAGGCAAAACTGTTTTCCAATTTGGATGGAGTAGGAAAAAGGTATAACTTCTGTCAGTTTTTTTTTTTGTCATTTGTGTCCCATGGCACGCCCCTGTTAGAGTCCTCCCCTCCCTTGTCCTTTCCTTGTAATTGTCATGCAGAACGGAAATCTCGTGCTGTTTCACAGAGCCGATTTGAATAGCTGTGCGGCAGCTGTAACAATATCCCGCCTACTAGACCGGCTCTTGTGATAGATGCCACACTGATCCAATGCCAGGAAATTGAATCCGTGTGACGTGTGTCATAGGAGCAGGTTTATGAGGTGGGACTTTGTTACAGCGGCCACCTAGCGATTCAAATCCAGCTCTGCGACACATCGTGAGATCGCACTACCAGGCACTGATGAGGCTGCATTGATCTCTTGTATCATGTCTGCAGTCTCTCTGACCATTTCCTGTAGTGTGTCTGCAGTCTCTCTGACCATCTCCTGTACCATGTCTGCAGTCTCTGACCATTTCCCATAGTGTGTCTGCAGTCTCTGACCATCTCCTGTATCATGTCTGCTAGAGGTGCACCGAATGGAAATTTTGCTAATACTATTAAACTTAAAAATGTGTTTAAGTAAGAGATTGCAGATATAAGAGACTGCAGACTGCATTTTTCTTGCACTAAAAGGTGCCAACAATAAATTCATATTAATTTAAATTGATGCTATTAATTAAAAAGTTGAATAAAAAAATTACTGTATATCTAAAGATATAAATATTTTTTAAAAACCGTCTTTCGTATATTTTTTATATTTTTCCTGCATTTTTGGTTTCGGCACCAACATTTCCAATCAGTGCACCCCTAAATTTAACCCAACAATTCCTCTCGATTGGCAAGGCAGTCGACAGGAGGTAACTACCAAATTCTTTATTATTGTTAACAGTAAAATATTGCTTTATTTAACCGTATAATTTACACCTTCCATTGCAATAAACCTATGATTATAATACCATGTACTCACAAGTGTTTTCCAATGAACAAGATTTCTGTGTATTAAAAAAGGAGGACTTGCACCTACAGATCTTATATTCTTTTAATCCTAAGGTTTTATCACAAATTCATAAGATATGTAATGCCACAACATAACTGTGAACAGCGACAAATGTGCTACCAAGATATCAGGTTTCTGAAAAATAATGTGTAAATAGAAAATAAAGAGGAGGTATTTTGGATGAACTTACAATCACTTTTATGTATACTTCATTAAAAAAAGAAACTATACTAAAAAGGTCTTTCTATCTTTAAAACAGAATGATTTTATGTTTCGAAAAATAAAGTATTGGATTTTTCTTTACACTGTGTCTGTATGTACAATCTCTATACAATTTCATTTATATTTACCAAAACTGTGGAATAGGAGGACCCACCTATCTCTCCATTCACTCTGTATCCAGTCAGGCAGGCCCTTGCACTACATTAGGGGTGTCCTACCCACGGCTTTGGAAGGACGTTGGAATGCTGTGCAAACATAGCAACCTACATTGGCACGCCTAGAGGGATGCATTGCAAACAGTTGATGGGTGCAGGGTTTGTGTGCTAATGAGGTCAGCTGGTTTTGACGTCTCAAATTTACATACCAGGAAGTCATGAACTGTTAATGGAACACATCAGGGGCTAAGGTAAGGCCATGTTCTAAAAATCAAAGAAAGCTTTTATTTTTTACAACAGAGGTACAATAATGGTATATTGGTACATAGAGAGGTGGAAATTTATAAAAAAAAAAAAAAGGGGGGGGTCCCCATAAGCCGGTTGAATAGAAACCGGACAACATTTGGCTCGTGTGTGTACATCTGTCAAAGGGGTATGACTGAAAAAGGTCTGCCAATTGGCTCCCTCAGCCAATGGCTTGCCTACTGGGCACTTTTACCCCCCTTCCTACCCAGGCCAGCTTTCAGCACTGTCGCACCACGAATAACAATTGCACAGTCATACGACGCTGTACTCAAACTAAAGTTTTATCATATTTTTTTAAAACCGATAGAGCTTTCTTTTGGTGGCATTTAATTACCAGTAGGTATTTTATCTTTTCTTAAAAATCCTGTTACAAAATTTAGCGAATGAGTAATTTTTCTTCTTCACTGGTGTGCACGAATATGTGGCACTGTTGGGGTTGCACTGAATCGGTGCCCTGATCATCTGTGCAGGTCTCCCCTGTGAGAAATTGCCTCTGATCTCCTTACACTCTTCTCGGTGTGAGGAAAGGAACGCCGACAACTGGCATTTCCTTATTTACATGTGATCAGCTGTGATTGGACACAGCTGATCACATGGGCAAAAAGCCTTGTCCTAGGCCTAAAGCCCCATGTCCCAGAGACAGAGCACGCGCTGGCCGCCAAGAGTGGGTTGACGTCATATGGCATCGCCCCTACCCATCATTTAACAATACGGCAGGTGATGGTAAGGTTTGCTAAGCACTTTGTATCAATCATCGTTTGTTGCATATCAGCACTCATACAGCCTACAAGCATGTTCTCCAGCAACTGCTGCATGCAATTTCTTGGGTTTCCAAGATTACAACAGTGGACTATGCCTGTACATTCTGAATTGGGAGAGTATGTGACAATGCAGAACAACTGGTAGACAGGGACAGTGTATAGTCACTCCATAAGAAGTGGGTCAAGGATATTCATGGTATGATCATTAACTATTTTCTAAAGGCATATTTTAGCATAATACAAATGACTTTGAAAGTTAGATTAATACATAAAAATCTTCTATGCAATTTAAGTGATTGGGTTTACATATACTTCAAGTTGTGATGTCAAAATATCTTCATAACGGTTATAAACAAAGGACTGGACACACAGTACAAGACATGTCTGATTTTCTAGTGTGTGAGTGCTCATTACTCCCTCTTTGGTTCGGAATGTTGTACAGTTCATATGTGCCTCTGAGTAACATCCTCAAAGCTTGCAGCCACGAACATCGAGGTGATAAACTACAATCCTTCCAAAGAAATCTGTGCTACTTGGGAAAGAAAGCCGCAACCTTTCAACACACCGCTCTGTGAATACAAATTTGTGAAGCAGAGAGGTTAAGGGAAATATGAAAGCATTGAAATTAAGTACGATTTTGTAGATAAGTGAAAGTTAAAGTGATTGTAAACGATCACCTTGTAAAAAAAAAAAAAACAATTCAGTTTAAAATAGAAAGAAAATGCAGAACATTTTTGTATAGATGTAATTTTAGTGTGATCACGTTCACTCTGTTCTTGGCTGCATAAGAGCTTCCTAGTGAATGGCTGTGCAGTGGGAGCATGTCAAGGCAAGTCTGATCATTGGAGGAGAGTACACAGAGTTCCCCAGCATGGCTAGAGAACTGACCACGTTGTGCTCTCCTGTCTAGTGTGGTCAGTTTTTAATAGGAAAGCAGGGGGACTGTCCAGGAACCCCGAGGGTTTCACACAAAGAACAGGAGACTCTCATACAGTGTACATAGTACAGCAATCACAGATCAGGAATATAAAGTGTTGGGGTAACAAACGCTTTAGCTGTTCTGAAAAATTAAGAACCACTCCAGGAACGGTATCCATTTATAGACTTACTATGGGCCAGTTTGGTTCAAATTAATGTTTCTGATGCCACCTTTGTGTGGATGAAAGTAAATCTTTAAGTAAAGCCTCGTACACACGATCGGATTATCCGACGGGAATTGTGTGATGACAGGCTGTGGTCAGAAAATCCAACCGTTTGTATGCTCCATCGGACAATTGTCAGATTTTCCCTGGACAAATGTTGGATAGCATGGTTTAAAATTGTCCACCAACAATTGTGCGTTGTCAGATTTTCCTATCGTGTGTACACAAGTCAGTCAGACAAAACTCCAAAATACAAACACGCATGCTCACAACACAACATTAGCAGAAGTTGCCCAAAGGGTGGCGCTAAAGAGCTGAAAAACCACGTTGTTTCGTGTTTGTTGACCAACAATTCTTTGCCGTTTGTATGCAAGACAAATTCCTGGTCAACTCCCTTTGGACAAAAGTCCTACGCTTTGTCCAATGAAAATCCGATCGTGTGTACCAGGCTTTAGTGTTGTAGCCTTTTGCTACATAAAAGGAAGCAATGTCCTTTTCCTGTGGGTGCTCTGTGACTTTTTATCCGTGTGATTATTAAACAGCGTTGCTCAGGAGGAATCTTTTTTTTCCAATTAATACAAGGCTTCCTTTAATTGGCCGAGGCAGAGATTGTGCCGTCATCTACCTTGGCTAATCAGAGGAAGCCTTGTAATCACTGAAAAGAGTACAAGGTTTCTCAGGAGTGGCAGAGCAACCGATGATTTTTATTAAAGTGGCTGTAAAGGCAGAACGTTTTTTATTTTATGCAGTAAGATAAAAAAATAAAAATTCAGTGTGCAGCAACCCCCCTTAGACCCCCCCCCTCTAATACTGTGCACAAGTCTCTCGGCCATCCAGGACTCTCCCTCCTGATTGGCTGAGAAATGGCAGCGGCGCTTTTGGCTCCCGCTGCTGAGGGGGTGAGGCCGAACTGTGGCTGTGGAGGCACTTGACAGGAGGGAGGGGCCAGGAGTGCTGAAGAGGGACCCCAGAAAAGGAGGATCTGGGCTGCCCTGTGCAAAACCACTTGACAGAGCAGGTTAGTATAAAATGTTTGTTATTTTTACTTTAAGTACACCAAGAGGAAGTCGCCCCTTCCTGTAAGTAGCATAGGTGCTTACAATAGTAAAATAAAAATGCAACAGTGATGGCATCAAGGTCATTCGGTTGGTCCAAAGTATATAAAGTAATAACATTCCTGGAATTCTTCCATTAAGATCATCTCACTTACCCAAAGAATTCCCTGCTGCTACGAACAAATATTTAAACAAATGTTACCCTAAGACAAAAGTCAATATTCTACAGGGGGATGTCATTTGTTTATTCTAAAGGTTAGCTAGAACAGGCTAAAGCAATACTGCTTTCTAATATTTATAGTATAGTGAGCAGTACTTTTATTTCTTTAGTGTACATGCTTTATGTAAAAATGGCATGGCATAAAAGGATATCTGAAGGGCATTGATGTCTTCTGGATAAAAGTCTGTTACAGTCTCTAATTCTTCATTTTTAAGGCATCCTGCAAGGGAAAATAATTATTGCATATGTTATATTTTATCATTGTTTATAGGTAAAACAGCTAAATACATAGTTAGCACTATACCAATGATGTCCATTTCAGTTTACAGTGTAGTACACACAGTTGCATTGCACTAAAATGTATCCAGCATGTCCCTTTCAGTTGGCTTTACCGCTCCCCCAACCCCTCCATAAATAAATGTCAATAGAAATTCTCCACAAAAGCGCTGTTATGTTCTACATGTTTGAGATTCTTTCCAAATGTGTTTCCAGGGCACTGGGGAAAACATCCAGCGAAATCCAGAAGCCCACAATACTTTGAAATCACAGAAAATATTGCTAGCTGAACAGCATGGCTGTGTTTAAAGTGGCTGCACTTACTGTATATAGGCCAAGTCAAACATCAGGGACAGCATAGTACAAAAATCCATAACTTTGTCTTTAACCGGTTCCTGAATGGCTCACGCAGATATACTGCGGAAGAATGGCTCTCCTGGGCAAAATCCCGTACATATATGGCTTTGCCCAGGGGAGCCACCAGAGGGCGCGAGTGCCGCCTGGAGGCACGCGCCCGCTGCACAGCGGGAAACCCGATGCGCGTGGCCAGTGGGTGCGATTGCATGCATGTAAACACACAAATTCCTGTGCTGTCTGTTTCTACAAAGTAGAAACAGCGATCTGTCATCTCTCCTAGTTAGTCCCCTCCCCACACAGTTAGAACACAGTGAGGGAACACACACACACACACACACACTTAACCCCTTGATCGCCCCCTAGTGTTAACATCTTGCCTGTCAGTGACATTTATACAGTAATCAGTGCATTTTTATAGCACTGATCGCTGTATAAATGTCAATGGCCCCAAAAATGTGTCAAAAGTGTCTGATCTGGCCGCTGGTATTAATAAAAAAAATAAAAAAAGAAGCCATAAAAATACAATAAATCTTTCCCATAGTTTGTAGACGCTATAACTTTTGCGCAAACCAATCAATATACGCTTATTGCGATTTTTTTTTTTAACCAAAAATATGTAGAAGAATACATATTGGCCTAAGCGGAGGAAGAAACTTTTTTTTATTATTTATTATAGCAAAAAGTTAAATATATATATATATATTTTTTTCAAAATTGTCTCTTTTGTGCAAAAAATAAAACCGCAGAGGTGATCAAATAAATACCACCAAAAGAAAGCTCTATGGGAAAAAAGGACGCAAACTTTTTCTGGGTACAACATCGCACGACCATGCAATTGTCAATTAACCACTTAAGGACTGAGTCTGTTTTTCAGACTCAGTGTTTACAAGTTTAAAACAGTTTTTTTTTTTACTAGGAAATTACTTAGAACCCCCAAACATTATATATTTTTTTCTAACACCCTAGAGAATAAAATGGCGGTCATTGCAATACTTTTTGTCATACCGTATTTGCGCAGCGGTCCTATTTTTTGGAAAAAACCTACGTTAGATCTACCGGTAACGGTATTTCTACGAGCCTTCCAGGACGGCACACCAGAGAGATAAGGGCTCCTCCCACAGGAAACACAATCAATTGACAAGTTTGTTATAAGTTCCCACCCACCCCCTTGCTCCTCAGTATTTAATAAAGTAATCTTGAACTGGTTCACAAGGGGCACCCCATCGGTACTTACCATTTAGCATATAGCTTACCTTTCTTTACATAGGGTGGGTAGTAGGCCTGCCGTCCTGGAAGGCTCGTAGAAATACCGTTACCGGTAGATCTAACGTAGGTTTTCTCCTACGCCTTCCAGGACGGCACACCAGAGAGGATATAAAAGAACTCAGGCCTACTTTAGGGTGGGACCCTTGCCTGCAAGGTCTTTCTGCTAAATGTCAGAGTCTGACTTTGTTTCACCACCTACACTACCTAGTGTGTGATGAAGGTATCCTAGCTGGATCATGTAATTGACCTGCAGGTCCGCTCCACCTATGTCCCTGTCTCCATTTCGGATGCAGGACCTAGGTGGCATGTGCTCTTAAAGAAAAATCTGAGAGCCTGTGAATTATTTAAGATACTTCTATTGGCTGTGCCAATATTCTAGCCATCGTGGTCAATAATGTCTGCAATTGCTGCATAGGATCATCAAAAAGTTTAATCAGAGATTTGTTCTGTGGCACAAGGAACTACTCTGATCGACCAAGAAAAAACATCTGGTTACAAGCCAGTGGTCTGTTCAGGAGAATGGTTTAGAAAAAAAAAGGGTCTCCTGACGGACAATCCTTGTGGGTCCCCTTCTTGTCCGCCATAGTCATGGTGAAACAAGGAAATCAACCCACTCAAGGATACTAGATTATGGAAAGCTTATTCCCTGGACTCAAATGACTGGGCAGGTATGTACCCAAGTAGGGCATTTGGTGTGTTCCTGCACCTTCAAGGAGGGGTGGTTCCCCTTCAGTTCACCTGCCCCCCTCCATTCATCAGAATGCATGTGCCTCTATAGAGAGGACACCTACTGGTCAGTGTCAGGTCCACAGGATGTCTTGGCGTGGCTCACTCCTGCGCCCGCCCACTTGTGCCGACCAACCCCCTGTCTCCAACGCACACTGCTAGACAGGTCAAAAACGGCTGCTATGCAAGCCTGTTGGCAAGTAAGTCCAATCACCCCCTGGTCATTTCCAACTTCTGGTTCTCTTCCCATCTGAATGCTGACATGTCAGATGTGAATCTGTTCTATATCCCCCAGCTCCTTATAGTCCTGCTGGCAGATGCGTTAAACTATGCATGAAGGAGCCTGGTAAGAACTGCGAGTAACCACTGCATTTTTTGGCATATAAAACAAAAGGTATCAGGGGAAGCAACTCTCCACAGCACCCCTGTGCACAACCCGCAGGCACAATTCGCCCTACACTCTCAGGGCAAATTACGTGAGTGCCGCACGCCAACAAAATACAATATTTTGTAAATACACGGCGTCTGAGTGCATAATCTACTCCAGGCACCAGAAAGTGCCAAGTTAAGCAGATCCCTACCATAGGGTTAGTTCTATAGTAGGAGTAAGAAACGAATATTGGTTAGTCACATCCAGTTCGTCCAATGGGGTGACCTGAAGGATACATACCGAGCTGTAAATTTATCGGATTGGGTGAACTAGTCAGATAAGCTCTGATGTTGTATCCTCAAGCAACCAATTTCTAACAGCGTAACCCCTCTTTTTTATAACCATGATAGGTGATTTTTATGACCTTCTTCTAGTGTCCTATAACCCTACTGGGTTCCGGTCTAGGGCATGTCTCTGGCATGCCTAGATGTAAAGGACTGAATCTTTTGCCATCAGAAATCCTGTTCCTTCCATGTGTATAGAAAATAAGGTCTGAAATAAAGTGACAGATATATAATTAATATCACAGATATACAGGTCATAAATCTTAAATTTCTGAAGGGTAGCCAGCTTAGGTTTAATATGGAACATTAAAACAGGAAGACACACCCAGCTTTCACTGTTATATTTTCTGATATACAGTCACCTGTAGGACAAAGAAGACACAAATCAAACTTAGAATGTTGTGTATTTCTAATATGTAATAAGATACCATGTAACCTAAGCAAAGGGAAGGGACAGAGGCTCCAATGTGAGCTTCTGATGCTTAATAGGTTAGGGTCCTTCATCCAACTGAAAGGACAATAGCAATTATGGCGTTTTTTTGAGTAATTAAACACAGAAGACACGGGCACCTTCCAATGCTGTGTTCTTCTGATGTACAGCAAACTAAGGTAACAAGTTCAAAAACAGGAAGACAAGGACAGCTTCAGTGTTGTGTATTCCTGATACCGACCGCAGTACGGTCCTATAACCAACAGAAAAATTACTAACACCTCTTGCGTATTTTCGATGGTCACGAAAAAGCAGTCGCATAGCCAGTATGACCACACAAAAAGACATATGTGCCCCCCAACTGTGTATTGCTGGTGCTAGACCACCTGCAGTCATGACCAGAGAGTGGCACCAACACACTTCAAATCATTAACAGGGTATGGGACCTAAGACAGAAACGTTACCAACAATAACATTGTGCATTTCTGTTTAACAAGACAACCCCGTCATATACCCGGCAGAAATGTCACTTAGTAAAAACTCAATGCTGTGCGTTTCTGCCAGTAATGCTGTGTATTTTTTGATTAGAGAACCTGCACAGCTATACCACAGAATGTTGTCGGCCACTCAACAGAAAAGTCACTAGCCAGACGCCCAATGCTGTGCGTTTCTGAATAGCAACAGTATACAGTTACTGAACCCACAGAAGTGTCATTCCCAGCAATACAATGTTATGCATTTCAGTAAGCAACTGTGTGCCATTACATAATCAACATTATGCATTTCTAGTGAGCCATAGGATAGCATTTCTGATGCGGTCAGGCCAACAATCTATCCTAGGCAGAGCCTGAACTCCAGATACTAATCCTTCCCTCAGTGGAGGAATATGGTAGTTCCAATAATGGAAGTCTGAGGTGTGTGATCATACCACAATAGTGGTAGCTGCTATTTTACCATGCATAAGTCTGAGTAGTTGTAGCTGATCCATACACACAGGTGGGAGCGAGTCCAGGCCTTTAAGGTCTTAACGAGCACAGACCCAGCGATCAATTAGATCTCTAATGCAGAGGTGATCACAATCTTAGGCTGGAGGCAATCAGCCACCTGTAGGGCTTCATACTAAATACAGGCTAATTTTCATAGCCTTAACACAGAGGTTTGCAGAGAAAAAAACTCTTAATTAAGGGTTTCAGGCTCACATTTTCTGCTTCTCATACAGCCCTGGTGGTTTTGCCTAAGCCACCAGAGGTTTATTGATTAACTCTTATACACTGATAGATATAGTAGCAGTGTAAGGAGGAGATGATAGGCAATCAGACACCTGTTGGAACTTGGGAAGATGTTGCCACTAATAAGCAACCTCCTCAAGGGTAATATATATACATTTAAGATGTCCCCTATGAGTGCCTGTCCACCCCCCTTTAAGAGTTTAGGAGGTAGGTTTTTGCTGGGCTAAAAACCTCTAACAGCACCATTGTAAGCTGTCAGGTTCATGGCAGTTGGCTCTAATCCTTTAGGGATTAATGGAGTGGATAAAAAACCACCACCCTGGATTGAGCCTTGCTCAGGCCTTTATATGAGATTATTCTAGGGACTTCTATAAGGTCCTCAGAGGCCGATTTTTCCCTGCAGAAGTCCCCCCAGATCCACTAGGGTGAATGGGGCGTCCTATTCTGCTCGGCTCCCCCTTAACCTCCCTGTCTTCCTTAGTTTCCTTTACTGGACTAGAGGGAATGACTGTGAAAGTGGGGGGAAGGGCACTAGATCCCATTCAGACAAGGCCTTCCTGGGAGGATGTGTCCTCTCTAGGGATAAGCTCCTCTATGTCAGACCTTAAGTTACTGGCTGCCTGGTGGCTACACGGAAAGTTTTTTAAAAGATTCTTAGCAAAGGGGCTTTGGGTGGGAATTTATCCTTACAGTACCCACACATTTATTTTTAGAGGAGCTTTGCCCTGTAGCGGCAGGAGATTGTTTATTTGGGTCTCCTGGGCTCCGCTGGGGAGATTAAAGACAAGAGATATACACTTTACTCTGTCCTCCCCTAGGACTGCAGGTTTGTACTGGGGAGGGGAAAGGGTGTTGAGAGGTAAACTCCAGCCTGTTCTGGCTGGCTCCGGGATCCCAGACCCCTGAAAGCCAGGAGCTCTCACTCCCTTTCCTCCTCCCTTTCCAAGGGGGATTAGTACTCACCACACCCCGACCTGGATCTGCCTGCAGTCACATTTGCCTTCCTCTCCTCCTGTTCCATGAGGAGGTTGGCTGGGTCCTTGGCTTGCCGGTACCTGTGTTAGGGTTTATCCGCCGCCGACCCCACCGCTCCACGCTGCTCTCCACGCCGAAGCGTCACTTCCGGGTTGCCCTGTAAGGAAACGCCCACGCTCCGGTGGCGCGGTTCCCGTTTCTCTCAGAGAGAGGCTTGGAGCGCAATGCTCCTTAGTGGCAACCCCCCCAGGAAGGAGAGAGCAGTATCGTGGCGGCTTTTTTGCAGAGGGACGATGGCTTTTTCACCACAGCTCAGAGCGCCCATGCATATCTTTGTGGCGACCTGTGAGCGACCGAAGCCAACAGGTTAGTTCAGCTCTCCCCGGCCTCCCTGAACCTGCCTCAACAGGGGTACCCTTCGACCTCACCGTCTCCAGGTAATATAAAACAACAAACGTGCCGCTGTGTTCGGGAGAAACACAATCAAAATACTGAGGAGCAAGGGGGTGGGTGGGAACTTATAACAAACTTGTCAATTGATTGTGTTTCCTGTGGGAGGAGCCCTTATCTCTCTGGTGTGCCGTCCTGGAAGGCGTAGGAGAAAAAACACTTTTTTTAATTAAAAAATAAGACAACAGTAAAGTTATCCCAATTCTTTTTTTAATATTGTGAAAGATAATGTTACGCCGAGTAAAATAATACCCAACATGTCACGCTTCAAAATTGCGCCCGCTCGTGGAATGGCATCAAACTTTTACAGAGGAGGTCTAGGACTAGAATTATTGCTCTCGCTCTAACGATTGCGGCGATGCCTCACTTGTGCGGTTTGAACACCGTTTTCATATGTGGGCGCTACTTCACGTATGCATTTGTTTATGCGCGCAAGCTCGTTGGGACGGGGCGCTTTAAAAAAAAAATTGGGGGGTTTTCTAATTTATTTTACTTGGTTTTATTTATTTTTACACGGTTTTAAAAAAATAAATAAAAATGGGTCACTTTTTTCCTATTACAAGGAATGTAAACATCCCTTGTAATGGAAAAAAGCATGACAGGTCCTCTTAAATATGAGATCTGGGGTCAAAAAGACCTCAGATCTCATATTTAGACTAAAATGCTATAAAAAAAGTTGTCATTTGAAATAATGACAACAAAAAAAATGTGCCTTTAAGACACATGGGCGGAAGTAACGTTTTGACATCGCTTCCGCCCTGCTATGCTATGGAGATGGGTGGGGGCCGTCTTGCCCTCACTCGTTTCCATGACACAGGAGGGAGAAGGACCCGATTGCCTCCGCCGTTAGCGACGGCTCCGGCAAGCGGCGGGGGGTGCCGCAGAGACCACCATTATCGCTTACAGGACCGGCCACGGAAAAGATGGATACCTCGGTTGTGGCAGCAGCTTTCAATCCATCTTTAAAGTGCTGACGTATATGTGTGCTGGTTCTTAAGTGGTTAAAGCAACGCAATGCCAAATTGTAAAAAGTGCTCTGGTCAGGAAGGGTGTAAAATCTTCCTGGGCTGAAGTGGTTAAAGGGACAACTGGGCTTTTAAAATCCAGCCAAAAACAGCACAGGAAGCACCAAAAACACCAGATATCACACAAGCTCACCCATGGGTGCTCAACTTGTGACCCTCCAGCTCTTGCAGAACTACAATTCCCATCATGTCTCTGCCTTTGGGAGTTGCGATTGTAACTGTCAGCCTTGCAATGCCTCATGGAACGTGTAGTTCTGCAACAGCTGGAGGGTCACAGGTTGAGCACCCATGCTAGCCACTCCTCAGTACAATTTCTTTTGCATGTAAAACTACATGAATATGTGAATTTCATCAGTCTAGTTGTTCAGCTTGAATGATGTATTACTGGATACAGAGCTGTAATACTTTGAGTCTTTTGTGTTTTCATTTCCAGCTTTGACACAAATACCTATATTACACACCTATACTAAATACACCTCTACCACAAATGATGCATCCCCTAAATAAAATCAAAATCAGCTTTGTCTTAAAGAGTAACATGTCATTGTGTGCAGACTCCCTCACCCTTAAGATGTTGATCTTGGCCATCCCTCTGGGCTAACTGCACAGAGCGGTCCTGTTGCCCCATGGTGCTGGTGTAGTCACCCGTACACCACAATGCACAGCCCCAGATCGAGTTTATATCATCATACTCATAATGACATGCCCTCATTGGTCAGAGGAACCATGTAACTGTGCTGACCAATGAGAAGCACGTTTGAGGCTTCTTTCAGTAAGGTGTCTAAGAAGAAAGAAGTGCTTCCCATGTACTCACGCTTACTAATGAAAGCGTGCCATTGCGAGTATGATAATGAACATTCACTCCAAGGCTATGTACTGCAGTGTACAAATTGCTACACCTGCAGCAAAGCATCATGACTGCAGAGCAGCAGGGTGTGGAGGGGTGATCTGAGTATTTTTAGTTCTATCACCTTTTTGTGAAAAGATGAACTTACCCTTTAATGAACTTGTGATCTGCGCCTTCAAACTATACACTATTTACAACATAATGATAACACAGTGTTCTAGTATCTTCAAAGTGAGGGTGGAATGCACCTCTCATGCTGCCTGCTGTTTTATGCACTTCCATCATATGTATCAAGGTTGGCTGGGGTTCTATGAATTTCATCAGCATCTAGGTTTCTTATGTGGCCCCACTTAAAAACTCTGTGTGGCCAGATCAGTTCTTACCTTCTAAAATGCAGTTTTTACTGGAAAAGCCACCTTGGAATTGGATGTGGATTTCAGACACACAGACTTTTTGAGGGAATTCAACTACGATCCACTGAGATGACCCCTGGAATAAGAGGAGTACATTCATAAACTATTGAATCCATTAGGCTAAATTTCCATTAATTAAAATTATAGGTGCAAAAAGATACACAGATTTAATTTGCTGTATCTCAACATTAGAATTTCCATAGAAGGCACAGTGCAAAAATACTGAGGGCTATTAAGGCAAACTAAATGTTTACCATCAGCCACAAAAAAAAAAAAAATGCACAGACTTATAAGTAATTTCTTCCATAATTGTATTCTTAAGGGGAACCTGTAAAAATAGAAATATGGGATCTATGACTGTTGACTTTTTTTCCCTTTCAAAGTGAATTAACAATGTGAAAAAGCACAACACTCCATCCTGACTGTTCACCAAGCTTCTAATTTATAATGAAGAAAAGATATTGCCCACTGATTTCAGTTATACTTTGCAGTACTACCACAATAAGTGGCCCCATCCATTCGTAAAAAATGTGGATGTGGAGGCGGCAGATGACATCATGATCTAAAGCGATAAAACATAGTGATAAGCTTTTATGTATTAATTTCTGCTTTGTGGTCCAACAGATAATTACAATGTAAAACACTTACATACTGTAGGGGATTGAGGCTCTAGGGTCCACCAGATAGCTGGTCAACTGGACCAATGCTTAAATAGGAATCATCGTTCAGGTAGAGGTGCTGACTGGCCTGCTTTACTTCAATGCAAGTTACCAAAGCTTCTCCAATAAATGCTACAGTGTCAGTTGTGTGACTGGGGCTAACTGAGTTATAAATTTTATTTAGGAAACACAAGTATTTGACAGTTGCAATCATTTACATGTTACCATAAGCACTATAGTCAATATAGGTTTGGCTTATGTTTAGCTTATAGGTCTGCTTTAAAACAGAAAACAAGCCAATAACCATGCAAAAAAAGTGTCAGATTACATTGGTTCCAGTTTTATTAGGACAACGTTACAACCTTAAATCTGCTCTACCTTAGGACAATCATGCAAAATGATGCCAACTACACAAAATGCTTTAACCACTTCAGCTCTCAAAGGATTTACCCCCTTAATGACCAGGCCATTTATTGCGATACAGCACAGAGTCGCTTTACTGACGCTGCACCCAAACAAAATTGATGTCCTCTTTTTCCCCACAAATAGAGCGTTAAAAAATAAAATACAATTTGTTCATCAGTGTATGCCAATATATATTCTTCTACATATTTTGGGGAGAAAAAAGAAAGAAATAATAATCGCAATAAGCGTATATTCAACAAGGGGTTAAAGCTGCACCAAAAACTTTTAGTCCACTGAAACTAAAAGTTAAATTTGTTAAACGTATGTGTACAGTCCACAGGTGCACTTTTCACTGTGCACCCAGATTGATCTAGTCTTGTACGGTATGCTCCTAATCACCACCGTGACTTTCACAAATAGTGCACACTCTAGGTGAAGACCCGCCACCAGGTATCAAAGCCGCTTACCAGACAGGGCAAGCTCAGTTTGCAGTCGGCTATAGCCCAGCCGCGGCCTTTAGAGTTGTGATGAACCCACAGGTTATAGATTCCTGGAACTGGCTTCTTTCACATCCATAAGCTTCCTCTAGCAAGCGTATATTGATTGGTTTGAGAAAAAGTATTAGTGTCTACAAAATAGGGCATAGATTTATGGCATTTTTATTTTTTGTACTTTTTAATAGTAATGGTGGTGATCAGCGATTTTTAGTTGGACTGCGACATTGCGGCGGACATATCAGACACTTTTTTTTGCGACCAGTGACATTTATACAGCGGTCAGCACTATAAAAATGTACACCAACAGTGAAGGGGTTAACACTAGGGGGTTAAGTATGTCCTACGGAGGTGTTTCTAACTGTGGGGGAAGTGGACTACCTGGGAGTAGAGAGAGACTGCTGTTCCTAATCACTAGGAACAGACAGACAATCTCTCTCTACTTCCCTGTCAGAACGAAGATCTGCTTTGGTTACACTTGCAGATCCTCGTTCTGGTTCTTTGTGGACCGATCACAGTTGGCCAGCAGACATTGCGGCCGCCGAACACAGGCATCAGTTCTTGTGCTGTGTACGAGCTCACTGTATCTATTACACGAAGCGCCCTACCGGTATGGCGATTTGTGCAACAGAGACACCCTGTCACAGTATAACTGTGGCGGCTGGTCGGCAAGTGGTTAAAGAATAACTCCACTTTTGTTGAAAAAAAAACACAACACAATCCCCTCTGGGAAATCTATGTACATTGCAAGGCTTTTAACAAACTTAATTGCAGATTCCTATCTGTCTCTGCTCTGAAGAAAATACTGTCTGTTGTGTGCAGAGTGAATCAGAGTGGGAGTGACTTTTTCATTATTAATCAGCTGATGCCTTTGCAGTGTTCTGCATCCATTTCAAAATAATTAACCCTTTGGGCTTATTTTGCCAAAAACTCAATTTTGGTAGCCGAGGATGCCTACAATCTGACTTGTATGTTAGTGTAGACTTCTGGGAAAATAAGTGAGCCAATCACACATGCAGAAAATTACATTTCTGGCGAAGTGCTATACACTATTTGTGAACAGAAAACCTCCAGGTTGCCATATTGCACTGAATTTTACAGAACATTACAGAGCTGCAGATTAAAACGAGGAGAAGTAACTTTCATTAACATTCAAATACAATATGACTTGTGTGGCAATTGTATGTGATTATATATAATATATTTTCTTCTTTATTTTTTTCCACAAAATGTAAGTTGTCCTTTAACCACTTTCCGACTGCAATTCGTATATATACACGTTGTGGTCTGCAAGTGGTTTACTGGAATTATCGCTAAAGATATCAGCCATAATCCCGGTGCCGTTTTTTTCAGCAGGCGGCTGTCTTTTTCAGGAAACCAAGCTGCTTTATGAGCTTCCGAAGCAACGGTTTCCGGTTTCCAAAGCAACGTCCCCCCCCCTGTTTTCTCAGGCTTACCATTTCCACCAGCTCGCTCAAGAAACGATACTCCGAATGTGTGGCCAGTTTCTCCCATAGCCGATCAAAGAGTTAACACAATCACAGTGGGAGAGGGTCGCCGGCAGCTTGCGTGCTTGCCCTAGACCCGGGATTGCAGAATCACGTACAGGTTTTGCAGTGGAGAACCGTCTTGCTACGGTATATATACAGTATATGGTCAGCTAGCGGTTAAGATAGAACTATAGACAAGACTTTTTTTTTTTTATCATTTTGGATCGAGTAATGGAGAATTATAACCCCAGTCAGTTTATTTTTTGCCATGTGTCTCATTGGGGAGATTTCCCTTCACTTCCTGTCCCATAGCCAAACAGGAAGTGAGATGAAATCCCTACAAATTAAGGGAATCCCATTGGGAACCATAGGTCACCAGAACTAGTGTCTCCATTGGACGATTTTCCCTCGATTGTCTTTCTGGGGACAACCCAAAAATTTACATTTTCTTTTACTTTCACTTTTAATGATAATGGTAAACAGGACAAATGAAGAAGGCGACTCTCCCCAACGAGGACACAGACAGCAATAAAAACTAACAGGGGTTCTAATCCCTCTCCACTCTATCCAAAACCCCCCAAAAAAAGGAAGTTTTGCCTTTAGTTTTACTTTAAGCACATTCTACAAGCATAGTGATGTTTTTTTTAAACTCTGTACTTTTTAAAGAAAAGAGGGGGTACAGCAAATACAGAGAGAGTGAGCTATGTGTAAAATGCAATGGTAGGGAACTATTTGTCACATATCCAAACTAACAGGATATGCCATGGATAGTAAAATTACACTTCACATAAGAGATTTTGGGGGATATTTTACCTGGACTTCTAGGGCCAGATCCACGAAGCGCGGCACTTCTTTACGGCCAGCGTAGTGTATCTCAGATACACTACGCCGCAACTTACAGCGTATTTCCCGTATTCTCAAGTGCGTAAACAAGCACTGTGTTTTCTTCAGAAAAATCTGCTTTTCTGGTCAGTATTTTGTGCAGGTATGCGCAAATATGTGCATACACTGCGTGCACAATTATTAGATAAGTTGTATTTTTGAGGAGTCATTTCCTTACTGAACAACTACAATGCTCTCGTTCAAACCAAAAATGTTAATAAACCTCAAACAGAGTACAGGCATACCCCACTTTTAAGTACAAAATGGGGTTTATTTATTATCACTGGAGACTGCAAAATCAGGCTCACTTCTGCATAGAAACCAATGAGCTTCTAACCCCAGCTTGTTCAATTAAGCTTTGGTAATAAAACCCGGAAGCTCATTGGTTTCTATGCAGAAGTGAGCCTGATTTTGCACTTTCCAGCTATAGTATATAAACCCCATTCTCAACGTGATTCTTGTCAAGCCTGCCTTGCATACACACACACGATCGTGAAAAAAAAATGCTAGAGCAAAGCGCGGTGATGTACAACGCATACGACGGCACTATAAAGGAGAAGTTCCATATCCCAGGACTGTACTGGGAGAGCTCCTGGTGAACCTTCCTCTCCTGTCAGCACTCCTCTGTCCTGTGGGGAAGAGAGAGTTGCTAAAATCATCGCTGCCGTGTGAAGCTCAGTGAGAGCGGGACCACCAGGAGGAAGTCATGTCAGCAAGACTTCCGGCGGAATCGCGTCATCAGGGGGCGCCGAGAAACATTGTTCCGGTTTCCGGGCGCGGCGCTGATTTACAGGCATCCAGAGCAGGTGGACAGTCTCAGAGCGACTGAGCAACACCAGGAACCATGGAGGGTGCAGTGGCACAGTTGGACTCCGGTTCAACAGGCTCTGGTGCCTCTCAGGTAAGTGGGGTGAGCGCAGACCTTTAGCTTACTCTGGGAGGATAGGGTCATTAGTCCCCAATTACCCTCCCTGGGTGGGGAACCTTCGGTGATGGGTAAGGCATTGTCTAGGTAGCCATGCACAGTGGTGGAGGCACTGGGCTGAAGCAATATAAAAAAAATTGCATTTTTCTCGTCATGAAAAACGGTCGTGTGTACGCGGCATAATAGTGGTATTGGATCAAAGCAAACCATGAACATATTAACCAGTTGCAGAACTTAGATGTGCTACACAAGCCCTAAAAAAATTCAGCACACACAGGGCTTATGTAGCATGCCCTGTGCCTCTACCCAGATGTTCTTACTGGCTATTCCCTGCTGGTAAAATGCCAGCGATGATCTGGTAAACAGTGGTTGTAAAAACTGTTTAAAACAGAAATTACGTAACACAATGTATCATAGCAACTTAACAAGTAAATAAAGAAAAACTTTATTTTTGCGCAGAGTTTAGCTTTAATTATAATCTTACAATAACTGTGTGCTTTCTGAATTTACACCATTGCAGCCCTTGGATATGTTGATAAATGCACAACCTCCAATTGTTTTATCACAGGTGCTCTCTTATGGCTATATAATATCTAATAGGAAAAAGGTTACCATAACTGTACCTGATCAGAGTTCCAACACGTCTCATCTCTGTGGTCAAAAAGAAACTGTTTGCCAAACTGCTTGACATCTCTCTGGAGTACTGAGCTTACCCTGCAATTACAGAGATTAACAGTGAGCAGAAAAGTGACCAGACACACAATGTATTATCCTTTTCATCCAATAAGCCATATTTATAAATCCTTATCAATTGAGTTCTGGATACCATCTGTCCTAACAGGTGGTCTTATGATACTCACCGTACATTATCCTTTGGTCAATAGAAAGTAAACGCAGACTGAACATTTTGAAATTGGTTATAAATTCATCTGTATGACCAGCATTTTTTTTACATATATGAATATTAATGAGCCAGAAGCTCAACAAGCTGCCTCCACAATCTGGCTGGTGATTTCTTCTCATTGTGGTTCATTGATCCAAGCTTCCAACACTCAAAGCGAACCATGCACAAAAGACTGATCTTAAATCACAACAGTGCTCCAAAACTGACGAAACCTCCTGAGCTGAACTTTCACATAAATCAAAAAAGTCACCATGCTAGAGGCTGGCACATACAAACCTTTGGCTTATGCGTTCTATATGAGAGCTGCAGGGTATGACATGAAAGAAGGGTTCACTGACCCCTATTATGACTGTGAAAAAAAGACCATAAAAGTAAAATAGGATGAAAAGCAGCTAGAGCACAGGATCATGAACCTGTGCCAAGCTGCAGATATATGCTGGAGTTCAACAGAAAACAAAAGCTTGCTAGGCAGAACAGCACAGGGCTACAAGCACTAAAAAATAAGCCGTTAATTTACAAGGCGATTTTCACTTAGCTTAGTAAATGTGGGGAAAACTTACTTTGTAAAGAATACCCAATCACATGAATGGAAAAAAACAAACAAAAAAAACACAACACATTTCTGTTAGCAGAGTATTTTTGCAAAATGCAATTTTTACCATACCTACCAAGTTAGGTTCTGCTTTAGAGACACGACTCCTTCCACTTCCTCATTTAGAAATAAAACCTTTTTTTGAAAGGGGGGGTACCTGGTCTCTGAGCGGTCTCCTGGCACATGTCACAGGTCCAAGAACACTGCAAGACCATTCACAAGGCACAGTGGGCACCCAGCTGTTCAGTTGCAAGCTGTCACAGCCAGGTGCCCACAGTTAACATACCAGCTCCGGGGACGAAAGATGGGTGGGTAAAAGGACTTGAGTGAGCATATCGCTGGATCCTGGGACAGGGGAGCGTCTGTCAGTTTTTATAGCTACTGACTTACATTTTTCTACCCCAGATAAAATGTACACAACATTTTTGAGCTCCTGAAGGCAGGGGGCATGGATTTGATGTAACACGCTGCACAGCAAGGGAAGACGAGTGTAATCTGAGACAAGAGTGGAGAGAATAGGCATTTCCCCTCTCTACACAGTCTCATAGAGAAACATGCACAGCTGAGGCCATCAATCAACTGCTGTATGCTGGAGAGAAGGTTGTCAGAAGTAAATCATGCCAACAGCAGAGGAATGACAGAGAAAACAAAAATCACACTAGGTGCTCTGGGTTGCGGCAAATACAGTCTACTCTATGTTCCAAGTATGGATATTTTTATACAGTACATAGTTATACTGGTCCAGCTCGGATGTGTCTGTGTAATAATATATATATATACACACACACACACACACACACACAATACCTGGCTTGTGCCTCGAAGTAGACGATATTACTCCTTCAGCGATGTCTAGCTAAGCCATAGAGGTTAAATACAAAGCCGCTAAAGTCATCACAAAGTCAATTGCTAAGCATCTGAGCTATAAATCACAGTAAAATTAGCAAGTTAGGGATTTCCATAGAAATGAACACTGAATTACTTAGTGAAAAGAAATCTGGGAATAAATCTTCCATCTGACATAGCCCTTAGTATGTAGCACCATACCAGTTCCATACTGGGGTTTCTTGTCTGCTCCAGTCCCGAGGCTCAATTCCAAACTTAGGTCACCCTAAGGTGTGTCCAGCGCACTCTCCCCCAGCCAGGTGCTGACCCTTTCCTCTTCCTTTTCTGGACGCTAACTCCTTTAGGAACAAAGTCCCTGTAATCAGGGTCTGGAGGTTCTTCCCATCCATAACTCTTTGAACATTCGAAATTCCAGGTCCCTAATCAGGACTTCACAATCTGGAGAGTACTGAAAGTCAATCCTCTCCTCTATACCTGAACTACCCCAGAACCCTGCATGAGTGAGAACTCCTGCGTACTCAAAATACTTTCAAACTGTCCCTCCTACAAAAGGGCCACAATCCAAATAGCGGGAGAAATATTCCTGCCATTTAGGACCCAACCCTGGCATCATGTACAACACTGAAGTAGACAGCAAAGGAAAATCATGGCTCCAGGTGAGAAACTCCAGGCACAATGAATAATAAAGACTCCTCTCACACGGGTGCAAGCCCCGGCTCGCCTGCCATAGAAGACTGGTGGGAGGAAGAAATTGGCTACACACTGACGTGATTGAAGTCCATTTATTGAATGAGTAAGCAGCAAGCACAATGTAGCTGTGCCAAACTAGTTCACCTCTGCTACTGCAACCGAGGCGTGTGTCATTGTTTGCATGGAATATTCAATGAATGGGCTTCAATCATGTCGGTGTGCTGCCAATACCTACTTGCTTCATGGACTACAAAACATCTCCCCTTGTTAACCACTTGCTTACTGGGCACATAAACCCCCTTCGTGCCCAGGCGAAATTTCAGCTTCCGGCACTGCGTCGCTTTAACTGACATTTGCGCGGTCGTGCGACGTGGCTCCCAAACAAAATTGGCGTCCTTTTTTCCCCACAAATAGAGCTTTATAGCTTGGTGGTATTTGATCACCTCTGCGGTTTTTATTTTTTGCGCTACAAATAAAAAAAGAGCGACAATTTAAAAAAACATATATATATTTTTTACTTGTTGCTATAATAAATATCCTAATTTTTTTTAAAAAAAAAACTATTTTTTTTCTCAGTTAAGGCCGATACGTATTTTTCGACGTATTTTTGTAAAAAAAAAAAATCGCAATAAGCGACTGGTTTGCGCAAAAGTTATAGCGCCTACAAAATAGGGGACAGATTTTTTTTACTAGTAATGGCGGTGATCTGCGATTTTTATTGGGACTGCGATATTGCGACGGACATATCGGACACTTTTGACACAAATTTGGGACCATTCACATTTATACAGCGATCAGTGCTATAAAAATGCACCAATTACTGTATAAATGTGACTGGCAGTGAAGGGGTTAACACTAGGGGGTGAGGAAGGGGTTAAATGTGTATCCTGGGTGTGTTCTAACTGTGTGGGGGGAGGGGGGTGACTGGGGGAGGTGACCGATGCTGTGTCCCTATGTACAAGGGACACAGATCGGTCTCCTCTCCTCTGACAGCACGTGGAGCTCTGTGTTTACACACAGAGCTCCCCGTCCCTGCTGTGTTCCCGACGATCGCGTGTACCCGGCGGACATCGCGGCTGCCAGGTACACGCATCGGCTTCCCAGCGATGCGCCGGGACAGTGTTTACCCGCTGCACGCCCCCCAGAGGCGTGCGCGGGTAATGCACTTTAAATGACGTCCAGTTGGCACCTGAGAGCCGCGCTGTTGACGTCTTTTATCAATAGCGCGGGTCTCAAGTGGTTAAGGAGGAAGAGAGATGTTATATAATCCTAAACACACTTCCTGTCTTTGGATGACAACACTGTTCAGTTTGGTTGTCACAATAGGATGGGAAGTGTAAATGGCAGGTGGAAAAAAAAAGGATGAACAAAGAAAACAAATGCAGCCACCACATCAAAGGACCATCAAGCTGCAATACTATCAATGTTTGTTCTTGGGTTCAGATACACTTTAAAGCAGGCATGTCCAAAGTCCGGCCAGCGGGCCAAATGCGGCCCGCGTTACAGTTTAGTACGGCCCCCCTGGTGATTTGGAGATGATATATATATATATCCCCCCTCGGAGGGGACAGGGAGGGGGGCGGGACAAGTGCCTTCAGATTACATACAGAAGAATATCCTGTTTACTCGGCGGCATCTCTAATAGGAAGTCCCGTCTCCTGGGCTGCCATTGGACAACTGTTCTGTCTATCATAGGAGGTGGGACTTAAAGAGGCCGCCGATTCTCCTGTATGTAATCTGTTGGCGCGCACCTTAACCCCCCCCCCCCCCCCAGTTCCCTCCAAGGCTGCAGATGGGCATCGATCAAACTGCACTGATGGCAATGGTAAGGCTGCATTCATGGCAATGGTGGGTCTGCATTCATGGCAATGGTGAGGCTGCAGATGGGCATTGATCAGGCTACACTGATGGCAATGGTAAGCCTGCATTCATGGCAATTGTGAGGCTGCATTCAGGGCAACGGTAGACTGCAGATGGACACTGACCCTTATTTGATTCATAGTTCTTTATTTAAAATTATTTTTTTTTCCTGAAACTTCCATCTTAAAGTGAAGGTGCGTGTTATACACCGATAAGTACGGTATATCCAAATAACACGCTCGATATCATCTCTTCACCACACACAGCCACAAAGGCAAGAGAATTTTTGTTGGGCCGTGTATTGGTACTCGGATGAACACACTTAAACCAAATTTTAATGGTTCAAACAATGTCAGGCAAAATAGTCGGCCCTCACGCATATTCATCCATGATGTACAGTGTGCTGGATTATTCCAAATGCATGTGCAGTGTGGGGTTTAGTGGTCAAACCTTCCTGGGATGCCGTGATGTGGGTATGGCAGGAGAATGCAGGAAGCTGGAGCTATGTCACCCTTGTCTAGGCAACAAAGGTAAAAGCTTAAAAAAATAAAAATAAAAATTATATATATATATATATATCACATTTTTCTATAATAAAATATACATTTATATATAGAAAAAAATTAAATAAATAAAAAAAAGTGTGTGTATATATATATATATATATATATATATATATATATATATATATATATATACACACATATACATACACGCACACACACACAAACACTTTTTTATTTATTTCATTATTTTTTTTAGATATAAATGTATATTTTATAATACAAAAATGTGATATATATATATATGTATTTATATTTTTTTTTAACTAAAATATTAATTTCTATAATAATGTATATTTTATTATTAAATGTGTGTGTGTGTGTATTTTTTTTTTAATTAATATAATTAATATATATTTATTATAGAAAATGTGATGATATATCACAAACACACACACACATATATATATTTTATATATACACACATTTATATTTTAATAAAATATAAACAGTAACAATAATAACTATTTGCAAAAATGGTGGAGGGGGTAGGAGCAACATTAGATAAAGTTGTAAAGGAAAGTGAATGTCAGTGACCCCCATGCTGATTTAGAGGTGTTCTCCTAGCTCCCCCAAACACAATAAGCAGTGCTAGCTCCTACTACAATCATACAGCAGTATTAATGGGAAAAAAACAAACCCCACATTGCGGGGGGAATAATCATTCATGTAACGATTACAAAGTGCATGGCAGTGCTGTCCTTTACACTTACAAATACATCTAACCATCACCTAACCTGCTCACAGTGCCTGGACATATCACAGACTCCACCATGCTGCCGCTTACTGTACAGGAAATATTCTGCCGTAAAGTGCGACCCTTCCATGCGTTCCAAGCCTCAGGATTTACATAAAGGCGTTTTATTGGTTAGTTCACTTCCACTAGTCTCTATCAGAGTAGCTGTGTTTGAATATGACCATTAGAGGGCAGTGAAGTCATAAGTATCTCACATAACATAGAGCTAAAGCAATGCTAAACAAATGGATCCGTATTTGAATTTGTACACAAACACTGCACTCTTTGTACATACAGTATAGGATTAAAGCACGTTGCAGAAAGCAGTAACAGAAAGTGTCAATGTGTATTTATGTATTTACAGCCAACACTTTTATTTTTTTTTATGGGGTAGAAAAGTGTTAGTAACAAGCGTTTAAATCAGAACTCCAGTTTCCAAAATAAAAAAAATACAAAGAATTAATTGCGTTGCCCAAAAAAAAAAAAAACATTTGCTACAATACTTATCCTTTTTTCGACAAGCAGGATTGCTCTTTATTGAAACAATGGCATGGTACAAACCCCTGTTTTTGACACATACTGTTAAGCCTCTTACACACAATGGGGCAGATTCACAGAGAGAGTACGCCGGCGTACTTTCAAATTTCCTGCATTGTATCTTTCGTTTGAATCCTCAAACCAAGATACGACGGCATCTGGGTAAGGTCCGACAGGCGTACGGCTTCGTACGCCTTCGGATCGCAGATGCAATACTTTGGCGTCCGCTGGGTGGAGTTTGCGTCGTTTTCCGCGTCGGGTATGCAAATTAGCTTTTTCCGACGACCCACGAACGTACGCGCGGTCGTCGCATTCTCTTACGTCGTCTGTAGTCGGCTTTTTCCGGCGTAAAGTTAAAGCTGCTATTTTGTGGCGTATAGATAGACTTGCCATGTTAAAGTATGGCCGTCGTTCCCGCGTCGAAATTTGAATTTTTTTTTTGCGTAAGTTGTCCGTGAATAGCGATGGACGTAAGTCACGTCTAAGTTAAAAAAATGACGTTGTTGCGATGTCATTTAGCGCAATGCACGCCAGGAAATTTAGGAACGACGCATGCGCATTTCATTCGGCGCGGGGACGCGCTTCATTTAAATGAAACCCGCCCCCAACCCGCCCAATTTCAAATATGCAGCCAGAAAAACACTACGCCACCGTAACTTACGGCACAAATTCTTCCTGGATTCGAATTTACGCCAGGCAAGATACGGCGGCGTAGCGTATCTCTGATACGCTGCGCCTGTCCAATTGTCTGTGAATCTGCCCCAATCAGATTTTCGGATGACTTTTGGACGACCATTCGTCCTTTTTTTTTGTTGCATGCTACTCTCATATTGAAAGTGAAGAGGTTACTCACCATACAAAAACTCTCGTATGACAGAAGACAACTTCAAAACGTGACGTAACGTGTTGAATAGTTTTGTATGAATTTTTTCGTTCCTGAGCATGCGTAGTCTTGCTCTTACAATTTTTTTTCGTACGAAAAACCGTACTAATTATACGAAAATCGGACGTTGTGGTCACATGCGACAAATTGTACAGCCTGCAGATCCAGCTTTTGTCGGATGAAAAATGACGAAAGTACCATACTTAGGCAGGCCATACATGGGTCGAATATCGAAAATCTTATCTAAGAATTTTCGTTCGTATTTTTCGCACCATTAGTGGGCTGCAGCAACAGCCGATTTTCGTGAATTTCAATAATCGGACATGTTGGAAATTTTTGGAAAAACAAACGATTTTCTAATCAATGATGGGAGAATCGTGCGAGAAATGTAATAAAAAAAGAAATGCGCATGTGCAAGATAAGAAAATTCCCAGAAAGAAAAGAAGATTCCCAGACATGAAAATTCTTTTCTGTAGCAACATAAGGTGAAATTGAAGATTTGGTTGGTCGAATTTCGAAATCTACGGTGGTACCATCGGATCACAAAACGCACACATTTTTAGATTTTCAAAAGAAAATTCTTTCAAAATTCGGCCATGTATGGCCAGCCTCCTCCAGCTTCCTCCGTCACCGTGTCTCCTCTTCCACCAAAGCGCTAGGCATCCAATAGGATTACCTGCCGACCCTTTTTTGAAGCCTGTTAGAGCCTCTGGCTCTAATTAGGTGCTTAAAAAAAGACACCAACCCCGCATTGGAATCCATGGTACCGCGCCACTGATATGTAGATCAGGGGGTCGAACACATGGAAAAAGAGGGGCTCCCGTGTGCCCTCTATGGGTAGGTCGCCACTGGTCCTCAATCCCATTTTCTGTCTCAAAAAGGAGACATCAGGGGTCTGTTTAGACCCTTGATATTTCACCAAAGCCCCCAATGGGGCTCTTAAAAACATTGTAAAAAAATCATAAAGAACACCGACACCGTCCACTGCTCTACAGACACCAATCTGTGCTCTACTGACGCCGTTCACTGCTCTGCTGATATACACACATGTGTGTTTGTACTCTGGGGGCACACCCTAATGCAAAAGGCTGCACACACGCACACCAATGCTAGAGTAGCTTACAAAGTACATAATTATAGCTGAAAACATAACTAAAAGGACAAACACTAAAATCCAGAATGTAATATCACTAATAGATTAAAAATTAAAATACTAACTGTGCTGTCCATGGCTCTCAAACCTTATCATATTTTCTAGGATAATTCCTATTAATGTATGTCAATTTGTATATAGGTATTGGTAATACTGCATTAATAGAAGACTCCCATGAAACAACCAAGGATGGGGGGAGGCAGCAGACATCCAATACAATACTTATTTTTAATCCAACATTGTCCTGATCAAATTGTCCGTTCCATCCTGTTGTCCCCGCTAGTCTTATATTTGAATGGCATAGGCGTCAACCAACCCACTTCCTGTGAGCCCAGGGTGTCATAGATCTGCTTTCTGAGGATGTGTCATCAACAGTGCAATTAGACCATGCCCCGTTTAAATATCATTATATGACTGGCTGTATACTGAAAGCTATAGTATATTTCACAATGGCATCAAGCGGAGCAGGAGAGGCAGCATGAGAGAAGATGTATTTGCTATGCAGAGAAAAACCAGACACGCGTTAGAGCAATTATTGATCTACACAGCAGTTACAGCAACCAGACTGTCTGTTAACCTTATATGTGACATTAACATGTAAAGGGATTTAAAGTGGTTTCAAAAGTTTAATTTTTTTACCTTCATGCATTGTATGTATGGGGGCCAAGCCACGCTCCTTGTGTCTCATAGACATGCAAAGGCGGCTCGGGAGCAAGCATGCACAAGTGCCCCCAGAGCAAGCATCTTGCTCTGGGGGCACTTTGCAGGGGGAGGGGTTAGAAGTGCCTGCAGGGGGACCCAAGAAGAGGAGAATGGGGCTGCTCTTTACAAAACCATTGCGCAGAGCAGGTAAGTGTCTCATGTTTGGCATTTAAAAAATAAATGAACCTTTACAAGCACTTTAAATTGTATCTGTGGTCACAACATAAAATGATATATTAATTTTCACGTTGTATGTCTATTATGAATAAAATGTGATTCTGCGCAACAAATCACGCTAATAAATAGTAGTATCACATAAATAAATAAGTGTAAGAGCTGACAATAATCAGCATAAGCTATCAAAGTGGTGAAGAAGTGACGAAGTGACAGTGAGTCCAAAAATGAATCAATAAAATAATAATGAGTCCAAAAATATTCAAAAAAGCAAATATGCAGTAATATGAATATTGTGTGCAAAGATATGGAATAGAAAAGTTCAATCCCAGAGTGCAAACGAAATAAGCTGTCCGGACTGAAATGTGAAATGGCTGAATGGAAATGAGCACCAGCTCTAAATGTAGATGCACAGCCGTGCGATGAAAGATAACCAAATCCCTAGCTGAGCTCCCAGGACTCTTACCTCTCGGCCCTCCTTAATGGGCAATAGTGTGTAAGTCACTCGCAGCCTTCTATGGGTGGTCACTGTTGTTTCCTCTCTCGATCTAGTGGATCCTTCCTCTAATGGGGTAAATACTCCTCAGTGCCGGATGGATAATATGGGTAAAAAAAGAGAGAGGGGACTCCCATAGTGAGGTAACGTTTGATGCAGGGAAAATAATTATTTATTGGGAATAACCTGCGCTTACATAACATTTAAAAACAATGTGCAATGAGGAAACAGACAAGCGGCGTGAGAATCGCCGGCTTACGTCACTCCGGGTGTACGTCCTCCAATCCCTACGCGTTACGACACCACGTGTCTTCGTCTGGGGAATCTGATTGGTAGTGTGGCTGTTGTTTATATTTCCGAAAAACCGGAAGTCTCATCGCGGCCATTTTCTTGGAGACCGCGATATAATAAGCATCAGACATGTTAAGGGACATGGAACACTGCAGAACTCGGCATTGAATAGTGTGTATCGGAGGTAACCATAATTTAAAATAGCGGGCAAATGTTCCACTTCTGGTTATTATCCTCAGGGCCAGCTAAAATTACATTATAAAAGTATATATAAATAAAACCGATATGAATATATATAAAACAAATAGGCCATCGAGTCGGCATATATGAACGGTATTCATATTCATTGCATGGTATTAACAAAATATAAAGTAAAATTAATTCATATAGAAACAATATATTAAAAATGTTAAAAATGTTAAAAACTTATTAAAACCTTTCATATATTAAAATCTAATAATATTTATATTTATAACCACATAGGGCTCCCATATCAACTGATAGTAAGGGATAAATATAGTACTAATATTAAAGTATTTTATATATAATGGAAATAGAGGGTGTATATAAGTAATGCATATAAATGGTGGTCGTACACTCGATTTGTCGCATTACAGCCATAAATATATATACATACACAAACTTATGGGCAATTGGGTGAAAAATGTAAAATGGGTACATAATAAAACTATATCTTACTAGTCTAAAAGTATGGAGAACTAGAAGTTGCTGAGGAAGCAGTTGAGATCAAACTCAACGTTCATTCCTCCTGGTGTTAGGGTGCGCATCTTATGAATCCACTGGGATTCTTTTTGACTAATCGTGCGCACCTTGTGGCTTCCTCTCCACGAGGGTTTGAATTTGTCAATACCCCAGAATTGCAATTGTGTGGGATCCCGATTGTGTACTTGATCGAAATGTCTAGATACAATATGTTTCGGGAAGCCATTTATTATGTTCTCCACGTGCTCACTAATTCGAACCTTCAAGGCCCTTTTTGTTCTCCCAACATATTGGAGTTTACAGCTACATTGTAGCACATATACAACCGCTTCTGTGTGACATCCAATAAAATCTCTAATCACATGAGTTTCACCTGTGTTTGTTGCCACAAACTCGGTACGTTTCTTTTGGAACTTCTGTGATTTTCGACATGCATTGCAGTTTTTACATGGGTAGAAGCCCTTTCCCGAAAAGAATGAATATCCTGGCTTTGGGGGTGGTTCTACTACTGATTTTACAATCAAGTTTCTTAGAGTAGGTGCTCGTTTATACACTATCCTTGGTTTTTCAGGAAGTAATTTCCCTAAATCTTTATCTCCTTTCAAAATGTGCCAGTGTCTTCCAATCAATTTGGCCACATCTTTATATTGGGAGTTATAATCAAGGATAAGTACTGGAGCTGTTTGTTGTTGGCTCTTTTTTGGTTTGACCTGTAGCATCTCTTTTCTATCCAGTTTTTTAACCGTATCTATTTGGCCTTTGATCCATGACTCTTTATAGCCTTTTTCTTTAAACCTCAAACCGATCATGTCTGCTTGTAATGAATAGTCACTCTCTTTTGTACAGTTTCTTCTTAGTCTGACTAGTTGCCCCTTAGGGATGTTAAAAAGCCAAGGTTTAAAATGGCAGCTGTCAGTTGAGAGATAACTATTCATATCAACATTTTTAAAATGTGTTTTGGTAACAATCTTGTCTTTCTCAATACTAATATTCAGGTCTAGGAAATCTACAGATTTATCGTCGATTTTCCATACCAGAGAAATATTTTTGTTGTTTCTATTGAGTGTTTCAAGGAAGTTAGTCAAGCTCTCTCTACTACCACTCCACAAGATAATGATGTCATCTATATATCTTTTGTAGAGAGATAACTCAGTGGGAGTATTCTCGTATATAGCTGACTCTTCCCATAATGCCATAAAGGCATTTGCCACGCTGGGTGCAAATTTCGCACCCATGGCAATGCCAATTGCCTGATGGTAATAGTTCTGGTCATACCAGAAGTAATTACACTTGAGGCACAGGTCGAGGCATTTGATGAGGAACTTCCTTTGTGGGCAAATGAGGTTACTAAATTTACGCAAGAGCCATTTGGCGGCAAAGCAGGCATCGTGGTGTTGTACGATTGTATACAGTGATATAACATCTGCCGTGGCGATCAATGTTCTTCCTTCACTCACGGGTACTGTATCTAATAGCTGTAATATATGTTTCGTGTCCTTGAGGTAGGCTGGTGTAGCTTGAACTGCAGGCTGGATAAAATAGTCTATATACTGTCCCATCCTCGCAGTCAGGGAGTCTATCCCATTCACAATGGGCCTTCCCGGTGGGTTTTCTCGGGATTTATGGATCTTAGGGACAGTGTATATAACAGGTGTACTACAGGTTTCTGGCATTAGATATTTAGATTCCTTTTTATTCAGGATATCTTTTTTCTTTCCTAAATCAATTAGTAGTGCCAGTTCTTTCTTGTATTTTCTAATGGGATTGCCCAAAAGTTTAACATAAGTGGTGCCATCTTGTAACTGTCTACTCAGTTCATTTTGATACTGTTCTTTTGATTGTATCACAACTGCTCCTCCCTTATCCGCAGGGCGGACAACGATGTCAGTTCTTTCTTTAAGTAATTTGATGCCTTTCTTTATGTGGATAGGGTCACTCCTATTTTTGAGTTTTAGAGACTCCAGGTCTTGTAAAACCATTTTACTAAAAACATCAATATGTTGGTTTTTGGAAATTTGGGGGTTGTAAACCGAGTTGTTTCTCAGGGTACTATGTATTGGTTCATTCCCATTAGTTGCTGTAGTTGAGTGGGATGTGAAAGGGTTATTAAGGATGGCCTTCTTAATAGTGAGTTTCCTCACATATTTGCGTATTCCAATGTATGTATCGAATTTGTTGAGGTTTTTGGTGGGTGCGTGTTTCAATCCTTTATCTAAGACCGCCAATTCTTCTGCCATCACAGATTTCCCACTCAGATTTACCACGTTTCCACCGACCTTTCTCTTTTTCGCTTGGAATCCCTTTCCCGCTCGATGGCCTCTCTTTGTTCGGGATTTAGCCTGTCTTCCTGGGTTTTCCTTAGTGGCGAGCGATAATGTTCTGGTTGCCGTCGTGGAGAGGGGTCTCTCCTCTCCCTGTCTAAAAAAGCCCTTTGTGTACTATGGTCATAATAACTCAACGGTTGACGCTGATCATAGTAAGGATCCTGATAATATCGCAAGGGCTCAAATCTATTGTGTGTGTATATAGGGGTTCTATCAGCCCCCCCACGGTATTCATAATGTTGTGGTGGCGGTCCTCTATATTCCCTCTGATGGGTCTGATTGTTTTGTCCATTCTGTCCATTATTGGAAGGTTTTTTAAAAGGTTTTTTAAAAAGTTTTTTTCCCCGTTTTCTTGGGGGTACGCTGTCCCTGATTAGTATTCTGTGGTTGTTCATAATATGGTCTGGCATATTGTGTTGGTTCCTGATATGGTCTACTAGTTTCAGGATAATAGGCTCTCTCATCTAGTCTCGATTCAACACGGTTAATCATTGGTGTGGGGTCTAGAATTCTGACCTCTCTCTCCGGTGTTGAATAGGTCGAAGTAGGTTGTATTGCTTCGACCTTTTGTTGCCATTTAAAGACTAGATCTGACTTATAGTCACCAACTTTTAGCTGGCCCTGAGGATAATAACCAGAAGTGGAACATTTGCCCGCTATTTTAAATTTCTGGTTACCTCCGATACACACTATTCAATGCCGAGTTCTGCAGTGTTCCATGTCCCTTAACATGTCTGATGCTTATTATATCGCGGTCTCCAAGAAAATGGCCGCGATGAGACTTCCGGTTTTTCGGAAATATAAACAACAGCCACACTACCAATCAGATTCCCCAGACGAAGACACGTGGTGTCGTAACGCGTAGGGATTGGAGGACCTACACCCGGAGTAACGTAAGCCGGCGATTCTCACGCCGCTTGTCTGTTTCCTCGTTGCACATTGTTTTTAAATGTTATGTAAGCGCAGGTTATTCCCAATAAATAATTATTTTCCCTGCATCAAACGTTACCTCACTATGGGAGTCCCCTCTCTCTCTTTTTACCCATATTATCCATCCGGCACTGAGGAGTATTTACCCCATTAGAGGAAGGATCCACTAGATCGAGAGAGGAAACAACAGTGACCACCCATAGAAGGCTGCGAGTGACTTACACACTATTGCCCATTAAGGAGGGCCGAGAGGTAAGAGTCCCGGGAGCTCAGCTAGGGATTTGGTTATCTTTCATCGCACGGCTGTGCATCTACATTTAGAGCTGGTGCTCATTTCCATTCAGCCATTTCACATTTCAGTCCGGACAGCTTATTTCGTTTGCACTCTGGGATTGAACTTTTCTATTCCATATCTTTGCACACAATATTCATATTACTGCATATTTGCTTTTTTGAATATTTTTGGACTCATTATTATTTTATTGATTCATTTTTGGACTCACTGTCACTTCGTCACTTCTTCACCACTTTGATAGCTTATGCTGATTATTGTCAGCTCTTACACTTATTTATTTATGTGATACTACTATTTATTAGCGTGATTTGTTGCGCAGAATCACATTTTATTCATATTCTTATTTTATGTCATGTAATCATAACTAGGTTTTGCTGCACGTATTTTTAATTTTTGGTGGATTTACTCATTTAGGATCTATTTTAGCGCAAAAGCACTTGTCACTTTATTCACTGTTGTATGTCTATTGTTTCTAGCCTGTTTCTAAAAATCTGGATGCTCTTGTTTGTAAGCTTACTTTGTGAAAATCCTACACATTTACTTCCTTCAATTCTGTGATATGTATTCACTATACCTTGTGCAGAGGCACTGCTGTGTCACACATTTCACAGATCCTTTACTCTGACCTACAGAGGTGCTGAGAGGAGGGGTTTCAGGACATGGAATGAGTACAGAAATAACTCCTTGCAAGTAGGATGACCACGTGTCCCAGATTGCCCGGGACAGTCCCGCATTTTGCAGGTCTGTCCCGGGGCACATTTATTCCAGGACAATACAGTGTTCCGGGATGAAACTGACACAACCACCCCCCCGGGCCAATCTGATGCCCCCCAAAAAGGCCGCCACATCACTGATTTACTCACTGACCGTACTTCTCCTGGCCGGGAATGCCTGGAGGAGCACAATCCTGCCCCCTGCTTGTGATTGGAGAAATAATAAATCCCGCCTCTTGTGTCCAATCACTGTACTGTGATTTGTTACAGCACAAGCTGATTTCTGGGAAGGGAGGGTAGTTTGGAAATGTGTTCACCCTACTTGCAGGTAGCAGGTTACCATGGGATATGTAGTCCTTATAAATTGAAAGTAAATAGCAAAGGAGAATCTGCAAAGCATGCTGGGAATCCAGGAATTTGTGGAAAGAGATGGCCAGCTGACAGGCAACACTTACAACATGAAAGGAGAATTTTTAAGTAAGCCTCTATTGGATTGTCAAATATACCGTAACTATTGTTTTTTATTGTAATTACAATGCTGATGTTAAAAAAAAATAGGTGTATGCTGTGACCATAGAACTTCTTTAAATATTTGCTCCTGTTTTTTCCCAGTTGTACCCAATATGCCATTGTTTATTAGGCTTAAACCAGAAGAGAAAAAGAACTACCATGTTCCGATGTAATATTTCAAACTTGTATTTATGACCTCCTTCTATAAGACAGTCCCCTCATTATACACAGTGTCCTATGTAGGGTTGCCACCTGTCCGGGATTCACCCGGACAGTTCATGTTTTGAATCATGTGTCTGGGTTTCAGTCCGCCTGACAAGAATGTGGCTTGGTACTGGGCCTGACAGAAGGGTGAGGGGACACTATGCACGCTGCATTACTATTCTCTTTGGAGTGGCCAACGGTGTCTGAGATCTGTTACAATCCTATAGTGTATACTAAAAAAAAAAATTCTGTGCGCTGCTGAAGCATTCGGGTTAGGCTTGAAGAAAAAGTGGCAGCCCTAGTCCTATGACCAACAGAATGTCCCAGTAGCCAGGGACAGGATACACATTGCCATGAAAGGAAAGCACTACATTTAAATTACCACAAGAATGAGGTTTCCCAATTTTTCCTACCTGTAGAGTGAGAAATATTTAAGACCTTGTCATTCCTCCTAAAATGCTGTTGTTCCATTGTTTACAATACTGTTTGAGTCATTAAAGTGTCTTTTTATTGAGGTTTTTAAACTCTCGGTTTTTAAGCATTTTCAACCACTGACTTTTATCACCTACAGAGTATGCAGCGTCTTTATTTTGTATTCCTTTCCTAAGCTGGTGCCATTACCACTGTCCAGGTTTTCTATTTCATGGTGACTCTTTTCTCTTGTAGCATCTAAAGTCTCATACACACGATCGGACTTCCATCGGACAAATCCGTGGAATTTTGTCTGAAGGGCGTTGTCCGTGAACTTGTTCCGTATACAGACGGCAGAACATTTTCAGCCAACATACACCAAGGTAGGCAGCAGACACAATAGGATGCTTACAGCTTTACTAACTAGAAAAGCCTCTTTTGTGTTCCTCTCTGGTTTAACTGTGATTGTAAAGGAGGTCTTAGTTCATAGCCGAACACTGTCAATGGCCATTTCAGTGTTTATTACATGAAACTAGAAGTAGAAAAGAAAAACAGAAACATGCAATATCTTTTCTGCAAAAAAATAAACCTACCTGCCTATAACGGATCTCCGTCGCACTCCGCTTGAGTGCTTCCATCGGTACACTGCTTCCTCCAATCTGGACATTCAGATATCAGATTTTACAGCCGAATATTGTAACCAAGAACCAGACAAGACTAGCTCAGTTACAAAGTTGGAACATGGAACTATTTTTTGAAACACATGTAACAACTTATATCCACTCTGGGACAATGCCCCTCCCTTGGATTCAGGACGGGGTAAACTGTCCAATCAGCAATAAGGAACACACAGGTATTCATACATTTGAAAAATAGGCCACCTAATCAGCAGGGAGGGCTGTTGGAGGAATTCCCCCTCCCCTCTCTGCCCTGCCCTGCCCCCGGTTTACATGCTAGGAACACAAATACAAATATCCATCCCATAATACATTTCTCACAAGGCAGACACAAACAATAGAGCAATTGAATACAACCACACCCCAAACGACCCAGCAAACAGTCCACAACAGTATGAGACAATATCTAATATATACTGTATATATATATATATATATATATATATATATATATATATATATATATACACACACATAACATTCCAGTATGGTTGTACAGTCTGACTAGTACAGGTCAAACTGGGGTTCTCTGTTAACCTGTGACTTACACATAGGAGGGGTCATGGGAGCTAGACCAGAAGCCTCCAGTGCTCTCCAAGATAAGCTGGATTCCACAAGTCCCCCGCCCAAAGTGACTCCTGTCACACTGCCTGTTTACAGTCTTTTGCAAAATGTACCCTGTGCTGAACATGTGAAGCTCAGTTTACATTTATGGCATAGTTCCAGTGTGCCTGGATGAATGACTCCTGCTCATGAGCCTGAAGAAGCCAGGGAGAAGATGCTGGTGCTGTCAGACCATTGAAATATAGGTAAGTATTTTGTTGCCCTTTAACTGCCTTAGCCAGTGAGGACAGGGGAATGGCAGTTGGTGGTTAATATCAATGAAGTCAAGACAAGTCAGTATACTTGTAAAGTGCTGCGCAAACTGTTGGCACTATATAAATCCGGTAAAATATTAATAATATACCAAAAATAAGTCTCATGCTTTGTTCTCATATTGTGTTGTTTTTTTCAGATTTTTGCTTGTAATGTTTTTAAGTGCCGTTTTCTCTAAGTAGAAATGCACTCTCTTTCCTTGCACTCCATTGCTCTATACAGAGAATTTGTTTGTAAGAATTTTGAAGTTTGCAATCATATTTAAATTTAGACATGATGTTGCACAACCTCTGTAACAGGAGAGTGGAGGGAACACTGTGAAAATGGAGGTTGTTAGTACAATGTCCATTTGACTGCATATATAGTTATGTCACTTTAGTTGGGTTCACATCTAAGTAAGGTTGAAAAAAAACCACCTTGTTCAACCAATAGAAAAAAAGAAACAAATAATAAAAGCTCCATGTACACAATTTCCAATGTTGATCCAGAGATAGGCAAAAAAAAGGGGCAATAAAGTCCTTACTGACACCATAGGCAGCTATTAGATATTCATGGATCAACTAGCCCTATGTTATTACCTATAAATGGTATTATCTATTTATATTTTGTGCATTTAATAATGCACCCAGATCTTTTTCTGTTTCAATCGCTTATTATTACTCTGAAAAGAGCAAAGAGTAAATGATCACATGGCAGAGTAGCAAACAATCCTCACATGCTCTGTACATGTAACAGAAGATCTTGCCAATCAGGTTAGGTCTTACACCTGGTGAGCACCGGGGCACAAATACATGTAATCAGAGAAAACAAGCATTGAACTATAGACTAAATATGAAACAACAAGAACATCACAAACACCAGACGACCACCAAGAAAATCTGAATATATATATAAAAAAATAAAACATAAGGATCTTGGGGTCGAGCTTCCGTTTCACTAACGAAATGTCTATAACAGGGCTTTTCCACGCTGTCGCTATATCGATTTTGGCCGCTAGGAACATGAAGAAAATAAAGGTCTGGGTATGTCTCAGGACATTTTCAACTGGCTTAATTAGTAGGGTGATACTTGCATCTTTAATGATATTAAACATTGTGACTGAAAAAATAACTGAGTTAACCCTCATTCCAAAAGCGACGAACCTTAGGGCATGTCCACCACACATGCATCGGTGTGCCTATCTGGCCACACACCCAGATCTTTTTTTTTTTTTTAATCTTCTGAGCTGACCAGAACTAGTTGCTGAGGGAATCTATTCCTCATTTTTTAGCTTTCCCCATTTGAATCTATCATATAATTATGTGGAAAGAGCTGTGTTGCATTGCTTGATAGATTTATTGGAGCAAAATGTGGATTCCATAAATTTAAAGCAGAGTTCAACTCAAAAATGGAACTTCCGCTGTCCTGATCCCCCCCCCCCTCCGGTGTCACATTTGGCACCTTTTAGGGGGGAGCTACCTGTATAATACAGGCATTTGCTCCCACTTCCTGCCAAAAATCGTGCAGTATCCGCGGTGATCTACGCCATGTTCGACTGCCCAATACAGGCATTTGCTCCAATTTCTGGCGAAAGATTGCCACAGTATCCGCGGCGATCTATGCCATGACCGGCTCCTCCGCTGTCTTCTGGGAGACACACAGGTCCCCGATGACAGCAAGGATCACTCAGATTGTGCAGCGCAACTTGCGAATATGCAGTAGGGAACCAGGCTGTGAAGCCGCAAGGCTTCACTTCCTGATTCCCTTACTGAAGATGCCGGCACCTGCACCCGGGAGCCGAGGGACAGATCGGCTTCGGGTGAGGACATTGCGGGCGCAACGGACAGGTAAATGTTCTTAATTTAAAAGTCAGCAGCTGCAGGATTTGTAGCTGCTTACTTTTAATTATTATATTTTTCGGCGGAACTCCGTTTTAATTTGAAGGATAGGCTGGTTTTCTTGCTTGAGTTGCCTAGTCTGGTTCTGATCCTAACGTGAATATAAAGTACATTACTGTGCTTTGGACATTATCAATAACCTTTGGGAATGTAAGTCTCAGGTTTCCAATGGGGACTTCTATATAGTCCAAACCATCCACATCTTCTCAGTTTCCTGGGAATAACTGGTACATTCGGCCAATCATCTGTTGAAAAACTTTCCGTCTTGGTTATATAATAGCAGGCCAGGCTTCTTGTTACCAGTGCACTGCAGCGTCTTCCTGTCTAGGAATATAGTTTATCCTCCAGCTGATGCCCTAAGTGGGTTCAGTTAACATAATGTTGACTAGATATTGATCAGACACACAGAAGAGATAGACTGACATTGAGTAATGACACAAGGAGATTTCAGATGGATGGCAGACAAGGGACATACAGAACCTTGCAAAAGTAATCAGACCTTCATAAAATATTCACACCCTATAGTAAAAACAGGTTTGTTAGGGAAATATTTCACCTGCTCATTAGCAGTACCCCTTCCCCAATCTCTGATCTCTAATGACATTTTGTCTGCCCATATTTAGTTTTCTTCGTTGATGCTGTTCGTTTGCTGAAATCGCTGAATTAAATGTTTTCATTTTTTTTTTAAATAGTGTTTTATTAAGTATAAATCAAGTCTGTAGGGCACTTAATCCCAGGCCAAACAAGAGCATAGTATATATAAATAGTTGAATCAAATGTTTTTTCTGTGTTAAAAAATAATTTTAATCTATGCTGGGCCAGGTTAAAGGGGCATCAAAATGGTGGTGGTGATGGCCAGTTTAGGCTGCGGAGGGGATTCCTTGAACTTGCCAGTGACACTGTGGAAGTTTAATAGCATATTTTTAATTTAATTAACCATTTGGAATTACTATGCTGTATATAACATTAGACCTGAATGATGTTACAGGGAAATCCACAGAATACTTTATTCATTTAAAACCAATCCTCTGCCAGAAATTCCAGTCAGTCCACACTTTAAAGTGATATTAAAGGCAGACTTTAAAAAAATAAAAATAACAAACATGTCATATTTACCTGCTCTGTGCAGTTGGTTTTGCACAGAGAAGCCCACGCTCTTGGCCCTTCCCTCCTGCCGGAGGCCCATATAGTTAGCAGCTTACTATGGGGGATCCCAAGCAGGCTTACTCCCAAGTCACTGCTCTGTGTGTCCATTCACCCCTGGAGCGCGGCTTGCCCCCCCCCCTACTCTCTCCTCATTGGCTTACTGGCTGTGATTGACAGTAGTGGGAGCCAATGGCTTTCACTGCTGTAACAGCCAATGAGGAGAAATAGGCCAAGAAGAGCCATGCTGTTCTTGGCGGATCGAAATGGAGCTCAGCTAAGTATTGGGGGGGTAAAAAACTGAATGAAGGTAAAAAACCTTAAGCCTTTACGACCACTTTAAGGATGTACTGTCAGGACAGCTATCTCTGTTTTTCAGTATGGCATAAGATGACCCAGGCACAGAAGCTTTCAAATGCTCATGCATGTCAGCCCTCCACAATTTGGCAGCAGTGCTCATGTAAAGTAGCCTTTTCCAATTATGGAGTGCAAAACTCCTATAAAGGAACAGTTAAATTGTATATAAGCATGCTCAGTTCAAAAAATCCATATAAAGTGTCTGAGGCGGTTAAATTGTGTATGCTTGGTATGCGCAGCACTTGATAAATTCCCTGCCTGGGTTGTGCTTCACCATATTGGAGAAGACAGATCAAAGAGTAAGACAAGGCCATATATCAGTTGGAAGCTATAACTATGACTTATTGCCCAAAGGTTGCAACCATTCTTATTGTTAATCGTGCTCTTGCATTCAAATAAAAAAAAAGCTACATCTATTTTGAGTAAGGCAAAGGACAAACATGCGCAGTTATATGAGTTCATTCTCAGGTTGTCTGTAGGGAGGACAAAGACAGATCTGCTGATGTACTATATGCAGTATATTATAAATTATACCATTTGAAGATAGTAATACCATTTGTGTAATCCTTACCGAGATGTTTACAGCCAATTCTGTAAATACATTCTTAGTATTTTTTCCTAACATCAAATATTTTTTGCTAGTTATACATAAAAACTCATACACTAAAAGTTTGTTCTTGCTAATTTTTGTATTTCAAATCTTTGAAACTCAAAATCGGATTTCAGTTTTCACTCGTGTGTGAAAAAAAATGAGTACACAACTTATATTCAGTTGATCATCACCAACACATTACCAAAGGCTTATCCATAAGCAAGGTCAAAAATGTTTTAAGAAAAACTGACTTCTCCCCAAATAAGTTCAATTACAACCCCCCCCCCCTCAAACAACATCACAAATTGTCACCATCTAAGGCCTAGTACACACGAGAGGATTTATCCGCGGATACGGTCCAACGGACCGTTTCCGCGGATAAATCCTCTCGAGGATTTCCGCGGACTTGGATCTGATGGAGTGTACTCACCATAGGATCGAAATCCGCGCCGAAATCCCATCGCGATGACGTGTCGCGCCATCGCCGCGATGATGACGCGGCGACGTGCGCGACACGGTCATATAAGGAATTCCACGCATGCGTCGAATCATTACGACGCATGCGGGGGATCCATTCGGACGGATTGATCCGTTGAGTCTGTACAGACCAGCGGATCAATCCGTTGGGATGGATTCAAGCGGATAGATTTGAAAGCATGTCTTCAAATTTTTATCCGCTTGAAATCCATCCCAGGGGAAAAAAATCAGCGGAAACAGATCCGCTGGATTGTACACACCATAGAATCTATCCGCTGAAACTGATCCGCAGATCAATTCCAGCGGATAGATCCTCTCGTGTGTACGGGGCCTCAGACATATAAAAAGGTAAATTCCATTATTTTAGTTAAAAAATATAAATAAAATAAAAACGACTAGATTGCAAACTCTCAAACATCTATAATTCTCCAGTACATTCTACTATTTTAATAACCCCTTGACCTTCTGTAGGCCTGCCCATATTGGTTTATAAATGCTAATGTAGCACTACCCCCGAAGGAGCTGCTGGTTTGTTTCGGGTGGCATGTTACCCCTGTATCTCCGCCGTCTAGGGTACTTGAAGAGAGTTGTAGTAAATGGAATGTCCACACAACAGGTGTCTTTTCTGTGCTTTTATTACCCAGCCGGGTAAAAAACGTTAAACAGTAGAGAGGTGAAGGGATAGCAAATAGGAGACAGTAGATCCAGGTATAACTGAACAACGGAAACAGTCCTGCTCCCAACCTCACTTTACTTCGCCACTCCGGCTGGAGTGGGTATAGCGCACCTGGACAGGCCTCTCTTACAAACCTAGCAGACAGAATGTCACTCGAACTTAGGATTAAGTCTCTGCCACTGACCCTCCTATAAGATTGGAGACAATTATGGTCCGGAATCCTTTCTTAGTAGATTCAGCACCTGGATCTTCTTCAGGTAGTTTTGTACAGTCAGTAGCTAACAGGTGACCAACATCCAGCCTGTCAGAACTCAGGTGATCCCAGATGATTAGGCAGGCCCTTCCTGAGACACCAGCGTCTTGCTAGGTATCTCCAGGACAGACTCCTCACCGGTCAGCCTCCTCCAATTGGACGAACAGCTCTGGACCCCTTCCAGATTGGGGACCCAGTCGACTACTGGGCACACACAGTGGATCAATCACTCCGGGCCAACATGGTCCCAGAACCAGGAACACTGTTGCCAAGCACACCCCGGCCAGGAGGGCCATATGCGGGGGTGTCGTGGAAGGGCTACCCAAATGGTGGGCGCAACACTAGGAAGAACCTCGAGGTAATGGTGTCTGCCCCCTTTATACCCCTTCCCAGCATGCACAGCGAGGAAATCAGCCCCGACTGGCCGCTAAGGAGTGGCACTCAAAACACTTGACCACACTGCTGCCACCTGCCGTCCGGGGGTGACGGGAATCCCCGGCCAGAAGGTCAGCCCACAGCCCAGCCAAGCCAGAGCAGAGACCCAAATTTAAACAATCAGATGAATTCAGAGCTAACTATTTCTCTTAATCCTTCCCCTAAATTTAACATAGCACCGGCTCTGAAAGTAGCCAGGCGCTACACTAATGGTCAATTTGATTGAATCTAGTGATAGTGATGATGCCTGCTGTGCCCTAGGCAACTATTTTGAATGTCTAATGCCGCGTACACACGATCGGTCAAACCGATGAGAACGGTCTGATGGACCGTTTTCATCAGACCAAACCGATCGTGTGTGGGCCCCATCGTTTATTTATCCATTGGTTAAAAAAATTCAATCTTGTTTTAAATGTAACCGATGGATACCTAACCGATAGAAACAAACGATCGTTTGTAGGCACGTCCATTGGTTAAAAATCCACGCATGCTCAGAATCAAGTCGATGCATGCTTGGAAGCATTGAACTTCGTTTTTTCAGCACGTTGTGTTTTACGTCACCGCGTTCTGACACGATAATTTTTTTAGCTGATGGTGTGTAGGCACGACTGACCATCAGTCAGCTTCATCGGTTAACCGATGGAAAAATCCATCAGACCGTTTTCATCGGATGGACCGATCGTGTGTACGCGGCATAAAAGTTAACTCAGCATTGGATGCCTAGGTTGGAATCTCAAAAGCAGTCGTTTTTGATAATAATCATATAAATAATAAAAATAATAATAGTGTATTTGAGCTCAATTTAACTTCATATGTTTGTACTTGGGATGATAATGCAATTTGTTAATGCAGACGTATGTCACAGATTTATGTGAAGAGTCAATTTTAATGATATAGGTTACTTTAAACCTGAAAATAGTGCAATTGCCACTATTCATTCAATAATTAAAAAAATAATTGAACGTTAATATGTAATGTAAATGTGAGAGAGTACAGTGCTGTAAACATCTGAGAAATCCCCATAACGTAGCATTTTCGCTAGTGAAGTGTCACTGCATTAATTAATTCTGCCGCCATAGCTCTTGGTAATTAAAAGCTGTTGGAGACTCTCCATCCTGTTAAAACACCTTTTTCCTACTAACACATTTCAAACTGTTATCTCTCTCCCTCTTTCCAATCTTAGATCTGATTCTCTTTTTGATATTCAACCCTTCAGGGATACTAACACAGTAGGTAGGATTTTAACCTTTTACTAACAGAATATATATTCATTACCCTGTTCCATATGTGCTTGGGAAATAGTGTCACTAAGATCATTGGTCTTTGTGAAGACTGTTATAAAATGTCCACGCAGAGATGTTCCATGAGCTATCCTAAGTGAAATTAAGTCTACTGTACATTCAAAGCACTATTTGTATTTTTATTGTACAGGCATTTATGAGATCCACTCTGAAATTTAAATATAAGAATGTGCTGTGGTAAGAGGCATGCTGAGTGCTTTATAAGCAGTGCTACTTTCTTTATCGTACATCACGGGACACAGAGCGGCATATTCATTACTATGTGGGTTATATGGAGTACCTTCAGGTGATGGACACTGGCAATCTCAAACAGGAAGTCCCCTCCCTATATAACCCCCTCCCATAGGAGGAGTACCTCAGTTTTTTCGCCAGTGTCTTAGGTGTTGGTCACGGAATAGCTTTGCCTCCACATCCTTGGGATCAAGGCAGGCTAACCGGATCTGTCCAAAGTGCCTCAGTGCCAAAGTGGACAGTACCCGGGCCCCCAAGCCGGGGGTTTTGCCTTTAACGCTTCTCTCCTTAGAGAGCTGGACCCTGGGCCCAGGACTTAGAGCCTTTTTTGTTAAAGTGCCTAAGGTAACCTGTTTGCCAGGGTGCTGTATAGGTCCAGGACAGTGGGTTCCTTCCAGGACCCCAGAGCCTGAAGGTCTACTACGCTACCCACGGAGATGGGTGAAGATTGGACCGCTTGCTGTGCAAGGTCCTGCGGCATGGAGCAGGTAAGAAGGGGGGCCTGCGGGACTTGGTTCGACAGCGGGCCCTCCAGGGATCTGTGGGGAGGTTAGCCTGTGTATGCTCTGGCATTGGCAGTTGGGGCCACTATGTCTAAGAAAGACAGGATGGTCCGGATATTTTACCCCCCAAATATTGGATTCCCTGGTCTGTTTGCAGGTAACCATCTGGCTGCGCGCTAGGTGGGTAAAGGGGGCTGTGGGCCTATACCTTTCCCAGGACTTAGGTCTTAACCTACTAAAAGTTCCTACCTGGCTGGGTGTCAGGCCAAAGCATAGCCCGCTCTGTGTCCGGTAAAGGGATGCTTTAAGGCTCCTCTGCGCTGTGGCATGTATCCTGCATAGCAGGACTCCTGGTGTCTTCCAGCATGGCCCCCCCCCGATAGCGGGCGCGCGCGCGGGCGCGTGCATGAGAAATAGCAAAATTTCGCGCCATTTCGGAGGGGGGGGGCGGGGCGTCAGGTTCATAGGAGGAAGGGGCGTCCCTTCCTCTGTGATGTACAGCTCATTCAGTCTGAGCCTGGAACAAGGAGGACACAGAGCGGCAGGGCTGCGGCTGAGAACAGTGACACCCGGTGGCGCAAGCGAGTATTGCAGTTCTGGAATTCAGAACTAGCTTAATTTTGTCCAGCCTATAAAATCCTTATGGCAGCAGGTGGATACTAGCAAATCTTCTGTGGGGGACAGTGTGCTTTAAAAAAAAAAAAAAAAAAAAAAAAAAGAATATATATAGATAGTAATTGAAAAAAAAAAAAAAAAAAAAAATTTCTTTTGAAAAAAAAAAAAAAAAAGAGCACTGACTGGATTCCCCACCAGGTTTTTTGTCATCCGTAATACTGTTGTTCCTTAAACCACATATATTATCTCCTGATTACGACAGTTAGTTGTTGTATACGGGGGTACCTCGGTATTGTACCATGGCTCCCAAAGGCTCGGGATCAAAAGGGGCAAAAGGGGTCAAAAAACCAAAGGGTTCCCCCTCGGATTCTGAGGATACGAGTCAGGCTATGCCGGTACTCTCCCCACCTGTCAACCAAGCAGTGGTGGGTGCCTTGGGTGAGCCAGTAGGGGGGTCTGGTGCTGAGGCTGGCCCAGATCCACCCAACCCTGTGTTTATCACAGAGGAGATGTTAGCCGTCTCCCTAGGAGGGCTAGAGGAAAGATTGGCAGCTATGATCGCCAGATCTATGCCAGGCAAGAAGCGGACTAGATCCCCTTCGCCTAAGGGTATATCCTCGGATAATGAGGTTCTTTCCCCGGGGGAGTTAGAAGATCAGGAGGATCAATTGGACCAGAACCTAGAGGGTTCAGACATTGAAGAATCTACTGTAGAGGAACCATTTTCAGCCTCCCAAGCGGAGAGTTTATGGATACAGTATTTGACAGACATGGTCCGCTCGGCCTTTAAGATGCCCGTACCAGAGCCTCAGCTTCCGGAGGTTTCCTCTTTGGGATCCTTAAAAGCGCCCTTGAGCAACGCAGTTTTTCCGGTCCATCCTCTGTTAGAGGAATTAATCTTCCAGGATTGGGTACGGCCGGACAGAATTTTTCTGCCGCCTAAAAATTTTTCTAGTATCTACCCTATGGAGGAGAAATTTGCCAAAAAATGGGCGCTCCCAGTCGTGGACGCAGCCATCTCCTGTGTAAATAAATCATTAACGTGCCCGGTGGAAAACATACAAATGTTTAAAGACCCGGTGGATAAACGTTTAGAATCACTTTTGAAAGCCTCCTTTGCTACGGCAGGAGCAGTGGTACAGCCAGCTGTGGCTGCTATCGGGGTCTGTCAGGCTTTAAAGGACCAGACAAAACAGATGCTTAAGGACATTCCTGCCCAGCAGGCTGAGGAGTTAGCTGATATTCCCAGAGCTTTGTGCTTTGCGGTGGATGCTATAAAGGACTCCATCCAACAGGCGTCGCGTCTATCTCTATGTTTGGTGCATATGAGGAGGCTCTTATGGTTAAAGAACTGGGCGGCCGAACCACCATGCAAGAAACTTCTGGCGGGGTTCCCCTTCCATGGAGGGCGACTCTTCGGGGAAGATCTGGATAAATACATTCAGACTATTTCAAGTGGCAAAAGTACCCTTCTACCAGTAAAAAAGAGGTTCCGGGGGCCCGCCTTTAAAAGGCAGTTTTCCCCTATGCCGAGTACCTCAAATTCCAGGCAGTATCGACGGCCTCCTGCGCGATCCAACTTTAACAATAAGTCGCAGGGACAGGCCCCTGGGGGCAAGAAGCCATGGTTTCGCAAACCAACAAAGCCAGCCCCTAAGTCTGCTTTATGAAGGGGCGCCCCCACTCACTCGAGTGGGGGGAAGGCTTCGTCTCTTTGCAGAGGTTTGGGAAGCCGACATCCCCGACAAATGGGTCCAGTCATCTGTGGCCACAGGCTACAGATTAGAGTTTCAAAAGTTTCCTCCGCCTCATTTCCAGGAATCAAGGGTTCCGAACGATCCAGCAAAAAAGGCCTTGCTGCTAGCGGCATTGGATCGTCTGCTTCGCCAGGGCGTGATAGTAGAGGTACCAGCCCAAGAGAAGGGGCTAGGTTTCTACTCCAATCTGTTTGTCATACCAAAACCCAACGGCGATGTCAGACCCATTTTGGACCTAAAGTGTCTAAACGTTTACCTAAAGGTCCAGTCATTTCGGATGGAATCCGTTCGGTCAGCAGCCGCCGCGCTCCAGAAGGACGACTTTCTGGCGTCTATAGACATAAAGGACGCTTACCTTCATATACCGATCTTTCAGCCACATCAAAGATTTTTGCGCTTCACGGTGGCCCAGCGTCACTTCCAATTTGTGTCGCTCCCTTTCGGGCTGGCTACGGCCCCCCGGGTATTCACGAAGGTCCTGGCTCCAATTCTAGCCAATCTAAGAATCCAAGGGGTCACGGTCCTAGCATACTTGGACGACCTCTTAATCATAGATCACTCGACTCCTGGCTTGGAGCGAGCAGTAGCCCTCACGGTTCAGTACCTGGAGAGGTTCGGTTGGATCCTAAACCGAGAAAAATCAGCATTTCAACCCTCAAAACAGTTGGAATATCTCGGCATGAGGTTGGACACGGTTCAGCAGAAGGTATTTTTGCCCCTGGTAAAGGTCAAGGCTATCAAAGAATTGATTCGATTGGTTCTAAGCAAAAGAGAGCCAATCATTCGCCTATGTATGCGTTTACTAGGCAAGCTGGTGGCCACGTTCGAGGCGGTACCTTACGCACAGAGCCATACTCGCGTCCTACAGGCAGCCATTCTAACAGCTTGGAACAAGAAGGCCCAGGCCTTGGAGTTTCCTTTAACTCTATCATCAAGAGTCCGGCAAAGTCTGGGCTGGTGGTTAAACCCTCAGAATCTGCTAAAGGGAAAATCTTTCACCCCCATAGCCTGGAAGATAGTGACCACAGATGCCAGCCTGAAAGGCTGGGGAGCGGTCTTGGATGGTAGCACTCGCCAAGGTACTTGGGCAGAGGCGGACAAGCAGCTGCCCATCAATATCCTGGAGCTCAGAGCTGCTTGGCTAGCCCTCGAGGCTTGGACAACCAAATTGCAGGGCTCCCCGGTGAGGATACAATCAGACAATGCCACAGCTGTGGCATATATAAACCACCAAGGGGGAACCAGGAGCCGCGCCGCTCAAAGAGAAGTGAGCTTAATTTTTCTATGGGCAGAAGCGTTTGTACCCTGCATATCGGCAATATTTATTCCCGGAGTGGACAACCTGCAGGCGGACTTCCTAAGTCGCCAAACTCTGTCGCCAGGGGAATGGTCTCTACATCCCCAGGTCTTTCGGTCAATCTGCCAGAAGTGGGGTGTGCCAGACGTGGATATCATGGCATCAAGATTCAACAAGAGACTAGACAGGTTCATGTCCCGAACAAGGGACCCGATGGCCTGCGGAACCGATGCGTTGGTATGCCCTTGGCATCAGTTCAAACTTCTGTATGCCTTTCCCCCGCTACAGTTACTACCCCGCCTGTTGCGCAGGATCAGGGTGGAGCACAAACCAGTCATCCTGGTAGCTCCAGCATGGCCCAGGAGGGCATGGTACTCACTAATCCTAAAGATGACAGTAGGAGACCCTTGGACGCTTCCGCTACGGCCAGACCTACTCTCACAAGGCCCGATTCTCCACCCTGCATTACGGCGTCTAAATTTGACGGCCTGGCGGCTGAATCCCTGAGTCTCAGGGGTAGAGGGCTGTCTAGGCAGGTAATCTCTACCCTGATCAGGGCTAGAAAGCCGGTCTCCAGGGTGATTTATTACAGGGTCTGGGAGACCTACGTAGGCTGGGGTGAGTCCAAAAAATGGCTTCCCGCAAGTATACCATTGATCGAGTGTTTACGTTTTTTCTCCAGCTAGGAGTGGATAAAGGCCGGGCATTAAGCACAATCAAAGGACAGATGTCAGCTTTGTCAGTGTGGTTTCAGCGGCCGCTGGCCACCCACTCGCTGGTTAAGACCTTCATGCAGGGGGTCTTACGCATTAATCCTCCAGTTAAATCCCCTCTTTTTCCGTGGGATTTAAATCGTGTTCTGTCAAGTTTACAGAAACAGAGCCACCCACTCGCTGGTTAACACCTTCATGCGGGGGGTCTTGCGCATTAACCTTCCAGTTAAATCCCTGCTTTGTCCGGGGGATTTAGTTTGTGTTCTGTCAAGTGTACAGAAACAACCTTTTGAGCTGTTGGCTTAAATTCTTTTGGTTTCACTGACAAGGAAGTCAGTATTTTTGGTCGCCATAGTTTCCGCCAGAAGAGTGTCGGAGCTGGCAGCCTTATCCTATAAGGAACCATATCTTATTTTGCATAAGGACAGGGTCGGTTTTCCGCCCTCATCCTTCCTTCCTACCAAAGGTTATATCCAGTTTTCATCTAAACCAGGATTGGGTATTACCATCCTTCTTTCCTAAACCTACTTCCAGAAAGGAAGGGTTGCTGCATACCTTGGATATTGTCAGGGCCATGAAGGCCTATCTTAAAGCTACAGAGAAGATTTGAAAAACAAGAGGTGTTGTTCAATTTGCCAGATGGGCCCAAGAGAGGGCAGGCAGCTGCAATATCCACCATCTCGAGATGGATTAAACAGTTAAACACTCAGGCCTACGGCTTGAAGAGGTTGACTCCTCCTTTATCAGCAAAGACTCATTCTACCAGGGCCATGGGCGCCTTCTGGGCAGCACACCATCAGATCTCTATGGCTCAAGTTCGCAAGGCGGCAATCTGGTCTTTAGTCCACACGTTTAGAAGATTTTACCAGGTGGACGTTAGAAGGATGGCTGATACAGCCTTGGAGCAGGCGGTGCTACAGGCTGTGATTTAAGACCCTCAGAATCGGGGGCACCCTTGAGTTAAATTTAAATTTAAGTCTAATTTTTCTCGACTAAGTTGGATTTATTATTATTATTTGAGTATATCTCTAAATTAAATCCTGTTGTCTTGGGAAGATGTCTCCCTCCCCTCATTAAAGCATTGCTTTGGGACATCCCACATAGTAATGAATATGCCGCTCTGTGTCCCGTGATGTACGATAAAGAAAAAGGGATTTTTAAATACAGCTTACCTGTAAAATCCTTTTCTTGGAGTACATCACGGGACACAGAGCTCCCACCCCTCTTATGGGGACCATTTTGGGAGGCATACTGCTTGCTACAAAACTGAGGTACTCCTCCTATGGGAGGGGGTTATATAGGGAGGGGACTTCCTGTTTGAGATTGCCAGTGTCCATCACCTGAAGGTACTCCATATAACCCACATAGTAATGAATATGCCGCTCTGTGTCCCGTGATGTACTCCAAGAAAAGGATTTTACAGGTAAGCTGTATTTAAAAATCCCTTTATTCAGCTGCAAAACCTTCCTAAGAAAGTAAGCATCTATGCTGACCAGCAGACAATACATACAGTGAGGGAAAAAGGTATTTGATCCCCTGCTGATTTGTTATGTTTGTCCACTGACAAAACAATTATCAGTCTATACTTTTAATGGTCCGTTTATTTTAACAGTGAGAGACAGAATAACAACAAAAATATCCAGAAAAACTTATTTCAAAAAAGTTATAAATTGATTTGCATTTTAATGCATGAAATAAGTATAAACCCCATTCATAGGCATGCGCACAGGGTGTGCTGGGTGTGCCTGGGCACACCCTAATCACCCTGTGCTATGCAGATTTCCTCTGCCGCATTCCCCTACCCCCGTGGCAGCTGAGGCTACAGAGAAAGGGACTGGAGAATCTCTGTCCATTTCTTTGCAATTTCACCAAAGCCCTTCGATGGGGCTCCTAACAAATTGTAAAAGAAAACATAAAAGAAAATGTCAAAAATAACAAAATAAATTAATTCCCTACTGACACCGTTCACTGCTCTACTGACAACATCTACTGCGCATGTGTATTTGAGCTTTGGGGTGCACACCCTAATGCAATAGGCTGCACACACCTATGACCCCATTACAAAACATGACTTAGTACTTAGCAATCACAGAGGTCAGACGTTTCTTGTAGTTGGCCACCAGGTTTGCACACATCTCAGGAGGGATTTTGTCCCACTCTTCTTTGCAGATCCTTTCCAAGTCATTAAGGTTTCAAGACTGATGTTTGGCAACTCGAACTTTCAGCTCCTTCCACATATTTTCTATGGGATTCAGGTCTGGAGACTGGCAAGGCCACCCCAGGACCTTAATGTGCTTCTTCTTGAGCCACTCCTTTGTTGCCTTGGCAACAATTGTCATGCTGGAATACCCATCAACGACCAATTTTCAATGTCTTAGCTGAGGGGAGAAGGATCTCACCCAAGATTTGATGGTACATGGCCCCGTCCATCGTTCCCTTTGATGCAGTGAAGTTGTTCTTTCCCCTTAGCAGAAAAACACCCCCAAAGCACAATGTTTCCACCTCCTTGTTTAATGGTGGGGATGGTTTTCTTGCGGTCATAGGCAGCATTCCTCCTCCTCCAATTACGGTGAGTTGACTTGATGCCAGAGAGCTCAATGTTGGTCTCATCTGACCACAACACTTTCACCCAGTTTTCCTCTGAATCATTCAGATGTTCATTAGCAAACTTCAGACAGGCCTGTACATGTGCTTTCTTGAGCAGGAAGACCTTGCGGGCACCGCAGGATTTCAGTCCTTTAAGGCATAGCGTGTTACCAGTTGGTGACTATGGTCCCAGCTGTCTTGAGATCAATGACAAGATCCTCCCATGTAGTTCTGGGCTGATTCCTCACCGTTCTCATGATCATTGAAACTCCACGAGCTGAGATCTTGTATGAAGCCTCAGACCGAGGGAGATTGACCGTTATTTTGTGTTTCTTCCATTTGCGAATAATCGCACCAACTGTTGTCACCCTCTCACCAAACTGCTTTGTGATGGTTATGTAGCCCATTCCAGCCTTGTGTAGGTCTACAATCTTGTCCCTGACACCCTTGGACAGCTCTTTGGTCTTGGCCATGGTGGAGAGATTGGAATCTGATTGATTGCTTCTGTGGACAGGTGTCTTTTATACCGGTAACAAGCTGAGATTAGGAGCACTCCCTTTAAGAGAGTGCCCCTAATCTCAGCTCGTACCTGTGTAGAGGAGAGACCTGGGAGCCAGAAATCTTACTGATTGATAGAGGTTAAAATACTTATTTCACTGATTAAAATGCAAATCAATTTATAACTTTTTTGCAATGCGTTGTTATTCTGTCTCTCACTGTTATAATAAACTGACCAATACAATGATAGACTGATCATTTCTTTGTTAGTGGGCAAACGTACAAAATCAGCAGGGTATCAAAAACCTTTTCCCCTCACTGTATATCTGAAAAACAATATCATGTTTGATGTGCTTACTTTACTTAGTTATTAATAGGTTTGTAAGCTTATGCATCAAATGAAGCTTTTTGGACTAAAAGTATTCTGCATGCTTAATTAGGCATGTTAATCGGACTAGTTTAAGGCTTAATTTCCATGGACATTTTTGGACGTTTTTACAGCCACTTTTCTGAGCGTTTTTTGCAGCTTAAAAACTGCTCTCTATGTTAGTCTATGGCCTCATGCCCACCATGATGTTTTTGAGCTGTAGATGGCGTCGTTTTTAAGCTGCAAAAAAAAAAAAACCAGGACCAGTGCGTTCTGAAGCTCCAGTGTTAGAGCTGTAAAAACGCCAGATGTTAAAAAACGCTCAAACGCTCAAAAACGCTCAAAAACGCGCAAAAAACGATCCAGCTAAAAAAAAAAAAAAAAACATGGACAGGCGTTTTTAATCTGTAAAAAAAGGCTGAAAAAAGTGGCTGTAAAAATGTCCATGGAAATGAAGCCTAAAGATGTTTGTTTTCACATGTTTACCCGCCTATTAGTAGCTGATTTGTTGAAAAAAGCTCATGTATACACAAAACTGAAACAGTCAGGCGGAGTAACTTGGATAGTCTGAAAGCAAACATCTTTTGCTGTGTACTGCCTTATACATATATAAGATTTTCGGAATCTTGTGTCACAGGTGCACTACATATTAAATCTTTATTTGTAAAATAATGTCATACTGTACATTACATCAACAGTTATATAGTATATTTTAAAAAAACATGAAAAAAAAAACGGCCCTATAATCATTATAGTATAAACTTGCAGTAGCCTAAAACTCCAGAGAACGCTCTCTTGTGCTATTTTTAAATGTCATCTCACAAGATTTGGGCTTTTTGCATTCCCTAAGTTCTTACTGGAAGGATGGTACTGTCACCTCCCACAGCATGAAAACCGAGGGGAAGATAAGTGAATTTATTAGCTTTTTAATTGTACATTCTTTGCAGCATTTTGGCATGGGGCACACAGGTAATAGGTACAACTTGCTTGTAATTAAAGGTTTAATTTAGGGGGCAAAGGCTCCAGGACTTAAAGAGGTATTACACCCAAAACCAAAAATGTCATATATTGCAGATAACCAATCATTAGATGTGGTGTCTGCATTAGTCTTCTTTATTTTGCCCCCCCCCCTGTTTTCACCTGGTAATTTGTCCTGTATTAGAGTGTACCCACTCTGGATGAAGGAGCACAGGTGGGCACCTTTGGACAGCAGCATTGTTAAATCTCGGGAGAGGAGTGTGAGGCCCCATACACACTCAGCAGATCGGTTTCAGCGGATAGATTCCCTGGTGTGTACGTTCCAGCGGATATTTATCCGTGGATATTTCCGATTTCCAGCAGATAAAAATTTGGAGACATGCTTACAAATCTATCTGCTGGAATCGGCTCCAGCGGATCGATCCGGTGGTCTGTACAGACTCACCGGATCGATCCGTCCGAACCCATCCCTCGCATGCGTCGCAATGATTCGACGCATGCGTGGATATCCTTATATGACAGCGTCGCGCACGTCGCCGCGTCATCATCGCGGTGACGGCGCGACACGTCACCGCGATGGGAATTCGGCGCGGATTTTGATCCGATGGTGTGTACACTCCATTGGATCAAAATCCTCAGAGGATTTATCCGCGGATACGGTCCGGCGGACATTATCCGCGGATCAATCCTATCGTGTGTACCAGGCCTTAGATGTACTAAAAGATTCAGATACACTAACAAATTGAAGCCCAATTCAAGCTCACAATGCAGTTACACAAGCAGTTACTGCAACAATGTCGTTCCTTTTGAGATTAAGGTTTTACTTAAATAAAAGCTGTTAATTGTAAGCATCCCTACAAGTCTTAAATGGTTTGTCTCATCCATCTAATGTCCAAGAGAGAGCAAGAGAGCTTTATTTTTTGAAAAACAACAGGCTAACTGGCTGGATCACCAGATTAAAATAATGGAAAGAATGCCTAAAAAAGAAAACAAATGCAGCCACCTCATCTAAGAATTGGTAAGCTGCAATATCAGAAGTGCTTGATTTTGGGTTTAAATTGACAAGAAAATACATCTTCAAAAAAAAATCTCCCGGCAAACATACTGAAAGTTACTCACCTCTCCCTCTGTACCTGATCTAGCACTTAAACTAGGCATTCTGCAGCTGCTCTTCTGACAAGGCCCACTTTTTCATCCAGTGGGCAGAAGCAGGAATGGCCAGACTACTGTATGTCTTTAAAACGACTTCTTTGAGGCTAGTAGGACAGAGGGTGCCTAGGCACTTTTACATGTGAGTAAGTGCTCTTATCACAGGTTAACAGGAGTACACTTACCAAGGCCAAGATGCTGAGGGCGGCTCCCTTTGCGACCCGGCGCGGTCCGCCCCCTGGAGTGGGGACAGGGGGAAAGACGCACCAGGAGGCACCGGTACCGACAGGAAGGTGGAGGCCGGGTGCGTGGAACAGAGGCCAATCAGGAAGTAGTCCAATGAAGGTAGCTGGGATGCACACCGGGATAATCCTGGAAGTCCGGGAACTAGGAACAGGAAGAAGCAGAAGATAATCCGGGAGACAAGCTGTGGTCAGGGGAGTACAGAGGGCTGGATAGTCCAAAGTTCAAAGCCAAAAGGTCAAGGGCAGGTGAGATCAACAGTCCAGTATTCAAGCCAAGGTTCAGGTCAGGAGAAAGCAGCAATCCGGGAGACAGAGCCAAAGGTCAGGTAATCAGGAAACAAGTAGATATTCACTTCAGGAAACACACTACAAATGCTGTGAAAAGCCAGCAACCAGCCAGGGGAAAGAGGGCGGTTTAAATAGCCCGCTCAGGGCTCTGATTGGTCGGACGAGGAGCGAGCCCGTGCAAAAAAAATTTGACTTTACAATCACTTTAATCACTGTTAGACACCCAAACATTAGATTTTTAATAGGAACTTGAGCCCAAAGTAAAAAGATAAGCATGAATAGCCCATTAAAGATACAATTACATTATGAGCTTTTGCTGTAAGATTCAACTTCAATCCAAAAATTTCCAGGATCCTCGATCTACAGCCTTTTATTTTCTGCCCATAGATGTCCTCAGTCTGATAGCCAAAATGTTTTGTTTCACCTTCTCTGATCCCAGACCTGGTCCATGTCTGAAGCCTGTGACTGGACAGTGAAAAGAGAATTAGCAAGGTGATGAGCTTATCTGTTAGTCTTTTTTCTCTATCAGCATGCTTCTTGTCAGCACATGAAATAATTGGTTCCTTATACTGCTTCTTCCTCTCATATTTCAGCCCTGCTTCAAATTCAGATACCTACACTGTTTTCATTCAATAACACAATACATTTATGTTTTTTTGTGATTACAGAGCTGCATTCATTTGTGTCTTTTATATCTGCCTAAAGTACAGCTTTAAGAATCAGTCCATTTTGAATGTTTAAAAAAGAATTGGGTTGAGGTACACTCTTTACACTGACGCTAGAAAGAGTATAGCTATCAGTTTACACAGAAGTGGATTATAATATAGTCATGCAGATTGGCATTACAAAGGGCCAAACATATGGTCTGTATGTTCTTTCAGAGATATATTCCTGAAACATATCATGCTAATATGTAGAAAATAAACACTTGGAATGATGTCAATAGCACAATTCCATTTAGATGCAAATTGATCTCTTCGTAATGCTTGCATATACAATGAATGCAGTATTGGCAGACAAAAATAATTTAATTTTCACAGTAAATACCTATTTATTCATAGAAATGCTGAGATAGGTATAGAGCATGCAAAACAAGACAAGTGATATGCACAGGACCCCCAAGGACTGTCCATATAATCAGAGCCCCTTGGCAATGTTACACAATGCTTAGTACCTGTCTGACTGCCTGTTTGATTATAATAGGATTCTAACAGGTGAGAAATTCTACCTCTTAAAGCGGAGGTCCGGCGTTAAATTTTTTTTTTTTAAAAGTCAGCAGCAGCAAACACTGTAGCTTCTGACTTTTAATAAAGACACTTACCTGTCCAGGGTGCCTGCGATGTCGGCAGCAATCACTCGCGTCTCGGCGGCCCAGCCGCCATCTTTGGTGAGGGAATCAGGAAGTGAAGCGTTGCGGCTTCACTTCCCGGTTCCCTACTGCGCATGCGCGAGTCGTGCGGCGCTATGTGAATGGGCGGATGTCTCATGGGACACACACAAGGTCCCAGAAGACACTGCTCCTCATTTCCCAGGAGGCAGCGTGAGAAGAAGAAGAAAGAACACCACCGCGGACGAGGAAGTGGCAGATTAGGATGGTCTGCCTAGTAACAGCCAAAAATCTAATTTTTTTAAGCCTTTTTGGCAATTTTCTTTTTTTAGGGTGGACCTCCGCTTTAATCTGGATTATTACTTTCATTGTGAAGTTGCATTCAAAGATAAACTTCCTTCCCACACTCTGCCAATGACATTTTCTCAAGTGATCAAAGAAACGTATGGCTTTCCCAAGTGATGAAGAAAGCTGACACGATATTTGCCTTGAAAAAACGATGGATTTCACTTTAGGTAACCAAAGTCCTTTAACAGTGCATATAGTGGAGATATTATAGCTGTCTATTTCATGTGTAAAAATGTATGTTAGACAAAAGTAATAAAATAACTAGTGGTACTTTCTGATGTCATGTCATGTACAACGCAGAATCAGTAGTCCAATCATGAAGAGCTGATTTCTCACTCATATGTCAGTACAGCTTAACAAAGGACGATAGACACATTTACATGCATTTGTTTACTCACCGCAACAAATGTGACAGTTGTGAAATGCCCTATTGAGGGATTTAACCACTGTAGTAAACCACAAGAAAAAAAATACCTGTAGGTATAAATTAGAAAAAAGCCTTTACTACCAGTTTAATTGTAATGCTTTTAGACTGGGTTCACACCTCTGATGGATGTGGCTCGTTTTAGGGATGAATCAGGGCCCACTTTTTGCCTGAATTCGGCACTGAAATGGAGCCAAAGACGCACAGTGCAAGCCGATCCGCAACAGATATAAAGAGCCAGTCACAATCTCCTACCATGGGAATTAAATGCAGGGAAAACCCACATCCAATTCGCATATGTGTGAAACCAGCCTCAAATCAATGTTCTCCTAATGAGATAATGGGCTGCAAGTAGTAAATCTCTCAGTACAAAGTGATGTAATTGTCAGTGTAGCCTTAGCCTTGGTGTTTACAAAGTCTTTGTACTGGTGTCTGCACTCAACTGAATGGGCTGCCAACGCACCAAATAGGATTTAAAAATGGTCCCACTATCTGACATTCTGGGATGTGGGCAGGCCCTCTCTGTCCTCACATACAACTCATGACTGCTTGGACATTATAAACTATGATATGATCAGAGAGCCTGTGACTGGAGCTATGGCAAAGCGAGGAGGCTCCCATATGAAGGATACTTTTTCTGTTGCCCAAACGTGGACTTCTGACCCCTGCACTCTGTTCATTACACCATTCTGATCCAGTGCCCTACACATTTATATGACAAATAAAAAAGTGAACTGAAATGAATGATAAACTGCATTTGTTCTTATAAAAAAATGTTAGGTTCCGAAGAAGTCTGATTGTTAGTTTTATTGTTTTTTTGTCAATTTTATTGACCATATGAAAAAAACATTATACAAATAGTTGAAACTGGCAAGTCATACATCACAGTTATGCATCACACTGCAATATTATTATTGTTTTTTTCCTGCACCTATCATCTGAAAAATCTTTAACAAACCCGTCCAACTGTATCATCGTTAGGACACTGCTCTCTATCCAGTACCAATATAGTCCTCTTGTCCCTTCCCTTCTATGCTCTTTTGGGCCTTTGGGGTCCCTTCTAGCCCTAGTTCTACCAGGACACTGCTCTCGACACCCAGTAGGCACAGAGTACTTAGTCTTTCATGGGTCATCCTGGTTCTCAGATAGATCTTTATCAGTGCCAATTTGCTGAATGACATTTTTCCTGAACAACTATCATACTCATATACAGGGCTTTTTTTCTGGGGGAACTTGGGGGAACTCAGTTCCACCACCTCTGGCTCAGACCCTTTGGTGCCTGCTCACCACAATCACTTGTAAACACAGAAGTCTGGTTTCTGTGTTTACAAATGACAGCTCTGCACTCTGTGTGTAACCCCCCTGAACTCTGCACTCTGTATGTAATGCAATTCTGGTATTTAATGACCCTTTAAGACCCTTCTACTGTTTGTGAAATCTGAACGGGGTCATGGTTGAGTTCCTGCACCTATTTTCTGAAAAAAAAAGCTCTGCTCATATATATTCTAAGTGCTACATTAACCTCTGAAAGGGTATCAGAAAGCCCTCCATCATGTAATAAAACTGCCTGTTGAGATGGAGTGAGACATGACTAGAGCTTGGCAAAGGCAACAAACACACTGATACTGACACTCATACTGAAGTCTTAATATAAAAATTGGTTTCATTTTTTTTTTTATAAAGGAAGTCTGGGACTCCCTAATAAACCCAGCACTGTTCTGACCTCTGCACCATATACACTTTGTTGTACATTACATAGTCCTGACCCTTACTTATCCCCAAGACCCCTACACTCTGTACGTTACATACTACTGGCCCTTGTATTTTGCATACTGTACACAACTGACCACAGCACTTTGTATATTACACACTTTGACCCATTTTCTCTGTGCATTACATACAACTGTGCATGACAAAAACACAGCTCAACTGCACATTTTTGCCACCTGCCAACCCCCCCCCCCCCCCCCTTAAAAAAAAAATAGGCAGTGGACAGAGGCGTTTACATGCCACGGTTAGCGAGGCTTCGCTTTGTGATGGCGGCAATGTCTACCCAACATTTAGCGAGTATTGGGTGGCAACCCAGGCGTACCCCTCACACTGTAGCAAATGAGGAAGCGCCACAAACACCCTTTAAACGCGTGCAAGGAACACAGCTGCGGCATGTTTGTCGGCAAAGATGGGGTTAAAGTAGGTGGTGAGGAAGCATTCAAAACCTAAAAATAGCCCTAACTTAAATAAATAACATGAAACATCTGCGCAATTCATATATCTTTCCTGAATAATATAACTAATTTAATTTAACTTAAATGTAATTTAATTTAACTAATAAGTCTAAAATTAGATACTTGAATTGTGGAGTTTAATTTACATATAAAGGAAATTGCATACAGCTGGCATAATGAGTCCAAGATATAGATAAAATTGTTACTTCTTCATATGCTTCACAGTGGGAGAAGTGGAGAAGGCGCTAGCTGCATACAGTGCACTCACTAATACTGTAATGGAGTTATTTTATAACACCATAACAACCCTGTATGTATTTCTTCTGAGCATTTAGCTATGTGCCCTTTATAGAGAAAGTAAATTCGCATTAACGATCTTACTATCCTATATAGTAAAACAAATGTGGGTTGGTGGACTCAGCTTTTTGGCATGCCTTTTATAAACAGCATTGAAGAAAACAAACCCGGGCATGCAGTGTGCCCATTGAATGCTAATCATTAGACAGTACAGATCCCAGCCCAAATGCACAGAGCCAAAGGGATTCATTTATGAATAAAGATAATACAAAAAAGAACTAACAACAATATCAAACATTCAGTACCAGAACACTAATGCTTTGTACACACTATCGGTTTTCCTGGCGGTAAAAAGTCTGCCGGGAAAACCAGGGGGAAAACTGAGAACCTGCTCGGTAACTTTTTCCCCCTACACACAGCCGGTTTTCCTGGCAGGAAAACTGCCATGAGGTCTTTGGTCAGGAAACCCGGCCATGTGTATGCTCCACCGCAGGCTTTCCCCATAGAACAACTGCCGGCTTAAAAACCGCCAGGAATCCCGTCAGGAAAAAAGAAAACATGTTCTAATTCCCCCCCCCCCGGGATTCCCTGTGGTTTTCCTGTCGGGAAAACTGCCATGGAGCATACACATGGCCGGTCGTGTGTCCGAGGCATCAGAGATGCTTAAAGGCCATATGTGTTTGGAGATGCCTTTAGTTTCGTTCAGTTATCATCTGGGAAGTTAAGAGCCCAGTTCAGGGTTCCAACATGTATTAAAAGTACCTAAGGTATTGGATTGGGCCGCAAAATATTTTTTATATGAGTGTCGTGTCTTGACCCTGTATATTACTTTGGAGATATTAGGGTCAGTAGGCGTTTTTCACTTTGATGTAATAGTCAATAGTGTTGAGCAGAATACGCCATATTCGATTTCGCGATATATCACGAATATATAGCCGAATATTCGAGAAATATTCGCTAAATTCGAATATTCGTGATATTTTATCGAAATGAAATTTTTGCGAAATTTCGCTATTGCGAATGCGAAAATAATTGCGAAATTTCGACAACAGCGGAAGGAGCACTCTGATTGGCTCAGAATATTCGTGATATTTTGCACTCTGATTGGCTCAGAATATTCGTGATATTGTATCGAAATTTCGCAAAATGCGAATGCGATATTGATGGCGAAATTTCGGAAGGAGCACTCTGATTGGCTCAGAATATTCGTGATATTTTACAATACAAAATAATTGCGAAATTTCGACAAATGCGGAAGGAGCACTCTGATTGGCTCAGAATATTCGTGAAATTTTACAATACAAAATAATTGCGAATATTCGGCAAATGCGGAAGGAGCACTCTGATTGGCTCAGAATATTCGTGATATTTTACAATACAAAATAATTGCGAATATTCGGCAAATGCGGAAGGAGCACTCTGATTGGCTCAGAATATTCGTGATATTTTACAATACAAAATAATTGCGAATATTCGGCAAATGCGGAAGGAGCACTCTGATTGGCTCAGAATATTCGTGATATTTTACAATACAAAATAATTGCGAATATTCGGCAAATGCGGAAGGAGCACTCTGATTGGCTCAGAATATTCGTGATATTTTACAATAGAAAATAAAAAGTGTTTTGCATTGGTGGTGATTCTTTACTCTATCCATCTGTCACAGCCGTTTGTCAATCAAACACCTTGAAGATTGAACACGTTCATGCTGCATGCTTTGGACTTTTTTTCACTTCACATATCAAAGACATTTTTATGAAAGATTATTTTTCTATTATTGGGACTATATTTCTTTATATATTTGTTTCACTGTGTATTTCACAAGTTATTTGCGCTTGCTTATTTTATAATTAGTGGGAATGCTTTAATAAGCATTCCCAGTATTGATATTCGTTTTTTATTATTCTTCTTCTTAATTAGTGGGAATGCTTTAATAAGCATTCCCAGTATTGATATTCGTTTTTTTAGTGGGAATGCTTTAATAAGCATTCCCAGTATTGATATTTAGTGGGAATGCTTTAATAAGCATTCCCAGTATTGATATTCGTTTTTTATTATTAGTGGGAATGCTTAATAAGCATTCCCAGTATTGATATTCGTTTTTTATTATTAGTGGGAATGCTTTAATAAGCATTCCCAGTATTGATATTCGTTTTTTATTAGTGGGAATGCTTTAATAAGCATTCCCAGTATTGATATTCGTTTTTTATTATTAGTGGGAATGCTTTAATAAGCATTCCCAGTATTGATATTCGTTTTTTATTATTCTTAATTTTAATTAATAATAATACAGACACCAAACAAACTTTAAAGCGGTCACAAAATATTCAGCTATCCAAACATGACTTTTCAGATTGATATCTTTTACGTTTTTTGTGAAAACGCAATTTACGTTTAGTGATATTTTCAGAAAATGTAAATCGGTTATAATGAATTCCTATGGAGCAGGTTTAGAGTGTGTCATGTGACCTTTAGAGTGCAGATCATTGAAAAAAAATTATCTTTAAAAAAAGGGGAAACAAATTGCTCTCACGCCCAAAAGATCTACTTGTCATACACAATTTATATATCAAAACGCAGCTATGCTTGTCTGGTTTCAGGCAATGTGATCAGTTTTGCGATAGGCATTTGACTTTTAGTTCCAGGAGCTTCTAAAGGACAAGCACCTCAAACTCCCTCCCATTGACCGTCATGTTAAAAAGTCTAAAAAATGTTTCTGCAAAACGCACAAAGACGCTCTTTTCTAAATCGCTGACATGGCCACATTTTTAAGTTTATCAACATAAATTTCATATCCATGCGTTCACAAGGGCCGTGTCTTTCAAACGGCGAAGTCGCTGTAACGATCGCATGTACGGTTGTGGATTTATTAAGTTTTGTTTGAAGGCGTAATTCATGTATTTGGTCTGTGAATTAAAAGGCGTTTGTAATGGTATTTCTTTCCATAAATATCTTTCCTTACCTCAGTGCAATATTCCTCCTCACTGACCTGGGGGGGAGGGGAAACCTTTTGAGGGGGGAGGGGCGACCAGGAAGTCAGGATACTCTCTACTTTGCAGATAGAGAAAGGAGCTGTGTGTCCTAAAGATACTGTAGTGGTTATGGTAAATGGCTTTGGTGCGGGCTCAGCAATTCAGCATTCCCACTCGCATTTTCCTCAGGAAATGCATTTTCTAGTTCTTAATTTTAATTTTATTCCGTACGTTTTTTGGCTCTGCGTAACTTCTGCATACTTTCAGCTATTGAGACCATTCAACTTTTAAAATGTTCATCTCGTTCAGCTAATGATGGGACTTCTTCAAGTTTTTTTGTACTATTTATACTTTTTAAAATATTAAGCTTTTAGACACTTTTTTTTAACATTGAAGTCAATGAGAACATCCTTTTTCCTGCTTCAAAACACACGTTCTGCCAAAAGTTTCAGCTCCTTCATACTTTCACTTACAGACACCAAACAAACTTTAAAGCGGTCACAAAGTATTCAGCTATCCAAACATGACTTTTTAGATTGATATCTTTTACGGTTTTTGTGAAAACGCAATTTACGTTTAGAGATATTTTCAGAAAATGTAATCGGTTATAATGTAACCCTATGGAAGGGATTTAGAGTGTGTCATGTGACCATTAGAGTGCAGATCATTGAAAAAAAAATTATCTTTAAAAAAAGGGGGAACAAATTGCTCTCACGCCCACAAGATCTACTTGTCATACACAATTTATATATCAAAACGTAGCTATGCTTATCTGGATTCAGGCAATGTGATCAGTTTTGCGATAGGCATTTGACTTTTAGTTCCAGGAGCTTCTAAAGGACAAGCACCTCAAACTCCCTCCCATTGACCGTCATGTTAAAAAGTCTAAAAAATGTTTCTGCAAAACGCACAAAGACGCTCTTTTCTAAATCGCTGACATGGCCACATTTTTAAGTTTATCAACATAAATTTCATATCGATGCGTTCACAAGGGCCGTGTCTTTCAAACGGTGAAGTCGCTGTATCGATCGCATGTACGGTTGTGGATTTATTACGTTTTGTTTGAAGGCTTCGATAACTGATTTTGTGTGTGGATGAAAGCGTTTCTAATGGTATTTTGATTCCCTAAATAGCTTTCCTTACCTCAGTGCAGTCCTCCTCCCCACCTCATGTGGAGAAAGCCTCTTGAGGGGGGAGGGGCGACCAGGCAAGTCAGGACACTCTCTATATTGCAGATAGAGAAAGGAGCTGTGTGATATTAGGCTTTATAAGTACTGAAGGAACAGTGCTTGTATGTCCTAAAGATACTGTAGTGGTTATGGTGAATGGCTTTTGTGCGGGCTCAGGAATTCAGCTATTCAGCATTCCCACTCGCATTTTCCTCAGGAAATGCATTGTCTAGTTATTCTTCTTAATTTTAATTTTAATTTTATTCCGTACGTTTTTTGGCTCTGCGTAACTTCTGCATACTTTCAGCTATTGAGACCATTCAACTTTTAAAATGTTCATCTCGTTTAGCTAACGATGGGACTTCTTCAAGTTTTTTTGTACTATTTATACTTTTTAAAATATTAAGCTTTTAGACACTTTTTTTTAACATTGAAGTCAATGAGAACATCCTTTTTCCTGCTTCAAAACACACGTTCTGCCAAAAGTTTCAGCTCCTTCATACTTTCACTTACAGACACCAAACAAACTTTAAAGCGGTCAAAAAATATTCAGCTATCCAAACATGACTTTTCAGATTGATATCTTTTACGGTTTTTGTGAAAACGCAATTTACGTTTAGTGATATTTTCAGAAAATGTAATCGGTTATAATGTAAGCCTATGGAAGGGATTTAGAGTGTGTCATGTGACCTTTACAGTGGAGATCTTTGAAAAAAAAAGTTATCTTTAAAAAAAGGGGAAACAAATTGCTCTCAAGCCCACAAGATCTACTTGTCATACACAATTTATATATCAAAACGTAGGTATGCTTGTCTGGTTTCAGGCAATGTGATCAGTTTTGTGATACGTATTTTAGTTTTAGTTCCAGGAGCTTCTAAAGGACAAGAGCGACAAAACCACTCTCATTGACCGTCATGTTAAAAATTTTAAAAATGTTCCTGCAAAACACACAAAGACGCTCTTTTCTAAATCGCTGGCATGGCCACAATTTTAAGTTTATCAACATAAATTTCATATCGATGCGTTCACAAGGGCCGTGTCTTTCAAACGGTGAAGTCGCTGTATCGATCGCATGTACGGTTGTGGATTTATTACGTTTTGTTTGAAGGCTTCGATAACTGATTTTGTGTGTGGATGAAAGCGTTTCTAATGGTATTTTGATTCCCTAAATAGCTTTCCTTACCTCAGTGCAGTCCTCCTCCCCCACCTCATGTGGAGAAAGCCTCTTGAGGGGGGAGGGGCGACCAGGCAAGTCAGGACACTCTCTATATTGCAGATAGAGAAAGGAGCTGTGTGATATTAGGCTTTATAAGTACTGAAGGAACACTGCTTGTATGTCCTAAAGATACTGTAGTGGTTATGGTGAATGGCTTTGGTGCGGGCTCAGCAATTCAGCATTCCCACTCGCATTTTCCTCAGGAAATGCATTGTCTAGTTATTTTTATTATTCCGTACGTTTTTTGGCTCTGCGTAACTTCTGCATACTTTCAGCTATTGAGACCATTCAACTATTGAAATGTGCGTCTCGTTAAGCTAACGATGGGACTTCTTCAAGTTTTTTTGTACTATTTATACTTTTTAAAATATTAAGCTTTTAGACACTTTTTTTAACATTGAAGTCAATGAGAACATCCTTTTTCCCTTTGAAATCACATGCCCTGCCAAAAGTTTCAGCTCCTTCATACTTTCACTTACAGACACCAAACAAACTTTAAAGCGGTCACAAAATATTCAGGTATCCGGCTATGACTTTTCAGATTGATATCTTTTACGGTTTTTGTGAAAACGCAATTTACGTTTAGCGATTTTTTCAGAAAATGTAATCGGTTATAATGTAATCCTATGGAAGGGATTTAGAGTGTGTCATGTGACCTTTAGAGTGGAGATGATTGAAAAAAAAGTTATCTTTAAAAAAAGGGGAAACAAATTGCTCTCACGCCCACAAGATCTACTTGTCATACACAATTTATATATCAAAACGTAGCTATGCTTGTCTGGTTTCAGGCAATGTTATCAGTTTTGTGATACGTATTTTATTTTTAGTTCTAGGAGCTTCTAAAGGACAAGAGGGACAAATAAACTCTCATTGACACTCATGTTAAAAAGACTTTAAAATGTTTCTGCAAAACACACAAAGACGCTCTTTTCTAAATCGCTGACATGCACAGATTTTTAAGTTTATCAACATAAATTTTATACCGATTTGTTCACAAAAGCCTTGTGTTTCAAACGGTGAAGTCGCTGTATCGATCGCATGTACGGTTGTGGATTTATTACGTTTTGTTTGAAGGCTTCGATAACTGATTTTGTGTGTGGATGAAAGCGTTTCTAATGGTATTTTGATTCCCTAAATAGCTTTCCTTACCTCAGTGCAGTCCTCCTCCCCCACCTCATGTGGAGAAAGCCTCTTGAGGGGGGAGGGGCGACCAGGCAAGTCAGGACACTCTCTATATTGCAGATAGAGAAAGGAGCTGTGTGATATTAGGCTTTATAAGTACTGAAGGAACACTGCTTGTATGTCCTAAAGATACTGTAGTGGTTATGGTGAATGTCTTTTGTGCGGGCTCAGCAATTCAGCTATTCAGCATTCCCACTCGCATTTTCCTCAGGAAATGCATTGTCTAGTTTTAATTTTATTCCGTACGTTTTTTGGCTCTGCGTAACTTCTGAATACTTTCAGCTATTGAGACCATTCAACTTTTAAAATGTGCATCTCATTCAGCTAACGATGGGACTTCTTCAAGTTTTTTTGTACTATTTATACTTTTTAAAATATTAAGCTTTTAGACACTTTTTTTAACATTGAAGTCAATGAGAACATCCTTTTTCCTGCTTCAAAACACACGTTCTGCCAAAAGTTTCAGCTCCTTCATACTTTCACTTACAGACACCAAACAAACTTTAAAGCGGTCACAAAATATTCAGCTATCCAAACATGACTTTTTAGATTGATATCTTTTACGGTTTTTGTGAAAACGCAATTTACGTTTAGTGATTTTTTTATCGGTTATAATGTAATCCTATGGAGCAGGTTTAGAGTGTGTCATGTGACCTTTAGAGTGGAGATCATCCACAAAAAATATTATCTTTAAAAAAAGGGGGAACAAATTGCTCTCACGCCCACAAGATCTACTTGTCATACACAATTTATATATCAAAACGTAGGTATGCTTGTCTGGTTTCAGACAATGTGATCAGTTTTGTGATACGTATTTTAGTTTTAGTTCCTGGAGCTTCTAAAGGACAACAGCCTGAAATCTTCTCTCATAGACTCTCATGTTAAAAAGTCTAAAAAATGTTTCTGCAAAACACACAACGACGCTCTTTTCTAAATCGCTGACATGGCCACATTTTTAAGTTTATCAACATAAATTTCATATCGATGCGTTCACAAGGGCCGTGTCTTTCAAACGGTGAAGTCGCTGTATCGATCGCATATAGGGTTGTGGATTTATTAACTTTTGTTTGAAGGCGTAATTCATGTATTTGGTCTGTGAATTAAAAGGCGTTTGTAATGGTATTTCTTTCCATAAATAGCTTTCCTTACCTCAGGGCAATATTCCTCCTCACTGACCTGGGGGAGGGGAAACCTCTTGAGGGGGGAGGGGCGACCAGGAAGTCAGGATACTCTCTACTTTGCAGATAGAGAAAGGAGCTGTGTGTCCTAAAGATAGTGTAGTGGTTATGGTGAATGGCTTTGGTGCGGGCTCAGCAATTCAGCATTCCCACTCGCATTTTCCTCAGGGAATGCATTTTCTAGTTAGTGGGAATGCTTTAATAAGCATTCCCAGTATTGATATTCGTTTTTTATTCTTCTTCTTCTTAATTTTAATTTAAATTTTATTCCGTACGTTTTTTGGCTCTGCGTAACTTCTGCATACTTTCAGCTATTGAGACCATTTAACTTTTAAAATGTTCGTCTCATTCAGCTAACGATGGGACTTCTTCAAGTTTTTTTGTACTATTTATAATTTTTAAAATATTAAGCTTTTAGACACTTTTTTTTAACATTGAAGTCAATGAGAACATCCTTTTTCCTGCTTCAAAACACACGTTCTGCCAAAAGTTTCAGCTCCTTCATACTTTCACTTACAGACTCCAAACAAACTTTAAAGCGGTCACAAAATATTCAGCTATCCAAACATGACTTTTCAGATTGATATCTTTTACGGTTTTTGTGAAAACGCAATTTACGTTTAGCGTTTTTTTCAGAAAATGGAATCGGTTATAATGTAACCCTATGGACGGGATTTAGAGTGTGTCATGTGACCTTTACAGTGGAGATCTTTGAAAACAAAAATTATCTTTAAAAAAAGGGCGAACAAATTGCTCTCACGCCCACAAGATCTACTTGTCATACACAATTTATATATCAAAACGTAGGTATGCTTGTCTGGTTTCAGGCAATGTGATCAGTTTTGTGATACGTATTTTAGTTTTAGTTCCAGGAGCTTCTAAAGGACAAGAGCGACAAAACCACTCTCATTGACCGTCATGTTAAAAATGTTAAAAATTTTCCTGCAAAACACACAAAGACGCTCTTTTCTAAATCGCTGGCATGGCCACAATTTTAAGTTTATCAACATAAATTTCATATCGATGCGTTCACAAGGGCTGTGTCTTTCAAACGGTGAAGTCGCTGTATCGATCGCATGTACGGTTGTGGATTTATTACGTTTTGTTTGAAGGCGTAATTCATGTATTGGTCTGTGAATTAAAAGGCGTTTGTAATGGAATTTCTTTCCATAAATAGCTTTCTACCTCAGTGCAATATTCCTCCTCACTGACCTGGGGGGAGGGGAAACCTCTTGAGGGGGGAGGGGCGACCAGGAAGTCAGCATACTCTCTACTTTGCAGATAGAGAAAGGAGCTGTGTGTCCTAAAGATACTGTAGTGGTTATGGTGAATGGCTTTGGTGCGGGCTCAGCAATTCAGCATTCCCACTCGCATTTTCCTCAGGGAATGCATTTTCTAGTTATTCTTAATTTTAATTTTAATTTTATTATTCCGTACGTTTTTTGGCTCTGCGTAACTTCTGCATACTTTCAGCTATTGAGACCATTCAACTTTTAAAATGTTCATCTCGTTCAGCTAACGATGGGACTTCTTCAAGTTTTTTTGTACTATTTATACTTTTTAAAATATTAAGCTTTTAGACACTTTTTTTTTAACATTGAAGTCAATGAGAACATCCTTTTTCCTGCTTCAAAACACACGTTCTGACAAAAGTTTCAGCTCCTTCATACTTTCACTTACAGACACCAAACAAACTTTAAAGCGGTCACAAAATATTCAGCTATCCAAACATGACTTTTTAGATTGATATCTTTTACGGTTTTTGTGAAAACGCAATTTACGTTTAGTGATTTTTTTATCGGTTATAATATAATCCTATGGAGCAGGTTTAGAGTGTGTCATGTGACCTTTAGAGTGGAGATCATCCACAAAAAATATTATCTTTAAAAAAAGGGGGAACAAATTGCTCTCACGCCCACAAGATCTACTTGTCATACACAATTTATATATCAAAATGTAGGTATTGTTGTCTGGTTTCAGGCAATGTGATCAGTTTTGTGATATGTATTTTAGTTTTAGTTCCTGGAGCTTCTAAAGGACAACAGCCTGAAATTATCTCTCATAGACTCTTATGTTAAAAAATCTAAAAAATGTTCCTGCAAAACACACAAAGAGGCTCTTTTCTAAATCGCTGACATGGCCACATTTTTAAGTTTATCAACATAAATTTCATATTGATGCGTTCACAAGGGCCGTGTCTTTCAAACGGTGTAGTCGCTGTATCGATCGCATGTACGGTTGTGGATTTATTAAGCTTTGTTTGAAGGCGTAATTCATGTATTTGGTCTGTGAATTAAAAGGCGTTTGTAATGGTATATCTTTCCATAAATAGCTTTCCTTACCTCAGTGCAATATTCCTCCTCACTGACCTGGGGGGGAGGGAAACCTCCTGAGGGGGAGGGGCGACCAGGAAGTCAGGATACTCTCTACTTTACAGATAGAGAAAGGAGCTGTGTGTCCTAAAGATAGTGTAGTGGTTATGGTGAATGGCTTTGGTGCGGGCTCAGCTATTCAGCATTCCCACTCGCATTTTCCTCAGGGCATGATGCCCCTGTTGAAGGCTTACTTAGCCGAAACGCGTCGGGTACTGCTATTGAGCACCCCACATTGCCATTTTTTGTACGTGATCACTTTTTATCCTTGTCATATTTACCCATGACTTTTACTAATAAACCTTTTTGGTTTTAATTGACCTGCACTATTGGAGTTCCTTTTTCCATTTAATATCATCCACTCCATGGTTTCCTGAGAGCTTTAGCAATATCCTGCCCTGCATCTCCTGACTGATGGTCTAAGGATTGTATTCAAAGCTCGTGGTATTGATCCAACACACCATTCAAGCTCTGCTGGTTCCTGCTGTCCATGTCAATTTGGAGTTCCAGTCTCGCTTATGGTCCCATTCCGGTTTGAGTGGTCCCGGTTTCCAAAGACCACTATGTCTGGCTGACTCTTTGCTGTATAGTAGTAGAGTCCAACCCATCCGGTAAGCGTATTTCATCCACTGCCTACCTTGATGTGATTGTGATCCTCATAGAGTGCTACAGACAACTTGTACACCTGTTGTATCCCAATCAACGGATAGCAGCTCATCTGTTTTCCCTGCACCTATCACTCAATTGATGTCTTTTCTACTTTGAAATATAGACTTTTTTCTTTGCATCAAGCACTGTTTGAGCTACTTATATATATATGTTAGTGGTTCATGTATATGCACTCTTATATGAATCTTGTCACCTCACATGGTACCACATATTCTGGAGTTTTTGGTTTTTAGCGCTACATTTTTTGTTTACTATTTTTGCTGGCTTTGTTTGTTTGTTTGTAGCAGCTAGACACTTCGTTTTCGAACTAGCGCAGTTTTTTCTTTCTTTTTTTTTGGTGGTATTTGATCACCTCTGCGGTTTTTATTTTTTGCGCTATAAACAAAAATATAGCGACAATTTTGAAAAAAATGAATATTTTTAACTTTTTGCCATAATAGTTTACACACTCAGCTCCCGGTCCCTGCTCTGTAACGAGCAATCGCGGGTGCCCGCACGGGGTCCACGGACGAGCGGGGGGCGTGCGCGCGTGCCCCTAGTGGCCGAAAAAAGAGCCAACGTCATTGTACGGGCTCTCGCCCAGGAGAGCAGACCTGCCGCCGTAGAATGACGGCGGCTGGTCGGCAAGCAGTTAATAAAAACAATTGAAAAATGCAATATGTAAATATGTGCTTATACACTTAGGCCCAGGTTCTGAAAGGGCTTACGACGGCGCAACGCAATGTACGCCGTCGTAAGTCCTAATCTGGGCCGTCTCTATGCGACTGATTCTTAGAATCAGTTACGCATAGATATCCATTAGATCCGACAGGCGTAAGGCTCTTACGCTGTCGGATCTTAAATGCAATTTTTTTTCGCCGCTAGGTGTCGCCTCCGTCGTTTTCCCCGTCGTGTATGCAAATTAGCAAAATACGCGAATTCCCGAACGTACGCGCGGTCGACGCAGTGAAGTTACGACGTTTACGTTAGATTTGCGACGCATAAAGTTGCCCCTGCTATATGAGGGGCAACCAATGTTAAGTATGGCCGTCGTTCCCGCATCGAAATTTAAAAATTTACGTCGTTTGTGTAAGTCGTCCGTGAATGGGGCTGGACGCCATTTAGGTTCAGGTCGAAACCAATGACGTCCTTGCGACGTCATTTAGCGCAATGCACGTCGGGAAATTTTAGGGACGGCGCATGTGCAGTACGTTCGGCGCGGGAACGCGCCTAATTTAAATGATCCAAGCCCCCTACCTGGCTCATTTGAATTAGGCGGGCTTGCGCCGGGGGATTTACGCTACGCCGCCGCAACTTTACAGGCAAGTTCTTTGTGAATAAAGCACTTGCCTGTAAAACTTGCGGCGGCGTAACGTAAATGACATACGTTACGCCGCAGCTGTTTTACGCCCAGATACGAGAATCTGGGCCCTTGAGGATATCCAGGCATATTCAATTAATATATAGTCACTATGGAAAGAAAGCTAATTGGAAATCAACTAATTCAATAAAAACTTCAAACATGTATAATTATTGTAAGTAACAACTAAATATAGTATTTATGTATAATACAGTACCATTTAAATATGGTAATACAAAAAAATAGGGAAATAGAAAAAAAGGACAGAGTCATAGTAAAAGGGAAAGAATGAAGGTAAGAAAGAGAGGAAAGAGTCTAGGGTAAGAAAGTTCTCCGGAGCATCTATATTGTGAGAATATTTTTAAGTTAGTACAGAAGACAAATGTTCATGTTTAGAACTTGTTTCCACTCATATTGTTGTATAATATTATAGTATATCAAGGTCTTAATAGGGAATTGTCAGGGATCATAGGAAGAAAATACGTCATCCAAGGATTCCATATTTTCTCAAAATTTTGTATAGTATCGTTGGTTATGGCTTCTGATTTGAAAAGGATCATTGCTTGGTTTATTCTGTTTTCAGCTTCATAGATCATTAATGTATTGGTTTTCCAAGCTTTGGCAATGGTTTGCTTTGCGGCTGTGGTGATCTGGAGAAAGAGCCTAAATTGAGTGTAAGAAATATGAACTGGTTTTATATTTAAAAGTGCAATAGTCGTGTCTGGAATGATGGCTATCTTAAATATTTTAGATACCATGAGGAAAATTTCATTCCAGAACTTTTTTGCAATCGGACAATCCCAGAATGTATGTAAGTGCGTTCCCAGACCACCACAGCAACGAAAACAGAATGGGGAGCATTGAGGAGCATATTTTGCAATTTTAACAGGAACCAAGTACCAGTGCATGATTATTTTATAGTTTGTTTCCAAAGCAATTATATTTTGAGAAGACATTTTTGTATTGGCCCAGACTTTATTCCAGTTGGAAATGTCGATTTTAATTCCTAGTTCATTTTTCCACATATGAAGGTAGCTTTGAGTCAGAAGTAGTGATCAGATGATTATATAACATTGAAATAAGACCTTTGCAAATGAAGGAATTACAAATGGAACAAAGGAATTTGCGGTACCGAATGGAAGATCAAGAAAACCGTAACCGGAGGAAAAACTTGAGGATCCGCGGTTTACCGGACCAGGAAGGAGAAGATCTCCAAGGAAAACTTGATAAATTATTCGGACACATTTTGGGTAAAATAGAAACGGAAAAAATCAAATTCGAGAGAATTCATAGGATTAGAAAACCGGCGGAATTGGCAGCAGAAATACCCAGAGATGTGATCGCAAGATTTCATAATTTTCAAGATAAAGAACAGATTTGGCAGCGTCTTAAAACCATCAGGCCGGTTACATTTAATGAGACTGATTTACAGATCTTTCCGGACCTTGCTATTGAGACCCTCTCTAGAAGGAGATTATTAAAACCGCTACTCGCACATTTAAAAATTCACAATATCCAATATTCTTGGGGTTACCCAGCGTGTTTAATTGGGAAGAAGGAGGGCAGGTCCGCGACCCTAAGGTTCCCTGAAGAGATGACAAAGTTTTGTAAGAGACTGGAGATTCCATTGATAGAGATACCTGGTTGGAGTGAACCACAGGAGAAGATATCTCCTATACCGGGTCATCAGACATGGCACCTTATGTCACGAAATAAAAGAGGAAAATAATCAAGAAACGATCCGCATAGGATAAATAACCAGAATTGAAAATGATGATGCGAGATGTCGGGGGGTGGGGTGCGGGGGGGATGGGGTGGGGGTTCGGTGGTTGGTGGGGGAGGGTGTGGGGGGGGGGGGCCAGGTGGCTTGTGCTCGGGGGGTTGCTGGGGCCCCGGGGCTACTCACCTGCCCCCACCCCTTGGGTTGGGGGGGTTGGTGGTGACAGTCCTGGATGTAGCCCCACATGCAGAGCTCAACCTCCGGGGCGTGAACCGTAGGGCCGGGTGGAGTAGGTTGGCCACGTATCCATGTGCCTATTTAAGGCCGTAATGCCCCAATTGGTAGGGGAGGGGGGGAGGGATAGGGGGAATGGGGTGGTTATAGTGCAGAAGAAGTGGGGGGGGGGCAAGGGAGAGGGTTCGGGGGGGAATATCTCCGATTATCTGTTTCAGAAATACGTTACCTGTGGAGGTTTTGCCCTGATGCTTATTGGAAAACCTGTCTATACAAGATTAAGATTGATATGTCGCAATCTACAGAGACCTACAATAATAACAATAAAGTAGCGGGAGTGGTTGGGGGGAGATTGACTATCTGGTAGATAGAACAGGAACCTTAAAAATACTCTCATATAATGTACGGGGACTAAACTCCCCTTTAAAAAGGGGCAATATTCTAAGAGAAATAAAACATCTTAAAGCAGATATAGTACTCATACAAGAGACACATATCTTGCAGGAGTCAAATCTTAAAATAAGTTCACCGGAATACCCACTATGGTACTACGGAGACTCACCGACTAAACGGGCAAAGGGAGTTGCCATAGGTTTTGCCAAGGAAGTAAGATTTGTCCTGGGAGAGAGAAAAGCAGATCCCGAGGGGCGGTATCTTTTACTTAGAGGAAAAATAAATGAAGTGGATTATTCTATTGCAAATATTTACTGTCCAAACACGAACTCCGAGAGATTTCTTAGGGGGGTCACCGAGATGTTTATGGATTTCAGGATAGGCCGGGTAGTTGTTGCTGGCGACATGAATCTCTGTCTGGATCCAGAAGTCGACTCTACGTCTCGTGTACAGCGGACTGGAGATGCACAAAGAAAATTACTTAAAAAAAAATTACATCAACTTCAACTGATAGATGTTTGGAGAATACAACATCCGAAAACACGGGATTACTCATTCCACTCCGCTGTACACGGGACGTACTCTAGGATCGACTTCTTTTTAGTGGATCATAGCTCACTGGATGTAGTGACAGGTTCGGGAATTGGAATAACTACCCTGTCGGATCATGCGCCAGTTTCAATTAATGTAAAAATCGAGGGAGCTCCGAAAAGTAACACCACATGGAGACTTAACGAGGATTTAATACAGGATGAAGAGGTTGTAGAAAGGATAAAACGGGAATTAGAATGGTATTTCAAGGCAAACTGCTCAGAACATATGCCGGAATCATTAGTTTGGGAGGCTCACAAGGCCTATATTAGGGGCATACTGATCGCAATAGGATCAGCAAAAAAAAAGAAAGTAAGAAGAAATACGATGAGTTATATAAAATTATCTTTGATCTTGAACAGACCCATAAACAAACAGGAGGGCATGAAGCAGAGCGTAATGTTATCCTAAAAAGAGAGGAATTAAGAGATCTTATTGAATATGAAAATAGAGCGGCATTTCATAGACGTAAGAAAGAGAAGTATCAATGGGGAGACTTGTCGGGTAAATTCCTAGCAAAAGGGCTCAAAAACAAACCTAAGGGTAATTTTATAGAAAGCATTCAAACGGGCAAAGGGGGTAAGGTACATACAACATCTGAGATCGCAAGAGTATTTCAAGAATACTATGGGAAGTTATATTCGATATCGCAAGGGGACCCCCCCGAAAAAATTAAAAGGAGAAGTGATAATGCAAAAAAATTACTAAACAACACATGTTTAAATAAAATACCCGAGGATAAAATTAGCTTTTTAGAAGAACCTATAACGGAAATGGAAATTCGTAACAATTTAAAGGAGTCACCAAAGGGGAAAAGCCCAGGCCCCGATGGGTTAACAACTGCATATTACCTAAAGTTCAGTGACATTCTGATCCCCAGGATGTGCTCTTATATAAACGGTATTGGTTCAAACTGGGATATTCGCCGAGAGGCATTAGAGGCCGCTATTACAATAATTCCCAAGATAGGTAAAGATCCCTCCTTATGTTCTAGTTTTAGACCCATCTCGCTATTAAATGCAGACGTAAAATTGTTTGCCAAAATCTTAGCCGGGAGAATGAAAATAATCATGAAAGATTTAGTACATACTGATCAAGTAGGCTTTGTCCCTGGGAGGGAAGGTAGGGACAACAGCATCAGAACACTCCTGTTAACACAGATATTAAAAGATAGTAAATCCCCAGGTCTACTCCTGTCTATAGACGCCGAAAAGGCGTTCGACAGGGTAGACTGGGGATTCCTACTGAACACATTGGAGTTCATTGGGATCGGTCCAAAAATGATGGGGTGGATAAATGCTCTGTATAAACACCCAACAGCAAGAGTCAAGGTGAATGGGATACTATCAGGGACTTTTGAGATGTTCAATGGGACCAGACAGGGGTGCCCCCTGTCCCCTCTTTTATTTATCTTATCTTTGGAACCATTGCTGGACGGGATTAGAAATAACCCGGACATCAGGGGGATTCAAACAAATGATGGGGAACATAAACTCGCAGCATTCGCCGACGATATCTTATTATATATAACGAATCCAACTATAACCCTCCCGAATCTATTAAAAACTCTTAAATTGTATGGAGATGTGTCAAATTTCAAAATCAATCCTCTAAAATCAGAAATCCTTAATATTAGCGTGAACGCACAGGACGTACGGAGATATAAGCAAGAGTTTCCATTTATTTGGAAAGATATCGAGATAAAATATTTGGGAGTTAATATCACAGCATCCCCGGAGCTAATTTACCTACAGAACTTTATCCCGTTATTAAATGATATTAAAATTGATTTAAAGAGAATTGCATCTAGACAAAGATCTCTACTAGGGAGAATAAATTGTTTTAAAATGTTTACTCTCCCTAAGATATTATATAAAATCCAAATGTTACCAATCGTATTACCAGGTGCTTACTTTAAAATATTAAAACAGTTATTAAATAGGTTTATATGGCGGAGCAAAAAAACGCGCATAAGTATGGAAATATTAATTAGAGATAAGGAACGTGGTGGTTTGGGGGTACCTGATATTTACACATATTATACGGCTATTCACATGGCACGGGTGGTTGATTGGGTTAGAGATAACAATGAGAAAAGGTGGGTTAGATTAGAAAGTTGCTCAAACAAGTCACTGTTAGGAAAAGAGATTTGGATACCGCCACATTTCAGACAACAAAATACGCACATGCACACGATCACATTGGCATCCATGTCCATATGGGATAGGACACACAAAAAGCACAGATGGGGCTTTAACTCCCCATTAATCCCTCTATTCGACACAAATTTTTTTGCACCAGGGAAAATAGGCCTGTTTGGTAACTGGATTAAAAAACCAGATGCACAATTAAAAGATATATTAAAAGACGGCAAAATTCTTACCTACCAGGAATTAAGTAAAAAAAAAGAAATGTTTGAGCTGAACTGGTGGCGATATATGCAGCTGACGCATTTTGTAGATTCCTTCCCCTCCCCCCCGAGGTCAGATAGAAATCTTCTCCCTTTGGAGCGTTTGTGTTTGGCACCAAAAGGAAGAGGCGGGATCTCCTCAATTTACAAAATTTTGATGGGATTGAAAGATCCCGGTTTCCCTCCTTATATTAATAAATGGGAAGAGGAATTGGAAACGGGTAAAACCGAGTTAGAGGTCAGGAAAATATTAAAAAAGACGCATACTAGTTCAACTAACTGTGCATTAATCGAAATGAACTTCAAATGTTTAGCACGGTGGTATATAACCCCGGTCATAGCACACCGTTTTCGAGATGATACCTCCAAATATTGTTGGAGGGGCTGTCTCGAAGTGGGTACTATGTCACATATATGGTGGACCTGTCCAAAAATTAAAACATACTGGAATAACGTATTATTAGTAATTGAGGAGATAACCGGAATTAAAATACCTCCTGATCCATGGGTCTGTCTGTTCCACGGGACAGAAATGTCAACCAAACAGTACATGAGAACTTTACTTCCCCACGTACTAGATGCAGCAAAGAGTCTGATCCCCAAACAATGGAAGGACCCTATGAGTCCAACAGAGAGGAGCTGGTTTTGCAGAATCAATGATATATATTATGCTGAACAGCTCAGGTTCATGGGAGAGGAAGGAGAAGGAGGATTTAAATTAAAATGGCAGGATTGGGTTAATTTTAAACTTTCACCGAGGTATATAGATAGGATGATATAGTGTAAGAAGTATAACGGGCAAAGAGAGATACAATACGAGACAGAATTTCGGAGATAGGGGAGGGCGGGAGGGTGGGGTTAAGGGATGAGGGTGGGATGAGGGTCTGTTCGGCTAGGGGAAATTAATGTATTCATTCACATATTTATGTATTTTTTTCTCTTTTGTATATTTATTGACATATATTTAAATGCACTTTTGCAATAACAAAATAACCAAAAAAAAAAAAAAAAAAAAAAAGTTTCCCACCATGATGTGAACTAAGGAGACTGCGAATGAACGCAAATTGATTAAGTCTCCTGATAGTTCTCTGAGGTGGAACACAAAAAAAAAAAAAAAAAGAAATAAGACCTTTGGTATGAGGGTCTTGTTTACATATACGTTCGAATTGTGACATATTACTTAATTGATTAGTATCATGTAAATAAGGTAAAAAAAATGTTTGATTCTTAAGTAGCGAAAGAGTTCAGAAGCCGAGAGTTTGTGATGTTCACATATTTCAGGGAATGTTTTGAATGAGGTTAATGTTAAAAAATCAGCTAATTGTGTTAGGCCAGCAAAAGTCAATTTTTTTAAATTATTAGGGTATATGTGGGCTGGGTAAAATTTGGGGTTTCTGATAAATGATATTAAAGGTGTATGTGGAGATTGCAAACCTTTGGTTATTTTAAATTTATCCCAAATGGTAATTGTATGTTTGGTTATTTTGTTTTCAATTATTTTATGGTCAGAAGAGGTAGACCATATTAGATTAGGTAAGGATGTTGGGTTGCTATCAATTGTTTCAATTGCTACCCTAAGGCCGGGTACACACGAGAGGATTTATATTAATCCTCTGGCGGATTTTGATCTCATGGTTGTACTAACCATGAGATCAAAATCCCCACGGAATTCTGTCCGCGGTGACGTGTCGCGCTGTCGCCGCGACGATGACGCGGTGACGTGCGCGACGCTGTCATATAAGGAATTCCACGCATGCGTCGAATCATTACGACGCATGCGGGGGATGGATTCAGACGGATTGATCCGGTGAGTCTGTACAGACCAGCGGATCAATCCGTTGGACTGGATTCCAGCTGATCGATTTCTTAGCATGTCAAGAAATTTTGATCCGCTGGAAATCCATCCCCGGGGACAAAAATCCCGGAGAAGGACAGAGAGGCAGAAAGAAATAGAAACATAGAAACAGAATATGAAATAAGAAGGAAATAGGAAGTATATATATAATCAACTTGTAATAGTTTAAATATGTGATAAAAACTAAAATGTTGGCGTACCAGGTGTGCATGTCTAGCAGACCTGGAGGCACAAAGTCTGTTTGGGGAGCCCGCCCCCCACCACAACTGAAGTGGAGGAGAGTCCCAAGACAGAAAAATAGGGGATGCAATGAACGCTTCCCAGATTCTTCATGGCAAAAATCTAAAAATATAACAGTTAAACTTAGACAACCCTTTTGGTAATATAGTTAGATATAAACTTATATGAGAGCAAAAAATAGATAATTCTCTATTTAATGACTAAATTAATTAAATAAAAAGTAGATACTACTATTTTAGTTCAGTAATGTGTGTTTTATCGTATACTTCTATTCAGAAGTATTAGGTTAATTGCCCTAGGGTTATCAGAGGCAGGAAAGGTAGGGTATACTTTTGGAGTCAGATTAGTGAGAGATAGAGTATTCATTGAAATGATTCAATTAAGTAGATGGAGCATTTGGAGTATAGTTTAGTTTTGTAGTTTACAAATGGGAGGGGGAGAAGGGGAAAAAAATAAATAAAAAGAGGGGATGGGGTAGGGGAGGGGAGGAGTAGGAGGGGAGGGGAGGGGGTTTAGGGAGCTAAGTGAGGAGGGGGAATAAGGGGTAGGGAAAAGGGAGAGGGATTAAAGAGGGAGGAATTAAAAGTAAATAAGGGATATGTGAACATATACTCTTATACTTAACCTTTGTGATTAGGAAATCTTAACTGATGTGTTTTGAGTTCAATACATAGGCCAAACTAGAGTTTGGATAATTCAATCATGAAGTTGAGGGAGTTATTAGTATAATGTAGAGATTATTCAGTCCATGAAATCTGGAAGATCCAATTCTGGGAAGTTGAAGCGACCTCTTTTGGATGTAACTTGTCTGCTTCTGTCAGTTTCAGGTTTTGATGAATTTTGTGGAGAGCTGGATAGTGTGCGCCGGCGAGCACTTGTAGATGATTTGTTGTATAGCTGGAGTTTTTTCAGTGTGGTCTGTAGTTCCTCAGTGGATCTACTTGTGTATTTGGTTCCTTGGTGGGTAAATCAAACAGCGAATGGGAATCCCCATTGATAAGGGATGTGGTGGTGTTGGAGATTTTGTAGTAGAGGTTTCATTTCATGCCATTTAGCTATTGTTATTGGCAATAAATCTGCAAAATATTTGATAAGAATTTTCTTGAAAAGTTAAGGTTTCTTTAATCCTGGCTGCAGCCATAAGCTGATCCTTAGTACGGAAGAAATGGAATTTAATAATTATGTCATACGGAGGTCCTTCTGTTTTGTGTAGTGCTAATGCCCTGTGAATTCTATCAAATTCCAGTCTTTCAATAGGGATGGAAGGGGACAATTCCTGAAAGAGCACTATCATGGACGATTGAAGATCAGTGATTGATTCAGGTATACCTCTTATGCAGAGGTTTGACCGTCGTGCTCTGTTTTCGAAGTCTTCCAAATGTGTTTGCAAAGTCAAATTTTCATCTCTGAGTAGCTCAAGTTCTTTGTCATGGGAAACTACATTGGTTTCATTGTCATTCATTCTTCATTCCAAGTCTGCAGTACGTTGGCCTAAGTCACGAATATCTTTAGTCAATTTCTCTGTTATTTGGTCAGAGGGCTGTTGCAGAGCTGTATGAAGCATCTTCTCTATTTGTTTAAAAAATATTTGGGTGTAATGTCTCAGTTTGTTGTGTTAAAGAACTGACACTTTGTTCATATTCTGTGTAATTTGAGTCCTGTGAAGAGCTCAGCTGTTTTCTGTCAGCGCGGGCTTTAGCTGTGTGAGGTGAATTAGACAGAGCCATTACAACAGAGCCTCTGAGGGGTTTTTCCTTGTGTGTTTTTGTCTTGGCTTTCCTGTGGGTCACTCCAAAAACCATACTATTATGTTCCCAGGGCGTTAGGGAAGATTATGGAGTAGTTTTGATTAATTACCCTGTCATTCAGGTGTCCATGGAAGCCGTGAAGACCTGAGAAGAACGGAGCCTCAGCAGGACATGTCTGATGCCATCACCTTCTTAATCTTATCCCCATCGTGTCACTGTAGTGTCTGTATAGTAATGCCTTCACCTACCCTATGCTGTATATTAACCCTCTAATATCATCCTCCCACTGTATGTGATTTGTACATTAACTCCTTCACCACCTCCTCCCTCCTTGTATGACCTGTACACTAATGATGCTCTGTATCTAGTGCAACTTCTCAGACCTGCTTCCAGATTGGCTTCCTGATTGGCCGGGAAGAGAATCAGTGTGAATATAGCAAATATAAATTTGCTATTATCACACAACTGGGTGGGCTGCTCCCCCGAGCCCACTCTATTTTGAAGCCTATTAGAGCCTCTGGCTCTAATCACGGGCTTCAAAAAAACACCTCCACATTGGAATCCATGCATCCAGCATACTACATGGGGCACGGACACATGGATGGGGCCCCTAATGGATGGGCCGCCCCTGGTTTTAATTTATAGCCATTCATTGTGTATTAGTGTGATCTCTGAGGTTGGTCACAGTGATCACATTGTACAGACAGGGCCAATCACAGCACTCGTACCATGTGATAGTTGGGGCCAACCACAGCTATCACAATTGTAGATTAATCACACAAATAAAATAATTGCTTATAGCAGTGATCAATAATGTTATAAGCATTCATAGTTCCTCTGGAGCCTCTGGAAATGTGCCCAGGTTCTTCCTGAGTGGATTTCCCTGCAGCCAAGCACACAATCTCAGCAGCCACACTTTTCTTCAATAACCAGTCTAGGGGTGTTGTTTTTGTTCTTTTTATTTTTGGAGAACTTGGATAGGGTTGAGGAAATTGAGTGGTATACTCCAAAAACAGAACTATGTACAGGTTGTGGACTTGGTTATGTAGTGGAAACAGTTAAATGCAAACTCTTTTCTTTAGAGCCACACAAGCAGAGCCCTTTCACAAGCAGTGAATATGGATAGACTAGCTTTTCAGGACACTAGCTGATGTCCCCTTTAGCAACCACACAGCTGACCCTCTAGCACAAGAGGGGTGGCAGCAGCCTAAAAGTCTCTAAGATCTCTCAGAGCAGTCTGTACTCACAAAATGTCCAGGGACAGTTGGTTGCCTAGTTCCAACTTCCAAGTGACATCTTTCTCCAGTGATACCAGACTAGATTTTCAGTAGACAGCTCCTCAGTCAGCTCTCTGTAGCTTCAGCACACAGGCCCTCGGGTTGCCCACCCGAGGTCTTACAAACAGTAAGTACATGGCAGCAGTCCTCCAGGTTGGACTGATCCTCTTCAGAAGTTCAGTGCCTCAGAAATTTCATACAGACTCCCAGTAGAATTCAGGGGCCAGGGATTTGCCAGGGCTGCATAAATATTCATACTGTCAACTGTATAACTCCACACCTATGTTCCAGAGAATTCTCACAGCTCTCTGGAAAGCAGAGGGAACTATCAGGCTGGCAGCAGCTGACAACACTGAAATTACCTAATTAATCAGCTGCACTGGCTACAGTGATTACAACTAAATTTACTTAACACAATGATTACAGCCACACTGGTTACAGTGAGGCAAGCTAAGTTTACGAAAAACAATCCTGACAGGACCCCCTTCCTGAAAATATCAAAATGTTCACAAAAACAATTCTTAAAGAGACACTAAAGGAAACATGTTTTTTTTAGCTAAATAGCTTCCTTTACCTTACTGCAGTCCTGGTTTCATGTCTTCATTGTTCGTTTTTGCTCTAATCCTTCTCTGTTCTGAACACTCCCTGGTTGTCTGTTTCCTGTTGAAAAAAGTCATGGGAGCTTTCTCTCTGTGGTCACTAATCAAGGAGGTGTGATTACTGTGTGTCTAAAACCCCTAAACACCAATCATTTTCGTTTTCCAAACCATCACTGCCCTGTATTGGCTCTGTGCAGCAGAGAAGCAGCAAACATGCAAAAACGAAACTGAAACTAGAGGTACATTATTTGATTGATTTTTATCTATTTTAACCATTTTTAAAAGGAATCGGTTAACTGTTATGTCTCTATACCCTGTAACCAGTCATTTCAGCAAAAAAATTCTCAATTTCCTCCCTGCCTGTTTTAACCTCAGCCAGTCCCTCCAGATATTTCACTTTGTACTCCACCTTATTTTCATTACTCTCTATAGGTATTAGATGTTCTCTCACCTTATTCTTTGTTCAAAGTGAATTTCTACACCTAAGTGGAGAACCCCTTTCAGAAGATTTGAGGATATTATTAAACTCAGAGACTGGTGAACTTAGACCATCATAGATAGATTGAAATTCTGCCAGTTCCTATCAATGTGCAGACTGGTTATACAGAATCCGATCTATCAACTGACTTCAGTACAACCATTGGAAATGTCGAACGAATTCTCTCTGTTCCAGCAATGTGGAGTGATTTCTCTCTCTGTGCCAGAAATGTGAAGCAGTCTCTCTCTCTCTGTGCGGGCAATGTGGAGCAGTCTCTCTGTGCGGTCAATATGGAGCAGTCTTCCTTTCTCTTTCTCTACGGGCAATTTGGAACAGTCTCTCTCTCTCTGCGGGCAATGTGGAGCAGTCTTCCTGTCTCTCTCTCTGCGGGCAATGTGAAGCAATCTTCCTGTCTCTCTCTCTCTCTGTGCGGGCAATGTGAAGCAGTCTCTCTCTGCGGGCAATGTGGAGCAGTCTTCCTGTCTCTCTCTCTGCTGGCAATTTGGAACAGTCTCTCTCTCTCTCTCTCTGCAGGCAATGTGGAGCAGTCTTCCTGTGGGCAATGTGGAGCAGTCTCTCTCTCTCTGTGCGGGCAATGTGGAGCAGTCTTCCTGTCTCTCTCTCTCTGCAGGCAATGTGGAGCAGTCTCTCTCTCTGTGCGGGCAATGTGGAGCAGTCTTCCTGTCTCTTTCTCTCTGCGGGCAAATTGGAGCAGTCTCTCTCTCTCTGTGCAGGAAATGTGGAACAGTCTCTCTCTCTCTCTCTGAGGGCAATGTTGAGCAGTCTCCCTGTGCGGGCAATGTGGTGCAGTCTTCCTGTCTCTCTCTCTATGCGGGCAATGTGGAGCAGTCTCCCTGTCTCTCTCTCTATGCGGGCAATGTGGAGCAGTCTCCCTGTCTCTCTCTATGCGGGCAATGTGGAGCAGTCTTCCTGTCTCTCTCTCTGTGAAGGAAATGTGGAGCAGTCTCTCTCTCTCTCTCTGTGCAGGAAATGTGGAACAGTCTCTCTCTCTCTCTGAGGGCAATGTTGAGCAGTCTCCCTGTGCGGGCAATGTGGAGCAGTCTCCCTGTCTCTCTCTCTCTGTGAAGGAAATGTTGAACAGTCTCTCTCTCTCTCTCTCTCTCTGTGAGGGCAATGTGAAGCAGTCTCCCTGTCTCCCTCTCTCTTTGCGGGCAATGTGGAGCAGTCTCCCTCTCTCTCTTTGCGGGCAATGTGGAGCAGATGGATGGTGAGCTGATTCGGTGGGTCAATGGGCCACTTGACTAGACTTGCCCCCCAGGCTTAAGGCTGCCAGCCCTCCCCTGACCAAGGGGTTGCAGGCCGAGAGGGGACGCCAAGTTTATCTAATAGCAGAGATCCCCCCCCCACCAACACAGCGCCAGATAGAGAGCTCCAGATAGAGGGAGATGAGCTGGGCGTATCACAGCCAGCTCTGACATTTCTCCCCTCCCCTTGCTGCCCGCACAACCAGTTAGAGGAGAGGAGCCGCTTCTACTCCTCCCCCTCCTCTCGTCCTCTCCTCCTGTGTCTGCCCCGCCCACTCTCCTCGACAGACACTTTTCTGCTGCCCAAGGGATGTGTCCGGGAATATTCAAGTTCAGGAAAAGCAAACAGAAAGGAAAGATGGAGTCTGATATCCACCCATCCAGTCCCTCCTGCCTCTGAATGAGTACTGTGAGTACTGTACACTGATGTAGGGGTGCCCTTCATTCCCTTCTCTCTCTCTCTTCACCTTTCTTTCTCTCTCCCTATTATCTATCTATCTATCTATCTATCTATCTATCTATCTATCTATCTATCTATCTATCTATCTATCTATCTATCGATCTATCTATCTTCCTTCCTTTCTATCTATCTATCTATCTTCCTTCACTTCTTTCTTTTTATATGTATCTATCTTTCTTTCTTTATCTGTCTATCTATCTATCTATCTATCTATCTATCTATCTATCTATCTATTGATCTATCTATCTTCCTTCCTTTCTATCTATCTATCTTCCTTCACTTCTTTCTTTTTATATTTATCTATCTTTCTTTCTTTATCTATCTATCTATCTATCTATCTATCTATCTATCTATCTATCTATCTATCTATCTATCTATCTATCTATATATCTATCTATCTTCCCTTCTTTCTTTCTATCTTTATCTATCTTTTTTCTTTATCTATCTTCCTTCCTAGCTATCTATTCATCTTCCTTTCTTTCTATCTTTATCTTTCTATCTATCTATCTCTACCTTTCTCTCTCTGTCTCTCTCTGTCTCTGTCTCTCTCTGTCTCTCTCTCTGTGTCTGTCTATCTGTCTATATTTATTTATCTCACCCCACATCCCATCATTAACCCCCGCCGCGTGCCCCCCCCCCCACCCGGGCTGCTCAGTCTAAAATGCCCGGGCCTATTTTTTGTCCCAGTCTGGGTCTGGGCCTGGTGACAGGCCCTCTTTATGGAGAGATGGAGGGTCAATAAGACCCCACATCTCTCCTCCAGGCTGGAAAGCATGAGATTGTGAAAAAAAAAATCACTGATCTCATGTTTACCAGCCGCAATCGCGGCTTTGTTTACTTTCGGGTACCCGGGCGTGACGTCATCACATCGTGCCCGGGTCTCCAACGGTTATAGAGATGACTGGTGACCATCTGGTCACCAGTCATCTCCATCGCCGTGAGCCGGCACCGGCTGATTCGTTCTCCTCCCGCCGCCTAAAAGAACGATCAAGCGACAGAACAGCCACTTTGATCATTCTTATGGTGCGCAGAATCACCGCCGGAAAATAATGATATCTGAATGATGCCTCTAGCTGCAGGCATCATTCAGATATCCCCTCACAAAGCCCAGGATGTCAGGGATGGGATATCCCCTCTGTGGACGTCATATGACTATGGGCCGGTAAGGAAGTGGTTAAGGAAGTCGGCACGTGCTGGCTCCTTAACAATCAGCTATTCACTAGTTGTTAAGGACACCAGAGGCTGCCCGCTTCTTAACAACCAGCATATTTTTGCCATGTGACACAAAAACACACCTAAAAATTATCTCTGGGTGCATTTTTGGTGCGATTCTCATTGACTTCTTGGGAAAGTGCATCTTTGATGTGCTTTTTAAAAGTGCACCAAAGATGCACAATGCAGGATTTTTCAAACCGCAGTGCAGTCTCATAGGCTTCAAAGGGAAATAATTTTGATGCGCTTTCGACCCTCTGGAAAGATGTGTTACAGTGCGGCAAAAGCACATCAGTGGGAAAGGAGTCTTACTGTAATAACATATCTGAACTATGGGCCAGATCCACAGCCAGCGGGCTTAACTTAAATCTTCCTATTTAAGTTACACCGCCGCAAAATTTCTACCTAAGTGCCCGATCCACAAAGCACTTACCTAGAAATTTTCGGCTGTGTAACTTAAATCTGTCCGGCGCAAGGGGTGCCCAATCTAATGGGGCGAGTCCCATTTAAATTAGGCGCGCTCCCGCGCCGGACGTACTGCGCATGCTCCCGACGCGATTTTCCCGACGTGCTTTGCGCGAAGTTACGTTACGCCGAGTTTTGTGAATCGCGCCGGGTAAAAAAAGTTGCGTCGGGGAAAAAAAGAGATGCGGCGGGAAAAAAAAATTTTTAAAAAAAATTTGACAGCGTCGCGGGAAAGAAGGGTCTACTTTTACATGGTGTACTAACTTTACACTTTGTAAAAGTAGCCCTAATTTTGCGTTTGCAAACTAACAACTTACGGAGACTTCTCGAAGGGAAACCGCTTCGTGGATCTCCGTAAGTGCTAATTTGCATACCCGACGCAGAATTTCGATGAGAAATGCCCCCAGCGGCGGCCGAGGTACTGCATCCTAAGATCCGACAGTGTAAAACTATTACACCTGCCGGATCTTAGGAATATCTATGCGTAACTGATTCTGTGAATCAGTCGCATAGATAGAAGCAGGGATACGACGGCGTATCAGTAGTAGGTATCCCTTTTGTGGATCTGGCCCTATCTTTTTAATTTTTGAGGGAAGCAATCAGCCCCTGTCCTAAATTCAGGATAGGTCTTGTTTTTCATTGTAACCTATGTACAGTAGTGTCAGGCTGGGTAGAGGGTTCAGTCTTTGTATTTTGCCAGTTTTTATTTTAGCAGCGTTTCTTCTACACACTAAATCAAAAAGAATTAAGTTATTCGTTTTCTCTTCAGCAACATCCATTTTCAACAAATCAATAAGCATGTCCCATCTTGTTGCACTAACAGCATCATGTTGTCTAGTAACTTTGTGTGGTGCCATCATTGTGCTGTTGAGACTTCCTAGTTGCTAGGCAACTGGCTAAACCACCTGCAGCGTACTCTGCAAGGGGCATTCCGGCACCTACTCCAGCTGGAGACCTGTGTGAGAACACTTGTCCAAAAGGAAATAACACATGGGAGAAAAGACAATCCCTTTGAATGTAATGATGGAGTGATCATTGCAGACATAGAAGACATATAAAAATGTTATCATTTCAAATTCCAACAAAATAGACTCTGAAATGGTTTCACTCTGAAGTGTGAAACGATACACTGCACAAAATGAAATACTGTGCAACTGAATGCAAAATTAAAATGTAACTCTAGTTTTGTTGAGAAGAAAATATGTGTATTGCAGATGTGGCATCCCTCCTCTTTAGCCCCATACACACTATCAGTTTTCCTGCAGGTTTTTCTCTGCAGATTTACCAAAACCATGTAGTGCAAGGGCCTGCCTGATTGCATACAAATTGAAACTCTTAAGGTTTGACCTCATATTAGATGGTTTTGGTGAACCTGAAGAGAAAAACCTGCAGGAAAACTGATAGTGTGTATGGGGCTTTTCAGAAGTGTGGAATGAGCCCCTAAGTAGTGAGGCAGGCTTATTTTAAAGTACCAGGATGTTGTTCTTGGTGTATGGCCAGCCTAAGTTGGGCACCAGTCACTTCAGTCTTTTTACCTTTCATTGGTGAACTCAAAATGTAGAGAGATAGTTTCCGGGTGCAGAATACCCCAAAACAGCACAAAATAAGACACGCATTCGGAGGTAATAGCACTTTAAGAGAAGCCTTGAGGCAATTACTGACCCTGTGAGAGTAGACAGACAGATCTATGACCCTATAAGAGCAGTCACATGCTTTCTTAAGTTGTAGTAGGCATCTTTCTCTCTTTTAAATCTGGTTGTTGACACTTTTAGAACAGCCAAATTTATATTTTTCTGTGTTCAATGAATCCTTCCTATGATGTCCAGATGGTAGTTTCTACTCAGCTCCTCTTTGACTCTCATCAACAGGAAGATCTTCTTTGAATTACCTATTACTGACCTGGCTTGCATCTGGACTGTTGCCTGATCCCTGGATTTGAGCCTGGCTTGCTCTGAGGACTCTGCTTCTCTTGCTCTACCGTGCATCACCCTGGCTTTCTCCTGACTACCCTTCTGCACATTCCCTGGCTTGCATTCCTGTGTATGACTTTGGCTCCCATCCAGACTACTCCTCTTAAGTCCAGTCCTGCCACCGGTCCTCTTACTCCAAGTGGACATATCAGATGGCATACCCCAGCAAAAGGATAAAAATGCCACAATAGTATAAAAAATCAAGAAACAATTAAAAATATCGCACTTACATGCCAGCAAGTAAAAACTGCGTATGTGTTTAACGTCCGTATAATGCCGCGTACACACCATCACTTTATGTGATGAAAAAAAACGACGTTTTTAAAAACGTCACTTTAAATGACCGTGTGTGGGGAAAACGTTGTTTTATGTCTTCTGAAAAACGACAAAAAAAAATTGAAGCATGCTTCAATTTTATGTGTCGTTTTTCAAAACGTCGTTGACCGTGTGTAGCAAAAAACTTCGTTTAAAACAACGTTTTTACACCCGCGCATGCCCAGAAGCTAGTTATGAAGCGAGCTTCAATGGAAAAACGTGGTGAAGGTAACCTCGCTTTGCTAGAACATTGTGAGAAAAACGATGGTGTGTAGGCAACTTCGTCTTTGAAAATTGAAGTTTCAAAATCGTTGTTTTTTACTTCACAGAAAATGTCGGTTTTTTTCATCACATAAAGTGATGGTGTGTACGCGGCATAAGTCTCTGAATGCTCTCTAGACATGATGACAGGAAGGAATACCTCAGCCCATCTATTTTCATAGGTCATCAATCACCAGGAGCAATGTTATTGTTACTTGTTTTGGCACCACAATCTTGATGCACAAATCTACAACTCACTCAAGAACTGGTTCAGTCAAAAGAATATAATCACAGAATTGTGAAGCAAATATGTGAGCTCCACTTTTTTAAATGTCATGTAACTGAAGGTAATATATTCAATCAAATATGTTCAATTATATAGTATTTATTGGCTCTGATTTCCTTCATCTTGCTTGATTAGTTTGAAGTGGAAGTTAATGTATAGCCAAAGCCAAAACATATTTTTTTTTATAATTTAAGTATAGGTTTAAAACCACTCTCAGTCTAAATATTGTGTTTTCTTTCACTTCCTATTTACTATTATAGACACAATATGTGAGGAAATGTAAGGACATGTTTCCAATTTGAGTGATATCCCCTCTAAAACAGTTGTCAAGGGAACAAGTGTCCCCATTGGGAGATCTTTCCTTTGTCTCTCACTTTTATTCCTGTGACACTGGTGATCAGGACAATTAGAGAGTGAACCTTCAAAACAGGAAAACATACAGCAATAAAAAGCTGACAAGGGTTCTAACTGATCATCATTCTACCCAAATCTAAAATATGTTTTGCCTTTAGTTACAGATTAAAGGTAAAGTATAGTTTATCAATTTTCTTTTTGTTTGTTTTAAATACACATTAAAGAGATCAGCTCGATGTTAATATTATTATCAGAATACCGTATGTTAAAGATTTGTATCAAAGTGCCCACTTACTCACCATGCTCAGGGGTGGGTGCAAGCCCCTTTATCTCCATTTCGCACAACTCCCTGGGTTCTAGGACATGCCCAGGGAACAACTATTTCACATCTTCAGCAGCTCAGAGAAGCCAAACCAGATGAGGTAGCTAGGCATGTGATGTGCAGCCAGGTGAGAGACCCTCCACTGTCAAAGCAGATGTGCGTGCAGCTGGGCCAGAGCCTATTAGCACACAGCTTCTCCAGAAGATCCAACTACTGTGGGAAGCACCTCCCCGACTGCTACCAGAGTTCCCAAGTTCTAGTGGGGTTGTGATTTGTTCTTGGGCTTTGGATCAGTGTCATCTTAAGAGCATTATAGGCCCCCGGGCAATACAGTGCACAGGGGCCCTGTCTACACAATCACGCACGAGAATTTACTGACAAAAATCATAAAATTTACTGGCAGAACCACATTTTTTACTGCCAGTGCAAAAAAAGTGCCTAAAATTACAGTTTTCAGTGCCGAACAATGCAAATGTCAGTATTTAAACTATAAACATATACAGTAGCTAGTGCTATTAGCAATGTGTTTAAGTTAAACAAAAGTAAAAAAAAAAAGACTATAACCCAGCCAGTACAGAGTTTCCTCTTACATCAGAGTCTGCAGGATTCCCCCTTACAGTGAAAGGGAACTCTTATGTAAAGGGGAACGCTGCAGATCATGATCTAAGGAGGGAATTCTGATGTGGAGGGGGGCTCTGGTGACCAGAGACCACCTTATATCAGAGTCCACTGCTTTCTCTTTCCCGTTTACATCAGGGTCCGCAGACTGCGTTCCCCCTTGCATTGTAAGGGGGAATCCTGCAGACTCTGATGTAAAGGGGAACTCTGATGTGGGGGGCACTCTGGTGAGTAAATACACTAAGGTAAGGGGGTCACTAATATAGGAGGGGGAACCTTTATATCAGTGTCTCCTTACATTTTTTTGCATTAGCAACCCTCCGTACTCGTGGAGGACCGGATCTTCTCTGTGATTTCCGCAAACTGGGCATAGGCAGTTCTAACCCGTCACTCTCCACAATTTTTTACTGGAGTTGCTGGGCAGCCGGTGGGGCCCCCAGGCAAGCGGGGCCCCCGGGCAACTGCCCAGCGTGCCCAATGGAAAAGATGGCCCTGCTTTGGATCCCTCCAGGTGTTCCCCTGTGTTATCAGAGCTACCTTACACTTTGCTAAGAAGGATTTGTTTATGAGGACAATCACAAGTAGTTGTTTGTGTTCTGTACTGCTTTACTGAAGTCATGATTCTCAGCTAGACTCTCTGTTGTTCTAGAATTATATGGAGACTATGCTATGCAGCCACAGGCTACTTTAATTGAACCATAGAGACATCGCTAGTCCATTTCTCTGCAGAATTTATAATCTGTTTTACATTATTCTGCAGTACATGCTCTTTGCTATCCTTAATCTATTTGCATTATTGCTTCAAACTTTGCACTTACTGGACCAGATTCAGATAGAGATACGACGGCGTATCTCCTGATACGCCGTCGTATCTCTGAGTTCCGTCGGTCGGATCTATGCGGCTGATTCATAGAATCAGGTTCCGCATAGATCTCCCTAAGGCCTCGTACACACGGACGGACTGTCCGATGAAAACAGTACGCCGGACCGTTTTCATCGGACATGTCCGCTGCCGGATTTTGGTCTGATGGTTGTACACACCATCAAACCAAAATCCCCACGGACAGGATACGCGGTGACGTAGCCGCGCCGTTGCCGCGACGATGACGCAGCGACATGCGCGACCCTGGAAGGTCAATGCTTCCACGCATGCTTGGCTTTCGGCCGAGCGGACATGTCCGGTAAGTCGTACAGACGACCGAACATGTCCGACGGACAGGCTTCCAGCGGACATGTTTCTTAGCATGCTAAGAAACATTTGTCCGCTGGAAACCTGTCCGATCCGCCAGAAAATTGTCCGGTCGGACGTACACACGACCGAACATGTCCGCTGAAACTGGTCCACGGAACTCGCACGATTTCACTCCGGCTGGCAGTCCCGATTTCGGCCGCAATTTCAGAGACATCTGTGCAGATGTCAATGTAAATCGCGGCCCGAAATTGCAAAAAGTAGTACAGGAACTACTTTTTGAAATTGGTGCAGCGCCGCAGATGCGGCGTCGCACCAATTAGAACGGTGCCATTGCCGACAATTGCCGGCAAATGCTGCCGATTTGAGATGCGATTTGACATCTCAAATCGCATCTCAAATCGTACCAGTGTGAACCAGGCCTTATACTGTTTATGGACTTTGTGTATTAAATGGTACATTTAAATATCTAATACAGGAAGAAAGATGCACATTGGATGAGTGTGTTTGCATTTAATCAGTCCCCTGGTATATATTAAATTCACCTGTGCTCTTTGTGTGATGTAAATAATTGCTTAAAACCTTGTTTGTAGATTAAGCATCAGAGGAAATGCTCAGGTGGATTACCCATGCACTGGGTGGCTGATTAAATACAAACATGCTCTAACTTATCTGGTGTGCACATCTCTCTTTTTATTTGGTATTTGATACCTATGAATGGGATAAGCTAAGGTGGGAGCCAGTAATTAGGGTTGAGTGGTTAGTGGACAAGTAGCTTGAGTGAAGCAGTAGATTATTTTCATAATGAGTTAGAGGTTAAAGATCAAAGCTGGTTTTTTAAATATGTTTTATTTAACTCCAATAAAAGGATGCTGCCATTAAATTGCAATTTGATGTCAGTGTGATGGTGAGGTCTGTAATACATCAGAAGTGAAGTAGGCAGGGCTGACACCACATGGATTTAAAGCTGTGTTGTCATGTCAAAGTACTGTAGTGCTACCCCCTAAAGAAGCCGTTTGGTAATTTTGACTCTCTGCTCTGCACCTCGACTCCAAGAACAACCTCTGGCACACCTGGTTGAGTGAAAGTTATCATACTCTCTTATATGAAAACAAGGGTGGATACCTTTAACTGTGAATTAATATCAGGAAATAGACACAAAACCTTTTAGTGGTAAATGACTCAATGCATTGGTATGGGTTAGAACAGCCTTCACTAAATGGGTGACCGCAGTCTGCATCCGGATCGACTAACAGTCCAGTCCGGACTGTCAGCCCACCATTCTGCTGCACTGGATCCTCACTAATCCACAGACACTGGTTGCTAGGACAGCTGGCATCATAGCAACCGATGATATCACGTGTGTGTCCTGCCCCTTTCAGCGTGTTTCTCCTCCCAGCTCCGACCCCTGACTGCCCAACTCTAATGGACTCTGATCTATGGTAAGTCTCTGGGTGAATCTGAAGTATTGGGGACACATTAGGTAAGGGGGTACCCTGATGGGGACACCAGATGTATGGGGGCGCTCATTTGGTTACAACTGATGTAAAGGGGCACTCTGATGGGGACACCTGATGTAAGGGGGCATTCTGAAAGAGCAGTTGATATATGGGGGCACTTTGATGACCCCATCCAAGTCCCCCAAATATCAACTGCCCTATCATAATCTCATGTATGGGGGCACTCTGATGGGGGAGCCTAATATATGGGGTGCTCTGATGTCTTATGTAAGGGGGCACTTTGATGGGGACAACTGATATATAAGAGAATTCTGATTGGCACTCTGATGGAGACTTGGGAACATACTATATACCCTGATGGGAACACATTATGTAAGAGGGTACTCTGAGTGTGAAACCAGATGTAAGAGGACACTGATGTGAACACCTGATGTAAGAGGACACTCTGATGTGAACACCTGATGTAAGAGGACACTCTGATGTGAACACCTCATGTTAGAGCACACTCTGATGTGAACACCTGATGTAAGAGGACACACTGATTTGCACACCTGATTTAAGTGGGAGTCTGGTGTGCACACCTCAAATACAGGGGCAGTCTGATAGGGACATCTGATGTAAGGGGTACTCTTGTATGCTTCAAGGCACTTAAATGAGAAGTATAGCAAAAGCTCTGTTGGCTTTACTTCTCCTATGGAGTGCAATTTGTTTGCTGTTTCCTGTGACCCATTTTCAGCAGAGAGCGGCTTGAAGTCCGCTCTCTGCTGATATCACAGAAGTCAGTCCAGGCACCGCGCCATCCTGACAATGGAAGTCTGTATCTGCCAGGTGCCTGGACCAACACCTGGCTCAGCCTCTCAACAAGCAGCTGAGAGTCAGCTCCTGCATGCATGTCCACGGCTCTGGAAGGAAGAGGGGTTGAAGATGAACGTGATTACACAGTGGGGACAGCTGTGACATCGCGGGCTTCATCTGCAGGTAAGTGGCACATAATGGGCTAGTATGCGATGCATACTAGTCCATTGTGCTTTTACTTTGCAGGAAACAAAGATGAAGTAAAACCCTGTTTAAGTTAAAATACATTTTTTTTGCTAGAAAACTATTTAGAACCCCCAAACATTATATATATTTTTTTCAGACACTCTAGAGAGTAAAATGGCGGTCATTGCAATACTTTATGTCACACTGCATTTGCAATTTTTTTGGGGAAAGAATACACTTTTTTTAATAACAAAATAAGACAACAGTTAAGTTAGTCCAATTTTTTTCTATATTGTAAAAGATAATGTTATGCCGAGTAAATTGATACTCAACGTGTCATGCTTCAAAATTGCGCCCGCTCGTGGAATGGCGACAAACTTTGGCACTTAAAAATCTCCATTGGTGACGTTTAAAAATTTCTACAGGTTAATGTAACGGCACCCCAAATACGAAAGAGGTTAAAGCAGTTTAGGATATTCCCTTTCCAAACACAAGGCAGCTACCGATACTCCACAATCAGGCAAACGAACCCCATAAGAATAATACGAGACACAGCTCTGTATGTGGTTCAAGCACATCTGACCCCTTTATTGAGAAATACAGGCTCTTATATACAATTTAGGATACTGCAGTAACCAAATGAACAATGACCCAACTCCAATACACATCATCCTCAATACATCTCTTAGCAGACACCCTGGCTCCGGGACCTGACCGAATTTACATGAGCTAATGAACTACAGCTGATAACTCAGACACCTGACCTTTATAAGATAATAACCAAAAAATACCATAAAGAAATCTTTATTGCCAAAAAAAAATCATTTTTCCAATATTATCACCTATCATCTAGTTACCAAGACCATGAACCCAGTCTGTCTAGAAGCCCCTAATTCTGATTCACAAGAATTTTGCAACAAATTATCGGATTATTTCATCAACAAAATTGAAAGAATCCGTGAAAGTATTCAGCAAAATACAACCCCCATCTACCCCCCCCCCCCCTAAATCACAAACCTAATACCCACATAATTCTGCCACAATCACCTAACTTCACTCTAAAACCCATTTCCATCGATGCCACTAAAAATATCATCAGGACTCTGCGAAATAGCACAGCGCCCAATGATATCATCCCCACCAAACTGCTGAAAAAATGTGCCGATATTTTGGCTCCAGCTATCATGCAGCTCATAAACCAGTCATTCAAGGAGGGCGTGGTGCCATCCTTGCTGAAACAAGGTATAATCAAACCAATTCTAAAAAAAAACACCCTCGACCCCAAAGACCCAAACCACAGTCGCCCCATAACAGACCTGAATGTCTTCTCCAAGGTTATGGAGAAAGAAGTTGTACAACAGCTACAACATCACTTAGACACCCATAAATTACTTGACCCATTCCAGTCCGGTTTCCGTCCGGGTCACGGGACAGAAACAGCACTGCTCAAAATATGGGATGACGCTCTAGAGGCCGCAGACGAAGGAGAATCTTGTCTTCTGCTGTACTGCTGGGCCTAAGCGCAGCTTTTGATACGGTAGACCACAAATTATTGCTGACACGGCTAGTCGAAGTAGCCGGAGTTGCGGAATGTGATTTATCGTGGTTCTCCTCCTTCTTGGAAAACCGATCACAAATAGTGAAATTGGGCCCTTTCACTTCTGAAAAAAGCATGTTGTCATGCGGAGTCCCCCAGGGATCCCCTCTGTCGCCTGTCCTTTTCAATATCTATCTTCGCCCTCTTTTTGAAATTATCAGCAACCAGAAGTTACTTTACCACTCTTATGCAGATGACACACAACTATATTTTCGCATCTGCAACAAAAAGGATCATTATCTCGGACTAGAGAAATGCCTTACTTTGATAGAAAAGTGGATGACAAAGAGTTACCTTAAACTCAATGGCTCAAAAACAGAACTTCTCCTGTTTCAGGCCAATCGGAAGATTCATCCCGCAACAACATGGACGCCCCCGCCCATTCTGGGTCAATCCATCACCCCCAGCACCAAAGTCAAAAGTCTCGGAGTCATCTTAGACACCTACATGACAATGAATGCACAAATAGGGTCAGTAGTCAACGGATCGCACCATCTGCTGCGCCTTCTACGCAGACTCACTCCCTTTATCCCAATAAAGACATAGCAGTTGTGGTGGGGACACTTATCAACTCCAGACTTGACTATGCAAATGCCATCTATCTTGAACTCCCAAAATACCAAATCACTCGTCTGCAAGTCGTTCAAAATACGGCCGCTCGACTTGTGACTGGGAAAAAACCATGGGAATCAATCTCACCTTCGTGGAGATCCCTTCATTGGTTGCCTGTAAAAGACAGAATCACTTTCAAAGCACTCTGTCTAACGCATAAGTGTGTTCAAGGAAATGCCCCCCAATATCTATGTGAGAAACTAAAAGCTCACAACACCAATCGCATTCTGCGATCCACCAACCAAAATCTACTCCAGATACCCAAAGCCAGATACAAGTCCAAAGGAGAACGAAGATTTGCGGACCAAGGACCCAGACTATGGAACGCTCTACCAACCACCATCCGATTGGAGGTAAACCACCTGGCCTTCAGGAGAAAGATCAAGACCCATCTCTTCTGAGGGCCCAGGGAATGGATACCAAGCGCCCAGAGGCGATTCAGTTCGCATGTGTTGCGCTATATAAGTTTCTCACTCACTCACTCATACGGCGCATGCGCGGAACAACGTCATCACTCGGTATATCTGCGATATCAAGAAAAGGAAGCAGGTAGGACACAAAAAAAAACGATCAATGATTTGGGGAGATTCAGTATAAAATTTAGGTATACAACCACTTTAAATGCAATAAAGAAGAAAAAAAAATCCCCTTTAAGAGCATTGGGCAGAAGTGACTTTTGACGTCGCTTTCGTCATGCAATGTTTTGGAGCTGAGTGGGGGCCATCTTCCCCTTACTCGTCATCCTGTCTCACAGGGGACAGGAGCATGGCGGGAGGGGGGGCACCTCTCCAGCCCCTGATAAAAGTGATCTTGCGGCGAATCTGCCACAAAGACCACTTTTATCGGAAAGCCAGCTGCCCGCAGTTAAATGGTATTCCATGTAAAAACTACTGACATATAACAACGGCGGCTGGTCGTTAAGTGGTTTAAAGGCAGCTTGCTTCTCATCATCAAGTAATGTAATCTATGAAAATACAGGTGTCAGTTTTATTATGTAAGTTAGTGCAAGAGCTAAGATGAGCATACAAAGTGCAGTCATAGTAACTCTAATGCCGCGTACACACGATCAGTCCATTTGATGAAAACGGACCGATGGACCGTTTTCATCGGTTACCGATGAAGCTGACTGATGGTCCGTCGCGCCTACACACCATCGGTTAAACAACCGATCATGTCTGAACTCGGACACGTAAACCACGTACGACGGCACTATAAAGGGGACTATAAAGGGGAAGGTCAACTCCCATGGCGCCACCCTTGGGGCTGCTTTTGCTGATTCCGTGTTACCGCGTGTTAGTAAAAGTTTGGTTAGAGCTGATTTGCGCTTTTCAGTCTCTGTGCTGTGCAGATCGTTTTCTCGGGTTCAGTTTGTTCTTGTGGGTTTGTATTTGTCATTCAGTGCTTGCAGTCAGGTCGTATCTGTTTTGCAGTGCGTTCCTGTCCGCTCGTATCTGTTTTTCAGTGCGTTCATTACAGGTCTTGCTGTATTTGGGTGCTTTCTGTTTTAAGTGCATTCTGACCAGCCGTCCGGTTTGAAGCCATGTTGGAGGCGCGTTCTCATACTCGAGTTTGTGCTGCGTATGGGCTGTCTTCTGCAGTTCATGTTATTGCTAGATCTGTGGCCGTGAACAGGGCGAGGAGGAGTTCATGGGCCAAGAATTGGTTGCGCCAGCGTGACCAATTCTCTCATATGCCTCTGCTTAGGGAAATCCAGGAGAATAATCCTGAGGACTTCAGGAACTTTCTCCGTATGACGGACCCCGTTTTCCACCGTCTTTTGGATCCTCTGTCCCCTTTTATAATGAGGCAGGACACTGTGATGCGCCAAGCCATCACGGCCGAGCAGAGGCTTATTGCCACGTTGAGGTATCTGGCGACTGGGAGGAGCCTGCAGGACCTCACGTTCTCGACAGGCATCTCCCCCCAGGCACTGGGGATCATCATACCGGAGACGTGTTCTGCCATCATCCAAGTGATGCAGGAGGACTATATTAAGGTAAGTTTTCTCCTTTCACATCACAATCTATGTCTTTAATGTATGCTAATGTCTTGTATTTCTTGCATTATTCCCTAATTACCCTGATTGTAATATGCTGTGAATGTCCCCTTTGTCCCCATGCATGTTGTAAGCTTTGAATGGTCCTTTTGTGGCCTACATGCATCTTTCCCTTCACTAACCTGTCCAGGATGCTATCCTAGGCCCAAACACACCTAGCCTAGTCTGTTTACAACCAGATTTTTGTCTGCTCCATTGTAGTTCTGCCCCTCCTCCCCCCCCTAAAATGTGTCCCAATGTACTTTTGCTCATTCAATTTAGGCAGAGTGCTAGAGGTTTTTTTTGTTTCTGGGCCTAAACTCACCTAGAACCCCCCCTTAAAATGTTCAATGGCCCATCAGAAGGATGAGGAGTCTGATAAGTGGGTCTATTTTATTTTTGTCATGAAATACTCACTCCAATAATAAATGTTTTACTGATGTTGGACAAGGATGTCTTTTTGTAATGTGATTGCAATGTGTATGTGCCAAAGTACTAATTTCTTTTTTTTGTTTGACTCCACAGTTTCCTTCCATGCCACAGGAATGGCAGACTGTGGCTTCCCAATTTGCCCAGCGGTGGGACTTCCCGAACTGCGGAGGGGCAATAGAAACTTGTGCGTTTTTGAAACGCCGTCGTATCTCCTATCTGAATCCGGGCCACTGTGTTTAGAGGTCAAAAGATTGTGATTAGATTCTGTCAATGTAAAGCTGACCCTAGTGTTTATATGTTTTTGGTTTTCTCTTCTAGAAATTGATCGAAGATTCAAAAACTCAATGAGCCAGAAAACTTATTGCGCTTCATTTATAAGTATAGGGAGCACAAGTGCCTATGGGAGGTCAGAAACCCATCTTATCATAATAACAATGTCCGAATGGCATCAATTGGCCACTTATATGCAGACCTGGATACCAGAGGTCACTTCCACCATGATCAAAAACAAAATCAATAACTTTAGGAATGCTTACAATAAGCGGTTTAAACAGGTCCATGCTTCTCGGAGTTTAGGAGCAGCAGCAGATGAAGTACAGGAGCCCAAGCTGTGGTACTATAAACACCTCCGTTTTCTGGATGATCATATCCAGGCCCGGGAATCACTTTCGAGTCTTCCTTCCACCTTTCCCTCCAGTGTTCCTTCCACTGTTCCCCCCACCCCTGCAGAGTGTGCCGAGGAGCTGGCTGACATTGAGGAGCCAGATCTGCACATCTTCAGTCAATTATAGTTTCCAACATATTTCCTGGCCGCAAATTATTGTTGGTTTAACGAGATGATTTTTGAAACAAAATGAAATCTGTGATACAGAGGGGAAGAAGGGGCCTGCTGACTGAGACCACAGAATTCAGTGACCCGGCCCAGTCTCCTCCTCCTGCTGCCACATTCTCACCACCTGCAAGGGGCCGTGGAGGGAGTCGTGGAAGGAACGCTGCAGGGAGCCGTGGAAGGAAGGCTGCAAGGAAGAACAGAAAGTGATTCACTGGCTTGAAGATGATTTGCCAGAAAACTGAGGTTGTTGTAGTACCACAGCTTGGGGTCATGTATGACATCTGCTGCTGCTTCTGATATCTGGGATTTGGGGAGCACATTGTGACCCAAATTAGAGGGACTCCTGATGTTATTGATTTTGTTGTTTATCATGGTGGAATGTGCCTTTGGTGTCCAAAGTCTGCATATATTTGGTTGATTGGTCAATTGTTGCCCTTCATGTTGATTATTTTTATCCAGAATAAATGGAGATTTAATTTAAGTTAAATACTTGTCTAGTGTGTTTTTCTGGTGAATAGCCATCAAACATTTCCAAAATACAATGTGTAATTAACAAAGGACACAACCTCCTTGGGGGGGGGGGGGGGTGTTGTGATAACTTGATAACAAAAAAAAAGAAGAATTTTCTCAAAAAAAAACAAAAAAACATTATTGTGAAAAACATGACATTTAAAAATAAAAAAAAATAGAAATGTGGATTACAAAAAATTATTTTGGAGATCTGGCTTTTCTAAACAAAAAAATAAATATTTATGAGATCACAAGCAACAAATAAAAGAAGTCAGTATGGGAGTACTCTGTCTAAATAACATCAGCAAAACAACGTCTTTATTCTAGCAATAGAACAAAGAAAAAAATGCGCTGCAACAAACGAGGCACTAATTTTAAAAATGTAGAATGTGCCATCTCCAAAACGAATGTGAGTTTTACCAGAACGAGCGCTCCCGTTCCCTAATTTAGTCTGAGCAAGCGTGGATTTTTAACCGATGGTTCGTGCCTACTATCGGTTAGGAATACATTGGTTAAATTTAAAGCAAGTTTGCTTTTTTTTAACCGATGGTTAAATAACCAATGGCGCCCACACACGATCGGTTTTGACCGATGAAAACGGTCCATCAGACCATTCTCATCGGTTTAACCGATCGGGTGTACGCGGCATAATTCAATTCAAATTTGATTAGAATTCAAACTAAATTTTGTTCCAATTTATTTCAGATTTGTTTAAATTCATTCTTATTTTGATTCAGAAATTTGGATACATCTGAGATTCCAAATATTGAAACGAACTGCACATCTCTACTTAGCACAGGCAATATGCACATAAGAGCAAGATAACATTAATTTGTAATACATGGGTTGAATTGTTAGATTTTAATCCTAGATCTAATAGTACTTTACAAACACAATGGTTTAGCTGGGCATGACACTGATACCTATTCACTTATCAATACAGTAATTCTCAATATCTGCTTCTACAACCAATATCATTCCAGTGTTGTGAAATGTATGGCTCTTTATTTGAATTAAGTAATATAATAGCAGTGGCCGCTGGTGCGCAAACAAACTGAAAAATTAAAAGCGTATCAACGAATCTCTCTTGACCACTCAAGACACCTGCGTTCAGATACAGGCACAAATTCAAGCTGTTTTCTCCGATAAAATAGGCTTGGTCGCATCCCCTGTATCGCCATGGGAGGCTCACAAAGCTACAGTAAGGGGTCACCTGGTCCAGATTGCATTCTCTAGGAAATGATCTAGGGAAAAGAGGGCAAGGGAGCCAAGGGAGCTATCCTCTCTTCTGGCCGCCGTGGATGCTGCTTGGAAGGCACCTGGCCACCAAGTTAGACCTCCTCACCATTGCCCAGGCAGGAAAAGGGAAAGGGCAGGAAAAGGGCGAACAAACCTGGTCCTATGTTAGCCAGAAAACGCAATTCTGGGGGGTTGCACTTTTGGGCCAGTTCGGCTGAGGGTACGGGAAGGAAGGCTTACATCAGATCCCTCAATGATCACCTCACATTTTGCAAGTTTTCTCTCTTCACTATACAGTGAGTCTCTTCATTTCGACCTTGACAAAGCTGAGAGCTTCTACAAATCAATGAGTCTTCCTTCATTGACTTAGACAGCTCAGGAAACCTTGAACGCACCTATTACAGAGTTGGAAGTTACACAAGCTATAAAGTCTCTGAAGACAGCAAAGGCTCCAGGTCTGGAAGGTTTCATTGGCCTCTATTATTAAACATTTAAAGCTTTACTCAGCCCACACTTAACTTCTTACTTTAATTCTCTGCGGGAGGGTGAGAAGTCTTCCCCGGATTCTCACAAAGCCCACATCACCATCATTCCGAAATCAGCCAAGTAGACTTTTGACCCACCATCCTTTCGCCCCATCCCCTTTTTTAAAGTGTACCTGAAGGTCTTTGGGAAAATCTCATCCACAGGGACCAGGTGGACTTTGTACTGGGATGTCAAGCGGGTGATAATGTATGTAAAGGGATTCACCTTATTCATATCCTTTGACAATGTAAAATCCCAGGTTTTCTGCTTTCTTTAAACTTCTACAAAGCATTTAAATCCCTTTCATGGGATTACCTCCATTTTTCGCTATTCTGTTTGGAGCTTTGGAACTCACTTTCTATCCTGGAATCCAAGCTTTGTATTCATCTCCTTCGGCCTCTGTGAAGTGTGCAGGTTTTCTTTCCGATCCATTTCCCATCTACTGGGGTACCTGTCAGGGTTGCCCCTGCCCCCAATGCTTTTTGTCCTAGTGTTAGAACCGCTGGCGGCTGCAATCAGGACTAATATGGATATCTCAAGAGTGGCCCATGCTGGGGTTCAGTATAAGGCTCCTGGTGAACAATCTGCTCATCTCTCTCCCCAATCGACAGCACTGAATGTTACCCTCCCTACAGATGTTGTAGAACATCTTCAACAGTACTTATACCACTGGGCACCCCACTCGATCGACTATTTAGGGATCAAATTGTCATATTCCTACCCTGCAATGCATACTAGCTCATTATGCCTTTGTCTTATAGTTTTTATTTTTTTTGTAATTGGGTTTACAGACTCTTTAATTGTACAGCCTCTTAGGGAATATGTTTCCACAATAATCAGAACATATTTTCCAAATCAGAGGAGTAAATAGATATTTGATTTAACAATAATACATTTTAGTGCCATTGGCAAGTATGAGAGTGCTATTAATAATTGGCTAATCTTAGCTAGAAGGGGATCCATGTACATATGAATAGGTTGTATCATGTGTTGTTAGAATTACTGGAAATGTTTACATGTTTAGTATAAGAGCCATAGAGCATCAATGTCTGTATTACAGTTTATACCGTTTATACTATGCTATATGCACAATAATTGGACTTTTAAGCCCTGAATTTGTGTTATGGACACTGCAATATCTCAAATAAGCCTTCTCTAAGACATTTGTAAATGCACTAAGTATTAAATCCTTTAGATAGAATAGGGCAACTAGTTGGTTCCTGTTTGAGTTCAGCCCTACTCATTCCCTTGTTTTTGGAAATGACCACTGGTTCTGGTGTGATTCTTAGTCAAGCACATAGCACAATTAGAAAATGACTTTGATATTAAAAAATATATGTGTAGCGCCCTGCTCCTGTTGAGTAGGCACTATTTTGTAAATTTAGTTATCTGAGCTGTAGTTTAGCTCAGAATTCTATGCCAAATTATGGGTCTCTGTTCCAGCACGGCTGCGTTGCGCATCTTCCACCTGACTGTGGGTGTCGATGTCACCAGTGGTCAAGGTTGGAACTGCAATGGGTTGTATTGGGTGCTTCTTGCCCAGAAGCAGCTCAGTGGCGTGGTCCCAGCCGCTGTGCATTCTGGGGGGGGGTACTTAAATCCAGACACCATTCTGGCGGGGGTCTTCCGATCCTGACCTGAGGGCCCTCCTGGCCTCAGTGATGTGTTAGCAACCTTTTGGTCTCGGGCCTGCTGGCCCGAGGCCCTGCTACTGAGGGTAGGCCCAGAAGTTTCTGGGGCCTACTGGTCCTGGGATGGTCCTGTGCTGTCTTCTCTGCAGGAAGAAGCCGAACAATTGGGGATTCAATTTAGAGGACGCATCCTGGCCAGCCGGTTTGGCTGAAAGATCCTGGCACCGTGAGCTGTGTAATTTCTTTGAACTTTGCAAAGTGCATGTGTGGTTGCATGGTCCTGTGGCCATGTAACGACTCAACGGCATTCATCAAGTCTGTGGCAGAGACTTTTGTACGAGCTTCGCACCAGCTGCTAGGTTAGTGATAGAGGCCTATCCGGTAGTTGCTGAATCTAGTGTGGGAACAATTGTCCTCTGGATCCAAGATTATACCCGCAATCCACAAAGCAAGGAACCTGAATCTTCCCTAACCCTCTATCCCTCTAACGGAACTTGTTTAATAAAAAGCTTGAAGAGAAAGGACAAGCATGGTGAACAGTAAGGTATCGACAGGCCCAAATCTTAACCAGCAGCTCCTTCGGGGTTAGTGCTACATATGTGACTTGATTCTATAAAACCGAAAAGTTTCACTTTGCTACTTGTGTTTCCTCCCAGAGTATTCCCTTTCCTTTATCCAGTATGTTTTCCTTTCTTTGGCAATCATCTTTTCACCCAGTTATATGCAAAACAGTGTCAAGGTCACCCAATTAGTTAGCAAGAACGGGCTGCTCAATGACACTCAGAACCTAAATGCAATTAATGAAACAGAATCAGAACAATTAGGAGTTGAGAACACCATCCATTAGCTGGTGTATCGCAGAAAAAAATATGGCATGCCAAGAATTAACCCATGAATGCAGTTTGTAATATAGAAGGCTTAGTCCAGTATATGAAAAATAAATAAGTGTGGAAATATTACAGAAACAAACTTTGCATTCAGTTTTTCTATATCATACATCTTAATAACATGTGTACACAATTTTTTATTTTTTAATAGCCCCATGATCCTGTAGGTGTGGCCAAATTGCACTAACAGTGGGAGGATCTTAAAGAGGCAATAAATACTTTGGCCTGGATTCACAGAGAACGGGCGCACATTACGCCGCCGTAGCGCATCTCAATGTATGCTACGCCGACGCAGCGCAGAGAGGCAAGCATGGAATTCACAAAGCCAATGCTGCCTAAACTGCGCTGGGTTTCGAAGGCATAAGTCGGCGTAGGTGGAAGTGGGCATGAGCCATGCAAACCCATGCAAATGAGGCGTGACCCCATGCAAATGATAGTTTGAGAGCCAGACAAGTACGTTGAACGAACTGCGCATGCTCATAACCACATCGGAACATCTACCTAAGATACGCCGCATCACTGCCTACGCCATGAACGTAATCTACATCCATCTAGACACACGTCCAACGTAAACTACGTAAAAACCACCGGCTTCTGTTCCCTGATGCAGACCTTTACATGTCTGCTGCTGAGTTACACCTCCTTTATGGGGCTTAACTTTACCCTGGGTGTACAACTTACGCGCACCTCTTGTAGCCTGCGTTGGGCGGGCGCAGGTTCGTGAATCGCCGTATTTTCCTAATTTGCATATTTGAATGGCTAATTAATGGCAGCGCCACCATGCGGCCAGCGGAAATGTGCGCCCACCCTACGCCGGCGTAGGCAAGTTACGTTGGCGGGATTAAGCCTGTTTTTAGGCGTATCTTAGTTTGTGACTACGACGCACAGATACGACGGCACATATTTGCACTTACGTGGCGTATCTGGAGATACATCGCGCAAGTGCTTTGTGAATCCGGGCCCAGGAGTGTGTTATGTGCGGAGATTAGGGATGCGCTATGTACAGAGTACAGGGTTAAAGAGTGCGCTACATATAGAGAGCAAGGTTTAGGGGTGTGTAAGGTTCAGCTCACTTCCACGCCTCATCGGCTCTGACCTCTGCACCACCCTCCCCCATATCTGCACACATCTCCCTCCACAGCCCTCATCTCCCCCCTTTCCCCCATCCCTACAAAACCTTCCTAGCATCTCACCTACCCACCCCAGCTCTAGTACCTCCTGGCAGTGTAGGCTGTGTCGCTTCACTCACTTTAAGGGAGATCATTGGTTGGCATCTGTGCTCCTGGGCACAATGGGATCACAGTGCAGCTCACCACGGGATGCCCTATCCCACACTGCCCCTGCATCTCCCTTGTCTGTACTGTCAGTGCAGGGCAGGCAGGAATTTGTGAGAGCTGCCAAGAGGAAAGCTGTCCTTGTTAACACAGAAGGCTTCTGTGATAGTGGTGAGTGGCGAGCAGAGGGTGAGAGCCAGCGGTGGCAGAGTTGAGTTCTGGCACATTCTAGCTGAAAAAGAGCCTGAAATGCAAGGGTCTCATAAAATGGCCTGGGGGGCCGGATTCGGCCCACAGGCCTTGTGCTTGACACATGTGCCCTAGAATATAACAAATATTTAACGATTGCATTGTGCAGTTCCCAGGAAAGGAGGAGAACTTCTAAAGTTAACGACATTCCAGGCAATTCACTAAGCTTAACATATCATTATAATGGTGCAGGAAGCTGTGAGAAATGGCCTGCAACATATTAACCACTTTAGCTCCAGAAGGATTTGCCCCCTTAATGACCAGGCCATTTTTTGCACGGTTGTGCAACGTTGTACCCAAATTTGATATCCTTTTTTTCTCACAAATAGAGCCTTCTTTTGGTGGTATTTGATCACATCTGCAATTTTTATTTTTTGTGCTATGAACAATAAAAGAGTGACAATTTCGAAAAAAAAATGTTTTTACTTTTTGCTATAATAAATATCCCCTAACAAAATATAGAAAAACACATTTCTTCCTCAGTTTAGGCCAATATGTATTTTTCTACATATTTTTGGTAAAAAATTACAATAACCATATATTGTTTGGTTTGCCCAAAAGTTATAGCGTCTACAAAATAGGGGATATATTTATGGAATTTTTATTATTATTATTATTTTTTTTACTAGTAACGGCAGTGATCTGCGATTTTTAGCGGGACTGTGACATTGCGGCAGACAGATCGGACACCTTTGATACTTTTTTGGAACCATTGACATTTATACAGCGATCAGAGCTAAAAATAGCCACTGATTACTGTGTAATGTCACTGGCAAGAAAGGTGTTAACACTAGGGGGTGATCAAGGGGTTAAATGTGTGTCCTAGGGAGTGTTTCTAGCTGTGGGGGGATGGGACTGCTTGGAGGAGGAGACATGTCGCTGTTCATAACCAGTATGAACAACAGATCTGTCTCCTAACCCCTGACAGAACAGAGATCTGTCTGTTTACAGTGACAGATCTCCGTTCTGTCTCTCTCAGGAGCAATCGCGGGTGCCTGGCGGACACCGGGCACACGCATCGGCTTCATCATCGTACCGTGGGTGCGCGCTCGCCCCTTAGTGGTCTTAAAGCGGCGGACATACAGCTACTGCGATTTGCCCAGGAGAGTCAACCTGCCGTAGTATAACGACAGAGGTTGGTCGGCTACTGGTTAACAGAGCAGATACCTATTTTAGGTATGTCTGCACAACCCGCACCAGTTTCAATTTTAGAGTGAAAACGAAACTAGTACAGGTCTGCACCTATTTAATAGAGGGAAGTTTTCCATGTAGAACACTGCCACAGATTTACACCAGGTGTAACCTGTCATATTGGGATGTGAGCTGTCAGCAGACAATACACATCCCTCTCTCTGCTAATGCAAAACTGATCACTCCTGATTAAAAAAGGGGCTTGGGATTGATACATGAAATGATAATATTCTTTTAAAAAGCCTTTATATTTTCTTCACATTTACATGCAAACCAAGCAGTCCAACAAATTGGGTTGGCACAGACTACAGTATAACACTGACAGGGGCTCTTACAAAAAGTATCTTTGGTAACTAATGTAATAAAAGAAAAATAGATTAAAAATGTCTTAGAGGCAACATTTAAAGATGGGCAAATCAGTGTAAAGATTTGATAAATTAAATTAAAGGCCTGCATAGAGTCTAGTAATGGCAAAACAAATAATGAAATGTAAGAAAAAAATAAATATTAAATGTTATATTATTATGAAAGGCAATATATTTATGGGAATATCCCTGCCCTAAGCAATGATATCCCAAACCTGAATTTGGTTCTGCATGACTGTAGTCATTCTGAGTTATAATTGCTAGGTCTGCGTTCTGTGGGTTTTCCATAAGCAGCTGGAGATTCAGTGACCTTGATTATAAATATTTATGTCTCCCTGGCCAAACACTGGGAAGTTTATTGCCAATGGTGCATGCTGGGAGAGGGTGTAAATATTTGTGGTGACCTTTGAAAGTTTCTTGCCTCCAAGGCTCTGCTTGGGGAGGGTGTGTGCTGATGCGTTTCTTTTTTTTCCAGACATGTTGCCTGGGGTGGATGTGCTGTGATACAGAGAGGCTCAAACCACTGGAAGACAAAACTTTTTGCTGTCCAGCTTTAGGCCGGGTTCACACTCATACGACACGACAGTCGTACAACTGTGGAATACAACTTTTCCCTGCGACTTGAAGTCCGACATTCATCTGACTTCAATGAACAGGGATCCGACTTTGATCCTGACAATGCAGGCACTTTGTGTCTGGTATGAATCTTTAGAGGGAACCCCACGCCAAATAAAATAAAAATTACATGGGTTCCAAATCCAAGAGCATACCAGGCCCTTAGGTCTGGTATGGATTTTAAGGGGAACCTCCACACGGTGTGGGGTCCCCCAAGAATCCATATCAGACCCTTATTCACGCACGCAGCCCGGCAGGTCAGGGACTAGCGAGTGGCCCCCCTACTGAACCGTACCAGGCCGCATGCCCTCAATATGGGGGGATGGGTGCTTGGGGGTGCTTTGTGCCCTCCACCCCAAAGCACCTTGCCCCCATGTTGATGAGGACAAGGGCCTCTTCCCGACAACCCTTGCCAGTGGTTGTCGGGGTCTAGGGGGCTTATCGGAATCTGGAGCCCCCTTTAACAATGGTGCCCCCAGATCACAGCCCCCACCCTATGTGAATGAGTATGGGGTACATGGCAAATTCACCTGTCAATAATAAAACACAGTACACAGGTTTTTAAAGTATTTTATTAAGGCAGCTCCGGCATCTCTTCCGACTTCTTCTCCCCTCTCCAGCTCTTCTCCCTGTTCTGGCAATGTCTTCTACCTCTGCCAGGTCTTCTCCCCACTCCTTTTTTTCTCCCTCTGTCTGCTGTATTCTGCCTCTGCCAGGTGTTCTCGCTCTTTTGCCAGGTCTTCTTCCTCTGTTCTTCTTCCGATGTTGATGCTAGGTGTGCCACTACTTATATTGGCATGGAGCGGGTTCACCGGTAATGCATTTGGAGACCCCACCCCCTTATGATGCCACCGTCTCATCATCCCCTGGGTGGTGGGATAATGGGGAGGTGGGATGATGGGGAACCGGAGAGGGGAGAAGACCTGGCAGAGTCAGAAGATGTCGCCAGAAGAGGGAGAAGAGCAGGAGATGGGAGAAGTTGGAAGAGACGTCGGAGCTGCCTTAATAAAATACTTTAAAAACCTGTGTACTGTGTTTTATTATTGACACTTTTGTTCCAGGTGAATGGGTAGCCCATACTCATTCCCATAGGGTTGAGGGCCAGAATCTGATGGTCCCCTTGTTAAAAGTGGGTTCCAGATTCTGCCGCCGCCCGCAGACCCTGACAACCACTGGCAAGGGTTGTCGGGAAGAGACCCTTGTCCTCGCCAACATGGGGCAAGGTGCTTTGGGGTGGGGGGCGAAAGCAAAGCACCCACCCCCTCATGTTGAGGGTATGCAGCCTGGCACAGTTCAGGAGGGGGGCGCTGATTCATCCCCACCCCCTTTCCTGACCTGCCGGGCTGCATGCTCGGAAAAGGGTCTGGTATGGATTTTGGGGGGACCAAAGTCAAAGTCAGATCAGTCAAGATGGCGATCAGACTTTGATCTGACTTCAGTGATATTCAATGGGCTGAAGTAGGATCCAAGTCAGACCAAAGTAGTGCAGAGAGCATTTTCAAAGTCGGACCGAATTGTGTCGGACCAGTTAAGACGGCTCTCATAGGAAAACATTGATTTTCATACATCATGCGATATGGGCTCTCAATGTCAGAGTGTTGGTCGTACAAGTGTGAACCCAGCCTTAGGCTTGATTCACATCTATGCATGTTGCTTTTGAGCGTTACTGTGATTTTTGCTGTGCTTTCCGCATTCTGCGGTTTTAGCGCATTTATGCCGCGATTTGCGTTCAATTTTTTACACTGTCTATAGCTGGTTGCTAAGGAGGGGGCCGGCCGCCGCATCCTTAACAACCGGTGAATCATCAGTTGTCAGTGGGCTTCCCTACTGACAGCTGAATATAATTTTTTTTAATGTTAATGGGACAAGGGCCTCTTGCGACAACCCTGGCGGGTGGTTGTCTCTGTCTGCAGGTAGGGGGCATATCGGAATCTGGAAGCCCCCTTTAACAAGGGGGCCCCCAGGTCCCGACCCCCCACCCTATGTGAATTCACCAAAAAAAAGTAATGTCGTGTAAAAAAATACAGTAGACAGAAAATACAAAGAGGCACGAGACCTCTATGGACATTACCCATGATTAAGTCACGTGGCAAGTGACGATACGTGTGGGGGAGGAGCCTGCCATACGAGACCTGTCGGAAGTTCCCGAGTGAGGATCTCTACAATTCGTTACTGAGTGGCTTTCACAAAGAGGGGGAAAATCATCCTGAGCTTCAGATGTTATTATTCAAAGGAAAGACTCCCATTGATTTAGGATGAAGTGATATACAAGCAACAGGAGGAAACATTCACTTTTAGATTTTCGGTTTGCGCTCATCACTTCCACTTTATACCCTATATTTGTTGTTAGCACATTTTAGATTTGAGCAGCATTTTGAGTTATTTTATTGGTCACTTATTATTTTCACTGTTGGCTAGCGCTTTAGTTACCCACTTTTTTTGCCTCTTTTTTATTATGGTGACATGGTTTTTCCATGTTCCCGCATTGAGTGATCAGTGGGCCAAACTAAGAGGATGCATGTGATGTGTCCTAGTGATGTAAGTACAGGATATTTCTGTCCTTTGCCACTGTCAATCAATCTGCTGGTGTCGCTCTACAAGGCATCCAGGAGTGTCACATGGGGGGACTTCTGCTGACATCACTACAAGATGTTCACGTCCTTTTCTCAGTCAGTAAATCTGCTGGAGTAGCTCTATAAGACATTCAGAAGTTTCATGTTTGGCAGGTCCTGCTGACATCACTACAGTACAGGACATTGCCACCCCTCTCCTTCTATCACTTAATCTTCTGGCACTTCCTCTCAAGGCATCCAATATGTGAGGTAAATCCTGCTTATGTCAATACAGGATGTTCATGTCCTTTGCTCCCCTTAATCATTCTACTGGAGCAGTCTTACAAGGCATTTTGGAGTGCCATGGGGGGAGGCTACACAGGGAAAAACTTTCTGACTAAAGTTCCACTTTCAGTTGTGTGCTGTGTGTTTTCCATACATATTAACCATGCATATATATATAGGTCCTGTCAGTATTTCAATAATTCTTTAGGACTTTCAGAAGGGCTTTTATAATTCAAGTTTTCCAGGTGCAGTATTTTAGATAAAGTTATAATTTCAAGGATAGAATCCTGTAATAAGGATTTGGAAAAAAAAAAAACAGTATTGTAAGGCCAAATAAAGGTGGTTTGTTAGAATGGTCTTTAGAGACGAAAAGCATTATAGAAGCACAGTTAAACCATGTGATTTTGTCGGCACAGGTTTCTGTTTTTTTGTAACAGCCACTTATCTGATAAGCACAGTTCTAATCTTGTATTAGATCTATGTACAAAAGAAGAGAAAGTATAGTCCTTTTCATTGCTTTGATGACAGAACCAAATGTCAGAATTTTGCACTTGATAGGAAGGCTGCCAGGAAATCCCACTTTTATTTATTAGAATTTGTGCAGTCAAGGTTATTTTTTTTTTTACTAAGATGAACTCGTCACATAGAAGAAAGTAGCCTTGTTATTTTTTTATTCATTTTTGTGCCTTGTTAAGAAAAAAGGATGTGTAAATATTAGCTGTCGTGCGCAAGACTTTGATTATCCAGCACACTAAAATGAAATAGTTGTCTTGGTGATCTATGGAGCTGTTGACCTGTTTACATACTGTTATATTTTTTTTAACCACTTAACCCCTAGAGGATTTGGCTGCCAAATGATCGGGCCACTTTTTGCGATTCGGCACTGCGTTGCTTTAACTGACAAATTGCGCGGTCGTGAGACGTGGCTTTGAAAAAATTTTGTTCCCACAAATAGAGCTTTCTTTTGATGGTATTTGATCACCTCTGCGGTTTTTATTTTTTGCGCTATAAACAAAAAAAGCGACATTTTGAAAAAAAGCAATGGGGTAGATTCAGGTAGATTTTCCCATTTATTACACATACACGCAGCGCAGCTCAATTGCTCTGCGCCGGCGCAATTGGGCGAGATTGCCACCTGATTCAGGAAGCCTTTTGTGTGTAAATTTGCGCCTGCCTAAGCTAAAATTGAGGGCGCAAGCCTGCGCAAGTGAAAGTGGGTGTGCCCCTATGCAAATGATGGCCTGCCCGTTCAGCAGTGGCTTGCGCCCGGCGCATCTTCGACGGAGCATGCGCAGATCGAGCGCTCCCGTGTGCGCATGCGTGCAACTGTGCGTGTCCTACTTCCTGGGCTACGCTGGCCCACCTGCTTGCACTGAGCAAATAAATAGGGGCAGACCTGCGCAGGTCCTGTGCAAAATTACATCCTGCTTTTTCCACCCCCCCGAGCAAGGTAATTTTGCCCTTTATCTGCGATGGCACCTCCTCAAAGGGTAAAAAAGAGGAAAAACAATTTCAATTCCTCTGAGATGGAGATTATGCTGGTGGCACTCACTCGACATACTGCTGCCCTGTATGGTGCCCAGCGCAAAAACACCACCATCGCCCAAAGGAGGGCTATCTATGATGCCATCACTTTGGACGTCAATGCGCTGGGCAATGAGGAGAGAACCTGGGACGAGATCCAAAAAAAGCTAAATGATATAGGGCGTCGGGTCCGGGATAAACTGGTGATAATCCGGAAACATACCAGGGGCACGGGAGGAGGACCAGCCTGCTCATTACGTTTGAATGCGGAGGAGGAGGTGATCGCCCAAAGTTTCTCGCTGGAGCAGGTGGAGGGAGTCCCAGGATATGATTCCACTGTTGGGGACTTGGGGACAGGTAAGTGTGTTTTATCTCATATTTGCTGTGTATCATGGGAGGGGGTAGAAGGGAACATGTGAGGGGGTAGAAGGGAACATGTAACAAGTGTGTTTTATCTCATATTTGCTGTGTATCATGGGAGGGGGTAGAAGGGAACATGTGAGGGGGCAGAAGGGAACATGTAACAAGTGTGTTTTATCTCATATTTGCTGTGTATCATGGGAGGGGGTAGAAGGGAACATGTATCAAGTGTGTGGCTCCAGCAACATGTGTTTTTTTGTGTCATCCACATATGTTGAGGATGAAGCTGGGCCGTCGTCGGCTGCAGGGCGACCCACGCCATCCCCACATCATCATGGGGTCCAGTCAACCCCCATGCAAGTACTGGGCATGTTGGTGGAGGAGGAGAGCACCCATAGGCCATCTATGGAGGAGGAAGTGGTGGAGGAGTTGATTGACCTCCAACAGGAGGACTCTATATACCTCCAGGAGGATCCCACCATCCCTGACCAACCCACCACCCCCCGACCATCACGTCCTCCCCCTCCAGGGCAAGCCCCTCCAGTGTCCCTTCCACCATTGTCGCCCCCTCCAGTGTTCCTACCACCAGTGTGACCCCCTCCCCTTCTTCTCCCTCAGTCCGTGCCCCAGCCTCTTCTCCCAGTAAGGCTCTCTCCAAAATGATGAGTGTGCCCTCTGGCCTCCGAGAAGGGCTGCAGGAGGAACAGGCACGGCAGACCCGCCATATAGGAGCCATGGTGGGTGATTTGAGGCAGGTGGCGGACAGCCTGGCCTCCTCCTCCTCCTCTGTGCAGCAGGCCCTCACCCTGCATGCTGACCTGGGGAAAAGAGACACGAGAGCCTGGAGGAAGTCAGCGCGAACTGTCTAGCCATGGTCACCTGCATGGTAGAGCAGCAGAGCGCCACCGCTTTGCTGACAGCGAAGGTGAGCAGGTTGGCAGGGGTGGTGGAGGCCAACACTGCTGCTGTGCGGGAGGAGGGGAGACTAACCCGGCAGCAACAGATGACCACTACCACCCGGCAGCTGCGGTTGTTGGCACAAACCAACAGTGTGCTCACCCGCCTGGTCAACGCCATGGAGGGCAGGCAGGCACCACCTGCCAGGAGTGAGGAAGTAGGGGATGATGCTCCCCCCCCTCCATCCCCACCCCATGCTCCATCCCCACCCCAGGCTCCATCCTCAGCCCAGGCTCCACCACGCCAAATGAGGAGCCAGAGCCGGGGCACCCTTGGCACCAGGATGTCCAAAAGAAAAAAATAATAATTTTCTTGTGCCTTTTTTTTTTTTATTTAACATATTGCTTGTTGCTCAGATAATGAGCTTTTTCTATTTAGTTGGATTATGCTCATCTGATGATTTGTTTTTGATATTTATTTTATGCTCAGATTATGAGCTTTTATATTTTTATTTTATGCTCAGATTATGAGCTTTTATATTTTTATTTTATGCTCAGATTATGAGCTTTTATATTTTTATTTTATGCTCAAAGTTTGAGTTTTATGTTTAATTTGTAGTCCCTACACACGGTGAGGAGTGTATACTACAGTGTGACTGGTGTGTGAATGGGGGGGGGTGTCACTCCTGCTGGAAAAGGGGTGTCACCCTCTGCCATGTGAAAGGTGTATGAATGGACAGCAACATAATTGGAGCCTTGACGCGGCGTTGCTGCTCCCTAATACCGTGCGGTATCCTTGGGTCTAATCCAATTTTGGGTGCATGTGGGGTGTGTGTGCTAGGGACCACAGTGGTGTGCACGCGTGCATTCTACTTGTGACATGATTAATGTGTGTGTTTAACGTGCAAAGAGACGTTCCACGAGACTACTCCTGATTGCTCTTCCCTCAGTAGACCCGGTAGAGTTTCTTGGGGGGATTGTGTGGTTGGGGGGTCAGGTCATCACATATGTCAATCTGCAGGCCCTTTCTCTCTGCAAAGTTGTGCAGAATGCAACATGCCCCGATTATCTGGCACACAAAGTTTGGGGCATACAACAGGGTACCCCCAGACTTATCCAGTCATCGGAAACGTGACTTCAGGATGCCAAATGTGCGTTCCACCACTGCACGGGTACGTGCGTGTGCTTCATTATATCTTTCCTCTACTGGGGTTTGGGGGTTCCGGAATGGGGTCATTAGATGAGGTCCCAGTGCATATGCTGCGTCACCTGGAAGGGAAAAGACAGGAAGATGTTAGTCATGCATGTGCCCCTCGTGATGTCTGCATCATGGGGGGGGGACAGTCATACCTGACACCCATGTCACTCACCAACCAGCCAGCTGTCCCCATACATGTTCTGTTCAAATTCTGTTGGAATGCTGCTCTGACGGAATATGAAGCTGTCATGGCAGGACCCGGGGTGTTTGGCACGGACATGCCATATGAGGCCATGGGCATCCACTATCACCTGGACATTGATTGAATGCCAATGCTTCCGATTACAGTATATGTGCTCGGTCTCACGGGGGGGCTGTAGTGCCACATGGGTGCAATCAATGGCCCCCACGGTGCATGGGAATCTTGCAATTTGATAGAAATCTGTCACTGCCCTCTGCTGCAGGTCCTCCTGGGTGGGTTTGATGAATTGGTGGGACATGCGTCTCAGGATTGCAGGAATAACCTGGTGCACACATCTGCTCATGGAGGATTGTGACATCCCAGCCACCATTCCACCTGTACGCTGAAAAGAGCCAGTGGCCAGGAAATGCAGGGTTGCCACTACCTTGACAAGTGGCTCCACTGCATGTGCACGATGTGTCTGGCTGGTGATGTCATCATGCAGGATTGTGGCTAATTCCAGGATGACTTCAGGGCTGAATCTAAACATGCGATACACCTCTGAATCCCCCATGTCAAAGATGTTCCTGCGCACTCGGTATATCCTCTCCCGTGCCCTCCTACGAGTCGGTTCACTCAGTAGTATTGCTAGAACCATAGCTGCCCCTGGCATGTTGGCACACAGATGTGAGGTCCAGAAAGTGTGGGTGCTCTGCTTGTTCAGCTCGTCCGTAACGGTGCTGCTGTAGTGGCTCTCCAGCTGACCTGTGGACGTCTGTTGCCAAGTTGCCCCTGCTTTTATGAGGAGCAATTTTGCCCGGGCCGAACAGCTTGCGCGCAGGTTTTGGAATCAGCGTTAGTTCCTCATTTGCATATTTACTGAGGGAAAACAATGAGAACGCAAGTTGCACCCAGCGCAAAAATGCACATTAAATGCGCCGGGGCAGAGAAACTGCGTCCGTAGAAAAAAGCCTAATTTCAGGCTTAGCTTTTTTTCTGGGTCATCCGCATATTTGCCTGGGCGCAAATCCGTACTTGCGCGGCGCATATCGCGATTGCGCACGCGCATGTCGTACCTGAGTCCGGGCCAATATTTTTTACATTTTGCTATAATAAATATCCCCCAAAAATATATAAAAAAACATATTTTTTCTTCAGTTTAGGCCAATATTTATTCTTCTACATATTTTTTATTACAAAATCACAATAAGCATATATTGATTGGGTTGTGCAAGAGTTATAGCGTCTACAAAATAGGGGAAAGTTTTATGGCATTTTTATTATTATTATTATTTTTTTACTAGTTATGGTGGCGATCAGCGATTTTTATCATGACTGCGATATTTCGGCGGACACATCGGACACTTTTGACACTATTTTGTGACCATTGTCATTTATACAGCGATCAGTGCTATAAAAATGCACTGATTACTGTGTAAATGACACTGGCAGTGAAGGGGTTAACCAGTAGGGGGCGAGGAAGGGGTTAAGTGTGTCCTAGGGAGTGATTATAACTGTGAGGGGGCTGGACTACATGTGACACAACACTGATCACTGCTCCCGATGACAGGTAGCAGTAGATCAGTGTCCTGTCACTAGGCAGAACAGGGAAATGCCTTGTTTACATAGGCTTCCCCAATTCTGCCTCTCCGGGACACTGGTGGACATCGAGTCTGTGGGTTCCGTGGGCACGGTCACGGAGCCCAGGGCGGGCGCAAGCGCACCCAATAGACGGCAGATTCAAAGCAACGTACCTGTCGATGTATATGTGCGTTAGGTTGTCGGCAATCGGTTATAGGATGACTTCTCTTTGTTTATGCATGTCATTTAACACAGTCGTAAAAATTGTAGAGGATTGATACAAAATTGTTGGGATGTTTGATTGTCAGAAGTGGCTCTCTTGGATGCTGGGTATGGAATGCTGGGCTGATTTACTACAACTGGAGAGTGCAAAATCTGGTAGATTTGTTAGTGTAGGCAAAAATTTGTTTAGCTCAGGGCTAAATCTGAGCTATGAATCTGGGTCAGGGTTTAGTGACCCAGGGCTGGATGACTCATCTTAGCAGCTTCTCTGGTGTCTCCCCCTTCTCAGACAGTGGAGAATGATCTACACATAGTGGGTGAGGGTTAGGAGGAACTGCTTGGCATATTTATGAGAGCCTCAGCCAATCCCAGTAAAGGGCTGACAGGGGTCAGGCCATTTTTTTTTTATATGGGTGCAAAAACCTAAAAACAGAAAAAACATTGAGTGTACAAAAAACGTGCATGTAAAACACACACACAAAAAAGTGCACTTAAAGTGAAACTTCCACTTTAGGGCCTCCTCCACAGCTCTTGATGGTAAAACTGGGGAGGAGGGGGGAGCGCATAGCTGCGATCGGAAGTTTTCCTTTCCCCTCCCTCTCGAAGACTTCTGGGACACAGGACAGGTCCTAGAAGGCTTTGGGACCAATTACAGAGCGCAGCGCTGCTCGTGCATGCCCAGTGGGCACCCAGTTGTGAAGTCGAAAGCTGTTACAGCCCAGTGCCCATAGTAGAGATGCCGTCGCCGCTGAGGGAGGAGGGAGAGGTGAGTGCATCGCTGGATCGTGGGACAGGTAAGTGTGTGTTTATTAAAAGTCAGCAGTTACACATTTTGTAGATGCTGAATTTTAATAAACACACAAATGATTGTAACTCCGCTTTAAGGGTGTGCTTTCTCCACCCCCCCCCCAATGAGTAGGACATCTCTCTGACCCCCCCGGGGCGCAAGGCTCCTGACAGGGACAAAGGGTTCCATTGGTCTGCCTAGCCATAAGGCCTGGCAGGCCCTATTCTTCTAGGTCAGCTAAAGCCAACCTTTGAATACTTGGTCGAGCGGCTCACGACCGAGTGAGACGGTCTGGGAGGACTGTAGGATGTAGGCAGGAGGGCTAGTAAAGAGGTCAGCTGCAGCCATGTGAGCTGGCAGTGCCTGAAGAGGTGGTGCTGGGTTCGGTAGCCACAGGAGTATAGCTGGACACTGGAATTTTCTCTACACACAAAAGGGGCCTATGGTCCCTGCCTGTAAATGGCGTTTGCTTAATATGCCTGGCTAGATTTACCAAACAGTGTTCCAGCTGGGTCTAAGTTGTTTTGCAGAGAGAGTGTATATATTTAAAGTGTCCCTGAAGAAGTTGTTTCAGTCAAGTGGGCATCCCATAATACCCCTATCCCCATCCAAGTATATTAACCCATAAATAAAATACAGGACATAGTTGCTGGACTGTTTCCTGTCTCAAGTGAGCTTGTGGAAATTCAGTGTGCCTGGCTGTGCAGGGTGGGAATCCCTATTCACAAGTGGCTCCTACGGGGGATGCTCTACATGTGTATTTACAGGTCACCTATTCTGGATTTATACAACAGACTCTTTTGCGTCTCCATTGCTAGCCATAGTATGACTATAATATGGGGGGGAGGTAAAAGACGTAGGAGATTTTTCTATTCTACTGCTGCTCATTAACATAGGGGTTGCACAGAATTCCAGAACCCCAACACTTGTAATTCCAGAACCCCAACACATAATGTTAAAGCACCCACAACACAACCTGGCCCTTCATATATGAGAATGCTGACATTGCACATGAGCAGTCCAATCTAAGTACCACTTGTGTCTAGCTATAAATTTGAAGCCACGTTCACCACACAGCCATAGTTACCAACTGTATATAATTCCTACATTTTAAACACTTGCTTCTGGAAAAATGTGTATTCAGTTAATTTTTAGAGCTGACAATCACTACAATAAAATAATAAAATTCACCTTTTTCCAACATATTGGATTAATTCTGTTCCATGTTTTCATTTTGTTTGAGATACCTAATTAGGAGTACTTGTTAAACCACGTTTTATGATAATATTTTGTCAACATTCTACTATCTCTTTTTACTAGCCATTCAAAATAAAATTGTGCATGGCAGAGCTGGTATCACTACATTAACAAAGTGGGAGCTATGTATATTGCATAGCATTGCCACGCTTTGTATATGACTCCCAATGCTGGAAATTATTCCAGCAGGTAGGAGGAGTGAGAAGAATAAAAACAATACTACAACTATGAAGTGCCTTATGTGCTGTGGCATTAGAAGAATTTTAATTTCTGACCTTTTAGTCCAAACAAGACTATCTGTTACTCTATAATTCCTCTAGCGCCATTCTATAGAAGCAGTAGGTTTAACCTGCCTGGCGGTATCCCGGAGCGTGACTCGGGGTGGTTTTTTCATGCTGGGATCGGTATCCCCGAGTCACGCTCGGGGTAGCTGTGCAGAGTGTGCAGCGGCACGGCTTACCTTCGCAGCATCCACAGACAAGTTACTCACCTTGTCCCTGGATCCTGCGATGCATCCCCGCTGTGTGAGCGAGCGGGTCCTCGCTCGATTCACAGTGTCCCCGTGTGCCGCCGATCTCCGTTCCCTGCGACGTTACGACGCACGGGAGCGGAGAACGGCGCCAAATTCAAAAAAGTAAACAAACACAATACATACAGTATACTGTAATCTTATAGATTACAGTACTGTATGTAAAAAATACACACCCCCCTTGTCCCTAGTGGTCTGCCCAAAGTCCTGCATGTACTTTTATATAATAAAAACTGTTCTTTCTGCCTGAAAACTGTAGATTGTCCAAAAGTGTCCCTTTATGTCAAAAATGGTTTTAGAGCAGCTAGAAAACAGCGATAATAAATTATAATCACTTGCAGAATTGTGCAATAGCGATTTGTGGGGAAATACGTCATAAAAAAATAAAAGTAATGACAGCGACAATTCTGCAACTGAGCAAATTTCAGTGATTTTGAGTTGATTACATTATTGAATAATTTTTATTATAATTATATTGGCCCAGATTCAGGTACGACTTGCGCGGGAGCAAGTGTGATTTGCGCCGCGCAAGTACGGATTTGCTCCCAGGCAAATTTGCGGGTGACCCAGAAAGCAAGCTAAGCCTGAAATGTGCCATTTTTGCACGGAGGCAGTTTCTCTGCCCCGGTGCAATTAAGGGGCAATTTTGCTCAGGGAGCAACTTGCGCTCTCATGGTTTTCCCTCAGCAAATATGCAAATGAGGAACTGCCACTGATTCATAAACTTGCGCGTGTGAGGAGCATTTTGCTCCCAAAGCGCGCAAGCTGTTTGGCCGGGGCAAATTTGCACTTTATAAAAGCAGGGGCAAGTTAGCAACAGATGGCCACAGGTCAGCTGGAGAGCAACTACAGCAGCACCAAGACGGACGAGCTGAACAAGCAGAGCACCCACACTTTCTGGATCTCACATCTGTGTGCCAACATGCCAGGGGCAGCTACAAAATAAAAAAAAGCTCATAATCTGAGCATCAATAAAAAAAAAAAAAAAAAAAAATCTGAGCATAACCAAAAAACAAGCTCATAATCTGAGCCACAAAAAAAAAATGGTCATAATTTTTTTTTTCTTTTGGACATCCTTGGCCCAAGGGTGCCCCGGCTCTGGCTCCTCAGACACCGTGGTGGAGCATGGGGTGGGGATGGAGGGGGGGGGGCATCAACCCCTACTTCATCTCTCCTGGCAGGTGGTGCCTGCAAGCCCTCCATGGCGTTGGCCAGGCGGTTGAGGACGGTGTTGGTCTGTCCCAACATCCTCATCTGCCATGTGGTGGTGATCCTCAACTGCCGTCGGGTAAGTCTCCCCTCCTCCCGCACAGCAGCAGTGTTGGCCTCCACCGCACCTGCCAACCTGCTCACCTCCGAAGTTAATAATGCAGTGGCATCCTGCTGTTCAACCAGACAGGTCACAATGGCTGCGCAGTTGCCACTAACATCCTCCAGGGTCTCATTCTGTCGGTCCCCCCGGTCAGCATGGTGGGTGAGGGCCTGCTGGACAGAGGAGGAGGAGGATGCCAGGCTGTCCGCCACCCGCCTCAGGTCTCCCACCATCTCCCCTATATGGTGGGTCTGCCGGGCCTGCTCCTAGGATTGCCACCTCATCCCTTTAAAACAGAACACATATGAATTACACAGGTTCTGTGGCTGATTAAGGTGGTAATTGAACTCAAGTGGAGCCTTATCTAAATTTAATCAGCCACAGAACCTGTGTAATTCATATGTGTTCTGTTTTAAAGGGATGAGGTGGCAACCCTACCTGCTCCTCCTGCAGACCCTCACGGAGGCTGGAGGGTACACCCCTAGTTTTAGAAAGAGCCTTCCTTGGCGGAGAGGCTGGGGCACGAACTGAGGGAGCAGAAGGGGAGGGGGTCACACAGGAGGGAGTGACACTGGAGGGGGGGACACTGGAGGGAGGGACACTGGAGGGAGGGACACTGGAGGGGCTTGCCCTGGAGGGGGATGATGTTATGGTCGGGGGGGGTGGTGGGTAGGTTAGGGATGGTGGGATCCTCCTGGAGGGACACTGCTTCCTCCAGATTGAGGATAACGGCCTCCTCCACCACTTCCTCCTCCCTAGATGGACTCTGGCCGAAATCCTCCTCCACCAACATGCCCAGGATCTGCAGAGGGCCTGACTGCACCCCATGATGTTCTGGGGATGGCGTGGGTCGCCCTACAGCCGACGACGGCCCAGCCTCATCATCAACATCTGTGGATGACACAAAACAAAAATGTTGCTGGAGCAACACACTTATCATATGTTCACTTCTACCCCCTCCCATGATACACAGCGAATATGAGAAACAAAAACTTGTTACATGTTCCCTTCTACCCCCTCATACGTTCACTTCTACCCCCTCCCATGATACACAGCAGATATGAGAAACAAAAACTTGTTACATGTTCCCTTCTACCCCCTCATATGTTCACTTCTACCCCCTCCCATGATACACAGCAGATATGAGAAACAAAAAACTTACCAGTCCACAAGTCCCCAACAGTGGAGTCATAGCCTGGCAGTCCCTCCACCTGCTCCAGCGCTAGACTCTGAGAGATGACCTCCTCCTCCGGATTGAGTCGCACAGAACAGGCTGGTCCTCCTCCGGTGCCCCTGCTGTGCTTTTTAATGAGGACAATTTTGTCCCGGACGCGACGCCGCATGTCCGTGAACTTTTTCTGGATGTCCATCCAAGTCCGGTTCTCAAAGCCCAGGGCATTGATGTCTAAGGTTATCGCCTCAAATATTGCCCTCCTTTGGGCTACGGTAGTATTTTGGCGTTCAGCGCCATACAGAACAGCAGTATGGCGCGTCAGTGCCGCCAGCATGATCTCCATCTCCGCTGCCACAAAATTACCCTTCCTCTTTTTTTTTGGGCCGGGAGGTGCCATCTTGCAGCAAAGGGCAAAATTACCTTGCTCAGGGGGGGGGGTGGAACAAGCAGGATGTAATTTTGCACAGGACCTGCGCAGATCTGCCCCTATTTATTTGCTCAGTGCAAGCAGTTGGGCAAAATTTGCACTGAAAATAGGTGCAAACCACTGCTGAGTGGAAAAAAGATCATTTGCATAGGGCACACCCACTTTCACTTGCGCTGCCTTAGGCCCTGATTTTTGCCTTACAAAGGAGCAAGTTAGCAGACAAAAGGAATCCTGAATCAGGTGGCAATCTTTCCAATTTGCCCCAGCGCAGAGCAAATCAGCTGCTCTTCACATGTGCAACTAATGGGCAAATCTACCTGAATCTGGGCCATTATTATTTGTTATAATTATTTATAATTATTTATTATATTATAATTTATAATTTTGTTTTTAAAAAAAAATCATACCCGGGATGCCTACAAGACTCTTGTTTGGTCAGATTTAAGTGAGTTATTCCTAAAAATTACAGGCCTACAGTACAAAACGGCAAATTTCCTTGCAAAATAATTGTACCGCTTTTGGTACGTAATTCCAGACAGAATCATACCGCCAGGGAGGTTAAAGAGCACACTAAACTCTTAAGATAACTTCTTTATTAACTTCAGCTTTTCTTCATATATAACACTGACAATTTCGCAGCAGATGGTCCATGTACAAACATGTGTTGAATAAAGTATAAAAAATGGCGGTTCAACTGTTCAATCTTGTTATTCTACATAACATGGTAGATGTATTTCTTTCTTCAGTATCTGTACTCTCACTTTAAGTTATTTAAACACTTTATGATCTCTCTGAGGCTTAGTCAATAGTTTTACTCGCTCTATATTGCTGTTTGCTGGATCGTTTGCTATTGCAGTCTAATAGCACGTTTGGTGGAACTACAAGTGAACACTCAACTAGTTCAGTATACAGTTCTAATCACATTATTAACAATATGAACATATATAACTGTATTAAATACCTATTTTAGCCACTTGCTTCCATAAAACTGAACTCTGACTGGATATGTGTCTGTCCAGATCTTCTCTCTGGTGTAATGAGTTCTAGCAGCTCTGCTAGGGAATTTTCCAGACAGAATGAGTGTAAGGCTGGCTGTGATTGGCCAAGACTCCTGCTCAATGTGAGATTGGCTGTGATTGGCCAAGACTCCTGCTGAATAACAAAATCTTAACTCTATGCTTTCTAGTTTCAATTCTGCTAGGTCTTGAGCTTACCTTACAGTCACACAACAAATCTTAAAAGGCATATTCTCTTTTTTTGCTTCTGTGAACACAATATACAACTGTTACATGACATCCATATATAAAGTCACAGTAAATAACTTTGCTTTTATCTCTCACATATGAGCATATTAACTGTATTAAGGTTATTAGCAGGTCTAGCTGTATATGCATGTAATGCCGCGTACACCCGATCGGTCAAACCGATGAGAACTGTCTGATGGACCGTTTTCATCGGACGAAACCACTTGTGTGTGGGCCCCATCGGTTATTTATCCATAGGTTAAAAAAAAAAAAATGTAACCGATGGATACCTAACCGATAGAAAAAAAACGATCGTTTGTAGGCACGTCCAACGGTTTAAAATCCAGGCATGCTCAGAATCAAGTTGACGCATGCTTGGAAGCAATGAACTTCGTTTTTTTCAGCACGTCGTTGTGTTTTACGTTACAGCGTTCTGACTTTTTTTTTAACCGATGGTGTGTAGGCACGACTGACCATCAGTCAGCTTCATTGGTTAACTGATGAAAACGGTCCATCAGACCGTTCTCATCGGTTTGACCGATCGTGTGTACGCGGCATAAGTCACATTATCAACCTAGGACAGGTCTTAGCTGGCCAGCTACGTAACCAGCCTATGCTTCCAGCTATGAGAGCATTGTATATGAGAGAATTTTGTAACAAGGTCCTTTTTTAAAAATGTAGTGCTATTGTACAGTATATCTAAAGAAAATGTCCAATTTCCCCTCAGTTATGTGATTAATTCAGGACATTTGTAAAGCTTGACTGAGCAGTATATTAAAAGAATGTGACTGTGAAGGAATAGCTCTAAAGGACAAGTGGATTGGTATTTGAAATATTTTTACTGTTTAATAACATGTAGTCAATGGGAACGGCAACATTTTTCTTTTATTTTAAAAACATTTTTTATATATACATTTGTGGACTATATCTAAAACAAACACTGTGGAAATTTTAAATTAAGCATACAAAGTAGATATGGTGTTGCACATAACCAACTAAATTCCACCACTTATTTTTTTTAGCAGATATACTTTATTGAATATATCAAACAGCTATAGGCATTTGATAGAAAGTACAGATCGTTATCATGCAATGTGTACATGGGTAACACACATACAAAAAACAAATGTTTTACATTGTAGAAACATATACCGTAGTTTGTATAGTGTTGAGCAGAATATGCCATATTCGATTTCGCGATATATCTCGAATATATATTCGAATATTCGAGATATATTCGCTAAATTCGAATATTCGTGATATTTTATCGAAATTAATTGATTGCGATTTTTCGCTATTGCGAATGCGAAAATAATTGCGATTTTTTTGATAACTGCGGTAGGAGCGCTCTGATTGGCTCAGAATATTCGTGATATTTTATCGAAATATCGCAACATGCGAATGCGATATTTATTGCGCAATTTCGAGATATGCTGGAGGAGCGCTCTGATTGGCTCAGAATATTCGTGATATTTTATCGAAATATCGCAACATGCGAATGCGATATTTATTGCGTAATTTCGAGATATGCTGGAGGAGCGCTCTGATTGGCTCAGAATATTCGTGATATTTTATCGAAATATCGCAACATGCGAATGCGATATTTATTGCGCAATTTCGAGATATGCTGGAGGAGCGCTCTGATTGGCTCAGAATATTCGTGATATTTTATCGAAATATCGCAACATGCGAATGCGATATTTATTGCGCAATTTCGAGATATGCTGGAGGAGCGCTCTGATTGGCTCAGAATATTCCTGATATTTTATCGAAATATCGCAACATGCGAATGCGATATTTATTGCGCAATTTCGAGATATGCTGGAGGAGGGCTCTGATTGGCTCACTCTGAAATCGAATATTCGAGATATTTTAACGCAATTTCACAAAATGCGAATGCGAAATTGATTGCAGATATTTCGAAAACTGCTGTAGCAGCACTCTGAAATCGAATATTTATGATATTTTACCCAAAAAACATATTGCGATTGCGATTTTTCGATCGCGCATGCGCAATTGCGCATGCGCAATTGCGCGAACAGCACGCGACCATTTCCTGGAGCCTTGCCAGTTTCCAACTTATGATCGCAGCGCAATCACACAGCAACATGGTTGGAAGCAATTTCACTAAGTCTGAGGAAAAGATGCTGATTTGTGTAAGTATTTTGACCACTGTTATTTCATCATCTTCAACTGCATTTTAGTCTAGTTTAAAAGTTAGTATATATGATCAGATATTAGTATTTCACAAAAAATGTGTCTCCCGCTTTTACAAAACTACAAGTCCCAGCATGCCTGGACAGCTGCAGACACCCTGGTTGGCAAATGTGTATTTAGGCACTTTTCCTTGTTATTTAGCATAATGAATTTAACATTTTTTTGGACATAGGACGTATGCGAACGTCCTCAAGGCCCAAGGACGTTCGAATACATATTGCCCTTTAGATGTTGCAGAACTACAACTTCCAGCATGCCTGGGAATGCTGGCACTTCTAGTATTGTAAGTTCTGCAGGCCCCCATTTTTCAGGCCTTTATGCACGGGTCTCTAAACTGTGGCACCCTAGATGCAGCAAAAGTAAAATTCTTAGCATGCACTGACAGACCGTGGCTGATGGGAGTAGTAGTTTTGCAACAGCTGGAGGTGGACTGGTCTTGAAACCCAGAGTTAGGTAACAAACCCGTAGTGTTTTGCAACCATTCTGCCTCCAGCTGTTTTTTTTTCTGTTGAAAAGCCTGTGGCGTGCAAAACACAACCCAAAAACTCCACCCGGTGGAACGAAAAATTTGCACACACCTAAAGAGTGACATCACAAAAAACTGCGACGGTTGCATACGTCAGTGGTCCTCCGAAAAGGTCCCGTCTCTGACCCCCCGGGGCGTTAGGCTCCTGACAGGGAAAAGAGTTACTGTGGTCCATACAGCCGAAGCCATATGGACCCATCTCGGTCCAAGCAGCGCAATCAACACGCGAACAACACGCGACCATTTCCTGGACCCTTGCCAGTTTCCAACTTTATGATCGCAACGCAATCGCAGAGCAAGATGGTTGGAAGTAATTTCACTGTATCTGAGGAAAATTTGCTGATTTGTGTAAGTATTTTGACCACTGTTATTTCATTATCTTCAACTGCATTTTAGTCTAGTTTAAAAGTTAGTATATATGATCAGATATTAGTATTTCACAAAAAATGTGTCTCCTGCTTTTACAAAACTACAAGTCCCAGCATGCCTGGACAGCTGCAGACACCCTGGTTGGCAAATGTGTATTTAGGCACTTTTCCTTGTTATTTAGCATAATGAATTTAACATTTTTTTGGACATAGGACGTATGCGAACGTCCTGACTTCAGTGTCCTCAAGGCCCAAGGACGTTCGAATACATATTGCCCTTTAGATGTTGCAGAACTACAACTTCCAGCATGCCTGGGAATGCTGGCACTTCTAGTATTGTAAGTTCTGCAGGCCCCCATTTTTCAGGCCTTTATGCACGGGTCTCTAAACTGCGGCACCCTAGATGCAGCAAAAGTAAAATTCTTAACATGCACTGACAGACCGTGGCTGATGGGAGTAGTAGTTTTGCAACAGCTGGAGGTGGACTGGTCTTGAAACCCAGAGTTAGGTAACAAACCCGTAGTGTTTTGCAACCATTCTGCCTCCAGCTGGGTTTTTTCTGTTGAAAAGCCTGTAGCGTGCAAAACACAACCCAAAAACTCCACCCGGATGCAGTGAAAAATGTGCACACACCTAAAGAGTGACATCACAAAAAACTGCGACGGGTACATACGTCAGTGGTCCTCTGAAAAGGTCCCGTCTCTGACCCCCCGGGGCGTTAGGCTCCTGACAGGGAAAAGAGTTAGCAACGCATATCTCCCCTATACGTGTATCCTGTGTTGTTAATAATATATTCATAATTATGCAAATGATAATGGCTGCTATATTTATGCAAAAAAGGTGGCGACCGAAATGGCAGGATATAAAATCTGTCATGTTACCCCTGTCATTGATTAATAAGGCGAGAATGCTTCCAATTGTTGAATAGCATACATTTACGTCATATATCCATAAGGCTGTCAACAGAAGTATTACAATATACTTTGTTCTTCATCTTGCAGAAGTTCCTGGAAACAGGATACGATGAGCTGCGGAGGCAGCCAGAGAAAAGGGCTGTGGTCAGCGCCCTAATCGCTGACTTTGGCGGCCAACACGACCACAAGGCGATTGTGAAGAAGTGGTCTGACCTGAAGAGGCGCCAAATGGATCAGGTCAGACGTCTTCGGGCTAAATATCATCCAGGTAAGTTATTGTTGACAGTTATGTTTTTTTTTTCAAAAGTGTATTTTGTGCGTGAACTCGAAAGAGAGAGGAGCCGGCCTGCAGGAGTTGGGAGGCCTCCCCCAGAGGCAATCTGCCACCTTTCTCCATGCCCCGGTTGGCAATGGCGGGTGTGAGGGGGTCCTCCCAACCCAACCTCGCATAGCACACCCACCAGGGGCGGGGCTGAGACCACCAAACTCAATTCACATGTAGCCGAGAGCGGGATCCGAACCCCTAGCTGCAGAGGTGAATCACTTGTCAGCGCAGTGGCAATCGCGTGGAGCCACCACAGCTCCTTTGGTGACAGTTATGTAAGGTCATATGTAATTCATGTAAGGTCAGATGTTGTTAACCAAGATGCCATGTTGTGCTAACATATATCACCACCAGCCAAGGTATTCATAGTACTGTTGAAAAAAGACATGGGACAGCAGACAGGAACACAGAAGTTATGTGGGAACATACTTTTCCCATTGCTTTGCATGGGACTTTAAAGAAAAACCCCGACCATGGCAAATGGGGGTGGGTAAGGTTTAAACCACCTATCCTATGTTTGTGGCTGACATATAAGTAACCTGTGTGCCAAGTTTCATATAAATATCTTTAGCCGTTTGTACGTGATGCTGGAACATACATACATACATACATACATACATTTATGCACACACACGTTGAGTTTTATATATATAGATTACCACTAAATTCCTGTGTTAGGAGTGGGGTTGTTATAGTAATCCCGTGTGCTCCATCAGGCCCTTTTTTTAACATGAGATCGTCTGAACAAAACAAAGGAGACAAAAACAGCTCATTTTAACATGGTGGCATCCCAGCTCACGCTCAGTCCCCTGTAGTGCCCACAAGACCCTTTAATATAACATTGTCCCATTGGTTAACTGTCTATATAAATCAATTTGTATTCATATACAATACAGCAGAGTACACAGAATTTGCATACGTCATTAGAAAACATTTTTATAATATATGAACATTGTGTTATTATAGGTGCTCCAATACCAACTGTGCGCGCCAAGCGCAGAAGGCGCCAGGCCGATGAGGAGGAGGAGGAGGATGCGGCAGAGGAGGATGCGGCAGAGGAGGAGATGGATGAGGAGGAGCAGCCAGGGCCCTCCCACTCCCCAACCCCAGCTCCTGTTGAGGAGCAAGCTGAGGGGCTTCCCCCCCCCACCACCCCAACTTCTCAAGCAGAAGAGCAGGAGGAAGAGAGCGGTCCTGTGAGCCTCGTTCAGGAAGGTAAATATGTGCACAATGATTAATAACATTTCAACAATAAAATGTAGATATAAAAATGGACAACATATAAAGCGCACCTGTCAGATTGTAGAACCATAATATGGTATTGATGCTAGAAGTATACAGGTAGTGCATAATTATTAGGCAAGTTGTATTTTTGAGGATTCATTTTATTATTGAACAACAACCATGTTCTCAATGAACCCCAAAAACTCATTAATATCAAAGCTGAATTTTTTTGGAAGTAGTTTTTAGTTTGTTTTTAGTGTTAGTTATTTTCGGGGGATATCTGTGTGTGCAGGTGACTACTATTACTGTGCAGAATTATTAGGCAACTTAACCAAAAAATAAATAGATACCCATTTCAATGATTTATTTTTAACAGTGAAACCAATATAACATCTCAACATTCACAAATATACATTTCTGACATTTAAAAACAAAACAAAAACAAATCAGTGACCAATATAGCCACCTTTCTTTGCAAGGACACTCAAAAGCCTGACATCCATGGATTCTGTCAGTGTTTTGATCTGTTCACCATCAACATTGCGTGCAGCAGCAACCACAGCCTCCCAGACACTGTTCAGAGAGGTGTACTGTTTTCCCTCCTTGTAAATCCCACATTTGATGATGGACCACAGGTTCTCAATGGGGTTCAGATCAGGTGAACAAGGAGGCCATGTCATTACTTTTTTTTATTTAATACCCTTTCTTGCCAGCCACGCTGTGGAGTACTTTGATACGTGTGATGGAGCATTGTCCTGCATGAAAATCATGTTTTTCTTGAAGGATGGTGACTTTTTCCTGTACCACTGCTTGAAGAAGGTCTCTTCCATAATCTGGCAGTAGGACTGGGAGTTGAGCTTGACTCCATCCTCAATCCGAAAAGGCCCCACAAGCTCATCTTTGATGATAACAGCCCAAACCAGTACTCCACCACCACCTTGCTGGCGTCTGAGTCGGACTGGAGCTCCCTGCCCTTTACCAATCCAGCCACGGGCTCTTCCATCTGGCCCATCAAGACTCACTCTCATTTCAGCAGTCCATAAAACCTTAGAAAAATCTTTCTTGAGCTATTTATTGGCACAGTCTTGACGTTGCAGCTTGTGTGTCTTGTTCAGTGGTCGTCGTCTTTCAGCCTTTCTTACCTTGGCCATGTCTCTGGGTATTGCACACCTTGTGCTTTTGGGCACCCCAGTGATGTTGCAGCTCTGAAATATGGCCAATCTGGTGGCAAGTGGCATCTTGGCAGCTGCACGCTTAACTTTTCTCAGTTCATGGGCAGTTATTTTGCACCTTTGTTTTTCCACACGCTTCTTTTGTTTGATGATCACGCTTCAGAAGCTTTGCAATTTTAAGAGTGCTGCATCCCTCTGCTAGATATCTCTCTATTTTGGACTTTTCAGAGTCTGTCAAATCCTTCTTTTGGCCCATTTTGCCAAAGAAAAGGAAATTGACTAATAATTATGCACACCTGATATAGAGTGTTGATGTCATTAGACCACACACCTTCTCATTACAGAGATGTACATTACCTAATATGCCTAATCTGTAGTAGGCTTTCGAGCCTATACAGCTTGGAGTAAGACAACATGCATAAAGAGGATGATGTGGTCCAAATACTCATTTGCCTAATAATTCTGCACTCCCGGCATGTGTTAGACACATAACAAGTGTATACACATGATAATGATTGATTAATAAGCAAAAAAAATATTTTATTTATTTGGTAACGTTCTTTGAAATCCAAATGTTTTTTTATTATATCCTAAAAGCATCAAGAGATCTGAGAAGGCAGAACAGACTCATCGAAAAGACCCACCAGAGGATCCTGCAAAACCAGCGGAAGATGAGCTACCTAACCCAACAAAATGCTCTGCTAGAGCAGCAGCTATCGGATCATATTGCGGAACTGCACCGCATTCAGAAACGCATTGATAGTTATATTTGAATTTATTTTTGTATTAAAAAATCTTATTTTTTGGAAATGTTTCATTTCTTTTTGAGATAGAGTTGTAGGTTTTTCAACACATCTAACTTCACATCAAACAAATCAACATCAACACATTTAACTTCATAATAAGCAAAAACATTTTATACTATTATTTTATTTAACAGTAACCTAGGACAAACTAAAGCACACGACACAGACACGACGAACACAAAATAAACTGTTGAAAAATGAACATAACAAAAGCAACAATATATATATATATATACAAAGAGAGAGAGAGGGAGAGCAAGAAATAGAGAGAATGCAGATGAGCTCTTGCAGACAGCCCAATGGTTGCAGTATAAATGCCGCAAAACAGGGTTTAACATAAGGTTCATTGTTATAGTTACACTTGCTGTTTAGATCCGGTCTGGTAGCTTGTAGCGGAGGCTGTTGGTGGATCCGCTGTGCCAGAGAGGTCATGAAGCTTTACTCAGCATGGAGGCAGCAGCAGGAGTATTAAAATATAATATAACTAGACAATGCATTTCCTGAGGAAAATGCGAGTGGGAATGCTGAATAGCTTAATTGGTGAGCCCCTTGCCAAAGACATTCACCATAACCACTACACTGGGCCAGATTCACGTAGCGCAGCGGATCTATAGATCCGCTCGTTCTACGTGAATTAAGATCCGCTCCCGCAAGTTTAGGAGGCAAGTGGCTAATTCACAAACCACTTACCTCCAAACTTGCGACGGCGGATCCTAAATCCCCCAGCGGAATTCAAATTCCGCGGCTAGGGGAGTGTCATATTTAAATCAGGCGCGCTCCCGCGCCGATTTAAATACGCATGCGTCGTCCGGGGAATTTCCCGGCGTGCATTGCTCCCACTGACGTCAATAGGACGTCAGTGGTTGCGACGTGATCTAGACTTGCGACGCGCGTGTTCGTGAATCGGCGTACGCAAACGACGTAGGAAATTTCAAAATCGACGCGGGAACGACGGCCATACTTAACAATACTTACCCCTGCTTTTAGCAGGGGTAAGTATACGACGGGTACCGCGCTACGGAAACGACGTAAGAACACCGCGTCGGGTCCGCGTACGGTCGTGAATTTCGCGTATCTCGCTGATTTACATATTATTCAGTGTAAATCAGCGGGAACGCCCCCGGCGCCATTTTTAATTCAAAAAAAAGATCCGACAGTGTAACACAGTGTGACACTGTCGGATCTCAGCCCTATCTATGCGTATCTGATTCTATGAATCAGGCGCATAGATAGGACCAGAAAAAATCCGAGATACGATGGTGTATCTGAGATACACCGTCGTATCTGCTTCGTGAATCTGGGCCACTATCTTTAGGACACACAGCTTCTTTCTCTATCTGCAAAGTATAGAGTATGCTGACTTCCTGGTCGCCCCTCCCCCCTCAATAGGTTTCCCCTCCCCCCCAGGTCAGTGAGGAGGAATATTGCACTGAGGTCAGGAAAGTTATTTATGGAAAGAAATAACATTACAAACGCTTTTAATTCACAGATCTAATACATGATTTAAGCCTCCAAACAAAGCTTAATAAATCCTCAAACGTACATGCAATTGATACAACGACTACACCGTTTGAAATACACGGCCCTTGTAAACGCATCGATATGAAATTTATGTAGATAAACTTAAAAATGTGGCCATGTCTGCGATTTAGAAAAGAGCGTCTTTGTGAGTTCTGCAGCAACATTTTTTAGATAATTTAACATGAGAGTCTATGAGACATAATTTCTGGCTGTTGCTCCAATAACTAAAACTAAAATACGTATCGCAGAATTGATCACATTGCCATAAACCAGACAAGCATAGCTACGTTTTGATATAAAAATTGTGTATGAAAAGTAGATCTTGTGGGCGTGAGACCAATTTGTTTCCCCTTTTTCTAAAGATATTTTTAATTACAAAGATCTCCAATGTTAAGGTCACATGACAGACTCTAAATCCCCTCCATAGGATTACATTATAACCGATTGCATTTTTGTGAAAAATTCGCAAAACGTAAATTGCTTTTTTACCAAAAAATTGTAAACGATAACGATCTGAAAAGTCATAGCCGGATAGCTAAATATTTTGTGACCGCTTTAAAGTTTTTGCAGTGTCTGTAAGTGAAAGTATGAAGTAGCTGAAACTTTTGGCAGGGCATGTGAATTCAAAGGGGAAAAGGATGTTCTCATTGACTTCAATGTTAAAAAAAAGGGTCTAAAAGCTTAAAATTTATAAAAGTGTAAAAAGTAGAAAAAAACTTGAAGAAGTCCCATCATTAGCTGAACGAGACGAACATTTTTACAGTTGAATGGTCTCAATAGCTGAAAGTATGCCGAAGTTACGCAGAACCAAAAAACGTAAGGAATAATAAGATTACTAAATTTACGTATATCAATACTGGAAATGTTTATTAAAGCATTCACACTAATTAAGATTAATACATTTACGGGTATCCATACTGGGAATGCTTATTAAAGCATTCCCACTAAGTATCACACAGGCATGATTTACAAGCAGTAGTGGTAATAGTAATAGATAGCATAAAAACACTTGGGGAATACTTTACAGCATCAGTAGTGGTCATAGTAGTCAATAGTGTACCAAAAAATTGGGACACAGGTGTCTTGACTGAGCTGTAATAGTAGTAGTAGACATTGACAATACAGTGTCAAATCACTCGGGCAAGAGGTGCCATGATGAACAGCAGTCTTAATAAGAGTATATAGGGTGTGAAATAACTGCTGACATAGGTGTCTTGACTGGGCAGCAGAAGCAGCAGTAGTAGTATTACCAGTAGTAGTTGATACAGAGTCATATCACATGGGCAGGAGGTGCCATGATGAACAGCAGTAGGAATAGGAGTATATAGAGTGTCAAATAACTGCTGACATAGGTGTATTGACTGGGCGGCAGCAGCAGCAGAAGCAGCAGTAGTAGTATTAACAGTAGTAGTTGACACAGAGTCATATCACTTGGGCAGGAGGTGCCATGATGAACAGCAGTATTAATAAGAGTATATAGGGTGTGAAATAACTGCTGACATAGGTGTCTTGACTGGGCAGCAGAAGCAGCAGTAGTAGTATTAACAGTAGTAGTTGATACAGAGTCATATCACATGGGCAGGAGGTGCCACGATGAACAGCAGTAGGAATAGGAGTATATAGAGTGTCAAATAACTGCTGACATAGGTGTATTGACTGGGCGGCAGCAGCAGCAGAAGCAGCAGTAGTAGTATTAACAGTAGTAGTTGACACAGAGTCATATCACATGGGCAGGAGGTGCCATGATGAACAGCAGTAGGAATAGGAGTATATAGAGTGTCAAATAACTGCTGACATAGGTGTATTGACTGGGCGGCAGCAGCAGCAGAAGCAGCAGTAGTAGTATTAACAGTAGTAGTTGACACAGAGTCATATCACATGGGCAGGAGGTGCCATGATGAACAGCAGTAGGAATAGGAGTATATAGAGTGTCAAATAACTGCTGACATAGGTGTATTGACTGGGCGGCAGCAGCAGCAGAAGCAGCAGTAGTAGTATTAACAGTAGTAGTTGATACAGAGTCATATCACATGGGCAGGAGGTGCCATGATGAACAGCAGTAGGAATAGGAGTATATAGAGTGTCAAATAACTGCTGACATAGGTGTATTGACTGGGCGGCAGCAGCAGCAGAAGCAGCAGTAGTAGTATTAACAGTAGTAGTTGATACAGAGTCATATCACATGGGCAGGAGGTGCCATGATGAACAGCAGTAGGAATAGGAGTATATAGAGTGTCAAATAACTGCTGACATAGGTGTATTGACTGGGCGGCAGCAGCAGCAGAAGCAGCAGTAGTAGTATTAACAGTAGTAGTTGACACAGAGTCATATCACATGGGCAGGAGGTGCCATGATTAACAGCAGTAGGAATAGGAGTATATAGAGTGTCAAATAACTGCTGACATAGGTGTATTGACTGGGCGGCAGCAGCAGCAGAAGCAGCAGTAGTAGTATTAACAGTAGTAGTTGATACAGAGTCATATCACATGGGCAGGAGGTGCCATGATGAACAGCAGTAGGAATAGGAGTATATAGAGTGTCAAATAACTGCTGACATAGGTGTATTGACTGGGCGGCAGCAGCAGCAGAAGCAGCAGTAGTAGTATTAACAGTAGTAGTTGATACAGAGTCATATCACATGGGCAGGAGGTGCCATGATGAACAGCAGTAGGAATAGGAGTATATAGAGTGTCAAATAACTGCTGACATAGGTGTATTGACTGGGCGGCAGCAGCAGCAGAAGCAGCAGTAGTAGTATTAACAGTAGTAGTTGACACAGAGTCATATCACTTGGGCAGGAGGTGCCATGATGAACAGCAGTATTAATAAGAGTATATAGGGTGTGAAATAACTGCTGACATAGGTGTCTTGACTGGGCAGCAGAAGCAGCAGTAGTAGTATTAACAGTAGTAGTTGATACAGAGTCATATCACATGGGCAGGAGGTGCCATGATGAACAGCAGTAGGAATAGGAGTATATAGAGTGTCAAATAACTGCTGACATAGGTGTATTGACTGGGCGGCAGCAGCAGCAGAAGCAGCAGTAGTAGTATTAACAGTAGTAGTTGACACAGAGTCATATCACATGGGCAGGAGGTGCCATGATGAACAGCAGTAGGAATAGGAGTATATAGAGTGTCAAATAACTGCTGACATAGGTGTATTGACTGGGCGGCAGCAGCAGCAGAAGCAGCAGTAGTAGTATTAACAGTAGTAGTTGATACAGAGTCATATCACATGGGCAGGAGGTGCCATGATGAACAGCAGTAGGAATAGGAGTATATAGAGTGTCAAATAACTGCTGACATAGGTGTATTGACTGGGCGGCAGCAGCAGCAGAAGCAGCAGTAGTAGTATTAACAGTAGTAGTTGATACAGAGTCATATCACATGGGCAGGAGGTGCCATGATGAACAGCAGTAGGAATAGGAGTTTATAGAGTGTCAAATAACTGCTGACATAGGTGTATTGACTGGGCGGCAGCAGCAGCAGAAGCAGCAGTAGTAGTATTAACAGTAGTAGTTGATACAGAGTCATATCACATGGGCAGGAGGTGCCATGATGAACAGCAGTAGGAATAGGAGTATATAGAGTGTCAAATAACTGCTGACATAGGTGTATTGACTGGGCGGCAGCAGCAGCAGAAGCAGCAGTAGTAGTATTAACAGTAGTAGTTGATACAGAGTCATATCACATGGGCAGGAGGTGCCATGATGAACAGCAGTAGGAATAGAAGTATATAGAGTGTGAAATAACTGCTGACATAGGTGTCTTGACTGGGCAGCAGCAGCAGCAGAAGCAGCAGTAGTAGTATTAGCAGTAGTAGTTGATACAGAGTCATATCACTTGGGCAGGAGGTGCCATGATGAACAGCAGTATTAATAAGAGTATATAGGGTGTGAAATAACTGCTGACATAGGTGTCTTGACTGATCCAGAGGAGTCATGGGAGAAAATCATGTGGTCAGATGAGACCATAATATAACTTTTTGATCATAATTTCACTAACCGTGTTCGGAGGAAGAATAATGATGAGTACCATGCCAAGAACGCCATCCCTAATGTGAAGCATGGGGGTGGTAGCATCATGCTTTGGTGGTGTTTTTCTGCACATGGGACAGGGTGACTGCACTGTATTAAGGGAGAGGATGACCGTGGCCATGTATTGCGAGATTTTGGGCAACAACCTCCTTCCCTGAGTTAGAGCTTTGAAGATGGGTCGAGGCTGGGTCTTCCAACATGACAATGACCCAAAGCACACAGCCAGGATAACCAAGGATTGGCTCTGTAAGGAGCATATCAAGGTTCTGGCGTGGCCTAGCCAGTCTCCAGACCTAAACCCAATAGAGAATCTTTGGAGGGAGCTCAAACTCCGTGTTTCTCAGCGAGAGCCCAGAAACATGACTGATGTAGAGAAGATCTGTGTGGAGGAGTGGGCCAAAATCCCTCCTCCAGTGTGTGCAAAGCTGGTGTAAAACTACAAGAAAGGTTTGACCGCTGTAATTGCAAAGAAAGCCTACTGTACCAAATATTAACATTGATTTTCTCTGATGTTAAAATAGTTATATTCAGCACTGTAAATACATCAGGTCCGGGGCTTCATCAGGGAATGCATGACAAGGGACCCTTCAGCGCCCTGAACCGACGACGGGTGCCAGAAAGTCACCGCCGATCCAGGACTCATTCATCTTTATGAATGTGAGTCTGTCCACGGAGTCTGTGGACAGACGGGTCCTCTTGTCCGTGACCACCCCACCTGCCGCGCTGAATGTCCGCTCAGATAGTACGCTGGAGGGGGGGGCAAGCCAATAACTCCAGCGCATACTGAGCGAGCTCGCGGCAGGTGTCCAATCTGGCAACCCAGTACTCCATGGGGTCGTCGGTGCTCATACTGTCAGAAGCACCGACGGACGCCATGTAGTCTGCCACCATGTGGGCCAGCCGCTGGTGGTGACTGCTGCTGCTGCTGGTGCTGGTACTGGGTCGCTCGGTTTGGAAGAACATCCTCATCTCTTCCATTAGGTCCCCTGCTCGGCTGCTGCTGGGTGCAGCCACCTGCTGGGTGAGATGAGGGGGGACAACTGGAGGCCGGGGAGTTGCCTGCTCCAACCGTCTGACAATGCCTGCCTGCAGTTCCTCCATCCGGTGCTGCCTCCGGCTGGCTGGGATGAACTGCTCCAGTTTCCCCTTGCACCTGGGATCCAAAAGGGTGGCCATCCAGAAATCATCCCTCGCCTTGATGGTCTTAACCCGGGGGTCCCTCCTGAGGCATCTCAGCATGTGGGCAGCCATGGGGAAGAGCACAGCCCGCTGTGACTCCTCAATGCTGGCCAGGTGAATGAGGTGCGACTCTTCATCCCTGAGGCGCTGCTGGTCAAACTCAGAGATGCCCAACCCCCGGACTATCGGTGCCCCCAACACCGGCTCTCCCTCCTGACCAGGCCCTGACTCCGGGACGACACCAGCAACCACCTCCTCCTCATCATCATCCTCCTCCTCCTCGTCCTGGCCCTGGTCTCGGTGGAGCATTGCTGACTCCTCCTGCTCCACCAAGGCACTCTCCCCAGCTTCGAGCAGGCGATCTAGTGTCCTCTCCAGCATGAACACTATTGGCAGCACGCCATTGAGGCCGACGTGCTCACTGCTGACCATCTTGGTCGCCTGCTCGAAGGAGGACAACACTTGGCAGACCTGCTTTATCTGCCCCCACTCCGCACAGGCGATGAAAGGGAGTTGTGGTGAAGCCCTCTCAGTGACTAGTTCCATCAGGTACTCCCTCACCGCCCTTTGCTGCTCCCACAACCTCTGCAGCATGTGGAGGGTGGAGTTCCACCGCGTCACACTGTCCACAATCAGCCTGTGAAGGGGCAGACTGTACTTCCGCTGGAACTTGGACATGGACGCGAGTAGCGGTTGGGGAGCGCCTGAAGTGGCTGGCAATCCTACGCGCCTTTGCCACAATGTCACTCAACCCTGGATAAGTGCGAAGGAACTTCTGCACCACCAGGTTGAGGACATGTGCCAGACAGGGCACGTGGTTCAGACTGCCAGCACTGAGGGCGGCGAGTAGGTTGCTGCCGTTATCGCAGACAACCATACCTGCCTGGAGCCTTCGGGGTGTCAGCCACTTCTGGACCTGAGCCTGAAGTGCTTTCAGCACTTCTTCTCCAGTGTGTCTCCGGTCCCCTAAACTAACAAGCTGGAGCACGGCCTGACAGCGCACGTGCCCCACACTTGAGTAGCTACGGGGGCGCTTGCTGGGAGGCTCAGCAGCTGCGGAGACAGTGGCTTGAGGGAGACCAGCAGTTCTCCCCTGGACACCCCGGGGCGGCACCACAAGATCGGTTGCCGCCGATCCCTCACCGACGCCTCGGAGGGAAACCCAATGGGCCGTGAAGCTGATGTAGCGCCCCTGCCCATGCCTGCTGGTCCAGCCATCCATTGTCAGATGAACCCTGTCGCTGACAGCGTGATCCAGCGACAGGGTTACATTCTGCACAATGTGCTGGTGTAGGGCAGGGACACCAGTCCTGGCAAAGAAATGGCGGCTGGGGACACGCCATTGGGGTTGGGCCTGCTCCAACATCTGCCTGAAGGGGTTGCTGTCAACTATGTTGAAGGGCAGCAGATGTTGGGCAATAACCCTTGCCAGGAGCCCATTGAGGGAACGCACACGTCGGTCTCCAGGGGGGAAGGGAGTGGTGCGGTCAAAGGCGTCTGAAATCGACGCCTGGCGCCGGACGGCAGTGCGGGACACAGACGCGGAGGGTGCTGTGGAAGTAGAGGTCTGGCTGCCGGTACCAGTACCTCTACTCGGGGGAGCGGGGGGGCATGACCTGCTGGAAAGAGATGAAGATGTGGCAGGGGCTGCTGTACCCTGCTCACTTGTGGTGGTGGCGCTGCTACCACCACCACGCTTCATCTCGTCAAACACCGCCCAGTGGTTTATCCTCAGGTGCTGGTTCAGGGCTGTGGTACCCACCCGAGCCAAACACTTCCCTCTCTTCACCCTCACTTTACAAATCCGGCAGATGGCCACGGTAGGGTTGTCTGCCACCAGGGTAAAGTAATTCCAGACAGGTGACTTCAGCACCGCCCTCCTGTCAGATGGGGTGACGCTTACTTGCACCTGCTGGGACTCGGTGCGCACAGGTGGAGCTGCCTGCTGCTGCTGCTGCTGCTGCTGCTGCTCCTCCTCCTGACACCTCCTGCTGCCATCACCAGTGGAGACCCTGACGATGGTCTCCCTGGTGGTGACCTGGCGCACCGTTTCACCAGGGTGCCTACCTTCCCCGTCGTCACTGACGTAGTGAGCCGACGCGTCAGATGGCAACCATGATGGGTCACCCTCTTCGCCCCCAGAGATGTCAGACCAAGGGCTGAAATGTGTTGGTCTGAGGGAACCAACTGACATGGAGCCTCTAGCCTGGCTCCGCTGTCCCCTCACCCACGCCTGGGTCTGACTAGGTGCTGCTGTTTCCTGCACCAAAACAGCAGCACCAGTTTGAAGGGATGTCTCTGGGATACTGCCAGCAGGTATCCCATCCTCCTCATCCATCCCTTCAAAAAGGTCCTGACCATCAGGACAGAGCTGAAGGTCTGCCTGATGCATGGCCTCCCCCAAGATATCCCTCTCACTGTCGCTGTCGAACAGTAAGATGCTGGACTCTTGGGGGCTGGGGGGGGGGTACTACAGGCACCGGTGTAATGGTGGTACTACTGTGAGTCGGGACCGACGACTCAGTGGCACTGCTGTGCCCCATGTAGTCCACCACTACTTCAGCCTGAGATGGCAATATCGGGCGGCTGCCCGATGGGAAGAACTCCCGGATCAGGCGTACTCCCCTTGCACCCGATCCTCTACCACTAGTAGGGGCACGAGAGGTACCCCGTGCTGGCAGCGATCCAGCACTGGGAGTAACTCCCCTACCCCTGCTGCCACGGCCACGGATGCCGCTCATTATTGCTGATATGTGTGTGGGGGGGTTAAACAATATTGGGGGGGGAAATGTGAACAAAATGTGTTTTTGTGTTTTTTTTACAAGACAGGCACGCAGACAAAGACGTACACAGACAGCTACTAAACTATAAGAAAAGTAGTACACCAAAGACAAGGACTACAAAATTAAAGAAAAAAAAAAGCACTAAACAAACACTAACTTTTTTTTTTTTTATTTATTTTTTTTTTAAACACAAAACACAGACACTAAACACACACTAAGCTAAGCTAGATGAAATAAATGTACACTAACAGTGTGTACACTTACTACACAAAATTTAACTAAACTGAACAGAAAACTTAGCTTTTAGAAAAGCTCTTTAGGAAAAACTAAACAAAATGTGCACTGTAAAGGCCTAGCAAATATCACTGAACAGCGAACCTGCAAGATCTAACAGTAACACAAGATGAACAAAACTTAGCTTTTAGAAAAGCTCTTTTAGAAAGCTCAGCAAAATGTGCACTGAAATCTCTAGCAAATATCACTGAACAGCGAAGATGCAGGATCAAACAGTAACACAAATGAACAAAACAGCACAAAACAGCACAAAACGTAGCTTTGAAAAAAGCTCTTGGGTCTATTGCTTTGAAAAAAGCAGTTGATATACTGGAAAAGATCCACTGGAATCACTAAATAGCAATGCTGGTGATGATATAAATCAATCAGGAACAAAGACACAGGAACACAGAAACAGCCTCCACACTCTCTAGCCAGCTTCTGAATCTGCAATGAAATGGTGCTGGGAGTGAGCTTATATAATGTCCATGCAGGCAGGTTCCTATTGGTTGCTAACCTCTGACGAGTGTGGAAGGAGAACTCTGATTGGCTCTGATGCAAAAGGGCGGAGCAAATAATCGCGCAATATTCCTATTGCCGAATATTCGCATTGCGAATATTCGGCAATATAAAATGATCGCTTCAGCTACTCGGCCCAAGGTCTCTAATCATACCAGCAATGCTTTTAGACGTCTATGGAGATCACTAGGATGTGATCTGTTTTAAAAATGAAACTGTAAAAATCGCTCTGATGCGGAAGATCGGGGCGAGGAAAATAATCGCGCGATATTGCGTTTGCCGAATAATCGCATTGCGATTTTTCTGGAAAATTCAATGAACGCTTCAGCTACTCGGCCCAGGGTCTCTAATGATACCAGAAATGCTTTTAGACGTCGATGGAGATATCTAGGATGTGATCTGTTTTAAAAAAAAAATTGTAAAAAATCGAATATTCGGAATTGCGAATATTCACCGCGAAATTCGAAATATAGCGCGATTTCTCGAATATGCTATATTCGAGTCGAATATTCGCAATGCGAATATTCGTGAGCAACACTGAGTTTGTAGCCATTTTCCTCTTGCTCTGTGTCTGATCCCCTTTATGCTAATTATGCACTTGCCCACAGCACTCGCCGCTTACACTATATAACCCCATGTATCCAGACACAAATAAAGGAAGTAACACACATCTGAGCACGGTTCAGTGTGGTTCTTCTTGTGCATGCACCAAACTACATAGGTTTAATCAGGACGGGAGCAGATACTCACCAGACGATTGGTCTGTTTTAAAACAGCTGGTGCCCAACGTGGGGCCCGAGTTGTAAACCAACGAACAGCCGATCGCGAGGAAGCCGAGGTGGACCAACGCAGATGGGCTGGAGACTGATCACCTCCAGAGTACGGTAAGACATACATTTCAGTACCTTACCAGTACATGACCTGTCTCCATTGTTGGTCTATCTCTGTGTCTGATGTGGCTGCCCACGGTCACCAAAGACAGGTAATTGCTTGCCCGGGGTCTAGTTTGAATCAAACCTGTACCTGAGTATCTGTCGCCCAGTTTGTGTCTGTATATACGTGTCGGTTGTCTGAGAGAGAGAGATCGGGAGATTGGGTGGTTGCACAGAGGGACTAATTTGACACAGAAACTCTCCCATCTGTGGCAGCGCGGTGTGCGCGTCACGGGGTAGAGGTGTCAGATGCACGTCACAGGTGGTGACAGCATGGTGATTCTGTGAAATCCGCTCCTAAACGTCTCTCTCCTCCCGTGGCACTGATTAGTATGTCATGTCTTGTATATGTGTCAGCGTGTTTCTCTGTGACCGATTGATATGTCATGTCCTAAATGTGTAACCCTCTGCTGCCTGAAAGACCTGAGGTCTTAGTGTTCCGCCTCAATGTCCACTACTCAGTGAAGGGGAAAATAGGGAAGTCGATAGCCCAGGTAGAAGAAGAGGTGAGACAGGAAGGACATAGTTCTGAGAGGTGTCCCTGTCACCAGATTCAGCCGGAGGAATGGCGGAAGATTATTAGAAGAGAGAGAGAAGTGAGATGGACTTCCAACTCCCCCTTTTGACCCCCTCTTAATTCTGCTTCTTTGATGGACAAATTCCTGTGTGAGAGACGGTATCTGTAAAATGTTAACTCTTGACCAGCTATGAAATTACTAGTATTTTATTTATTTTTTTATTCTTTATTTTTTCACAAGTTTCACATTACAGATTATCGCATTTCATATCATCTGCTTATGTCAGCCATAACAGAGAAAGGAAAAAAAAAATGTAACAATCTTATATTTTCCCTCTATCCTTAGTGCCTCCTTAATTCCATGTGGCTTCTCTTTTCCTCTTTAACCTTTCTCTTCACCATATTACCCTCCCCCACCCTCCTCCCTCTAAAAAAAAAAAAGAAAATTGTCTCTCCATTCTCCTCCCCACCCTACCCGGAACCCACCCCCCCTACTCCTCCCTATATTTCAGATATGGTGCCCATATCGTTCGGTATCTCCCATCCTGATCTTTCATTGCCATTGTGAGGTTCTCCATTTGTTGGATATCTGCTGAAATTACTAATATAACATGTGATATTTAAATGTGAGTGATATACAAGACCAAGGAACTACATGCCATCAGACAGATGCAGAAGGTTATTGATGATTTAAAGAAGTAGATAGTAAACATGAAAGTGAATTGCACTATGAAGAAAGTGGACAAAATGCTGTAGATTTATTTATGAGGATTGCTGAAAAGCCTCAATGCTTTTGTAGCCCAAAATGATGGTCAAGGAGCTGCTTCCCCAAAAAAATAAAGAAACCAGGAAATGCTATAATTGTGGCAGGATTGGCCATCTTGCCAGAAAATGCAGATTGGCTGACAGACTTAAAGCAGATGTGCCATGGGAAAAAAATATTAAAAGCCAGCAGCTACAAATACTGCAGCTGCTGACTTTTAATATTAGGACACTTACCTGTCCTGGAGTCCAGCGCCGATCGCAGCAGAGGACGAGCGATCGCTCGGGTCTCTGCTGCTCCCCCCGCCATCCACGCTGAGGGAACCAGGAAGTGAAGCACTGCGGCTTCACTGCCCGGTTCCCTACGGCGCATGCGCGAGTTGCGCCGCGCCCGCTGATTGGCTCCCGCTGTGTGCTGGGAGCCGAGTGTTCCCAGCACACAACGGGGGGGGGGGACGGGATGTGACGGAATGCCCGTCTTTTGCCCGTGAATGCCGGGCCGGAAGTGGGTGCAAATACCTGTCTTTAGACAGGTATCTGCACCCCCTCCCCCCTGAAAGGTGTCAAATGTGACACCGGAGGGGGGGAGGGTTCCGATCAGCGGGACTCCACTTTAGGGTGGAGAACCGCTTTAAGCAAAAGAAAAAGGAAGATGATGTTAAATGAATAGTAAAGCAGCATTAACTTTCTGAGCACACAGAAGTTAATTTGTGCATCTCTGGGATGGTAAAGACGCTTTTGTAACATTACGCTTTCCACAACTAACAGATGATGGAGTAACAGAATTGCAGTTGAGGAATCAAAGCTACGATACCCTTTTTTTGGATGGTGATTTTATGGTTGCATTCATTTCTGACCCTGCTAAGATAAATCACATTATTAAGTTTAGTGGGAAGGATGAGGAGCAAACGTTAATGCTCATCTGGAAGACCAGCAACATGAAGAAAAAAAGATAGTGACGAAGGCAAAGATGGGACAGGAACTGGTTAAGTCAGGGAAAGAAGTTTCATCGTGTGTCCTTGTGGCAGAAAGGGAGGGGGTGGAGAATGTGAGGAATGTGAGGAAATTGGCAAAAGTATGGATAGAGCAGGAGGTGCAGCGGGGGAAACTGACGGCATATGTGTATCACCAATGCATTGATAAGAATGTACTGTTCTATGTGCTGATTAAAAATAACCAGCCTCCGCCATATGATGACTGTAACACTTGTCACTCCACTGAGCCCCTCCTGCCATCTAATGCCCCGTTGCTGCCCGTACTCTCGCCCCCAGCCTAACACACCCCTTCCGGCAGCAGCCAGTCGGGGGAGTCTCAGTGTTCGCTGACGCAGCAGCAAGACCAGACGGGAGCATGTATTCATATCAGAACCATCCGGTATCCCTGTCGGACTCATGCCGCCCCTTTCCTATGATGGGGAGTTGATTACCTGGAACAATGAATCATCGGCCCACCCAATGCCACGGGCATCAGCAGTGGTTCCTAGGCCGGTAGCTGATGCACCGGTGATGTATGTCACTTTCACCTCGTCCCAGGTATCCATCCTAGTGACTACCCTACCGGACCCAGAAAAACAGCCCATGCCCTTTTATCGACCGGTAGCCCAGATCCAAAAGACTTATTCAGCAGCATGGAGAGATCTAGTTAGCCTATGTAAAATACAGGCAGAAGACACTGCCCAATCATGGAGAAGTGTTTCCAGGATGCAAGGATTGTCATTGACAATACCTTTACTTCAGGTATGGAGTTCTGTGAACAATTGTTCGAATGGGCAAGGGAAAGGCTGGCCGACCAAGCCACTAGTACCCAAGATGTCACCCAAAACAAAACAGAGTCAGTGGAGAAGTTTTATACTAGGCTGATACAAGTTTTTTCAGATTTGGGATTCAACACCCATAACAAGGCACACTGCCAGATGCTGTCTTCAGCCTTCATGACAGGCCTCAAGGAGTCAATCCGAAAAGGCCTCACCATGGCTCGGCCGGAGTATTGTGTGTTGTCCCTAGACACCCTCTTCTTGGTAGCAAAGGGTTTGGAGTCCTCCTCGCAAGCCACCAAGAAAACCACACCACTTATAATGGCAGGGGCCAACCTGCAAGCACTAAGGCCGCCACCCACTTGCTTCAACTGTGGGAAACCAGGACATTTCAACAGAGAGTGCAGGGCGCCCAGACATCCTAGATGGTTCCCTCCACCATGGAGTGCAAACCCAAGTACCCAAGGTTTATACCACCCGGCCCAGGCCGGAAACTGAGAAGTTCAATAACCCCAACAACAACAGCAGCAGCCACAGTACCAATGCCCTTGACCTGACCAAGAGGACCAACCTGGACCTCCTACGCTAGGAATTTGGCAAGCCTGTGTAATCACAATCCCCTTTCATGGCAACCTCTTCAAGGAACTCAGAAGGCCCATTAGCGAGGATGACCCAGCCACCTTACAACCCCTTTTATGATGCCCTGAATCTGACCCCTTTCCAAATGTCCCCTGTGGCAATATCCAACTTCGCGGCCCTCAAACTAGCCGTTTCATCAATCCTGGCTTTAGGGCTCCCAGACTATGAAAAAAAAAACTTTTATGCTCTTTGTATCCGAACGTCTGGGACATGCTGCAGGGGTACTCACCCAGTCAAATGGCAACCGTCTACACCCCATAGGATATTATTCCTGGATGCGGTAACAAGAGGAGGCCCATCGTGTCTGCGAGCTGTCTTTGCTGCTCAAGCCTTGCTTGACAGAACTTTCGGACTTGGTCCTCGGACACTACCTCATTCTGCTTGTTTCCCATGACATTGCTGCCATACTCAACCAGATCCAGCCAAACCATCTGTCTACTGCCAGACACTTGAGACTCCAATGTTCCCTCCTTCTACCGGACAACATTACTCTCTTACGTTGTGAAACAATGAACCATCCACCCTCCTTCCATTTCCAGAAGGGAGAAAATTAGAGGAGGAGCCGAGTCCTGATTCGTCACCCCATGACTGCTTCGAACTAATGCGGCTGGAGACCACGCATCTCCCCACCATGAGTGAAATACCCCTGCAGAATCCAGACCTGTCAATTTTTACCTGTGAAACACAGCTCAGCTATGAAAGATCTGATGGACGCCTTCCAACCCATGTGGCTATTCTGAAAGTAAAATCACACGGCAAACTGAACTTCGAAAAAAGCCTGAGGCAATCATATAGCCGATTCAGCTGCCAAACAAGCAGCCAGTGATCCACGGGAAGTCGAAAACAGGGTGGTAGAAGAAGACCACCCTGTGATTACCCTACCGACTTTTCAGTGGACAGAGTTTATCTATAATAACTACAGAAAGCAGCAAGTCCGGATGAGAAGGAAAGCTGGAAGCAGAGGGGCGCAACCCTCAAGGATGGACTATTCAAGTGCAACAAGAAGCCTTGTCTACACAGGAGTATGTACCCAGCCGTGGTGCAATTTAGAAATTGAGCTGCCCACTTGTCAAAGACTCTTATGAACTCTCTTATCAACAAATACTGTGTAGCACCAGGAATCACTCCATTCTTCATTACCCTGGCTCTGACAAAATCGTAACCTTTTAAATTTGAAGAGAAAGGAAGGATGGACCACACCTTAATAGACACACTCATGGGAGTATAACATTGTAGGCCTCGCCCCGCTGAGGAAGTTGCTACAACGTAATGCGTATCGGGGAAGGAGCCTGAAGTCGCTTGCTGCCATCTCTGAGAAGACACATGTTGTGTGTATTTTCTTTCTGCCGTTTTGCCTTTCGGGCTAATGTAAGTAGCCTGTTATTGCCTTTTTAATAAACCTTAAGCCGTTTTTAAAGCAGAGAGCCCTTAGATCTGTTTTTTCTCTTATCCTCGATGTCAATGCTGCCAAGCCTAAGAAGTTTGCTATCCACATATTGCACCAATCTGTCTATCGATTTCTGCTGGTATGACTGCCTGGTAAAACAGGGGTTCATACCTTAAGGTGAGAGTAGCCATTCTTAACGGTGGAGGGATCACTTATTTAAAGTTAAAGGGCCAGATTCACGTACAGCGGGCGCAGCGTAACGTAACCGGTTTACGTTACACCGCCGCAATTTTTTCGATTTAGTGCCCGATCCACAAAGCACTTACCTGGAAATTTGCGGCGGTGTATCGTAAACAGGTCCGGCGCAAGGCGGTCCAATTCAAATGGGGCGGGTACCATTTAAATTAGGCGCGCTCCCGCGCCGGACGTACTGCGCATGCTCCCGTCGCAAATTTCCCGACGTGCTTTGCGCGAAATTACGACGTGCCACCATTTTGTGAATCGCGACGTGAAAAAAGATTTACGCCAGGAAAAATAAAAGATTTTAAAAAAATTCAAAAGCGATGCGGGAAAGACAGGCATACTTTAACATGGTGGAGTACTTTTACACCATGTTAAAGGTGCACTATCTTTGCGACGGAAATCTAACACTTGCGACGCCGTAACGACGGGAAAAATCTTCGTGGATCGCTGTAACTCCTAATTTGCATACCCGACGCTGGTTTACGACGCAAACTCCCCCCAGCGGTGGCCGCGGTACTGCATCCTAAGATCCGACAGTGTAAAACAATTACACCTGTCGGATCTTCTGGCTATCTATGCGTAACTGATTCTATGAATCAGTCGCATAGATAGAAACAGAGATACGACGGCGTATCAGGAGAAACGCTGTCTTATCTCTTTGGTGAATCTGGCCCAAAGTCACCAGTTACATAGTTACATAGTTAGTCAGGTTGAAAAAAGACACAAGTCCATCCAGTTCAACCACAAAAAATGAACAAACAAAATAAAAAACACAGTACAATCCCATACACCCAACTCCATACCCACAGTTCATACAGAGGAAGGCAAAAAACCCCAGCAGAGCATGATCCAATTTGCTACAGCAGGGGAAAAAATTCCTTCCTGATCCCCCGAGAGGCAATCGGATTTACCCTGGATCAACTTTACATAGAAATGTTAGTACTCAGTTATTTTATGTACATTTAGGAAAGTATCCAGGCCTTTCTTAAAGCAATCTACTGAGCTGGCCAGAACCACGTCTGGAGGGAGTCTGTTCCACATTTTCACAGCTCTTACTGTGAAAAAACCTTTCTGTATTTGGAGGTGAAATCTCTTTTCCTCTAGACGTAAAGAGTGCCCCCTTGTCCTCAGTGTTGACCGTAAAGTGAATAACTCAACACCAAGTCCACTGTATGGACCTCTTATATATTTGTACATGTTGATCATATCCCCCCTAATTCTCCTCATCTCAAGAGTGAATAGATTTAGTTCTTCTAATCTTTCCTCATAGCTGAGCTCCTCCATGCCTCTTATCAGTTTGGTTGCCCTTCTCTGCACTTTCTCCAGTTCTCCGATATCCTTTTTGAGAACTGGTGCCCAAAACTGAACTGCATATTCCAGATGAGGTCTTACTAATGATTTGTACAGGGGCAAAATGATATCTCTGTCTCTGGAGTCCATACCTCTCTTAATACAAGAAAGGACTTTGCTCGCTTTGGAAACCGCAGCTTGGCATTGCATGCCATTATTGAGCTTATGATCAACTAAAACCCCCAGATCCTTCTCCACTACAGATCCCCCCAGTTGTACTCCCCCCTAGCATGTATGATGCATGCATATTCTTATTCCCTAAGTGCATAACTTTACATTTCTCAACATTAAACCTCATCTGCCACTCAGTCGCCCAATTAGACAGAGCATTGAGGTCGGCTTGTAAATTGGCGACATCCTGCAAGGACGTTATTCCACTGCATAGCTTGGTGTCATCTGCAAAGATAGAAATTTTACTTTTGATCTCAGACCCAATATCATTTATAAATATATTGAAAAGTAAGGGTCCCAGCACTGAACCTTGGGGTACACCACTGATAACCTTGGACCATTCAGAGTAAGAATCATTAACCACCACTCTCTGAATTCTGTCTTTCAGTCAGTTTTCTATCAATTTACAAACTAATATATCCAATCCTGTAGACCTTACCTTACACATGAGCCGTGTGTGCGGAACTGTATCGAAGGCTTTTGCAAAATCCAAATATATCACGTCCACAGCCACGCCTCTGTCCATGGTTTTACTTACCTCGACAGGTAGTAAAGATTTGGAGTGGTTGTCACCCTATTAATTTGGAATTTTTCACTTTTTGGACTGGTTTTTGTATTATTTATGCACCATTCATGATTAATTTGTTATTGGTATAACAACTGTGTTTTGCACTTTAGTTTAATTGTATTTATATTGCGCTGCACTATTTCCTATACAGGGTCTGTGGGAGACCCGAGCATTTATTTAAGACTCCACATATTAGAAACTGCAGTTCAGTATCCTTTTGGGAAGGGTATTTAAGTAACCAACAGCACCCGCAAAATCTTTGCTTTTCTTTCTGTCGCATAGAAGTTATAAGATAATTTGTTTATGTGGATACACTGACAGTCAAAGTGGTCTACAGTATTTTGAAATTTGGTAGCAGCTTGGGGTTTCTATAATGTTATGCCCGGGTTGGCTTTAATCGTTTTGGTAACGCAGTAGAAGCGTTTTGGTAACGCAGTAGAAACATTTTGGGAACGCTGTAGAAAAGTGTACATGCCCATTGGAAGCTTGGTGCTCCTAAAAAAAAAGAGATGATCGATCAGGAATTTTAGTCCAAATATCGTCAGAGTGGTAAGTACTTTTGTATGTATGTTTATAAATGTTGTTGCTGCTGTGCAGATGGGACAAAGGGGTGTTAGCTATACTATACAAGTTGTTGTTGGTATAGGGAAGTTCTTCCATCTGCTTAGAGCATAAGTTGTTTTTTCTTCTGAGTGCTTCTGAATGCAAATGGATTGTTGAGTAATTGATATATGTTCTTTGGTCCTGCCAAGACAGAGAGAGTTGCAAAAGTGGAAAGGTGAGCGGGACAGAGTAAGGTACTCATCTGTGTGTGGTGCTTTAAGATGATTAAATTGCAGATTTAGACAAGGACAAGTTACTATTTAAGTGATTCCTCCTATTCAGAGTATTGTTTAGCACAATACGCAGAGGCACATATCTGCTTGCATAAATCTGCTATGTTGCTTCAAGTGAAAAAGGGGAATGTGACGTCACTGATAAATTACATGTATGCGCTGGTGCCAAATATTTTTTTTTAGGAATCTGATCATATACTAATTTTTAAGAGTAGTGATTCAAATTATACATGGGGCATTTTGATTATTTCAGTTAGAATCTGACTTTAAGGACTGCTTTAATTATGTAATTGCCTATCCTTACGTTATTAAAGTTGAAAGGTTTTTTTTCTCTCTCAATATCAACAAAATGTGCTTTAGGATTGATATTATTGCCCTGGACTCCAAGGTGTTCAGTAAATGGCATTATAGTTTTGTTGATGCTGAGAGAAAGGGAAATGGGAACTTTGAATTATATAAGGACATTGCCTGTTACAAAAAAAGGGAATTGTTATTTATGCAAATGGTTTAATTGTGTTTGGGCTGTATTGACAATGATTAGAGATTTTAAAACGTTTGATTTTATCTTTTTTTTGGTTAAATACAAGTTTAGGGCTGGGTTCACACATATGCAGTGCGAGTTCAAATTAATATATTTTGGAGTGTCCTGTGAATGGGATGCGGTGTAAGACCCATCCGATTCACATAGGTGTGAACCTAGCCTAAGATAATTAAGAAGTATATATCTATGGAAGAAATATGGAAAACATTTCTAAATGAAAAATGAATGGAATGGCCAAATGAATGTGGAATGATAATGTGGTTGTATTGTGTTTAACCACTTGCCGACCAGCCGGCGTCGTTTTACGGCGTCAGGACGGCTCCCCTGCGTGAGAGCACGTAATATAACGTCGGCTCTTGCGCAGGCCACTAGCGCTCGCCCCCGACCCCGTGCGTGTGCCTGGGGGTCGTTTATTCAGGAGTCCTAAAAAAACGACCGTTTTTAAAACTTTTTTTCCATTGATACATGTTCCCTGGGGCAAGACCCGGGTTCTCAAAGACGTTTTCACAGGCATACTATAGACACCCAGCAGGTACAATATTTAAAGGAATTTTTCTTTTTTTTTTTAATTTAAGCATCATTAAAATCACTGCTCCTGAAAAAACTACCATTTTTAAAACTTTTTTTTCCATTGATACATGTTCCCTGGGGCAAGACCCGGGTTCTCAAAGACGTTTTACAACAATAACTTGCATATTAGGCTTTAAAATTAGCACTTTTGAATTCGAACGTTCGAGTCCCATAGCCGTCAATAGGGTTATAAATGTTCACGCGAACGTTCAGTCCGTTCAAAGGTTCTGGTGCGAACTGAACGAGAGGGGGGTAGGGGGGGTGTTCAGCTCATCCCTATTGATCAGGTAGATTCTGTGATTATTCATGTTGGATGAGGAATACCATCCCCAGCCAGCCAGCATTCATCCCTAGCTCCATGCACATGAAGAAATGCCCACCCAATTCCTCATACTCTACCATTTACCCCATTCATACTCTACCCTGACTACCTATGTAACTGCATTATCACAAGAATTAAAGGGGTTGTAAAGGTACAATTTTTTCCTTTACCTTAGTGCAGTCCTCCTTCACTTACCTCATCCTTCGATTTTGCTTTTAAATGTCCCTATTTCTTCTGAGAAATCCTCACTTCCTGTTCTTCTGTCTGTAACTCCACACAGTAATGCAAGGCTTTCTCCCTGGTGTCGGGTGTCGTGCTCGCCCCCTCCCTTGTACTACAGGAGAGTCAGGACACCCACTAGCACACAGCTCCTTTCTCTATGTGCAACGTAGAGAGAGTCCTGACTCTCCTGTAGTCCAAGGGAGGGGGCGAGCATGACACTCCACACCAGGGAGAAAGCCTTGCATTACTGTGTGGAGTTATAGACAGAAGAACAGGAAGTGAGGATTTCTCAGAAGAAGAAATAAGGACATTTAAAAGCAAAATCAAAGGATGAGATAAGTGAAGGAGGAAGAAGGAAGCTATTTAGGGAAAAAAAATTGTACCTTTACAACCCCTTTAACCCGAATACATGCCCAGGTGTTTTCTTCCATTCCAGATCCTGAATTAGATACAGCAACACACCAACTACTGCCTGGAGATTGGGTGCTGGTAAAGAAATTTGTGAGAAAACATTCCCTTGAACCCAGATATGAGTTAGATATGAGTTTAAAGCCAGAGACCAGGTAAAATCAGGCTTTGAGTCCCTAATACCAATAATCACTGTTAACATAAATGTAGATTGCATAAACTACATCTTCTATAATCAGCAAAGATTTGTGAATTATACCAGGGATGCCCTACAGGGGATTGCTGACCAGTTAGGCCCCACATCCTACATGACGTTTCAGAATTAGAATGGCCCTGGACAAGATTCTAGCAGAGAAGGGGGGTGTTTGTAAAATGATAGAAGGTACGGGGACGTGCTGCACATACATTCCCGACAACACTGGTCCAAATGGTAAGGTCACCCTGGCCATCAAAAAGTTGGAAAGCTTATTAGTAGAGCTAAAGAAGAATTCAGGTATCTCAGACCCATGGGACCAATATTTTAGCTGGATGATCGGGTGGAAGAAGATTTTAGCCCAAATAGGTATAGCTGTTTTGATTATTTTGATTATCCTCGCTCTGATGGTTTGTTGCATTGTACCTTGCCTGAAGACGTTAGTGGAAAAAAACTGTGGAAAATAGCACCCTAGCCTTCCTGAATCAAGAAAGAAGAGATTTTTTTATGAGGCAGATGAGAAACCTTACACTCCATTGCAGTCCCTCCCTGTGAAGTACAATGTCATTAGGGACAGCATCTGACTTGTTTATGTGCAAAGTCTGTGGCAAGGGGGTGATGGAAAAGCCATCACCCATGTAACATGCAGCACAAAAGAGTTCCAGGGCACATACAGACAGATGAGCTAGGATGATTAGGAACAGTATAAAATAGTAATTTTAAGGGGGGACTGTGATGAATTAGGTAAAATGCTAATTTTTATACATTTATTCTATGCTTACAAAGTCTATATATTTTTGTAAATAAAAGTGCTTTCTTATTCCTTACTAAAAACTGACCACTAGCGGCTTCTCTCACTGCCTGTGTGAGGTATCATGTTTCAGTACAGCAGCAGACTCTTATCACTAACTCATTGCATCCCTGGCTCAGTCTGCATTCCAGCCAGCTCTCTTCTTCACAGCAACAGGTGATTTTAGTGTTACAGCCCTCAACAGCTCCCCTCCCATCGAGTGAAGACTGTGTAACTAAAGATGGTGCCTCCGCCCAGGACTACGCCCAACTTGGTGATGCACAGATCCTGGAGGAAGTTCACCTTACATGGACATGACCAATCAGAAGCTACGAATACCTAGATAACATTATGCTAATTATTCACTTGCCCACAGCACACTAAATAACCCCATGTATCCAGATGCAAATAAAGGAAGTAACACACATCTAAACATGGTTCAGTGTGTTCCTTCTCATGCATGCACAAAACTACATAGGTTTAATCAGGATGGTGGCATATACTCACAAGACGATTGGTCTGTTCCAAAACACTCTTTTAAAAGACTTGCTGATGTATAGTGACCTAGACAATGGGAAAACAAGGGGTAATGTGAAATGTGTTTTATGCATGTGACTGAGCTGATTGAGCAGAGTGCTGAGGCAGATCTGACAGGGGTAACCACACAACCATGTCAGGTATAGCAGCGGTGTCTCTGGAAACCCCCAAGGAGCTTGCCGTGTCCAGTGTTTTCTCGGGGCAACTGTGTAGCCACCCTGATGGACTAGTGTGTTTTTCATAAGGTGGAACATGGGTAACATGCTCGGAATCAATGCTCACCAAACACAAAATTAGCAGAAGGGGCCCGAAGGGTTGCGCTCAAGAGATGAAATTCCTCGTAGTACGTCAATACGTTTGTGTTTGTTGGCTGACAATTGTGTACCATTAGTAGGCAAGACAAGTTCCTGGCACATGCCCTTTGGACAAAAATTATACGTTTGGTTGGCCAACAATCGGATTGTCTGTACGAGGCTTTAGAGTGCGGTGGCTGCTACAGAGTTTAACCCTCAGAACTTTGTTATTTTGGCAATGAATAATTGTGACCCCCAGCAAATGTTATTTTGAAAACCTGACCATAAAAAGGTTGAGATCTTCTGCATTAGTCTAACTTAGTAGCACAGCACTCTAAGAGACATATACTTTACAGCCCAACCTTAGACAAAGTTTTTTTTGTATTTTATTTTTTTCATTGTTTTAGTGCATCGCTGGTACAGGAAATCATAATCTCCCCAATGACACAGGCAGCAATAAAAACTTGATAGAAAATCTAAATCTCACCCACTCTACTTAAACAAAAGAAACATGCTTCTCATATCACCTAAATAATATGTGCAGCTGGCTATAGTGGATTTTGCTTAGGTACTATTCCTACTGTGAAGTATGTAAATGCAAAATGGATACCTGTGTTATTGTACTAACTGATTTTTAATAAAACTTCAAAATCTGCAGGTGACAAAAAACTGCCAAAGCACAATAGCCAAAGAAAAATGTGTGCATAGCACACAGTTAGAGGCTATTTGTATTTGTATTCATTGATCATGTTCTCTGCTCACCTAGGTATGTTTAAAAAAAATATATATACTTTTTTTTTCCCTAGGCCTGTGTATCTAATAAAACCATTATTACTGTTTATCCTTTTGCTTTTCCTTAGCCTTAATTTTCCCTTATTTTAGTTACCTTTTTCCCATTGTAATTTAATAATGACTTATCGTCAAATCTTTCCTAGAAACCATTATTTCTCAAAGCTGCAGGCACTGGCTCCCTCTGCTAATCCACTCTTTGCCCAAGGGCATAATGCTGCCTCACCTCTTCCTGTGTGCCTGGAAATATCGGTTTGTTTTATACACCAGTATATGCTTTAGGCCTTGTTGCACCCACGCAGAGGTAGAAGAAAAAATAATATAACTTGCTTTAAAACCGTATATGAGTCATTTTTTCATACAGTACAAGTTAGTGATACATTGGTGATAATTACTTAAAAATATTAGTCCTTAACCACTTCAATACTGGACACTTTTACCCCCTTCCTGCCCAGGCTAATTTTCAGCTTTCAATGCTGTTGCAATTTGAATGGCAATTGCGCGGTCATGCAACTCTATACCCAAATTAAATTTTTATTATTGTGGTCACACAAAAAGAGTTTTCTTTTGGTGGTATTTGATCAGCATTGGGGTTTTTGTTTTTTGCTAAATTAATTTAGGTTGAAAATGTTTGCAAATAAATAATTGTTATTCATAAATTTAGACCAAAGTGTGTTCTGCTACATTTCTTTGGTGAAAATAACCTAAATCAGTGTATATAAATTTAGTCTGTAGGAAGGTTATAAAGTCCATAAACTATGGTATATATCTGAAAACTGAACAAATCTTTTTTTTTTCTTTCAATCATTTTTATTGGTATTTGAAAGTTTTACAGAAATAGATAAAATACAGTACAATACGTTATTTAGTGAATGAAATAGCATAAAGCCATGGATACAAAGACATACAGTATATATTGTCAAAGAACAAAAACATATCCAACAATTGTATGAATGCGTTGAGCAAGTGCCTATATAAGTTATAGTATAGATTTATATCTGTAACAAAACAATAAATCTGGAGGCTAACCCCTCCCAGACATCCCTCATGGGACTCTCAATGTCTGGGATGGGTCCTCCACAACAATGAAGACACACAAATTTAAAGAAAAGATACACGTGAGTGACTATTCAGTATGATCATACCAGGTGTTCCAGGGAGCCCAGCGAACATCATGGGCATGTAGAGAATTCAGGGAGGATGCTAACATTCGCTCATATGTCTTGTGGAGGTTGGTCAAATCAATAACTTCAATAACAGAAGGCGGACATGAGTCTCTCCACTTTCTTGTGATTGACAATCTAGCAGCCAGGAGTAAGTGGATGATAGTACTGCGGCGATTGACTGAGAAATTGTCAATCCCCAAGGACAATAGAGCCAAGGCTGGATCGGGGGATACCCAAGACTTTGTCATAGCAGAAAGAATACTGAATATATTAGCCCAATATGTGGTGAGTTTGGGGCAGCTCCACAATATGTGTAACAAGTCCTCTTTAGCGTCACAAAGTCTCCAGCATTTGTCAGAGTTTTGGGGGTCAGATTTGAACAACACAGCTGGTGTAATATACCAGCGTAGGGTTATTTTAACCGACAATTCCCATAAGGAGGTGCAATTAGAGGTTGACTGATTAGCTTTACAGGCAGATTGCCATTGGGTACAAGTAACATATTGCTGCAGGTCCTTTTCCCATTGCAAATGGGAAGAGGATTTTGTGAAGTCGCGTTTTTGTTGGAGCACATTGTAAAAAAGGGTAATACTTTTTTTCCTTTGTACCGGTGATGTCAAGAAGGCCCATGCCGATGCGTGAAGGTACTGACAGGTGTTGGTTAAACTGTGTAAGCAGTGCACAATTTGTACATATTTAGCTGGATTCACGCTACGCCTCCGTAAGTTAGATAGGCAAGTACTGTATTCACAAAGCATGTGCCTCCTAACTTATGGCGGCGTAGCGTAAATGTGGCTGGCGTAAGCGCGCCTAATTCAAATGAGGATGGGGGGGCGTGTTTTATGTAAATGATTGGTGACCCAACGTGATTGACATTTTTTACGAACGGCGCATGCGCCGTCCGTGTACATATTCCAGTGTGCATTGCTCCAAAGTACGCCGCAAGGACGTATTGGTTTCGACGTGAATGTAAATAACGTCCAGCCCCATTCACGGGCGTGTACACACCACAGGACATGTCCAATGAAAACGGTCCGCGGACCGTTTTCATCGGACATGTCCGTTTGGAGATTTCGGCCTGATGGCTGTACACACCATCAAACCGAAATCCCCACGGACAGAGAACGTGGTGACGTAGACAACACCGACGTTCTCTATCGCGCGAGTTCAATGCTTCCACGCATGCGTCGAATCAATTTGACGCATGTGCAGGATTTTGGTCCGCTGGTTAGACGTACTAACCAGCGGACATGTCCGATGGACAGCTCTCCAGCGGACAAGTTTCTTAGCATGCTAAGAAACTTTGTCCGCTGGATATCTGTCCGCTAGCCTGTACACACGATCGAATCTGTCCTCTGAAACTGGTCCGCGGACCAGTTTCAGTGGACATGTCCGGTCGTGTGTACGAGGCCTTACGCAAACGATGTAAAATTTTCACATTTCGACGCGGGAACGACGGCCATACTTAACATTGACTAGTCCAGCTATTTGTTCGACTAACTTTACACCGGAAAACGCCTTACGTAAACGGCGTATCTTTACTGCGATGGGCGCGCGTACGTTCGTGAATCGGCGTATCTAGGCATTTACATATTCTACGCCGAACTCAACGGCGCAGGCCATCGTATCTTAGATAGGTTTAAGTGTATCTCAGTTTGAGAATACACTTAAACTTACAACGGTGCAGATTCCGAGTTACGTCGGCGTATCTACTGATACGCCGGCATAACTACTGATATGCCGGCGTAACTCTCTCTGAATCCAGCTAATTGAAACTAGCTCGTTTTAGGCAATCCAAATTCAGATTGGACGGTTTGGAAGGATTTAAGATTACCCCTGTCGTATAGGTCATGTATAAAATGAATGCCCTGCCTGCTCCAGGAGTCTAGTGAAACGTGATTGATTATAAGGTGCAACACTCAGAAAGGAATACTTAAACTAACATTAGGATCGGATGAGTTCACAGATTTCAAAAGTCTAAGCCACGTTGTGATGGAAATTTTCATTGTTGGGATTTTAATCCCCAATTGGGCTCCAAATAACCATAGATTAGTTGGACCCTGTTTGCAATAAGTGGATTCAATCAGTCCCCACGTTGTTGTAGGAGTAGAGTGAAACCATTCTTTCACTTGTGTCATAATGGAAGCATAGAAATAATCTTGGAAATTGATGTAGCCTACCCCACCCCAGAGTCTATGTTTAATTAGTTTGTAGTGGGTACATCTGGATCTTTTCCCGTTCCAGACAAAGCTGAATAGAAGAGACTGTAGAGATTTAAAAAAACTGACAGGGATTGGAATGGGTAGGCTCCAAAATAGGTATAGAACTTGAGGCAAATGGACCATTTTAAATGCAGATAATCTGCCCCACCAAGAGAATTTGTGTTTACCTAGTTTGAGGAGATCAGTTTGCAACCTACTTGAGAGGAAGATAATTTTGTGCAAATAAAGACTTCGTGGTCCTGGTGAGATGAATACCCAGATATGGGATGCTAGTTTCGGCCCAAGTGTAAGGGAAGTGGTGTTGAAGTAGATTGCATGTCACAGCGTCAATTCCTATTTCTAGGATAGAGGATTTGGAAGCATTCGCCTTGTAATATGAGACTTCTCTGAACCACGTTAATACTTTTTGGACTAGGGAGGAGTCTAGAGATGGCGCGGTCAGGGTGGAGGAGCAGTTAGACGGGATGCCTGCTCTCCAGCCCTGCTCTGAACCGATGCTGACATGAGCGTGAGCTGGATCCCCCGCTTCCTCCACTGACTGATCCCCCGCTCCCTCCTCCTCCCCACCGGATTGTAGCTCTCGGCTGGCCGGCCAAAACGGACACGCACGGGTCTCCCCAAACCACCAACCTGACAAGCGGGCTGACACGTGGGTTGGGCGGCTTCTCCGGCTTCCCTAATTCCCCTGGCTGGCTGGCGGTGTGGCGGTGCTGCGTTGGGGCAGGCGGTGCCGCGTCTCCCTGGTCTGCCTGGTCTGCCTGGTTCCCTGGAGCGGGCGGGTGGAGGAGCTGCGGAGGTGTGCCGCGCGGCTCCGGGAGGGGGTCCGGGGGGGGGCATCACGCAGCCCTGTGGCTCTACAGCTTGCAGCACAGCGAAGTGGAGCACTGGCCCCATCATTAAAGCCAAAGCCATAATAGTAGGTACAGAAGGTAACCTGGAACCCACTGCAGCAGCCCGTAAGATCCTCTTAGTAAAACAACTATTGGACTGGTGAGTACATTTTATGAGCATACTTCATCCATCAAAGTGGTGAGTACAAATGTCCTTTTAAAAAACAAATATGAACTAAGAAAAAGAAATATACAAATGGGATACCTCTTTTAGAGGAGACTGACCAATATGAATACGAAAGCATGAAATAATGGGTTATAAGGGACAGGAGCTCAACACTGTCATTTTAAGTGTCTGTAAAGATGTCGGTAACTTTATAGTTTCTCCGGTGGCTCCCCCTTGATACTTTCCCTCTTCCTATGGGGACTAATTAAAAACACAGTGAAAAAGTCTTTCTCGCGCGCAAAACGAGATATACGGAACTTTGTCCTTTTTTTTTTTTTTTTTTTTTTGTTGTGCACTACATTTGACAGACGGGCACCGGAGTCGCAGAGAAGAGGGGGACCAGTGTACCTGCTTGTGGCTCCGAATACCCTTATCCAAGGCCAAAGACAAAGAGCGGAAAAATCATAGCAACCCTAAAACTGTGATAAAGGAAACATCAAAAGGTACTGTTTAGTGCTATACGCAACACATATTGCTCTCTCTCCACGTCATACCTCAGTATCCACAGTATACAGACGAGTCGGCAGAAAACGTGTCTAAAAATCCCTGACGGATATAACGGTAAAAGAGTAGCATACAGTGCAAGTAAACAGACCATAGTGCCCTGAAAACCCGTAGAAGGAGGTCCTTGAGGTATACGGGCGCTGGAGACTGACAGGAGGGGGGGTCAATATATGAGTTGGGTGCGAGTATACATGCCTATGGTTCTGAATACCTTTATTTAAAGCTAAAGACAAAGACAAAGAACAGAAATATTACAGCAACCTTAAACTGTGATAAATGAAACATCAAAAGACGTAACGGTAAAAGCATCGGTAAAAGCATCGGTAAAAGCATTACATGCACTGCAGGTAATCAGACTACAGAGCCAGGAAAACCCGTAGGAGGAGGTCCTTGAGATATACGGGCACTGGAGACGGGCAGGAGAGGGGAGGTCAGTACACGAGCCGGGTGCCCCAAATAGCTCCAAGTCAAAGCCAAAGAGAAGAAATACTATAACAACTTTAGATTGTGATATAAGAAACATCAAAAAGTCTTGTCTTTTGCAGTTCACACCTATCACAAGTGCAAACGGTTTTCCCTCGGAACCTCTCTAAAGTGACGTAGTTACAACTCAGGCGCAAGGATGACCTCAAGGGGAAAAATAGTGAAAGGCGGGGCAATCCCAAAGGTACCCCGTTTAAGTCAAAGCCCAGGCCCGATGTGTAAATTTGTGACCCATGGGACAAACGGTGATAACCAGCACATAGAAAAAACATCGACTGGCAGAGCAGGCCAAGCAGAAAAAGAAAAGAAAAAAGATAAGAAAAAAGGGCCAGCTAATACCTTGGCGGACTCAGAAATACTCTCAGAATCACTCCTAGAGAGCAGAATAGACCAAGATATTGAAACAGACAAAGAAACAGATCTAGAACAGAGAAATAAGGAAGAAACGCAGGATATGACACTTTTGCCAACAAAAAGGGAAATGGAAGGAATGTTCGCTGCTTTAGAAAGATCTCTTAAAACGCAAATGGAAAAAATGGAGAGAAATATGGGGCATATATTGGAAAGAGTGGAAGAAGTGGAGAAAAAAGTTGACCACAATGTAACCTCACTTAAAAAACTAGAAGATGAAATAAAAGCATTAAAAATAAACCAACAATAACAGGCGTATAAATTAGAAGATCAAGAGAACAGAGACAGAAGGAAGAACATAAGAATACGCGGAGTTCCAGAAAAGACACAGGTTGAGGATCTCCCAGAAATAATAAGAAAAATCTGTAATCCAATATTAGAGAGAGAAACAACTTCCCCGCTCAGAATAGAACGAGCACACAGGATAAGACGTCCTAGGGAGAGAGCACAGGACTACCCAAGGGACATTAGTGTGCGTTTTGAAAGTTGGGAAGAGAAAAACCAGCTATGGAGAAAATTGAGAGGGAAGTCGCCGTTAGAATATGATCAACATAATATTCAAATTTATCAAGATCTGTCACAAGAGACGTTAAAACGAAGAAGAAGCTTAAAACCATTGCTAGGTGTCTTGCAGGAGCATGATATTCAGTATAATTGGGGATTCCCAGCGTGCCTAATAGGCAGGAAAAATGGTGTTTCGGCAAGACTGAGGTTTTTGGAGGAAACACCAGAATTTTGTCATAGTTTAGGCATCCCAACACCAAAAAAGTATTAGTGTTGACCGGTGGAGGAGGGGGGGAATGGTGGGGGGGGGGTTGTGGGTGGGAGGGAGATGGGGAGGGTCAAGATAGTAAACTATCGGAGTGGGACTGGGGAGAGGGGAGACCCAGAGAGTGCTTCTTCACCAGTTCCCCAGTATAGGGGGATAGGAGATCGGGCTAAAATAGAACTCCACCTCAGCCTGAGGAGCAAAAGAGCGCCAGGAGCGCCAAATAGAAAAAGCTCTAAAAATGACCAGAAGGTCAGGGATCGATGGGGGGGGAGGGGGAGGGGAGGAGAAAGCCCCAAATGAAGAACAAGGGGGCAAGGTACTAGTGGAGGGGGGGAGGGAGAAGGGAGGGGAAGGAGGAGTTTGGGCAGGAAGGGAGAGGGGAGGATTAGGGAGGGGGGGGGAAAGGGATTTAGATCTGTGTGTCATGCAGTAGGAAAGAACATATATACCCAAGAAAGCGGGAAAAAAAAAAAAATTATGACAAACATAAATTTCTTAACATACAATGTAAGAGGTCTCAGTTGCCCTGAAAAAAGGCATATGGTACTAAGAGAAGTTGAAAGGTATTCCGCTGAAATAGTTTTCCTGCAAGAGACGCACATAACGTTGGATTCTAATGTTAGATTGTATTCTCGGGCAGTTCCCATTTGGTACTATGGGGACTCCCCAAAGAAAAGAGCTAAGGGGGTTGCCATAGGAATAGGGAAGAATATCTCTTTTACAGTAGAAGATAGGAAGGTAGACCCGGATGGTCGTTATTTGTTCCTAAAAGGAGTACTCCAAGGGAAAAAATACACGTTAGCAAATATATACTGCCCAAACAGTCAACCACATAAATACCTGAGGGGGATTTTGAATGCTTTAACGGACTTTAAATCAGGACATGTAATATTAGCAGGAGACTTCAATCTCTCAATGGACTATCAATTGGATAGCACATCCGGGGCTCAGAGGAGAAATACTAAACAGCTTAGAATATTAAGAAAAAAAATGCATAGCTACTGTTTAATAGACCCTTGGAGGATTACATATCCAAATAAAAGAGACTATACCTATTATTCTTCCGTGCACGGAACATACTCAAGACTGGACTATATAATGATAGACCACGAGTTATTGGAAGAGGTAGATAAAACTTCAATAGGTGTATCTACAATCTCAGATCACGCTCCTGTAATAGTGGAAATTAGATTCAAAGAAATAGAGCAAAGAAAAGGATCATGGAACTTAAATGAAGAACTTATAGAGGATATAGAGGTGAACAACACAGTGAGAACGGATTTGGAACAATACTTCACCCTTAATAATACACCTGAAGTAAGGGTAGCTACCGTATGGGAGGCCCATAAGGCTTACATCAGAGGGAAACTAATCTCAATAGGAGCAGGGAAAAAAAAGATAAGGAAATTAAACATGAAAAAATTAACAACTGAGCTATTCGAACTGGAGCAAATGCATAAAGAGCGAGGAGAAAATGAAATATATCAAGAAATTATTGTAAAGAGGACCCAGCTTAGAGATCTGATGAAGGTTGAAACAAGAGACATATTCAAAAATGTTAGAAAGGAGAGGTACAAATGGGGGAACAAACCAGGGAAACATTTAGCCAGAATATCTAGGGAAAAAAAAAAAAAAAACTACATCGAAAAAATAAAAAATCAAGACGGCCTTATGAAATATAAGACGTCCGAAATAGCGGAATCCTTTCGGACTTTTTATAGTTCATTATATTCAATAAGAACCAAGGAAACCCAAGAGCAAGAAAAGATGAGAAAAAGGAAAATCAGGGAATACTTAGAAGAAGTGAAACTACCTAAAATTTCCCAAAATGACATTGAATCCTTAGAGGCCCCAATAACCCAGGAAGAGATATACAAAGCCTTCCGGGAAACACCGTGTGGGAAGAGCCCAGGCCCCGATGGCTTGCCGATCAAATATTACAAAACATTTAGAGAACTCTTGGTCCCAGAGATGTGTAACTATTTCAACAAAATAGGAGAGGAAGAGGAAATAAGAAAAGAATCTCTCTTGGCAAATATTTCTATTATCCCTAAAACGGGAAAAGATGGAACGTTGTGTTCCAGCTATCGTCCAATAGCATTGTTAAACGCAGACCTGAAAGTATACGCGAAAATATTAGCAACTAGGATAAAAAGTTTAATGCCGCAATTAATAAACTCAGATCAGGCGGGCTTTGTAGCAGGCAGAGAAGGAAGAGATAATAGTATAAGGACCCTGTTACTGCTACAACGAGATCCAAAAAAGAAACCCCCAGTCGTACTCATGTCCTTAGATGCCGAAAAAGCATTTGACAGAGTCGACTGGGGGTTTATGATGGAAACTTTACAAAATATAGGCCTGGGACCAAGGTTCATGAAATGGGTAAAGAACTTGTATAGCCACCCAACGGCAAGGGTGAAGGTCAATGGGAGTGTGTCATCTGTGTTCAACATGGAAAACGGAACCAGACAGGGGTGCCCGCTCTCACCTCTCCTATATGTAATAGCTTTGGAACCGTTGTTAGCAAAAATCCGGGAAAACCCGGGGATAGGAGGGGTGAGAGTGGGAGATGAAGAACATAAGGTGGCGGCGTATGCGGATGACATACTCCTATATTTGACCAAACCTAGAGTCTCTCTCCCCAATGTCATAAAGGAAATAAAAAGATATGGTGAACTTTCAAACTTTAAAATAAACCCGATAAAAACAGTAATCTTGAATCTGGGGTTGGGAAAAAAAGAAGTAGAAGAACTACAGAAAGAGTATCCATTTACATGGGAAAAAGAAGCTATAACGTACTTGGGTATAAAAATTACATCTACAGTTGAAAAACTCTACTCGGCCAACTTTGTCCCCTTAATTAACGATATTAACCAAGACCTGAAAAACCTAGCAAAAAAACATATTTCCTGGATAGGTAAGATTAATGCGTTTTAAAATGATGATATTACCGAAGATTACATACAAACTTCAAATGCTCCCAATAAAAATACCGCAAAGCTTCTTTAAAGTAATTAAAACAGTAATTTTAAAATATATATGGGCAGGTAAAAAGGCTAGATTAAGCTATTCATTGTTGAGCATGAAAAAAAAAGGAGGGGGGTTGGGGCTCCCCGATATAAAAAGATATTATTTTGCTGTAAACTTAGCCAGGTTGGCAGAATGGACAAACGCACACACAAAAAAAAAATGGGTACGAATGGAAGAAATATTAAGTGGGACACTATTAAATAGAAATGTATGGATACCACCGAAAATGAGGGAATTGAGCACGAACACACATAACATAACAAGGAACGTATTTAGGATATGGGACACAATATTTAGACGGGAAAAATGGGAGTATAACTCTCCATTAACCCCATTAGCAGGCACAAATTTTTTTCCACCAGGCAATGGAACACGTTTTGGAAAGCACCTAGGGGAGAAAAAATTAAAAGATATTGTTACACGGGGAAAAATTAAACTAAGACAAGAGATAAAAATAGGGGAAGGGGAACAAAGCATGAGCGAATGGGAGTATTTGCAGTTAAAACACTTTGTGAGCACACTACCACAACCAATTAGGGAAGATAAGATACTATACCCAATAGAAAAAATATGCAGCATGGACAAGCCCCTGACACACGGTATATCAAAGGTATACGGGATACTAACAGAACTCGAGACCCAGGAAGCATTGCCCTTTTTAGAAAAATGGGAAAGCGATATCGGTAAAAAAATTGATAAAACACAAATGATAGGTGCAGTATATAATCATGCCGCGGACATTACCACCATAGAAGCAAACTATAAATGTATGGTGCGATGGCACCTGACCCCATCAAGAATGAGTAAGATTTACCCAAGAAATTCAGAGCTATGTTGGAGAAACTGTAAACAAAAAGGAACAACGCTACATATATGGTGGGACTGCCCGAGAATACAGGAATATTGGAAAGAAATCCTGAAATATATTGTAGAAATAACAGGGGAGACGATTCTATGTAGCCCGCTGTCCTGTTTGTTCCACGGAACTGAAAAAACAAAAAAACAATATGGAACAACTCTGGTCCCAGTGTTGTTAAATGCAGCTAAGGCTCTGATCCCCAAAAACTGGCTACACCCAAAGAGGCCATCAATTAAAGAGTGGATAGAAAGGGTGGAATATATAGAAGAGATGGAGTACCTTGCCTGTAGAGAGATAGGAGAAGCGGACAAATACAGGGCGGTTTGGGAAAAATGGAAAGTGTTTAAATCCTCAGAAAAGTTCGCCCAGAGAATGACAGAAGCAGATAGCTGAGAAACCATAGAAGATTGCATGGCACACAGATCTGGGGGGGGGGGAGGGAAGGGGGGGGGGGGGGGAAAAAGGGGGGGATTAATTATGCTATGCTAGCAAGGAAGGCAGTTAGACCTGTTAAGCGGGAAAAGATTAACTTAACAGTTTAAAAAAGTTAAACCTGTAATGTTAAAAAAAAAAAAGAGCTTAAACATATGAAAAGGAAAAAAAAAAAAAAAAAAAAAATATAATAAAAAAAAAAAAAAAAAATCCACGAATGATGCGAAGCCGCAAGAGAGACGCTAAGGGCGGGCGAACCGTGAGCTAGTCTCTCGGCGATATGTGAGCAGAGTCTGACGTGAAAAAAAAAAGAAAAAAAAAAAAATACTTTTTGGACTTCAAGTAGGGAAGAGAATGGACAGGATAACATTAATATATATATATATATATATTTTTTTTTTTTTAAAGTGTATTTTGTGCGTGTACTCGAGAGAGGAGCCGGACTGCAGGAGTTGGGAGTAGGCAGGCCTCCCCCAGAGGCAATCTGCCACCTTTCTCCATGCCCCGGGTGGCAATGGTGGGTGTGTGAGGGGGTCCTCCCACACAGCCCGCCCTACCTGCTTCGCTTTGAAGCCCAACGGGGCAGAGGGACTCCCTATAAGGGAGTGAGAGGATCTAGCCCGCTCAACCAGCCCCGTTAGTCCTTCACCTCTCTTTTTAGAGACCGCATGGTCAAAGTGCATGCATGTTAACCCAATTTCGAGTGCGTGTAAGTGTGGTGGTTTTTGTGGGAGGGGGGTGGGCGTACTAAGCGCAGGCTTACCTCGCATAGCACACCCACCGGGAGCCGGGCTGAGACCACCAAACTTAATTCACATGTAGCTGAGACCGGTATCCGAACCCCTAGCTGCAGAGGTGAATGGCTTGTCAGCGCAGTGCCAATCGCGTTAAGCCACCGCAGCTCCCCTGGATAACATTAATATTACATCGTCAGCAAATAAGCTAATCTTGTGGACATGGGTTCCTATAGTAACACCAAATATTTTGGCATTAGATCTGATATGTTCAGCTAAAGGTTCCATCAAATTAAAGATCAGGGGGGATAATGGGCAGCCCTGTCGGATACCATTAGATATGTGGAACGGTTTAAACAAAAGGTTATGCCACGTACACACGATCATTTTTCGGCATGAAAAAAAACATTGTTTTAAAAAAAATTCATTTAAAATGATCGTGTGTGGGCTTCACATAATTTTTCGGGGTTCTGAAAAACGACAATTTTTTTTCCGAAAAAGGCTGCATTTTTTAACCACTTAAGCCCCGGACCTTTAGGCAGATAAATGCCCAGGCCAGGTTTTGCGATTCGGCACTGCGTCGCTTTAACAGACAATTGCGCGGTCGTGCTACGTGGCTCCCAAACAAAATTGGCGTCCTTTTTTCCCCACAAATAGAGCTTTCTTTTGGTGGTATTTGATCACCTCTGCGGTTTTTATTTTTTGCGCTATAAACAAAAATAGAGCGAAAATTTTGAAAAAAAATGCAATATTTTTTACTTTTTGCTATAATAAATATCCCCCAAAAACATATATAATTTTTTTTTTCCTCAGTTTAGGCCGATACGTATTCTTCTACCTATTTTTGGTAAAAAAAAATCGCAATAGGCGTTTATCGATTGGTTTGCGCAAAATTTATAGCGTTTACAAAATAGGGGATAGTTTTATTGCATTTTTATAAAAAAAAAAATTTTTACTACTAATGGCGGCGATCAGCGATTTTTTTCGTGACCGAGACATTATGGCGGACACTTCGGACAATTTTGACACATTTTTGGGACCATTGTCATTTTCACAGCAAAAAATGCATTTAAATTGCATTGTTTATTGTGAAAATGACAGTTGCAGTTTGGGAGTTAACCACAGGGGGCGCTGTAGGAGTTAGTGCTCACTTAGTGTGTGTTTACAACTGTAGGGGGGTGTGGCTGTAGGACTGATGTCATCGATCGAGTCTCCCTATATAAGGGATCACTCGATCGATGCAGCGCCATAGTGAAGCACGGGGAAGCCGTGTTTACATACGGCTCTCCCCGTTCTTCAGCTCCGGGGAGCGATCGCGACGGAGCGGCTATAAACGAATAGCCGCGCCGTCGTCCCGGATCGCTCCCCGCGGGAATCCGACCGCCGCATGTAGCGGGGGGGGGGGGGGTCCCGATCGGACCCCCCACCGGCTAGAAGGCAAGGACGTACCTGTACGCCCATTTGCCTGTACGTGCCATTCTGTGGACGTACATATACATGCGGCGGTCGGGAAGTGGTTAACGATGTTTTAAACAATGTCGATTTTTGGGTTGTAAAAAATGATCGTGTGTGGGCTAAAACGACGTTAAAAACCCACGCATGCTCAGAAGCAAGTTATGAGACGGGAGCGCTCGTTCTGGTAAAACTACCGTTCATAATGGAGTAAGCACATTCATCACGCTGTAACAGACAGAAAAGCGCGAATCGTCTTTTACTAACACGGAATCAGCTAAAGCAGCCCCAAGGGTGGCGTCATCCGCATGGAACTTCCCCTTCATAGTGCCGTCGTACGTGTTGTTCGTCACCGCGCTTTGCTAGAGCATTTTTAAAAAACTATGGTGTGTGGGCAATGTCGTTTTAATGATGAAGTTGGAAAAACTTTGTTTTTTCTACATGCCGAAAACGTCTAATTTTTTTTCATGCCGAAAAATGATCGTGTGTACGCGGCATAAGATGTAAAAACTTGTGCAGTGGGAGTCGTGTAGAGGGCTAGTATAGCTTTAAGAATAAGTCCCTCAAAGCCAAACTTTTGGAGTGTAAGCGATAAATAGGTCCAGTTAACCCTATCGAACGCTTTCTCTGCATCCAAAGAAAGGAGCAGAGAAGGCGTTTCGGTCAAATTCACACTGTGGATGACATTAATCAGTCTCCTGGTTGCATCAGAGGTCTGACGTCCTCTGGTGAATCCGGTTTGATCTTTGTGGATTAGCTCGGGAAGTATGTCGATAAGCCTATTCGCAATTAATTTGGCGTACTCTTTAAGATCTATATTAAGCAATGATATGGGTCAGAAGTTTGAAGGGGAGGTGAGCTCTTGGCCAGGTTTAGGAAGTGTAATCACAAGGGCAGACAACATTTCATTTGGAAATGAAGAGGAGGAGGCAGCATGGTTGTACAGTTCTTTCAAATGGGGCACTAGTAGGTTTTTGAATATTTTGCTTTCAATAGATTTTTATTTTTCCAAATATAGAATACAATTACAGTATGACCAAAGGCCGTGTCTACAACATCAAAACATTCAACAAATAAGGCAAAATGTCAGCAACAAGGCCTCAACCGACTTCATATTGCCCGATTGTAGGCTGATTAAAGGAAATATACGAGCTTGCTAACAGGGGAAGGGGAGGGAAAAAAAATGAATATAGTAGTCACTCGCTCAGGGGAGTCCTACCTGTCCTGGGCACCCCTAATGGGATCATTCTGTGCCCCGGCCAGGCCCCCCCCCCCAATCCACCCCTCCAATAAAAGCATACGTAAGAAAATTAGTGGGTTCGAATTTGACTTCACTGCACTTCTAGCTTGTACTTACGAATTCAATTAGGCCTATAGTGTTGCCAAATAGTTTTTTATAAAAAAACGAATATAAAACATTACCCGTAAGTCAAACAACTATCTTAAAAGGATAAGAGGTAGGAAAGAGAAAGAGAAGTGGGGGGAAGAGAAAAAGAAAGGGAAGGGAGCATGTGCCTAACTAGAGCTGGAGGATGCAGGTTGCCCAGGGTGTACCCCAGTATCTAGAGATAAACCACAGTGGGACGCCCATGGTTCCCATACAGCTTCAAATTTTTGTTTCGTGTTAGATAGGATGCTGGCCAGCTTTTCCTGCATCATGATCCACAAAATCTTGCGGTTTACTGCTTTAATGGAAACCCTGGGTTGTTTCCAAACCCTAGCGATGGTAATTTTAGCCCCGAGGAGCATAAATCGGATCAGCTTCTGATTGGGCTTGGCTATACCCGGAATCCGAGCGTTTAGGAGAGCAACAGATGCTGACCTGGGGACCGAGCATTTAGTGACTGTGTAGATGAGGTTAAAAATCTTCGTCCAGACTGGTCTAATTCGGGGGCATTCCCACCAGACATGCACCATCGAACCCAGGAGTTGGCATCCTCTAAAACAACTGGGATCTGATGATGGGTAGATGGCCGCAAGTCTGGCGGGAGTCATATACCACCTCATGAGAACTTTTAAGTTTGCTTCAATCAAGGAAGTATTTAAGATACCCTGAAATGAATCAAAGCAAGCCGCTTGCCAGGTCTCCAGGTCCCATTCAAGTTGGAGGTCGGCCTCCCATGCCATCATGTAGGAAGACTTCTCGGTCGGGCGAGTGAGGGAAGAGTAGATGACAGATATTCCTCCCCTTTGTCCCATGGCCTGCCCGCACCAGAGCTCGTAGTCTGTGAATTTGGGAGGTAGAGGTCTCTCCGTCCATAGAGTGTGTAGGAATTGTGATATCTGTCTGAATCTGAATTTTTCAGTGTCAGGGAGATCCAACTTGGTTAAACACTGGTCTAGGGTAAGAGGGCCCTTGGTTGTGAAATAGTGTCCTATGCGGTACAGGCCCTTGTCCAACCACCAACTGAAGGCCTTATTGTCCATTCCAGGTGGAAAATTTGGGTTTTGAAATACATTGGCTAGAGGTTGCGCTTTCGAAACCAGGGCTGGAAGGTGACGGATTCTATCCCAAAGGGCGTAAGATTGAGAGAGGGAGGGGGACAAAATGGGTGGTCTTCTCTTTTGGGGGCACCAAAGTAAGTAGATTAGGGAAATATGGGGGACAGCCTGTTTCTCTATATGGACCCAGTCCGGTTTATCAAATTTGGAGTAAACTACTGATAGTTGAGCCAGCCTGGCGGCTAAGAAGTACTTATATAGATGCGGTAATCCCAGCCCCCCTATTTTCCTATGGTTATATAGGGTGTTTTGGGGGATTCTGTAACCTGACTTGCCCCAGATGAATTTGAGTATTTTGCTTTGTAAAGACTGCAACTGGTCTTTTCTGATGGGGATGGGAAGGGAGCGAAATAGATATAAGATTCTAGGAAGCAAGGTCATCTTTATAGAGTTAATTCTGCCTAGCCAGGAAAGTTCATATTTGGCCCAGTTATTCATGTCTGCTGTAAGTTTTCGGTATAGGGGAGGATAATTGTTTGTGTATAGGGATTCTGTACGCGCTGTTAAGGAAATCCCTAGATATTTGATGGATGAGGGACACCATTCAAATTTGAATGACTGTTGGAGGAGGGATACTGTGGAAGGTGGGAGGGACACATTCAAGGCTTGTGATTTGGCATAATTAACCTGAAGCCCAGAGATTTTAGAGAATTCTGAAATTACCCTGTAGAGGTTTGGTAAAGAAGTAATGGGAGAGGTTAGAAATAATAGTAAATCATCGGCAAAGAGCCCACATTTATGAATTTGATCTCCGCATGATACACCCAAAATGTCAGGGTTCTGTCGGATAGCTATTGCCAGGGTTTCAATTGCCATTGCAAAAATGATTGGGGAGAGAGGGCATCCCTGTCTGGTACCCCTAGCTATGTCTATTGGGGAAGAATAGTACCCTTGGATTCGGATTAGGGCCTTGGGGTTGGAATAGAGAGCTTGTATCACCCCCAGGAATCTCGGGCCAAAGCCCCATCGCTCTAGTAGGGGGAGGAGATATTGCCAGGACACAGAATCAAAGGCCTTCTGCAGATCAAGTGCTAGGAGAAAGCCTTGTTGTTTCGGACCTCTGTCCCAGTTGGATTGCAAGATTGAGACAATGTCTACTGCCCTTCTCACTTGATCTGGGCCTTGTCGACCTGGGATAAACCCAACTTGGTCCTTGTGAATATATTTACCAATGAAAGAGGAGATGCGGACAGCTAGAATTTTTGTAAGAATTTTTAGGTCATTATTTATCAGGGATATGGGGCGGTAATTACAAACTTCTTCTAGATTTTTCTCCGGTTTTGGAATAACCGTAATGTATGCAGTATTCAGTTGTGTACCCAAGGGGGAGCCTTGAGTCTTGAAATTAAAAAAGTTTGTCATATGTGGGACTAGGGTATCTGCAAATGTTTTATAATAGGGGACTGATAGACCATCTGGGCCTGGGGCTGAACCCTTACGGAGGCCCTTGATTACTGTCGCCACCTCCTCAACCGAAAAAGGTGCTTCCAACCTGTCTCTATGTTCTGTGTCTAAGGATGGGATGGATAGGCTGTCCAGGAAATCGTCGATCGAGTCCCTGGGAAGCTGTGGAGGAGCACTATACAGGTTAGAATAGAATGTTTGAAATGCTTCCAGAATCTTTTTTGGATTGGCCGTAGGTTCTTGACCCGCTATGCGTATCTTGGGCAAGGAATGAAACCTTGTTTTAGGGGACAATTTGGTCGCTAACATCTGACCTATCTTTTCTTTTTGGGTGTAAAACTTATTGCCACTCCAGCGGAGAGATCTCTCCGCTTTTGTTGTGAGAACTAAATTAAGTTCTAGTCTCAGCTTGTCAATATTCTCTAGTAAGGCTAAAGACGGTTTCTTTTTGTGTTGTGCCCTTAGGGTCCTGTATGACCTCTCCAATCGCACAACGTCCGCTTCGTGTTCTCTTTTGATTCGTGTGGAGATCTGAATAATTTTACCTCTAATACAAGCTTTATGGGCTGCCCATAGGGTCTCTGCGGAGATATCCTCAACATTGTTAATTGTGAAATATTCTTGAAGAGCTTTATTGATTTCTGTTGTTGTGGTTGGATTGGAGAGAATGGACTCGTTTAGCCGCCAATGTCCACTCTTTGCCATACCGGCTATAGTGCGTATGGACATGATGACCATGGAGTGGTCAGACTGGATCGTGTCTCTGATTTGGGCCTTGATCACTGCCGGAAGGACAAATGAAGGAATTAAAATATGGTCAATCCTGGCATAGGTATTATGCGGGTGAGAGTAATGGGTGTAGTCTCTCTTTGAAGCATTAGACTCCCGCCAGACATCCGTCATCCCCCTGTCATGGAGTAATTTGGCAATTTTCAGGCTGACCCTAGTGGGTCTAGTAAGTTGGGCAGATGGAGGTTTGGATTTGTCCAAACCTTGGTCAAAAGCCACATTGGAATCCCCCCCCCCAAATGACTGTGCCTTCCATAAGGGGGGTTACAGTATCCAAGATTAGTTGGAAAAACTTGTCTTGCCCTTTGTTGGGAGAATAGTATGAGACCAGGGAGTAAAGATGACCCTCAATTTTGCCCTTAACCAATATAAACCTTCCCTCTGGGTCTTTGAAGTCAGAGAGATATTCAAAGTTACAGGATTTGGAGAGAAAAATTGCAACCCCTTTAGTTTTATTCTCAGCATTAGCCAAATAGAAAAGGGGAAAATGAGAGTGGACAAATTTGGGACTGTACCGCCCAGGAAAGTGGGTCTCTTGTATCATTAAGATGTCAAGTCCGAGCGCTTTGTAACTATTAAAGATCTTTCGCCTTTTGACGGGGGAGTTCAGGCCCTGAACATTATGTGTGGCTATTTTGAGGGAGCTCTGTACGTGATCAGCCATGGGGATCCGAAAAGTCACTGTGTCTGTCTCCACCTCCACTCACCCTTAGATGTCTTCCGCTCTCCCAAACCTGCCAGCTGTCAGGATGGACATCAGGCAGCCAGGTGAACACCCTTTGTTCGTAGGTAATGCAAGCTGTAAAATATTGAAAGGTTAGGCACATGTGGGAAAGGCAAGGAACAGAAAAGGAAAGAACAGAATCGAAAGAGAAAAAGAGATGAAAGGAAGGTCTCCCAATCCAACTAAAGGAGAATAGGTAAAAAAAGCGAAAATACATTCTCGGGGGGGGGGGGGGGTTGGGAGACGCCCTCGAGAACTTCTACCAAGGTAGAACAAGTCAAGCTTGCTCCAGGAGGGAACAAGCGACCTCGCCCCCAGAGACCTTCTGGAGTCTGAGGGAAAGGCGGAGGTACATGGGGCCCACCCCAGCCAGGGCGCCCCTGAAAAAATGCATGAAACAATTTTCAAAAACAGTAACTGGAAGGAATCAAGTAAGTCAAGACCCAGTTCGGTCGGATCTAGGTCCGACCCGAAAGTCCCCCCGTCCTCCGCTCTGAGGGAATCGAGGAGGGAGGGACCGCAAAATCAAGGTGGGGACACCCCCCTGCAAAAAAAAAAAAAAAAGAGGGGGCCGATCTTTTAAGGAAGTGAAGTAACGGTGTAATAGCAAGTGTCCAAGAAATTGTTAAGCTGATCAGAGAAAGTCTAATCCTCATGCTTAGGTCCATCCGAGATCCTCTAAAGTTCAAGGTGAATATGACCAATGTGTCAACCAAGGTCAGATGGGTCTGCCGTCTCTAGCCTTCTTGGACTTTGACCTGGTCCAGAGCAGGGATTGAGGACTGGTGGGGGTCGGTCTCTTGGAAGTATTTGGAATACTATGAGAAGTATCCATGGCGGGTTCTTGCGATATGAGCTTAAGGCGTAGAAGTAATCTTTCACCATCAGGGAAAGTGGAGAAGGAGTAATTCTTCCCTTTTTCTGAGAACTTGACCGCAAAGGGGAATGCCCATTTATATTTTATATCCTTTTGGGCCAGGACTAGAAGTAGCGGTTTCAATGACCGCCTTCGCTGCATTGTGGAGGGAGAAAGGTCTGCGTATATTTGGACGGGATGACCTTGACACAAAACATTGGGCACAGAACGTGCTAGTCTCATGACTTCATCCTTTACTGCGTAAAAGTGAGGTTTGGCGATGATGTCCCGTGGTAAGCCGTCCTTTCTGGGTGGCCCCAGGGCTCTGTGGGCTCTGTCAAGCTCTAGGCGGTTTTGAGGAATGTTAGGGATCAGACCCTGGATCACATTTTGTACCGCTGCTGGAATGTCAGTGATGGATTCAGGCAGACCTCTGATCCGGATATTATACCTCCTGGATCTGTTCTCCAATTCGTCGATCCTGGAAAGGGCCACATCCAATTGCTCCTGTACTGTTTGGATATGCTCTGAGTTCTGGTTTGTGGCTGCCACAGTTTGATCAAGCTTGTTTTCTATAGCTTCAATTCTGGTGCCCAAATTCTGAAAATCTGCTTTTAATTCTCCTGTTATCTTGGTAGCAGTTTGAGAAAGTCCCCTATCCAGAAGTTCAGCCAGTGCCTGATATAAATCAGTCACTGAGAATGCAGAGGCTGCAGTCAGGGGGCTGACAGAGAATTGAGCAGCCTGATTTCCTATGTTAGGTCCCATGAGGGGAATTGCAAAGTCCTCCATATTACAGCCTACCAGGGGTTCTGCAGAATTTATTGAGGGGGGTATATCTTGCTGATTATTCACTTGAACCAGGGGGTTAAAAAGTAGGGGAGCCGCTTCTGAAAGATTCCTTCCCTCAGGCATCTCCTCAGCTCTGCTCTTGTGAGGTGCAGCAGCAGCAGCCATCTTGGATTTCTGCCGTTTTTTGCAGTGTTTTTAAACAGCAAAATAACAGCTTTAATGTGTCCCTTTAATTAATCCAAGTATATAGAGGGGTGCCCTGGTGTCTGGGGGTGCTGTGTGTAGCGGTGGCACGACTTCCAGACTGTTTTTGGCTTACTTACAGGCACCGCTGGACTGGGGTGGTGAGGAGCTCCCAGGTCAAGCCATCCTCTGGGCTCCTCACATGCGCCTCCTCGGTTTTTGAATATTTTGATGTATTCACCAGTGAACCCGTCTGGGCCAGGGGCTTTGGACATGGGCAAAGAATCTATGGTATTCAATATTTCAGTGTCTGTGAAGGGAGTGTTTAACTGCTTAAAGCGGAGTTCCACCCACAATTTCACTTTTTAAATATAAATACACCTGTAATACACAAGCTTAATGTATTCTAGTAAAGTTAGTCTGTAAACTAAGGTCCGTTTTGTTAGGTTGTTACAGCATTTAGATAGTTTATAATCTAGAAATAGACCGTGGCCATCTTAAGTGTGGGCATCATGAAGCCAGACTGTATGACTTCCTGGATTTCAGCTTTGCATATCTCGCACATGCTCAGTGCACAAGCAATGTAATAGGTTTCAGTCAGGTTTGCAAGGACTACTGGGAAACATGATGCCTATCCCAGAAACCCTTGCAAATAGCCTAGGCAAATAAGGAGGAGGAATTAATGAAGGACTACAAAATAAAGGTATTTACAAGCAACAAATTAAATAAAAATTGTCCATTCTGAACACTATGAGATTAGAGCATGCAGCACAGACAAACATAAAAAAATGGGTGGAACTCCACTTTAAGATGGTCCTCCGACAGTTTTGGTAGTTTAACATGAGCAAGGAAAGATTGTATCTCTTCACTAGAAGGTTGGTGAGTGTCACCATCCTTACTAAGGTTGTATAAATCGCTATAATATGAGCTAACTGCGTCAGCAATGGCCTGGGGGTTAATGAGTTTATCCCGGGAAGTTGGGTGATAAAGATGGGCAATTCTAGATTTTTGTCTATGGCCTATGGCCCTTGATACGATTCGCCATTACTTTCCCCGCTTTGTTACTTGTGATGTACGAGTTGGCTTTTAATTTTGTCTGAACTCATAAGACTCCAAGAGCAGGGAGCGTAGATCATGTCTCAGTTTAAAAAGTTGGGATTGAAGAGTAGATGAGAGGTTAGCCTTATTTTTAACCACTTAAGACCCGGACCAAAATGCAGGTTAAGGAGCTTGCCCCTTTTTGCGATTCGGCACTGCGTCGATTTAAATGACAATTGCGCGGTCGTGGGACGTGGCTCCCAAACAAAATTGGTGTCCTTTTTCTCCCACAAATAGAGCTTTCTTTTGGTGGCATTTGATCACCTCTGTGGTTTTTATTTTTTGCGCTATAAACAAAAAATAGAGCGACAATTTTGAAAAAAAATCAATATTTTTTACTATTTGCTATAATAAATATCCCCCAAAAATATATAAAAAAAAAATGTTTTCCTCAGTTTAGGCCGATACGTATTCTTCTACCTATTTTTGGTAAAAAAAAAAAAAAAGCAATAAGCGTTTATTGATTGGTTTGCTCAAAATTTATAGTGTTTACAAAATAGGGGATAGTTTTATTGCATTTTTATTAATCATTTTTTTTTATTTCTAATGGCGGCTATATGGGGTTGTGGGAGAGGTCCCGCATCTTTGGGTGTGATAGCCCCCGTCGTTTGGATACCGTTTTCTTTTGTCGATTCATTGATGACCTCGACCTTGTGACATCTGATGGGGACACTGACCTCCAGGTGTGGCTTGAGTTTCTTAACCACAATTCCATGAACCTCCAGTTCACAGGAAAACTCAGCTTTGTCTCTATGGATTTCCTGGATATCAACCTTACAATTGATAATGGCATGGTTACCACCAGCATCTATAAGAAACCTACAGCGGGGAACGCACTCTTGAGGACAGATTCAGGCCATCCGAGTCACATGGTTCGTGGTGTCCCTTATGGACAATTCCTTAAGCTTAAGCGCCTATGCAGTGAAACTGCAGATTTCACTGTTGAGGCAGCCAACATGACACAGAGCTTCATCGATAGAGGCTATCATCCAAGAGCGGTTCAGAGAGCTCTAGCATCTGCTTGTAGTATCCCTAGAGAGGCATTATTACAGGTCCACACAAAAAAGGACAATCACAAAACAGACATGTCCTTTAATAGGGTTCCGGTGTTTTCTACCCCTTATAGTCTTGAATCAAACAAAATTAATTTAACTATTAGAAATATCTTCCCATTTTATTAAATGATTATGAAATGATTCAATATACCAAGACATTCTATCTAAGGGCATTAAAACTGAATCCCGGAGAGTCCCTACACTGGGCCGTCATCTTTCACCGGGTCTTTTCCTTAGTAAACCCCGGGCATCTAATTGGTTGCAGTTTAGGGGCACTTGCAAGCAGGGCCGGTGCTAGGCAATTTGGCGCCCTAGGCAATACCAGTTATGTGCGCCCCCCCCCCCAAAAAAAAGAACGTCCCTCCTTGGTGTCGCTGAAATAAAACAAAGTATCTTCATTTGTGGTTTCACTGGAAGGACGAATGTCCTTCTCTCTGTGTTGTGAAGAGAAAAATTGTCCCTGGTGGGTGGTAGGAAACTGACAGGGGTGCATGGTAGGGAGGTGACAGGGAGGATGGAGATGACAGTGGTGGGTGGTAGGAAGGTGACAGGGAGGATGGAGATGACAGGGGTGGGTGGTAGGAGGGCGACAGGGAGGATGGAGATGACAGGGGTGGGTGGTAGGGAGGTGACAGAGAGGATGGAGATGACAGGGGTGGGTGGTAGGGAGGTGACAGGGAGGATGGAGATGACAGGGTGGGTGGTAGGGAGGTGACAGGGAGGATGGAGATGACAGGGGTGGGTGGTAGGAAGGTGACAGGGAGGATGGAGATGACTGGGGTGGGTGGTAGGGAGGCGACAGGGAGGATGGAGATGACAGGGGTGGGTGGAAGGGAGGTGACAGAGAGGATGGAGATGACAGGGGTGGGTGGTAGGGAGGTGACAGGGAGGATGGAGATGACTGGGGTGGGTGGTAGGAAGGTGACAGGGAGGATGGAGATTACAGGGGTGGGTGGTAGGAAGGTGACAGGGAGGATGGAGATGACAGGGGTGGGTGGTAGGAAGGTGACAGAGAGGATGGAGATGACAGGGGTGGGTGGTAGGGAGGTGACAGAGAGGATGGAGATGACTGGGGTGGGTGGTAGGAAGGTGACAGGGAGGATGGAGATGACAGGGGTGGGTGGTAGGGAGGCGACAGGGAGGATGGAGATGACAGGGGTGGGTGGTAGGGAGGCAACAGGGAGGATGGAGATGCCAGGGGTGGGCGGTAGGGAGGCGACAGGGAGGATGGAGATGACAGGGGTGGGTGGTAGGAAGGTGACAGGGAGGATGGAGATGACAGGGGTGGGTGGCAGGAAGGTGACAGAGAGGATGGAGATGACAGGGGTGGGTGGTAGGGAGGTGACAGGGAGGATGGAGATGACAGGGGTGGGCGGTAGGAAGTGACAGGGAGGTGACAGGAAGGATGGAGATGACAGGGAGGTGACAGGAAGGATGGAGATGACAGGGAGGTGACAGGAAGGATGGAGATGACAGGGGTGGGTGGTAGGGAGGATGGAGATGACAGGGGTGGGTGGTAGGGAGGCGACAGGGAGGATGGAGATGACAGGGGTGGGTGGTAGGAAGGTGACAGGGAGGATGGAGATGACAGGGGTGGGTGGTAGGGAGGCGACAGGGAGGATGGAGATGACAGGGGTGGGTGGTAGGGAGGCGACAGGGAGGATGGGAATTCCAGGGGTGGGTGGTAGGGAGGCGACAGGGAGGATGGAGATGACAGGGGTGGGTGGTAGGAAGGTGACAGGGAGGATGGAGATGACAGGGGTGGGTGGTAGGGAGGTGACAGGGAGGATGGAGATGACAGGGGTGGGTGGTAGGGAGGTGACAGGGAGGATGGAGATGACAGGGGTGGGTGGTAGGGAGGTGACAGGGAGGATGGAGATGACAGGGGTGGGTGGTAGGAAGGTGACAGAGAGGATGGAGATGACAGGGGTGGGTGGTAGGAAGGTGACAGGGAGGATGGAGATGACAGGGGTGGGTGGTAGGGAGGTGACAGGGAGGATGGAGATGACAGGGGTGGGTGGTAGGGAGGTGACAGGGAGGATGGAGATGAAAGGGGTGGGTGGTAGGGAGGTGACAGGGAGGATGGAGATGACAGGGGTGGGTGGTAGGAAGGTGACATAGAGGATGGAGATGACAGGGGTGGGTGGTAGGAAGGTGACAGGGAGGATGGAGATGACAGGGGTGGGTGGTAGGGAGGTGACAGGGAGGATGGAGATGACTGGGGTGGGTGGTAGGAAGGTGACAGGGAGGATGGAGATGACAGGGGTGGGTGGTAGGGAGGTGACAGGGATGATGGAGATTACAGGGGTGGGTGGTAAGGAGGTGACATGGAGGATGGAGATGACAGGGGTGGGTGGTAGGGAGGTGACAGGGAGGATGGAGATGACAGGGGTGGGCGGTAGGAAGTGACAGGGAGGTGACAGGAAGGATGGAGATGACAGGGAGGTGACAGGAAGGATGGAGATGACAGGGAGGTGACAGGAAGGATGGAGATGACTGGAAGGTGACAGGAAGGATGGAGATGACAGGGAGGTGACAGGAAGGATGGAGATGACAGGGAGGCGACAGGGAGGATGGAGATGACAGGGGTGGGTGGTAGGGAGGCGACAGGGAGGATGGAGATGCCAGGGGTGGGTGGTAGGGAGGCGACAGGGAGGATGGAGATGACAGGGGTGGGTGGTAGGAAGGTGACAGGGAGGATGGAGATGACAGGGGTGGGTGGCAGGAAGGTGACAGAGAGGATGGAGATGACAGGGGTGGGTGGTAGGGAGGTGACAGGGAGGATGGAGATGACAGGGGTGGGTGGTAGGGAGGTGACAGGGAGGATGGATATTACAGGGGTGGGTGGTAGGGAGGTGACAGGGAGGATGGAGATGACAGGGGTGGGTGGTAGGAAGGTGACAGAGAGGATGGAGATGACAGGGGTGGGTGGTAGGAAGGTGACAGGGAGGATGGAGATGACAGGGGTGGGTGGTAGGGAGGTGACAGGGAGGATGGAGATGACAGGGGTGGGTGGTAGGGAGGTGACAGGGAGGATGGAGATGACAGGGGTGGGTGGTAGGGAGGTGACAGGGAGGATGGAGATGACAGGGGTGGGTGGTAGGGAGGTGACAGGGAGGATGGAGATGACAGGGGTGGGTGGTAGGGAGGTGACAGGGAGGATGGAGATGACAGGGGTGGGTGGTAGGGAGGTGACAGGGAGGATGGAGATGACAGGGGTGGGTGGTAGGAAGGTGACAGGGAGGATGGAGATGACAGGGGTGGGTGGTAGGGAGGTGACAGGGAGGATGGAGATGACTGGGGTGGGTGGTAGGAAGGTGACAGGGAGGATGGAGATGACAGGGGTGGGTGGTAGGGAGGTGACAGGGAGGATGGAGATGACAGGGGTGGGCGGTAGGAAGTGACAGGGAGGTGACAGGAAGGATGGAGATGACAGGGAGGTGACAGGAAGGATGGAGATGACAGGGAGGTGACAGGAAGGATGGAGATGACAGGGAGGTGACAGGAAGGATGGAGATGACAGGGGTGGGTGGTAGGGAGGATGGAGATGACAGGGGTGGGTGGTAGGAAGGTGACAGGGAGGATGGAGATGACAGGGGTGGGTGGTAGGAAGGTGACAGGGAGGATGGAGATGACAGGGGTGGGTGGTAGGGAGGCGACAGGGAGGATGGAGATGACAGGGGTGGGTGGTAGGGAGGCGACAGGGAGGATGGAGATTCCAGGGGTGGGTGGTAGGGAGGCGACAGGGAGGATGGAGATGACAGGGGTGGGTGGTAGGAAGGTGAAAGGGAGGATGGAGATGACAGGGGTAAGTGACAGGGAGGTGACAGGAAGGATGGAGATGACAGGGAGGTGACAGGAAGGATGGAGATGACAGGGAGGTGACAGGAAGGATGGAGATGACAGGGAGGTGACAGGAAGGATGGAGATGACTGGGAGGTGACAGGAAGGATGGAGATGACAGGGAGGTGACAGGAAGGATGGAGATGACAGGGGTGGGTGGTAGGAAGGTGAAAGGGAGGATGGAAATGACAGGGGTAAGTGACAGGGAGGTGACAGGAAGGATGGAGATGACAGGGAGGTGACAGGAAAAATGGAGATGAGAGGGAGGTGACAGGAAGGATGGAGATGACTGGGAGGTGACAGGAAGGATGGAGATGACAGGGAGGTGACAGGAAGGATGGAGATGAGAGGGAGGTGACAGGAAGGATGGAGATGACTGGGAGGTGACAGGAAGGATGGAGATGACAGGGAGGTGACAGGAAGGATGGAGATGACAGGGAGGTGACAGGAAGGATGGAGATGACAGGGGTGGGTGGTAGGAAGGTGAAAGGGAGGATGGAGATGACAGGGGTAAGTGACAGGGAGGTGACAGGAAGGATGGAGATGAGAGGGAGGTGACAGGAAGGATGGAGATGAGAGGGAGGTGACAGGAAGGATGGAGATGACTGGGAGGTGACAGGAAGGATGGAGATCACAGGGAGGTGACAGGAAGGATGGAGATGACTGGGAGGTGACAGGAAGGATGGAGATGACAGGGAGGTGACAGGAAGGATGGAGATGACAGGGAGGTGACAGGAAGGATGGAGATGACAGGGAGGTGACAGGAAGGATGGAGATGACTGGGAGGTGACAGGAAGGATGGAGATGACAGGGAGGTGACAGGAAGGATGGAGATGACAGGGAGGTGACAGGAAGGATGGAGATGACAGGGAGGTGACAGGAAGGATGGAGATGACAGGGAGGTGACAGGAAGGATGGAGATGACAGGGAGGTGACAGGAAGGATGGAGATGACTGGGAGGTGACAGGAAGGATGGAGATGACAGGGAGGTGACAGGAAGGATGGAGATGACAGGGAGGTGACAGGAAGGATGGAGATGACAGGGAGGTGACAGGAAGGATGGAGATGACAGGGGTGGGTGGGCGGTAGGAAGTGACAGGGAGGTGATAAAATGTATGACAGGCCTTGGAGGTGGGATGGTGGAATGCCAGAAACAGGGGGATGACGAGGAGCATGATGATGACAGGAGGTCTGTGTGTGAGGTCAGCAGGGATGTTCGGGGCACCCTCGATCAGGCAGTGACGTCACAGGATGTCGGGCAGCGCCGCGGACTGTCATCACAGTACCTCTCTGATAATCGCTGTTCTGGCAGGTGACAGGTCTTCCACACTACGGCCGTCCGGTCCATCCAGGAGGAGAGAAGGTCAAGGAGCTGCTCAGCGACAGCGGCAGTCATTATCCGCGCTCTGCACAGCACATGGTAGGAGATCCGCAGAGCGGGAGAAGGGGAGCCTGGGAGGAGCCGGGGGAGAGGGAGCACATGGATCCACCCACTGACTGGATGCTCGAGGTTGTGACAAGCTCACAGCGCCTCCTCTCCGTCCACAGGACTGCGCAGCGGTAACGACTACTACTGTGGGGGAACCAGTGGCCGTGGCTGCGCTCTAGGCGGCAGTGCGCTCCAAGCGGCTGCCTGATTCGCCTAGTGGTAGCGCCGGCCCTGCTTGCAAGTGTGGCATCTCTGGATGCAATTATTGCAAACATATCAAAACTGGGCAGGTTGTACAGGCTAGCATTAACAACAAGCAGTTTGATATATTGCAATTCATGAATTGTAACACAACGTTCTGTGCACCACAAAGATGTATCATGCCTCTCTATTCAGGGGATCGAAAAAATCAGTACCCCCGCTAGAGGAGGAGACAGGTTCTTGATACTGTGCAGGTGTGAGGTGTTTTGGATTTTCTCGTTACATACGAGAATTCCTGACGGCTTGAATTTCGAATGGGATGTTTCCCATTTTTACTATTAGCCCTCACTGCCTACCCAGCATTCCTGAACCAACAGTTTTTTGCACCTACAGTATATATCCATATATATGTGTGTGTGTTGCTCTTTTGTACATTTATGATTTTGAATTTCTTTGGGATATCTCGGTTAGAGAGTTTTTTTATGTGGCATTGCCTTTGTTATAGGCATTGTTCGTGTCTCTTTTGATCATCCGTGATTCCCATTTAAATATATATATATATATATATATATATATATATATATATATATATATATATGTGTGTAGACATATGTACACTCGAGCATTCACATAACACATATATATGTATATATCCACATACGTTATATTCAATCATAGCTGTACATATATCTTTTTTTTTTTTATGTCGGCTATACATATGTCATTTAGCCTAAGAGACCTGCTGTTCATATGGGTTTTTATTTATTTAAATTATTTTTCCTCTTTTTTTTTTGAGTTGATTGATTAAATTTTGATATATCCACATTTTATATGCTTTTGAGGATTTACATTTATTTACCCATATTCGCACAATTTTTTAATTTGGGCGATGTCTATTGCATTTAATTGTATTGTTTATGTTCAGTATTCATGTCTTTATGTGCCAATGGTTATAATATACCTAGTATTTGCTTTAACCGTATATACGTGTGGATTGGATAGGTCTATATGATCTAGTAAACACCCTGGCATTTTCTATACCAGTACCACTAACATCAATCATCATCACGTTTTCATGATTTTATTAGTATATATATATATATATATATATATATATATATATATATATATATATATATATATATATATAATTTTGGCACTTAATTATTTATATTTAGACACATTTACATTTGCATTTTTTATTCCAATTCACACATTTTGCACGATGAGTCTAGAGTTCTAGACTTTCGGATTTTTTTGGATGGAGGCTATGGCTAAGGCCCTGTACACACGATCAGTCCAAACTGATGAAAACGGACTGAAGGTCCATTTCATCGGTCCAAACCGACCGTGTGTGGGCCCCATCAGTCAGTTATCCTTCGGTCCAAAAATTTAGAACTTGCTTTAAAATTGAACTGATGGACTGATAACCGATAGGTCAAAACCGATGGTTAGTACGTAAAACCATTGGTTCAAAACCCACGCATGCTCAGAATCAAGTCGACACATGCTTGGAAGCATTGAACTTCGTTTTTTTCAGCACGTCGTTGTGTTTTACGTCACCGCGTTGGACTCGATCGGGTTTTGAACTGATGGTTTGTAGGCACATCAGACCATCAGTCAGCTTCATCGGGTAACCGATGAAACAGACCTTCAGTCCGTTTTCATCAGTTTGGACTGATCGTGTGTACAGGGCCTTAGTGTGTATGTATCCTTTAGCCTACCGTTGTGACTATTTATTCACCATTTATTAATCACACACAGTCAAAAAAAAATCTTTCCACTTTTATCCCATTTAATTTTATATATGACATATACATGCCATTATATATATATATATATATATATATATATATATATATATATATATATATATGTGTTTACACATATTATATGTTTCACTAATTTTAATTCCCATTTTACTGCATGTCTCTTATATATATTGATGCACATTTTGGATATTTTGATTTAATCCCTATTCGGGGTCTGAAAGTTTTTTTTCACCACATATTTGTATCTTTTATTAGGTGGCTTATTAATCAATTATGAGCTACCATAATTATCCACACCCTTGGGTTCTGGTCATTTGACTCATCATGAGTGGTATATAATAGAAATGTTTTTGTGTGTTCAGTAGCTATGATTAAACACAAAGACCCGGATTCACGTAGCACTTACGCCGACGTATCTCGAGATACGCCGCGTAAGTCTATTTATGCGCCGTCGTATCTATGCGCCTGACTTTGAAAGCAAGATACGCCTGAAACTAGGCTTCATCCGACCGATGTAAGTTCCCTACGCCGTCGTATCGTGGGCGCATATTTACGCTGGCCGCAAGGGGCGCTCCCATTGATTTACGATTCGAATATGCAAATGAGTGAGATACGCCGATTCACAAACGTACTTGCGCCCGGCGCATTAATAAACGCGGTTTACTTAAGTCGTACGTCCGGCGTAAAGCCTCATATAGCGGGTGTAAGTCAGCAGCAACAATGCAAATGGCTGCACCAGGGAACACAGCCATCGTTTTTTACGTCGTTTACGTAGTACGTGAATAGGGCTGGGCGTATTTTACGTTCACGTCGTAGGCAGTGATTCGACGTATCTTAGGCGTTCGTTCCGACGTGATTCTGAGCATGCGCACTGGGACACGTCCATGAGCCGGCGCATGCGCCGTTCGTTATTCGTATCTTGATGGCGCTCGGCCCTTCATTTACATGGGGTCACGCCTCATTAGCATGGCTCACGCCCACTGCCACTTACGACGAGTTGCGCCAAGGGAAACCAGCGTAGATTTAGGAGCAAGTGCTTGGTGTGCTGTGACATGTAGTGCTGTTTTTCTATTTGGATTTACAATAAAGGCAATTTTTATTCGGAGTGCGGCTGTCCAGAAGAATCATTTTTTTTGTTTTGCAATTATGGCGGACACATCAGACAATTTTGACACATTTTTGGGACCATTGTCAATTTCACAGCAAAAAGTGCTATAAAAAAGCACTGATTACTGTAAAAATGGCAATTGCAGTTTAGGAGTTAACCACTAGGGGGCACTGTAGGGGTTAAGTGTGACTTCATATGTGTTTCTAACTGTAGGGGGGCAGGGCTGGACGTGTGACGTCAATGATCGTCTTTCCCTACATCAGGGAACAGACGATCACTGACACTGCCACAATGAAGAACAGGGACGGTATGTTTACACACACCTCTCCCCGTTCTTCAGCTCCGGTGACTGACCGCGGTACACTGGCGGCGATCAGGTCCGCGGGTGCGGTCATGGAGCTTTGGACTGTATATCGTCGGTAGGCAGATCAAGAGTTCTGAATTTACCCTGCATTTCTGTTCATGTACTTGAACTAGAGCTGTAAGAATTCTACTCTAAACCTGTCAAATGTTTCCTGAAGCTAATACACATTACTTCAGTATTTGGAAGAAAAGATTAAACAATTAACCTGTGTTTAGCGCATGCAGAGACTCATTAGTCAAAACATAAAACAAGAAAGAAACAATCAAAAAGCCTGATTATTTTTTTTTACTAGAATATTCTATTTTATTTTTCATATGTGTGTAGCGCCTGGTTACTTCAAAGTATCTGTGCTATTTAAATTAGGAGGGGGATCCGAGTGTAGTTAAACTCTGATCTGGTTAAAATGTGTGAATTGGTCTCTGTCTCAGCTTGCCTGTGCTGTGGGCTCATTCTGTTGTGCTGGGGTGTTCTTCCCACCCCTGTGCAGTAGATGGCAGCAGTGGAGTCAAGGTTTGGGTGCTCTTCCCCAGCAGCCAATCAGGAGGGTTGGGCCTTGCTGTGCATGCTGGGGAGGATATTTATGGGGCAGACGCCATTGCTTCTTTGTCTTCTCCGTCCAGTGTGGCACCCACCTTTAGGGTGACCACATCACGGCGCCCCAGCGTTATGGCCTACCTGGTTCCAGGACCATGTTGGTCCGGAACATTTGAGCAGCGACGGGGACCCAGTGATCGACTGGGTTCCCACCTCTGAGGATCCCAAGCGGTACAGCTGTTCGGTGGGGAGTCCGTCTGAGGAGCGCCAATGAGAGGCTGGCGGTCCAGAAGGATTTCGACAAACCACCGGGGATCAAGGTAGCCGGACACTGAAGGATTGATCACCTGTCAGTCGATACCTGGGCGACATTAAGAAGGAGATCCAGGCGTAATTCACCTAAGGAGGATTACCTCCGTAACTGCAATCAGAGAGGGCCTGTGGCAGAGGTGTCTCCCTGACATTCATATCAGGAGGGCCTGTGGCAGAGACTTTATCCTGCAAAGGTTCGAGCGATACTCTGGCTGCCAGGTCAGTGGGAGAGGCCTGCCAGGCACGCTATTCCCACTCAAGCAGGAGTGGCGCAGAGAAGTGTTACACTTGGGAGCAGGACTGTTTCCCTATTGCTACTCCTGAATTTGCTATTCCCCTTTCTTTCTTCAACTCTACTTTCCTCACCACAAGTTTATTTGTTTTTACCCGGCTGGGTAATAAAGAGCACAGAAAAGACACTTGTTGCCGACATTTCTTTTACTACTGCTATATGCACCATTCACCCCTAGGAATTCGGAAGAGCCACAAGGTAAATGTGCCACCCCAAACAAACCAGCAGCTCCTCCGTGGGTAGTGCTACACGTGTAAATGACCTGCAAGAAAGAAAACCAACATATATAGATTTCACATAAAACAAGTATCTGATCTAAGAATGTGCCAGCCCCTCACTATAAAAGTCAGGGTTATCAGGGATTTTGTCAATATGTTGAAGAACTGGAGTAGATAGGGTGAGCTAACAATGTGTTTTCAGAGTAAGATACTTCCTGCTATACTGTGCTATACACTGTGCTGTATTGTGCTACCAGTGGTGGCTGGTGTTCAAAATCTTTTTGGGGTGTGCAAACAAACTGAAAAAAAAAAAACATCAATTGCAGTCACTGTGCCCATCAAACACAGCTACTGTGCCCATCAATTGCCGCCACTGTGCCCATCAAGTGCAGCTACTGTGCCCATCAAGAGCAGCCACTGTGCCCATCAAGAGCAGCCACTGTGCCCATCAAACACAGCCACTGTGCCAAACGCAGCCACTGTGCCATCAATTGCCGGCGCTGTGCCATCAAACGCAGCCACTGTGCCCATCAAACGCAGCCACTGTGCCATCGATTGCCGCCACTGTGCCATCAAATGCAGCCACTGTGCCCATCAATTGCAGCCACTGTGCCCATAAATTGACACTACTGTGTCCATCAAACGCAGCCACTGTGCCATCAATTGCCGACACTGTGCCATCAAATGCAGCTACTGAACCCATCAATTGCTGCCAGTGTGCTCATTAATTGCCGCTACTGTGCCACTGTGCAGCCACGGTGCCCATCAAACATAGACACTGTGTCCATAAATTGCCACCAGTGTGCCCATCAATTGCTGGTACTGTGCCCATGAAACGCAGCCACTGTGCCATCAAATGCAGCCACTGTACCATCAAACGCAGATACTGAACCCATCAATTGCTGACAGTGTGCCCATCAATTGCCGGTTGGTGAGGTTGAAAAAAGACATAAGTCCATCAAGTCCACCCACGTGTGTGATTATATGTCAGTATTGTATTGTATATCCCTGTATGTTGTGGTCATTTAGGTGCTTAGCTAATAGTTTTTTTAAACTATTGATGCTCCCCACTGAAACCACCACCTGTGGAAGGGAATTCCACATCCTTCCCGCTCTTACAGTAAAGAACCCTCTACGCAGTTTAGGTGAAACCTCTTTTCTTCTAATTTTAATAAGTGGCCACGTGTCTTATTAAACTCCCTTCCACAGAAATGTTTTATCCCTATTGTGGGATCACCAGTACGGTATTTGTAAATTAAAATCATATCCCCTCTCCAGCGTCTCTTCTCCACAAGTGTTACATAAAAAGATATAATAAAATCAGCCCTCAAAATTTCCACTCGCCTGCTAGCATTTAGATAAAAAAGAGGATCACCGCTCCAGGTGGGTCGCTATGTGAAGTAGACTGACTCAGGATACCGTGGGTGCTGGCAATGCACTGACCATGCATGAGATACGAAGAGAGGAAATGGATAGCCGCACTCCAATAACCAAAAAGGTTGTCTTTTTATTTAAACGAACAGCAAATGCATCACTTCACAAGGTCACAGCAAAGGAACAGGGGAACAGCCGACGCGTTTCGCACTGAGCTAGTGCTTAATCATGGCTTTGCTGTGACCTTGTGAAGTGATGCATTTGCTGTTCGTTTGAATAAAAAGACAACCTTTTTGGTTATTGGAGTGCGGCTATCCATTTCCTCTCTTCGTATCGCCTGCTAGCATTTGGCGAGTGGATTTAAGCTGGGGGCGAGTGATAACCGTTCTGCATGACCAACAGTCCAATCTGTGCCTACACTTAGAGCCACGCTGCGATTGGCGGCCAAAGAGGAAAGGTGCGTGCCCAGGAAAAGTAGTCGGGTGAGGCGCACACATGCAGAGCAGTACACAGGTGCTCTCCTTACAATTCTCGTTAAGCCATGGGACCTGATAGTATGACCTCTCTGAGCCTGGCTTCCCAACCTGACCAATGTAGCTGGAGAGCAGAGAGCAGGAAGGAATAAGTGAGCTGGAGGACTGCGATTATCACCACTCTGGGTGTCCCAGGTAGGCAGTGCAGCACAGCGCTCACCAAGAGTTGCCCTGACAAGAGAGCGGCAGTATGCTGTGCGGTGTCAGTGTGCGCTGTGTTGTAGTGTCAGTGGCTATGCAGGTGTGTGAATCTCGGTGCTGGATTGTACTCCCTCCCGCTGTGCTGCAGCTCCTCTCCTCACTGCCCGACAATGAAAGGGGGAAGTGGGGACATGCAAGTGTGGAGCCACACACAGGGGCTCCTGATTATGAGAGTGGGTAGAATAGGAGAGGGAGTGAGAGAGAGGAGGATGGATGGGGGTTGTAGAGGAGACAGCAAGAGAATGGGGGAAAAGACCTGGTTCTAGAGAGAAGGCAGAGGAGGAGGAGGGAGTCTTGTACATAAGAAGAGGGAGAGCAATATTTGCAGAAGTAAAAAAGTCCATGTCCCTCTGGTTTGCCCCACTGCCATGTCCCTCTGGTTTGCCCCAGTGCCATGTCCCTCTGGTTTGCCCCAGTGCCATGTCCCTCTGGTTTGTCCCAGTGCCATGTCCCTCTGGTCTACCCCAGTGCCATGTCCCTCTGGTCTGCCTCAGTGCCCTGTCCCATTTTGTTAAAGTTGTTGTTGGTAATATTTAATTGTGTAACTTGATTCGGCATAAAACAAGGGCGTTTTTAGGGGCGGAATTAGGGGCGGGGCAGTGTATGGGTTAGGTGAGGCAACTGGTGGCGAGTAACACTTGAGGCCTGACTAGAAGCTTAGGGCTTGAAATTTTGAGCCCTGATAAAATAATTACAAAAATGTGAGGGGTGTACTCACTTTTGTGAGATACTGTATATACCTTAGAGGTAAAGTCACATATTTAAATAAATCTAGGTAGAAAACTATTATATCCCCTATAAAATTGTATTGATAAATAAAATAAAATCTTATTCCCAAAAGACCTAATATCAAGATTTCCAGTCTAATGCCCTGTACACACGATCGGTGTGTGATCGGTGGACCGTTTTCATCGGGCTAACCGATCGTGTGTGGGCCCCATCGTTTTTTTCCCATCGTTGAAAAAACTTAGAACCTTTTTTAAAATTATCTGATGGTTAAAAAAACGATCGTCTGTGGGCAAGTCCATCGGTTAAAAATCCATGCATGCTCAGAATCAGGTCGACGCATGCTCGGAAGCATTGAACGTCATTTCTTTTAGAACGTCATAGTGTTTTACGTCACCACGTTCTGACACAAACGGATTTTTAACTGATGGTGTGTAGGCAAGACTGATGAAAGTCAGCTTCATCGGATAGCTGATGAAAAAATCCATCGGTCCATTTTCATCGGATGAACTGATCGTGTGTACGGGGCATTAGAGTGCCATCTGGTGGACAAGTTAAACTGTTACTTGTGCAAACAAGTAGTTAATCGGTAATATTACTCCCCAATCAGAGGTAAGTACATATTCCAAATTACACCCTCTGGGATGGTCCCTAGATGAAGGAGTTTTTGGAAATAAAATGGGAAGCTCAGAGAGAAGATGGATCACGGTTCCATATCCAGTGATCATCACCATGGGCACAAACTTGCACTGCACCCTCTCCCGGTCTGAGACGCTCAATCAATTTCCCTAAAGCCGCTACCAGGGTGTGGCTCTTAATTCAATAGCAATCACTTTCTGGGTAATGTATAATATAACCATTACCTTGAAAAATTCCATCTTAAGCCTGGTAATAACTTACCTAGATACATGTCCTTATTTGTGTGCTAGATTTTGGTATTACCTGCCACTTACAGTATCATAACCCCTAGTGAATAGGTAATGCAAATCCAAGCTGTATTATCATAGCCTGTTGATAGACTCGACCCCTTTTATTCTGCTACAGAGGAAGCAAAAGGAGATGGCCTTTAAATTATTAGATATTGTACTCTGTACCCTGGTTGTAATACTTACAAGTGCACAGCAAAACATTCAATTTATTTTATTATAATGCATACGATTTTACATGTGTAAGTAAGGTGTAAGTCTTGGGCCCCATACTCACGAGCAAACATGTCTGCTGAAACTGGCCCGCAGGCCAGTTTCAGCAGACATGTTTGGTCGTGTGTGGGCGCGAGCGGGCCGAATTCCAGCAAACATTTGCCCGCCGGGCCTTTTCCCAGCAGACAAATATTCCTGGACTTGTTTTAAAACAGTCCGCTGGAATTCTGCCCGCTCGGACATGTACGGTCGTCAGTACAGACCTACCGTACATGTCCAGGCGCCCGCCGTCCCTCGCATGCGTCGAATGACTTCGACGCATGCGTGGAAGCATTTTAAAGGCGGGCCGCCCACGTCGCCGCGTCATTGTCGCGGCGACACCGCGTCATCGACGCGGCGACACCGCGGACACGCCCCGCGTATTGTTTACGCGCGGACTTCTGTACGATGGTGTGTACAACCATCGTACAGAAGCCCTCTGGCAGACATGTATGGTGAAAACGGTCCGACGGACCGCTTTCACCATACATGTTTGGTCGTGAGTACCCGGCCTTAGTTTTAGCTGTGTAATGCATTTTATGTGTGTAGGTCATTACTATTAATCGTAATGCTATAGGTGATTGTTAGTGACTTAATTGCAAAATAAATCTGAATTAATTTTTCTATTTCTGTAGTCCATACTTTTACACAGTTTTATTGTGCTTAAAAATATCTGCATAAAGCATGAATTGAGGGATTAATTATTTGTCAGCCTAATTATAATTAATATTTCCTTTCAAATTGTAAGCACTGTAATATATAGCGATCCATTAAAATAATTGATATTGCTGACTTAATTAATCGTTCAAACTTCCTGACAACTTTAAGCCATATTTCCAGCCACAGTAGACAGGCTTGCCTGCTTGCAGCAGTCACAGACAGTTCCTAAACTACATGACTGTAGACTACTTAGGAACCGGAGCTGATGAAGATGCTATTTGAAGTATGGAGCCATGGACATTTGGGTTTACAGGCTTTTCCACTGACTGGTAGGTTCAAAGTGTGTTCTGGAGCTTCTAGTTTGTCCTACAGCCAGTGTGCTTTCTGACAGGGCATGCATCACAGTAGGCAGTTTGTGGCAGAGAGATGAGTCCACCAGTTCCCTGTCCCTGTTGACCGACTCACTTTCAAAAAAGTCCTGGATCAGCTATGATTATAAAACCTGTGAAACTCATGCTACTGATTCAATTTCTCCTTGCAATCTGGAAAAAAAAACTGCCACCTCACTGTAAGGCCTCGTACACACCATCGGACACGTCCGATGAAAACGGTCTGCGGACCGTTTTCATTGGACATGTCCGCTCGGAGATTTCGGTCTGATGGCTGTACACACCATCAAACCGAAATCCCCGCGGACAGACAGCGCAGTGACGTTGACGCCGCCACGTCACCAAACCGGGTAAGTAAAATACTTCCACGCATGCGTCGAATCCATTCGACGCATGCAGGAGATATCTGTCCGCTGGTTAGGTGTACTAACCAGCGGACATGTCCGCCGGACAGCTTTCCAGCGGACATGTTTCTTAGCATGCTAGGAAACATTTGTCCGCTGGAAATCTGTCCGCTAGCCTGTACACACGATCGGATCTGTCCACTGACACTGGTCCGCGGACCAGTTTCAGCGGACATGTCCGGTCGTGTGTACGAGGCCTCAAGGATACACACATAATATTTCTGCAGCTGGGCCTTAGCTGCAATATTTCTATTGTTTGCTGCAAAATTCTAGCAGCTTGCTTAAATAAATCATGTTCTAGTCTCCTAGCATGAAGCCTATTTCAGTGCATTGGCAATAGAAAATAGCTATGGCTATAGTTTTTCTGAAATAATACATTATCTTTTTTGTTTATTGAATAAACTACCTTGTAAGTTTGTCTTAAAATGTGGTCTGATCAAGATTCTTACATACTCTCCAGTGGATCTAACATATATTTTGCTATTGTCTCTGAAATAACAATTTAATTTTATTTCATGATAATAACTGCCTTCACTCTCTATTAAATTGCTGCCTAATTAGGCTGCTTACCTGCTTTGCAGCAACTGTACAATATTTGTGGCTATTGTCTTTGCAATAAAACATTATCATTTTTATTTCATGATAACTCTGCTTCAGGTCTCCCTCACACTATGTGGCCTAATCAAGCTTTTAATAAACTCTCCAGATAATGTACAGTATTTGGGGCAATAGCCTCTGAAATAATATACTCTTGTTTTTATTTTCTACTGTTTATTTTACTCCTAAATTTGGACCTAACAAAGCTGCTTTCATATTGTTCATTGAGTCTGTACAATACCTCTGGCTTATGTCTCTGAAATAATACACTCTTGTTTGTATTTCATGATAAAAACCTGCCTAGTCTCTCCCTCTTAAATTGTGGCTCTATAAAGCTGTTATCCTGCAGTGCTAGCAAAACCATATAAGTGGAGCTACACAGAAAAAAACAGACTCACATTTAAATGAAATTCTATTTATTAAAAACACAACACACACGTGAAATAAAATACAACATACATCAACCAATACAAAGCTCAGTGTGTCCACATAAAAAGTGCAACCAACTACTGGCTAACTAAATATATACAGCTGGAGATATGGGGAATTGGGGGAATTTGGTAAAGCAGGGTTAGGTGGAAAAACAGAGTAGCACCTTCAGTCCTCTGTACAGTCTTTAAAAATTGCATTGGTGCATGTCCTCTATGCCAGTGCCCATGCCTTTTTTTATTTATTTTTTACAATTCCTTGCCTATTAGCCTTAAAAATGGGCCAGACTGATTTTCAAGATTTGCCCTCCATGGACTTCCATAGAGTTCAGATTAAAGTTTGCAATGTTCTGACTTTATGATGGGTTCAAGGAACACTGTGCACCAAACCCAGACACATTCGCTTATCCCTATACAAGAGATAATGTCAAGCTAATGTGAATTTCCTATCAGAACAAATCTCATTAAACTTGTCTGTCACTATAAAATCAGAGGTTTGTCAAGAGAACAGTAGCCAGAGTCAGAACAAATGATTATTCTTTTGTAGCGTGTATTGTGTGTTCAGCGAAAAGCAAAAGAGCTATTAAATCCTGCCCCTGGTGTGAAGATCCAGACAATGCAAAGTCTGTGGGTGGTGTAAAGACGCACAAATGTGTAACCATTTGACTGCCAAATACACACATTAAGGAATGAAAAACGAATAATAATGACAAAAAATATATATACTGTATAATAGATGCATTGTGAACACAGTTCTAAAATATAATAAGATAAGACATAGATATGATTCCAATGATTCCAATAACACTTAAAATGTCAATTAAGACTTACGGTAAGTAAAGCATACCCTGAAGCGAAGAGATAAAATAAAAGATGTGATTATGTCACCTGCTATAATGCCTTTGGATTGAAATTATATACATCCCCATACATATTTGTTTTGAAAATTAAAATAATACAGCAAAGCCAGATTATAACTCTTGCAAACATGGCTCAAACCTACAGAAAAGCTGGATGATATGTTCTAATTATCCTATTAGAATAATTATGCAGAGAGGTCATGTAGATGCTTGTTAACAGTGCCATTAGAAGTGACTATGATTCTATGCATTAATTGGCTAACAAGCAAACATTTCTCAGTGATAAGGAACAGTGTAAGATAAGCATTTTCATTATTAACCCATTACTATGACTTGATGTTTCGCACATTTATTACCAACAATAATCAAAGAGCCAGTAAGAGTAAATTATAAGATTGGTTTGTGTGAAATATATCTTAAAGCGGGGGTTCACCCAAAAAAAATAATTGTAATATTACATCTAGCAGAGCCAGCATAGTAAGGGCATTTACTTTCGGCGTTTTTTTTTTTCTTCGTACATACCTTAATATTCTGTTTTTGTCCAGGGCTTCCGGGTTCTGATATAAATGTAGCGCCAACACTATAAAGAAAAAAAGAAACCACTGAATGGTTATGAGGATGTGACCTCTATAGTGAGAATAGTATTAAGAAAACAAAATCTTATAGATTAATCTTAATAAATACCAGAGCTAGATTTAACTCTGAGTGCTAAAATATACTTATGTGGCATATAAAAGCATACAAAAGAAAATTCTTATGTAATAAATGATTGTAAGTGTAAATAAATATGGAACACCGGGCAAGGGTGGGGGTGGACCATACACACCTAGGAAGGACTACCCACCCAGACATTATGACCCCTATTATGGATATTTAGAAAGAGAGGAGGATCATTTTGATAGACCACCCTACAATTATAATCAGGTTCAACCTAATTACACCCAATCGGGGGATTTTCACAAGGGACAGGGCAACCATCCCAAAGGGGGAGAACCAAACGGGGGTCGAGAGGGGGGCGGCGCGCCCGGAAGAAAAAGGCCGAGAACATAACAGGTACTGGGGTGTTTAATTTAAGCACCTCTACCTTTAATGATGCTGAAAGAATAGTTCTAGATAAAGGCCTGAAGTTTGTTCCTCCGAAGGGACTTAACAAATTTCAGACCTTTATAGACGTACAAAAATTTACGAGAAAATTGAGTATCCAAAGATACTTCATTTCCAATCCAACTAGACCAAACCTTGCGGAGGACACAACGGGTGTTAAACATACGGGTCTATCGAACCCTTCCCTTTTTAACCCTCCCTGTCCTTTGGCACCGAGTATCAAAGTCTTTAAAGACCTGGTTTTGAAGGACCTAGAAGAATTACCTTTAAAAAGGTTTTATTCTGATCCCAATATTAAGAATGGCTTGAAATCCCTATGTGAGAGAAAGGACCTTGTTATACGCCCTGCTGATAAGGGTGGGGGCATAGTAGTTCTTGACAAATCTGCCTATAACGCAGAGATGTCAAGACTACTGGAGGATGATGTGACCTATGTTAGGTTACCATCTAATCCTACCAGCAGCTATACCCACTCCTTAAAGAAATTGGTGGAGAAGGGAGTACAGAGAGGCATCCTTAACAACAAGGAACGATGCTTCTTGATACCTAGGGTACCACGTATCCCTGTTATATACTACTTGCCAAAAATTCACAAACATAGCACATGTCCCCCAGGAAGACCAATCATCAGTGGTATTAACTCTGTCACCTCCAGATTGGGGAAATACATTGATTTCTATCTCCAACCCATAGTGAAAAACATTCCCTCCTACCTCAAGGACACCAGGCACACTATTGCCAAACTTGAGGAAGTGATATACACTAGTGACATTATTCTTGTCACAGCTGATGTGGCTTCACTCTACACCAGTATAGCCCATCACTTAGGCTTCCAAGCGGTGGAATGTTTTCTCAATAGGTCATCTGATCTCCCTATTCTGCAAAGATTGTTTATAATGGATCTCCTCAGATTTGCGACTACGCATAATTATTTTTGGCATGCGGGGGATTTTTATTTACAACACAAGGGAGTTGCGATGGGGGCTAAATTTGCCCCCAGTCTCGCAAACATTTTTATGGCCAAGTGGGAGGAGGATGTCGTCTGTGTTGCCGCCCGACCGGAGATAGTTCTCTGGGCGCGGTACATAGATGACATCCTCCTCTTATGGCGTGGTGACCTAGGGTCGTTGGAGTCCTTCATGAGTCATCTTAATGATAATCAGGTTGGAATCAACTTAACATATGAGGCTAGCACTTCTAAAATAAATTTTTTGGATCTTGAAATTTTTGTACAAAATAACAGTTTACGAACCAAAACCCACTTTAAACAAACCGACCGTAACGGGTTTATCCCAGTTGACAGTTGTCATCACCCCTCCTGGCTGAAGTCTGTTCCACGCAGTCAAATTCTGCGGATTAGACGGAATTGCTCTGATGTGGCAGACTTTAAAGAACAAGCAAAGATTCTCAAGAATCGCTTTGTAGATAAAGGATACTCAGAGAATCTTATCCAGGATGAAATTGAAAGAATTTCAATGATTGATAGGGCCACCCTGACACGAGAGAAAGTCAAAACGGTACAGGATAGTAGGTTTAGGAACTCTTTTTTCACTGCATTTTCTATGCAATATAGGCAGATTAGGTCAATCATCCAAAAACATTGGAACGTATTAAGGAGCGATCCCACCTTAGGACCTACTCTGCCTAATAGTGCATCTGTAATATACCGAGGGGCAATGTCAATGAGAAATCAGATCGCGCCAAATGTTCCAGACCCCCCAGTCAAACCCATTTTTTTCCCTCTCTCTAAGGGTTATCACCCATGCAGGAGGTGTAAGGTGTGTACATACAACATTACCAAGAAGAAATCTATTAATTTTAGATCCACTGTTACAGGGGTTGAATTCCCCATTAAACAATTTTCAACATGTGCTACTCGGTATGTTGTCTACCTTCTCACCTGCCCTTGTGGAAAACAGTACGTGGGGCGTACCATACGGAACTTTTCCACAAGGGCAGGTGAACATATTGCCAAGATTTTGGCGGGGTACCCTAAACACACTGTGCCAAGACATTACTTGGAACACCACAATAAGAAGGTCGAGGGAACTTTGTTCCAAATTATAGACCACTTTGTACCTCATTGGAGAGGTGAACCAGGTACGCGTGGTGTATCTAAGTTAGAGGTATACTGGATATACCAGCTAAAGAGTTATACGCCCCACGGCCTTAACGTGGAGTGGGACGTGAACTCATTCATAAATCAATCATGAATCTCCATCCTGGTTATTTATTAGTATACATTATTATCTCCCTCTTTGTGTTTATTTATTATATTTTTTATATATAGTGGATGTTTATGACAAATTACCATACATCTAATACAAATATGATTGCTTGTATTAACCAATTTATTTGGGATGCATATTACCTGTGATCAATCTGTATACACTATCCCGGGGACCTTATGCATTATATTTATTGCTTAAGAATCGTTTTCACTATAGAGGTCTATAGTTGTAGCTCATGCCTCTCATTCATCAATGATTCCCCTGGGATGCGTTAGATGGAACGCATACGTCATCACGCCCGACGTCAGCTGACACGCATACCGTCGTGGCCAATTGACTATGCGAGCATCACCGCCAGCCCCCTCAGCGAGTTGTTTCATGGATGTTTAGTCTGTGACCCTGATTCGCTGTCAGGTGGGGGCGGAACAATTCCCTTGTCCCGCATCCTCACATTGGACAGAGGTTGCCATGTGGGACGGGAGGAGATGACGTCATACATCGCAGCACTGCGATTGGTATCCTCGGCCGCGTTCTTGTTCCACTTCCGGTGTTTGGAACGCAGGAAGAGGAAATAGCAGTGAGTGAAACGCACGCCCGAGGGGAACAGAGTGTCAGGTGTAGATCACAGGTAAGCTAATCATATAGCTATATATAGGCGCAGGTGGATGTGTGGGTCAGCTCTATAACCCTGTTGATGTCTGTGGAGACGAAACCGGTCGGTTAAAAGTCTGATCCATATTACCAATACTGTGCCAGTTCATGTTATCTGCCTGCTGTGGATTTTTCCTTTTGATGTGCCGTGGTGAACGAGTGTCTTTATCGTTTGGGTCTTTTTACAATTTTACTTTTTTAAACTGTGGACGATTTTCTTGCTGTGTACTTCATTTTTATGAGATTTGGACTATCTCCTTGCTTTTGTTATAAACATTCTTTGATCAAGAATTTTAAATAAATTTCTACACTATGAGGAGGTGTTTTTTCCCTCTTTTCTCATATCACCTATGAAATCGGGAGTTCCTCCTCCTTATCATCTTATGTGACGTTCCTTTGGCTGCTGTTACCTACTTTCCTCCTGGGATCCATCCGGAACATCGGAATTGGGATATCCATCCACCCATTGGTGCAACTGAAGGACGGCCAGCATATATAAGCCTTGAGGACCTACCCACCATACGGTGAGCTGTGGGTCAACGAAAGCTGGTAAGGGTACCTTAACTTTTATATGCCAAGGAATTGAAGATGTGCATTTTCTGAGGGAAAGGATTCTCCATTGTTATAGAAGAGGCGTTCTTTTTGAACTGAAGTGACTATCAGTTTTCTGGGGAAGCTTTGGAAGTGCTTCAATTTTTTCCCTTCCCCCTCCCCCCCCCTTCTGATTTTTCAGAACGTTTATTTGTGTTTTTTGTGTTTATTTACACTTACAATCATTTATTACATAAGAATTTTCTTTTGTATGCTTTTATATGCCACATAAGTATATTTTAGCACTCAGAGTTAAATCTAGCTCTGGTATTTATTAAGATTAATCTATAAGATTTTGTTTTCTTAATACTATTCTCACTATAGAGGTCACATCCTCATAACCATTCAGTGGTTTCTTTTTTTCTTTATAGTGTTGGCGCTACATTTATTTCCTTTTTTTCTGTTTACACTTATCCACTGGTATGTTGGCTGCCTATTCACACTATATATACACTTAGATTTGTTTAGCGCAATATAATTTTATATATATACTTTTTTGCACTTGGATTTTTATATATTGCTGCCATACAACAATGGATGTGTTCGACTATCGTACTAGTCGCACTCTTAACACTGAAGGTGTATTCACTGTTCTGAAAACAGACTCAGAAACGGGTGGTCTCTTTATGAGACTTAAGAACATAATGACTTCGGAACTCCACCTCCAATGGGACATGGCGTTCCTGGAGCAATACGTTAAGGAGAACATGGTCCCTAGAGGGTTAAGATGGGATGTACACCCCCAACAGGGAGATCCCGATCTTGAGTCCTGGTACCAGTTTTTTAACCTTAAAGGGGTATCCCTTTTAAATTTTTTAATCGACAGGAAAAAGACCCGACTGTCCAATTTAGATAGAGAAATCAAAGAAATTAAGGAGAAACTTATTCCCTTTAAAACCACCACGGAGTACATCACCTTATCTGCCAGTTTGAAAATTCATCTGGAGAAAGAGGAGCGGGAACAGAAACATAAAAAACAGAAAAAATACACGAGAGATTCTGCTGATTACGGATCCCATTCGATTTTTAGTTGGCAGAATAAGGAGAACACTGGGGTGGGTATAGGCCCCTCAAGTGTGGAAATGGATGTTTCCCAACCATCTACGAATGAGGCTAAAGTTCTCACTTTTTCTCAGTCTATACCCTCATCGGGTCCCCCCAATAGAGATATTGGTTATAGTTATTATTCCGGTCCTCGAACCCCTAATCAGTCCCAAGGGGGTCCTCCCCCAAGGACTAAGGGGAAAGGCAAAGGCCCGAGAAGGGGTTCACACCGCTCAAGAGACCCATCCCGTGAACATCATATTAATGATCATTCACCTCGGAGAAGGAATGAATCCTATTATCACCCTCCAAGGGGATATGGAACACCGGGCAAGGGTGGGGGTGGACCATACACACCTAGGAAGGACTACCCACCCAGACATTATGACCCCTATTATGGATATTTAGAAAGAGAGGAGGATCATTTTGATAGACCACCCTACAATTATAATCAGGTTCAACCTAATTACACCCAATCGGGGGATTTTCACAAGGGACAGGGCAACCATCCCAAAGGGGGAGAACCAAACGGGGGTCGAGAGGGGGGCGGCGCGCCCGGAAGAAAAAGGCCGAGAACATAACAGGTACTGGGGTGTTTAATTTAAGCACCTCTACCTTTAATGATGCTGAAAGAATAGTTCTAGATAAAGGCCTGAAGTTTGTTCCTCCGAAGGGACTTAACAAATTTCAGACCTTTATAGACGTACAAAAATTTACGAGAAAATTGAGTATCCAAAGATACTTCATTTCCAATCCAACTAGACCAAACCTTGCGGAGGACACAACGGGTGTTAAACATACGGGTCTATCGAACCCTTCCCTTTTTAACCCTCCCTGTCCTTTGGCACCGAGTATCAAAGTCTTTAAAGACCTGGTTTTGAAGGACCTAGAAGAATTACCTTTAAAAAGGTTTTATTCTGATCCCAATATTAAGAATGGCTTGAAATCCCTATGTGAGAGAAAGGACCTTGTTATACGCCCTGCTGATAAGGGTGGGGGCATAGTAGTTCTTGACAAATCTGCCTATAACGCAGAGATGTCAAGACTACTGGAGGATGATGTGACCTATGTTAGGTTACCATCTAATCCTACCAGCAGCTATACCCACTCCTTAAAGAAATTGGTGGAGAAGGGAGTACAGAGAGGCATCCTTAACAACAAGGAACGATGCTTCTTGATACCTAGGGTACCACGTATCCCTGTTATATACTACTTGCCAAAAATTCACAAACATAGCACATGTCCCCCAGGAAGACCAATCATCAGTGGTATTAACTCTGTCACCTCCAGATTGGGGAAATACATTGATTTCTATCTCCAACCCATAGTGAAAAACATTCCCTCCTACCTCAAGGACACCAGGCACACTATTGCCAAACTTGAGGAAGTGATATACACTAGTGACATTATTCTTGTCACAGCTGATGTGGCTTCACTCTACACCAGTATAGCCCATCACTTAGGCTTCCAAGCGGTGGAATGTTTTCTCAATAGGTCATCTGATCTCCCTATTCTGCAAAGATTGTTTATAATGGATCTCCTCAGATTTGCGACTACGCATAATTATTTTTGGCATGCGGGGGATTTTTATTTACAACACAAGGGAGTTGCGATGGGGGCTAAATTTGCCCCCAGTCTCGCAAACATTTTTATGGCCAAGTGGGAGGAGGATGTCGTCTGTGTTGCCGCCCGACCGGAGATAGTTCTCTGGGCGCGGTACATAGATGACATCCTCCTCTTATGGCGTGGTGACCTAGGGTCGTTGGAGTCCTTCATGAGTCATCTTAATGATAATCAGGTTGGAATCAACTTAACATATGAGGCTAGCACTTCTAAAATAAATTTTTTGGATCTTGAAATTTTTGTACAAAATAACAGTTTACGAACCAAAACCCACTTTAAACAAACCGACCGTAACGGGTTTATCCCAGTTGACAGTTGTCATCACCCCTCCTGGCTGAAGTCTGTTCCACGCAGTCAAATTCTGCGGATTAGACGGAATTGCTCTGATGTGGCAGACTTTAAAGAACAAGCAAAGATTCTCAAGAATCGCTTTGTAGATAAAGGATACTCAGAGAATCTTATCCAGGATGAAATTGAAAGAATTTCAATGATTGATAGGGCCACCCTGACACGAGAGAAAGTCAAAACGGTACAGGATAGTAGGTTTAGGAACTCTTTTTTCACTGCATTTTCTATGCAATATAGGCAGATTAGGTCAATCATCCAAAAACATTGGAACGTATTAAGGAGCGATCCCACCTTAGGACCTACTCTGCCTAATAGTGCATCTGTAATATACCGAGGGGCAATGTCAATGAGAAATCAGATCGCGCCAAATGTTCCAGACCCCCCAGTCAAACCCATTTTTTTCCCTCTCTCTAAGGGTTATCACCCATGCAGGAGGTGTAAGGTGTGTACATACAACATTACCAAGAAGAAATCTATTAATTTTAGATCCACTGTTACAGGGGTTGAATTCCCCATTAAACAATTTTCAACATGTGCTACTCGGTATGTTGTCTACCTTCTCACCTGCCCTTGTGGAAAACAGTACGTGGGGCGTACCATACGGAACTTTTCCACAAGGGCAGGTGAACATATTGCCAAGATTTTGGCGGGGTACCCTAAACACACTGTGCCAAGACATTACTTGGAACACCACAATAAGAAGGTCGAGGGAACTTTGTTCCAAATTATAGACCACTTTGTACCTCATTGGAGAGGTGAACCAGGTACGCGTGGTGTATCTAAGTTAGAGGTATACTGGATATACCAGCTAAAGAGTTATACGCCCCACGGCCTTAACGTGGAGTGGGACGTGAACTCATTCATAAATCAATCATGAATCTCCATCCTGGTTATTTATTAGTATACATTATTATCTCCCTCTTTGTGTTTATTTATTATATTTTTTATATATAGTGGATGTTTATGACAAATTACCATACATCTAATACAAATATGATTGCTTGTATTAACCAATTTATTTGGGATGCATATTACCTGTGATCAATCTGTATACACTATCCCGGGGACCTTATGCATTATATTTATTGCTTAAGAATCGTTTTCACTATAGAGGTCTATAGTTGTAGCTCATGCCTCTCATTCATCAATGATTCCCCTGGGATGCGTTAGATGGAACGCATACGTCATCACGCCCGACGTCAGCTGACACGCATACCGTCGTGGCCAATTGACTATGCGAGCATCACCGCCAGCCCCCTCAGCGAGTTGTTTCATGGATGTTTAGTCTGTGACCCTGATTCGCTGTCAGGTGGGGGCGGAACAATTCCCTTGTCCCGCATCCTCACATTGGACAGAGGTTGCCATGTGGGACGGGAGGAGATGACGTCATACATCGCAGCACTGCGATTGGTATCCTCGGCCGCGTTCTTGTTCCACTTCCGGTGTTTGGAACGCAGGAAGAGGAAATAGCAGTGAGTGAAACGCACGCCCGAGGGGAACAGAGTGTCAGGTGTAGATCACAGGTAAGCTAATCATATAGCTATATATAGGCGCAGGTGGATGTGTGGGTCAGCTCTATAACCCTGTTGATGTCTGTGGAGACGAAACCGGTCGGTTAAAAGTCTGATCCATATTACCAATACTGTGCCAGTTCATGTTATCTGCCTGCTGTGGATTTTTCCTTTTGATGTGCCGTGGTGAACGAGTGTCTTTATCGTTTGGGTCTTTTTACAATTTTACTTTTTTAAACTGTGGACGATTTTCTTGCTGTGTACTTCATTTTTATGAGATTTGGACTATCTCCTTGCTTTTGTTATAAACATTCTTTGATCAAGAATTTTAAATAAATTTCTACACTATGAGGAGGTGTTTTTTCCCTCTTTTCTCATATCACCTATGAAATCGGGAGTTCCTCCTCCTTATCATCTTATGTGATGTTCCTTTGGCTGCTGTTACCTACTTTCCTCCTGGGATCCATCCGGAACATCGGAATTGGGATATCCATCCACCCATTGGTGCAACTGAAGGACGGCCAGCATATATAAGCCTTGAGGACCTACCCACCATACGGTGAGCTGTGGGTCAACGAAAGCTGGTAAGGGTACCTTAACTTTTATATGCCAAGGAATTGAAGATGTGCATTTTCTGAGGGAAAGGATTCTCCATTGTTATAGAAGAGGCGTTCTTTTTGAACTGAAGTGACTATCAGTTTTCTGGGGAAGCTTTGGAAGTGCTTCAATTTTTTCCCTTCCCCCTCCCCCCCCCTTCTGATTTTTCAGAACGTTTATTTGTGTTTTTTGTGTTTATTTACACTTACAATCATTTATTACATAAGAATTTTCTTTTGTATGCTTTTATATGCCACATAAGTATATTTTAGCACTCAGAGTTAAATCTAGCTCTGGTATTTATTAAGATTAATCTATAAGATTTTGTTTTCTTAATACTATTCTCACTATAGAGGTCACATCCTCATAACCATTCAGTGGTTTCTTTTTTTCTTTATAGTGTTGGCGCTACATTTATTTCCTTTTTTTCTGTTTACACTTATCCACTGGTATGTTGGCTGCCTATTCACACTATATATACACTTAGATTTGTTTAGCGCAATATAATTTTATATATTCCGGGTTCTGATGACTGCGGGACTGGGCGATCCTATCCTTCCGTTCGATGATTGACGGCTTGTGAAACGGGTGACCTGTCGCACAACGCGCGTCACCAGATGTCGGGAAATAGCTGAGCTGTGAGTCGGCACTATACGGTGCCTACGCAGTCAGCTCTACACGGCGGGCGCAGGCGCCGTATAGTGCCGACTCGCAGCTCGGCTATTTCGGGAAATCTGGTGACGCGCGTTGTGCGACAGGTCACCTGTTTCACAAGCCGTCAATCATCGAACCGAAGGATAGGAACGCCCAGTCCCGCAGTCATCGGAACCCTGGGGCAGGTATAGGAACGCCCAGTGCCGGAGTCATCAGAACGCGGAAGCCCTGGACCAAATCAGAATAGAAAGGTAAGTACGGAGAAAAAAAAAAAAAACCTGCCGAAAGTATATGCCCTTACTATGCTGGCTCTAATGTTAAAAATGTGTTTTTAGGGTGAACCTCCACTTTAAAGTAGAAGTAAACCTTAACTTAAAGAGCAGCTCTAGCCCCCCCACCAAAAAATAAAAGTCAAATACTGTAGCTGCTGACTTTTAATATCAGGACACTTACCTGTCCAGGAATCGATGTTGACACCCCAGCCTACTTTTCAATCAACTCTCGGGTACTGGCACCACCATTCCTTGTAAGGGTAACTGAGAGGGAAGCCTTGCGGCTTCAAAGACGGTTTCCTACTGCGTATGTGTTCAGCGCGCTGCACATTGTGAATAGCGTGGACGGGGGAGGGAAGGCTTCTGGGAAAAGGTGACAAATGTGGTAGCGGAATGGGGGAGCAATCAACCAGAGCTTCCCCCTTTGGGTGAAGCTTCGCTTCAAATACCTTTAGTTTGCTAAAGCATTGTGATTTAGAAACAGAAACAATTTCTCCTAAAGCCCAAGTTTAGCTAAAATAAAAAAACATGGGAGCTGCGGTGGCTCAACGCGATTGGCACTGCGCTGACAAGCCATTCACCTCTGCAGCTAGGGGTTCGGATCCCGGTCTCGGCTACATGTGAATTGAGTTTGGTGGTCTCAGCCCGGCTCCCGGTGGGTGTGCTATGCGAGGTAAGCCTGCGCTTAGTACGCCCACCCCCCTCCCACAAAAACCACCACACTTACACGCACTCGAAATTGGGTTAACATGCACGCACTTTGACCACGCGGTCTCTAAAAAGAGAGGCAAAGGACTAACGGGGCTGGTTGAGCGGGCTAATCCTCTCACTCCCTTCTGCCCCGTTGGGCTTCAAAGTGGAGCAGGTAGGGCGGGCTGTGTGGGAGGACCCCCTCACACACCCACCATTGCCACCCGGGGCATGGAGAAAGGTGGCAGATTGCCTCTGGGGGAGGCCTGCCTACTCCCAACTCCTGCAGTCCGGCTCCTCTCTCGAGTACACGCACAAAATACACTTTAAAAAAAATAAAAAAAACAACATAAAATCAGCACAAGGGACATAACTTACAGTTAGTATGATGTGTCCATTGTATTGATTATTCTTTCAGGAGAAATTTTCCTCTGATCTTGCCCCTCACCCCCCCCTGCTGCAGTGGGGGTTAATACAGTTAAAGAGCTGCCATGAGTGCTCATCAAGAGAGCTTGACTATGCCTGCCCTTTCTTGATAGATCCCCCATTTATGGAAGCTGTCCTACAACCTCTACAAATGAAGGATCTCTTCATGAGGGACAGGTGGACTATTGATAGCTCTGTCATTCATAGAAGCTGTAGAGCAGCTGAAAAGGATCAGCTGTGAAAGGTTCACCAAGATGCACCCTTTCTCCAAACTTTTGCAAAGCTGGCTAAAACATTTAATTTTTTTCTTTCATTCAGCCAGTGGGTTGAATGGAAAAAATAACAACAACAAAACAATCATGTTAGAATCTTAAACTGTAATTATTAGTTCTTCAGTTCCATCACATGGACTTCAGTAAGCTTCCTCTTACTGTGCTCTCTATCAGTCCACTTTGCACACAGTCAGAATGTGTTCTTTTCTCTGACTAAAATCATTCCACTGCTGTTTGGCTTCATACCTTTAAAGTCAGCCATAGACGTGCGATTTTCAACAGTCAGTGGGGGGAAACCCTCCCGTGGAGTTTTTGCGTTCTCCCAATGGGGGGAGCCATCTCTGCCGGGAGAACACAGAGATTATTGCTAGCTATAGCCACTGGCAATAACCAGGTGAATATTTAAAAAGGCTGGTTGTACCGAAGTTGATTGATTTGATCAATTTGGGTACAATTAGCCTGCCCATGCATGGTTCAAATCTCGCCCGGTTCAGCAGGGAACTGTGTATGGTCAGCTGTAGAAGAACAAATAACACAAGTGAACAGTTTTAAAAAAAGTGTAATTCCTCTTGGAAATGGCAATTTTTTTTAAAGAAAGAGAAATTACTACAAAAACAATAAACAGGATCATCAATTATTTAGGAATGAAAGAGCTACTGTATATCACAATCCTTGTGTCAAAGTTAGGTTTTTGTCTTGCCTTCTGTTATTTTCCAAAGTTTTCCTCAAATAATACCCATCCATATTCAGCACCATATACAGGCAAACCCCACTTTTAAGTCAAAAATCAGGCTCACTTCTGCATAGAAACCCACCTCCACTAAACTTTTGATCAGGATAATTTGGGTAGTTTCTGTTGTGATTATGATTTTAACCACTTCAGCCCCGGAGGATTTGTCTGCCCAATGGTCGGGCCATATTTTTGTGATTTGGTACTGCGTCGCTTTAACAATTGCACGGTTGTGCAACGTTGCACCCAAACAAAATTCACATCCTTTATTCCCCACAAATAGAGCTTTCTTTTCGTGGTATGTAATCACCTCCGATTTTTTTTTTTTTTGCGCTATAAACAAAAAAAGAGCGTAAATTATGAAAAAAAATATATATATTTTTTACTTTTTGCTATAATAAATATTCCCCAAAAATATATAAAAAGATTTTTTTTCTCAGTTTAGGCCAATATGTATTCTTCTACATATTTTTGGTAAAAAATGGCAATAAGCGTATATTGATTGGTTTGAGCAAAAGTTATAGCGTCTACAAAATTGGGGATAGTTTTATGGCATGTTTATTAATATTATTTTATTAATATTAATTATTATTATATACTAGTAATGGCGGCAATCAGCGATTTTTATCATGACTGCGACACATCGGACACTTTTGACACTATTTTGGGACCACTGTCATTTATACAGCGATCAGTGCTATAAAAATGCACTGGTTACTGCATAAATGACACTGGCAGTGAAGGGGTTAACCAGTAGGGGGTGAGAAAGGGGTTTAGTGTGTCCTAGGGAGTGATTCTAACTGTGAGGGGGCTGGACTACCAGTGACACAACACTAATCACTGCTCCCGATCACAGGGAGCAGTAGATCAGTGTCCTGTCACTAGGCAGAACAGGGAAATGCCTTGTTTACAAAGGCATCTCCTCATTCTGCCTCTCTGTGACCCGATCGCGGGACACCAGCGGACATCGAGATTCAAAGCAACGTACCTGTACGTTGCTTTGCCTGTCCGTGACATTCTGCCAACTTACATCTAAAACCTTGAAGGTAAAATCTATTTTGGGGTATATCTACGTTAGGCAAGTGGTTAAAAAGAGTAAACACACTTGATTGATAATAAATGGCTTCAGCCAATCACTAACCATGAGTGAAAGAAAAAAATTTGTGTCATCATTCATATTCTCTGAAAAATAGCCAAGAAATCATAAATTCTGCTAGGGTATGTAAACTTATGAGCCAACTGTATACACATGATAGGAATTGTAGTTCGTGAACAACTGGAGGGCCATAGTTTGGAGACCCCTGTTCTACGGGGTAGTTAGAAGGGGTGTGAGAGCAGTTTTAGGGTTAGTTGAATATTGAATGGAGTTTCACTTTAAATTATGACTATATCTATGTGCTCTAGTAAAACTGTAGGTAAAGGAAACCCTTTATAATAAGAACCTTTTATTTTCCTCCCTTATGCCATTTGCAGTTATTGTATGTGTTTCAGCATTTCTGTGCTTCTGTGCATTGCTACACTGTTTTGCACAGTATGTAATTCAATCTACCTTTGTGTAAATCACAATGCTGGGTAAAAGCTGGTAAAGTAGTGAGTTTTCTGAAGAATATGCTCTCAGTATAATAGGGGTGGTCAAAAAATATTAGCACTAGAGTAGCATTCCATTATGTGTATATAGGCTCATACAAAAATGTATGAGAATTTTTACTATTTGCCTATCATCTTTGTTTACAATGTTAAACAATGGAAATGCTACTTATCTTCCTATGTCAACTCTTCTAGGTTGCAGTAAAAAAATAAATGTATCCAGAATGTATGATAATCAGAAATGAGTGATAATGAAAATATAAAATTGACAAGACGGTTAGACTAATGACAATTGTGGTATTAAAATGTATGTGAATTCAACAACCAAAATGTCCAATTAGTTTATTCAGCAACTGGATCCATAATGATATACTCTTCTGTCATGGATTACTCTACTGTGCACGCTGTAGACTGCAGCAACCTTGATTTTGCTTTAAAAACAGCCATCTTCCTACTTGATTCTATTTTGTCTCTACAGAAAGAGCACAGTATGTTTCTACTAAGCACGAACTGTACAGTATAATAATTTATTATTGCAGTAAATGAAATAATTTGTATGTGTTTTTGGAATTTTTCAAGCCTGCTCTTCCATAGTTTAGCTGGCAGACAGGGGCGGACTGACCATTCGGGGCACTTGGGCACTGCCCGAGGGCCACATGCCACTAGGGGGCCCCATCAGGGTTGCCAGCCTTAGTAAAACCAGGGAAGTACCTAAAAATCAGTGGTTTTTTTTTTAAATCCAAGATTATAGCTTCCCCGCCTCTCCAGTACCTTTTCAGTGTGTGTATGTGTATTCTGTGTGTATGTATACTGTTTGTGTATACTGTGTGTGTATACTGTGTATGTATACTGTGTGGCCCCATAATCTATTGCCTGGGGGTCCCATAATCTCCTATTGCCTGGCGGCCCCATGAGTTGTTAGTTTGCCCCTTCTGGCAGACTATACTGACATTGTAAGAAAGAGCAGCAAAACATAAACACTATGGGCCAGATTCAGAGAGATCGGCGTATCTTTAGAGCGGCGTAGCGCATCTGATATGCGCTACGCCGACGTAACATACAGAGGCTCTTACTGTATTCACAAAGCACTTGCTCCCTTTCTTGCGCCGGCGTAACGTAAAATGGCTGGCGTAAGCCCGCCTAATTCAAAGTAGTGGGCGTGTAGTATTATAATGAAGCGTGACCCCATGTAAATGCATGGCCGAACGAACGGCGCATGCGCGCGCATGCTCAGAATTACGTCGCAAATACTCCCTAAGATACGACGGCTCAATGCGTATGACGTGAACATAACTTACACCCAGCCCCATTCACGTACGACTTACGTAAACAACGTAAAATCCGACGGCAGTTCCGACGTCCATACCCTAAACGACTTAGACCAGCTTTTTGGTGGTTTAACTTTACGCCGGAAAAACGCCTTACGTAAACTACGTAGATTACAGCGACGGGTGCAAGTACGTTCGTGAATCGGCGTATCTCTCTCATTTACATATTTGATGCGTAAATCAACGGAAGCGCCCCTAGCGGCCAGCGTAAATTTGCACCCAAGATACGACGGCGTAGGAGACTTACGTCGGTCGTATCTTGCCACACGACCGACTGATTTAGAGAATCAGCGCATAGATACGACGGCGCACATTTGGACTTACGACGGCGTATAAGTAGATACGTCGGCGTAAGTCTCTGTGAATCTGGGCCCATGTAGTACTGGGAAGCAGGACCCTATGGGCCAGATTCACAGTCCGGCTGCGCAGCGTAACGTAACCCGTTTACGTTACATCGCTGCAAATTTTCCGATTTAGTGCCCGATCCACAAAGCACTTACCTGGAAATTTGCGGCGGTGTATCGTAAACAGGTCCTGCGCAAGGCGGCCCAATTCAAATGGGGCGGGTACCATTTAAATTTGGCGCGCTCCCGCGCCGGACGTACTGCGCATGCTCCCGTCGCAAATTTCCCGACGTGCTTTGCGCGAAATTACGACGCGCCGACGTTTTGTGAATCGCGACGTGAAAAAAAGACTTGCGCTGGGAAAAATAATTTTTTTTTAAAAAAATTCAAATGCGACGCTGGAAAGACGGGCATACTTTAACATGGTGGAGTACTTTTACACAATGTTAAAGGTGCCCTATCTTTGCGACGGAAATCTAACACTCGCGACGATGTAACGACGGGAAAAATCTTCGTGGCTCGCCGTAACTCCTAATTTGCATACCCGACGCTGTATTACGACGCGAACTCCCCCCAGCGGCGGCCGCGGTATTGCATCTTAAGATCCGACAGTGTAAAACAATTACACCTGTCGGATCTTCTGGCTATCTATGCGTAACTGATTCTATGAATCAGTCGCATAGATAGAACAACAGATACGACGGTGTATCAGGAGATACGCCATCGTATCTGCTCTGTGAATCTGGCCCTATGTCTATAATGTGCCAATATGGCTGCCCGCATTAACATTTATAATTGTACGTTTTGGTTTTTAAAAACACTAACAGGCTTTGATAACGCTATTTAAAACAAGCTGATATGTATATTGCATTACCGTTAGAAAAGTACATTCTGTAATGCTATAAAAATCACTCACAGATACTTTCCATGTCTGTGATTTTTTTCATTAATATTTTTAATATAACAATGTATAATGGTCAATTCGCTCGCTTCCCATCCGTGATCATAGCACATTCAAACTATATTCTGTGACCTGTGTTTTTCTGCACAAAAAGAAAGGAGATCACCTCTAATGCCGCATACACACGATCGGAAATTCCGACAAGAAAAGTCCGATCTGAGCTTATGGTCGGAAATTTCCGATTGTGTGTAGGCTCCATTGGACTTTTGCTAACGGAATTTCCGCCAACAAAAGATTGAGAACTGGTTCTCTATTTTTCAGGCGGAAAAAGTTCCTATCGTATAATCTGCTTATCTGTATGCAATTCCGACACGCAAAAAAAAACACGCATGCTCAGAATCAAGCAGAAGAGCCAAACTGCCTTTTGAACTTAATTTTTCTCGGCTCGTCGTACGTCTTTTACGTCACCACGTTCTTGACGGTCGGAATTTCCGACAAGATTTGTGTGACCGTGTGTATGCAACACAAGTTTGAGCCAACATACTGTCAGAAAAAAAATCCACGGTTTTCTTGTCGGAATTTCCGATCGTATGTATGTGGCATTAGGCATCCTTTTTTTTTACTACAACACAGCAGCAATATGCATTGCAATGTGGAAAAATTCAGACATGCTGCTATATTCTGTGGTGCAAATCACCGTACCCCATGTCACTGCTTGTCAATGCACTAGAGCTCATATGTGGTGCATAAAATTTAATGACGTTTCATTTTGTGACACTTTGAAAAAAGGAAAAAAAAGGAAAAAAATTGTAAACAGTGTGATGTGCTGAAATAGCACACCACACTGTCCCCTCGCTATTAGCGCAGACACCAGCTGGCACAGTAAAACACTGCGGGCTGGTGTGTAGGAGCAAGTCCAGTCAATCATATGTGAAAGCAAAGCCAGCATTCCTGCTGAAGATTTCAAAGTCTTTGTTGTGAACTTTGAAGATTCATTTCTTCACAATGCCTATAGTTACATAGGAGAATGAGAATCTGTTTAAAATTGCTTTTACCTCTTGTTCAGCATATGTAAATACGTAAATACATTAGTGTGTGTTATTTTTAAGGGTCAATTTATAGCATTGCCGTGTGTTAATGTGCATTATGTCGAGTGTTAAAATGTTACTAAATTCACAACAGTAAAATCAGTCTGTATTTCCATGTCCTGTGTACTGTGGGAGACTAGATATAGCGGATGTAGGCTCCTGGGTTTAGTAACACGCCCACGTAATGTCATATGATGTCGCGGACTTCTTTTATATATCTTGTTTTATAGCTGCCGATTCTCTTCACCATCAGCCACTTGATTGTTCTTACAGGCAGTGGGAGGGGACATCCCCTCTCGCCGCCCTCCTGTGCTTCTCCTGGCTCGCCCCTGCCATCTGCGAACCGGAGAGGGAACTGACTGGCCCTAGAGGCTGACCATAGAGATTTCGGGCTGGCCAGATGGTCTCCAGAGTCTCTGTGTTTTCTTTCGGAGGCTGGGTGCAATGTTATGACATCACGCCCAGCCTTTGCATTTGAAAAAAAGCTGCCGCCTCGGCTGGGAAGCCAGGATCGTTTTTTTTTTCAGGCTTTCTAGCCTAGAGGTGAGATCTGGGGACTTATTGACCCCAGATCTCACTGTAAAGAGGACCTGTCAAGCACTATTCCTATTACAAGGGATCAAAAAAAATGTAAAAAGAAAGTGTCAAAATAGAAAAGTAAAATTAACAATAAAATAAATAAAAAAATGTAAATCCCCCCAGTCCCCACATGCTCTCTCGCAGAAGTGAGCGCATACGTAACGTAAGTCACGCCCACATATGTGCGTTTATGTATATATATATACTTACCTATTTTTAGCCAGCTCCAATCCGATCATGTGATCTTCCCTGTGTCAGCCAACAGGGGCTGCAGAGTAGAGGAGAAAGCACTCTGACAACAGCTAGTAAAGTCTGGAGCAGTGAAATCACCCATAGGCTTCAATGTCCCATCCATTGTTGGCTCTCCTTCCTCTCCCCCCTGCAGCTGCACTGGCTGAACACTTGACTGGACCAGAGTGGCCTGAAAATAGGCATGTATATACACACTACCGGGCATTGCAACAACACAGGTGCATTTTCTGCATATTGTGGGAAGAGCATTATAAAGCATACATTTCTGCAAAAGAATGGAATGTAACTGACCCTATCGAGATTTGGGCTATATAAGTGTAGCGCTACCCCCGAAGGAGCCTCTGATTGATTTGGAATCTACTCTCTATTGGCTCAGCTTACCCCTGTTCAACTAGCTCGAACCCTCCCTTGATACATCAGAAGTCTGGTTAATGAGATATTGTGACCTCTGCTGGGCTGGGGTCACAATAGAAGGCACACAATACACAGTGACAGTATAGCAATAAAATGACCTGCGGTTATGGACGGTCTCTCCAGACGAGGAAAAATACACATCACACAGTGAATATATTTAAATATAAGAGAGGTAAGTTTACTGTATAGAAACTTAAGAAAGGCAAACATAAGGTTGAAATATGAACACCACTGGCAATTAGTGACTTAATCTGACTCGCAAGGGCCCTTGCAAGGATCAGCAATTTATGTAAGCAAAAGAGATTTTAAACATGAGAATGGTACCATTTATCTAAGCTAATGATAGGCAGTCTATGCTCGCGACAGCCCTCTAGCGGGCAGTCCTACAGAACAGTTAATATACACGTTGCGGCCGGTTGGTGCACGTTAAAATTGTAATCCACGGGTGGCAATCAGTGAAAGAAACTATGCAACAAAACGTCTGAGATAGCTGAAAGTTGGTGGATTGACCGCTTGTCAGCGTCAACCACTTCTGCGTAACACTGGAACAGTTAACTGGGCCTCTAAGCTCCGGCTATGGGCCGAACACGTGTCTGTGGCCTGTGAGAAAGCACTAGGTGTCTGTACTAAACAGAGGGTCTGAAGTTGAGCATGTGCTCTCTCACCCGACAGGCCGATCCGCCTGAGTTCTCCTCAGAAAAGGGGCGCTGGGAAACACTGCTCCACGGCACAAAGGATCCCGGACGGGGGGGGGGGGTGCTGCACTGTTTCAGTCGTCAGCTGGGCTGCCTCCTCAATCCCCAGAAACACAGGCCGGATGCTGGAGTCTTGCTTCCGTCTGGATGGCTGGTCTCTCGGTGGATAGGCCCAGGCTTCTGGCCTAACAGCACGGCTTCACTCTGTCAGCAGCTCCGCAGAGGAGAGAAGTGCAGGTCCCGAGAGAGCGAGATCAGCCACTCAATTTCCTTAAATAATCTCCCCCATAAGTCTGTGCGGAGATGTCACATGTTCCAATAACACGGGGCATTATGGGAAATGTAGTCTGTTTCTCCTCAGAGTCAATGGAGTCCATATCTCCTGCTACTTGCAGTCCCACAATGCATAACTTACTTAAAGGTATCTTACATATTTACAAATGTGGATAAAGTTCCAGCGGGGATGATCTGTCGTAAGGCTCTGACAGGATGACCCCGCTACATAAGCCTTTACTCATACAGTGCCTTGAAATAGTATTCACACCCCTTGAAATTTTCCACATTTTCTCATGTTAGACCAACACAAAGTGGCACTTAATTGTGAAGTGGAAGAAAAATGATAAATGTTTTCAAAATGTTTTACAAATAAATATGTGAAAGGTGTGGCATGCATTTGTATTCCAGCAATACTTTGTAGAACTACCTTTTGCTGCAATTACAGCTGCAAGTCTTTTTGGGGATGTCTCTTCCAGCTTTGCACATCTAGACAGTGACATTTTTGCCCATTTTTCTTTGCAAAATGGCTCAAGCGCTGTCAGATTGGATGGAGAGTGCCTGAACAGCAATTTTCAAGTCTTGCCACAGATTCTCAACTGGATATAGGTCTGGACTTTGACTGGGTAATTCTAACACATGAATATGCTTTGATCTAAACCAGGGATATGCAATTAGCAGACCCCCAGCTGTTGCAAAACTACAAGTCCGATCATGTCTCTGCCTCTGGGTGTTATGCTTGTGGCTGTCAGAGTCTTTCTATACCTCATGGGACTTGTAGAGAAGTTGCTGATTGCATATCCCTGATCTAGACCATCCCATTGTAGCCCTGACTGTATGTTTAGGGTTGTTGTTCTGCTGGAAGGTGAACCTCCGCCCCAGTCTCAAGTCTTTTGCAGACTCTAACATATTTTCTTATAAGATTGCCCTGTATTTGGCTCCATCCAAATTCCCATCAACTTTGACCAGCTTCCCTGTCCCTGCTGAATAAAAGAATCCCCACACCATAATACTTTCACCACCATGTTTCACAGTGGGGATGGTGTGTTCAGGATGATGTGCAGTGTTAGTTTTCCGTTACACATATCGTTTTGCTTTTAGACCAAAAAAAGTAAAATTTTGGTCTCATCTGACCAGAGCACCTTCTTCCTCATGTTTTCTGTGTCCCCCACATGGCTTTTTGCAAATGGCAAAGGGGACCTATTATGGCTTTCTTTTAACAATGGCTTCCTTCTTCCGACCCTTCCATAAAGAGCAGATTTGCGGAGTGCGCCACTAATAGTTATCCTGTGGATGGATTCTCCAACCTGATCTGTGAATCTCTGCAGCTCCTCTCTTCTCTGAATTATGTTCTCCTTGCCTGGCCTGTCAGTTTAGGTGGATGGCCATGTCTTGGTAGGTTTGCAGTTGTGCCATACTCTTTCCATTTTTGGATGATGGATTGAACAGTGCTCCATGAGATGTTAAAAGCTTGGGGTATTTTTTTATAACCCAATCCTGTTTTAAACTTTTCCACAACTTTATCCCTGACCTGTCTGGTTGGTGTATTCCTTGGCTTAGATGATGCTGTTTGTTCACTAAGGTTCTATAACAAACCTCCGAGGGCTTCACAGAACAGCTGTATTTATACTGAGATTAAATGACACACAGGTGGACTCTATTTACTAATTAGGTGACTTATGAAGGCAATTGGTTCCATAAAATTTTACTTAGGGGTATCAGAGTAAAGGGGGCTAAATACAAATGCTCGCCACACTTTTCACATATTTATTTGTAAAAAATGTTGAAAACCATTTATAATTATTTTTTTCCGCTCCACAATTATGTGCCACTTTGTGTTGGTCTATCACATAAAATCCCTATAAAATACATTTACGTTTTTGGTTGTAACATGACAAAATGTAGAAAATTTCAAGGGGTACGGATACTTTTTCAAGGCACTGTATACTTATATAGTCCAAAACACAGAAGCACAGACATGAGTTACTGGATTTACTTGAGGCTGCAAAAACTTTGGGCATTCACTGTATTTTTATGAAACACACTTTACATTATGTACTTATATTTGAAACATTTCTGCCACATAACTGAAAGAAATTGAAGACTGAAAGGAACACTTGTACTGGTTTAGTACAGAAAGTAGTCATTAAAATTATCTTCTCTTCTCTTGAAAGCAATAACAAGTTGTTCCTTTTCTTTTTTTTCTTACCTTTTCGCCAAAAATGCCGCCAATAATTTTCCACCACGAATCCATTATTTTCAATGGAAGGAAGCTAGAGCTTCCCCCCATATAGAATCCCCTTTGCATCGTAATTGTGGGATGGGGATAATTCATGATCCATGAGTTCCAGATTTTGTGGAGGGTTTTTAGTGTGAAGATGTAGGAGAACTGCTCTTTTTGGTAAAACAATTTGACGTTAGGGGTTGTTGTTCAAAGATGTCAGGGCTATTCTATATCCCTGCTATTTAGCACCTTGCTGTAGTGCTTTACAAAGCCTTTGGCAACAATTGCTATCCTAGGTTCTACACGGATGTGTATTAGTTTAAACTATATTAGCTGATAGCATAGACAGTAAATCAAGACTGCCAAGTCACGATATAGTACATTTTCCATTTGCCACACCAAGTATTCTGCTAATGAAAGCTGCTATAAAAAAAAATAGAAAATTACTTTCGACATTATATAGACATGTTAAAGCTTACAGTATCTCACAAAAGTGAGTCTACCCCTCACATTTTTGTAAATATTTGATTATATATTTTCATGTGACAACACTGAAGATATTATACTTTGCTACAATGTAAAGTAGTGAGTGTACAGCTTGTATAACAGTGTAAATGTTCTGTCCACTCAAAATAACTTAACACACAGCCATTAATGTCTAAACTGCTGGCAACAAAAGTGAGTACACCCCTAAGTGAAAATGTCCAAATTGGGCCCAATTAGCCATTTTCTGTCCCTGGTGTCATGAAACTCATTAGTGTCAGGTCACATGTGAATGGGGAAAAGAGGAAAACATAATGGCGCCACTCTAAGTGTAATAAGTAGTGTAACATTTATTGGATAAAAACAGCAGCAAGCTTACTCACAAGCATTGGTGAGATTAGGCATGTATCACCAAAGAAAATTCCCCGGCTGTCATTGTATGCGTCTGTGTTGTGGAGCGGTTGGTGGCAGTGGATGCCGTCGCTTCCTCTGTCTCTGACACACTGGGAGCCAAGCTGTGACGTCAATTTTGGATGGGCGCTGGATCAGATGGATGGCAATACTTCTGGGTGATGTGGGGGAGCCAGAAGGCGACGCATTTGCGAAGCATGCGCTCCTTTCTCAAGCCTGACGGGGGACATGTTTGCTCTGGGCTTTTGTAGTATAAGCACCAGTGCTCCTGGGTCCTAAAGTTCACACTGTTAGCGTGAGGGGGTTTACAAATACAGCAATATGACAAATTACAAAGCAAACAAATATAAAATTGTATAAAAACTAACAATGAACAAATGCATGAAAGGGCAACACAATATGTAAAACTTATGTGCAGAACGTGTGGGGGAAGGGGCAATAAGGATATATATATATATATATATATAAAAATTGTGAAAGGAAGATTATAAGAATCCTGATCTTATATGTGCGTAATTATGAGCACATGTATATATGTACACATGCACATGCGTACAAGTTGGACATGAAAGAAAATTATTGGATGTATGTCCATATACATAAATGCATGTACAGGTATGCATGCATCCAAAAAAGACTATTAATCTGTTGGGTTTGGAAGTGGGCAAGGAACAAAAGTATTAAAAAAAAAGTAAAACTATATCACAAAGAAGGCCAAATATGTTCCAAAAACTATTACAAACCCACAGCAGGAAACTCCTACCTAAACCACCACAGTTGCCATCATCTTAGGTGGGTCAACAATATCCCAAAGAGCCAGTTTTGCCGTCTCCGCAGAAACTGCACCACCACAGCAGACTACACTGAGCAAGGGTTACTTCTGAAGCAAAAATTTGCAGAAAAGGCTTTTCCGTCCAAACTTGTTGAAGAAGGGCTCAATTACTACCTGTCTGATCCAGTTGTACAACCCAAAGATGACAACCAATCCACAGCCCAACCGGTTAGATTGGTCACGCAATTTCACACTAAATATAGGAAGATGGAACAAATCCTTAATAAATGGTCCATTTTACTGGAGGACCCTCAGTTGCGACATACCATCCCAGAAAAAACTAAATTCTCATATAGAAAAGCCAGAAATATCAAAAATCTCATTGCTCCCAGCAAATTTAAACCCCCTCCTAGTGCCTCGACACGCACCATGTGTCTCATTCCCTTGGTTGGTATGTTTCAGTGTCGAAAAGGCACGGTGCCTGACATGTAAGCATGTCAACCACGGGCAAAAGACATTTATAATTAAAGGCAAAACCTACTCCATTCCCAATTTTTTCAATTGCTCGACAGAATTTGTTGTGTACTGCCTTATTTGTCCGTGTGGTCTCCACTATGTTGGAAGTACCATACGTACTCTAAGGAAAAGGTTTGGCGAACATCGCCATCTGGGGGAGGGTGGAAAGGACTTACATAGTGTACCCCGACATTTCTTCACTCATCACGAACAATCCTCTGAAGGCCTCAGGGTATAGATCATAGAGTCCATTCCGGACACTTTCCCACTGGCAGAGCGTTTCTAATGTCTCTGCCAGAGGGAAACGTTCTGAATTTACACTTTGGATACCCTCTCGCCTGGGGGCCTCAACGAGGAAATAGAGGTGAACACTCTGATCTGACATGACCCCCCCCCCCCTTACTACATACAGAACTGTTACATTTTATGTCAGACGTATACATGGAAATTTCCATCTTTACATACATATATTAATTTTAATTATGTTATAACCAATTCTGGAAAATTTACAAAAAACAACTACCCATCTCTAATGGTCTACTGGTCCGTATAGCATGCCCTGGACACTTAAGGTGTTCTACCAACAAGCAAGTACTCCTTTGGTCAAATGTACAAGCACATCCAAGTAACCTGTACCATGACCCCCTTTCCCTGTATTTTTGTTCCTTGCCCACTCCCAAACCCAACAGATTAATACTCTTTTTTGGATGCATGCATACCTGTACCATGCATATATGTATATAGGCATACATCCAATAATTTTCTTTCATGTCCAACTTGTACGTATGTGCATGTGTACATATATACATGTGCTCATAATTATGCACATATAAGATCAGGATTCTTATAATCTTCCTTTCAATATTGTATATATATATCTCCTTATTGCCCCTTCCCCCACACGTTCTGCACATAAGTTTTACATATTGTGTAGTAGTGCAGAAAAATTGTCTACATTGACAACAATGACCAAAGGGAAACCAACTGCAAATTCTTGTAGTGTACAGTTGTGCAAATAAGTTTACATACCCTGGCAGAATTTATGATTTTTTGGCCATTTTTCTGAGAATATGTATGATAACACAAACAATTTATTTTTTCACTCATGGTTAGTGTTTGGCTGAAGCCATTTATTATCAATCAACTGTGTTTACTCTTTTTAAATCATAATCAGTCTGGCTGCAGCCATTTTAACTGCGGGCAGCTGAAGCTGCTGCCTGTTCACTTCCTGGATTTACACAGACACACAGAGGCATACCTCCAGCTCTGCAGCTTTCATTGGCCCCCTTATGGCTGATCCTTCCTCCCTTCCTGGCAAACTCTCACAAGAGTGAGAGAGAGAGAGAGAGAGAGAGAGAGAGAGAGAGAGAGAGAGCTGTGCATGATGTCATAAGCCTAGGCTAATGACCAGACCAGAAACAGGAAGTGGTCTGTATAAGGTATGCACTGGCAGAAATAAAATATTTTACTATCCAAAGTTAAAACAACAAAGGCAAAAGATTTAATAGATGGAAAGTAAAAAAAAAATCCACTTTAAGGGACCATTCTTACCGGTCTGCTGTAGTGCATTAAATGCACACGTGTTATGAGCGCTACATCGGCAGGGCAGCCATCACAAATTTTGGGGCCCCTTACACAGCTTTAGGCAGGGTCCCTTTGGAGCAGAGAACCAGGGGGCCCTCCTCTCTCCTGCCACGAGATAAAAAGCAGGGGGGGTTGTGGTAACGAATGTGTCATCTCTTCTCTTCTCTCTCCTGCCGCGAGATGATAAGCGGGATGTGGGGGGGTTGGTGCTGACGAACAAAACAAAGTCAAGTCAAGTCTTCTCTTCTCTCTCCTGCCACGAGTTGCTAAAGGTGGGGGGAACTTTACTCCTGCGAGTTGCTAAAGGTGGGGGGGGGTCAGACAAAAAATAAAAATAACAAAAAATGGGGTGCTTTACCCCTGCCGCGAGTTGTTAAAGGTGGGGGGTCAGACAAAAAAAATTATTAAAAAAAATGGCGGGGCAGGCCCCCTGCCTCACGTTTCTAAAGGTAAGTGGTCAAACGAAAAATAAAAAATAAAATGGGGGGGGGGGGGCGGTAGGACCCCTGGGGACCATCGGCTCCTTACAGGTGTAATGCCTGTACCTCCCTGATGGCGGCCCTGTACATCGTACACTAATGTGCACTGCGTTGAGATAGCCTACTCATTCAAATGGGTTCCCTAAAACACAGCAGTGGACCAACAATCCTGTGTGCAGCATGGTCAGCAGCAAAGCACAAGGCATATCAGTGTGTCACCACATATTGCACTGCTCTGCAACACTGGTGCACTGGTAAGGTGCATTGGGGTTGCATTCAAAATTAATGTTGCTGAATTTCAACACTACGTGTAACGCCAAATAGCCTGCCCTTTCTCCCTCAGTGCAGTAGCTAACATGCAGCTTTAGTCCCACCAGGGCCGTTTTTAAGGCAGGGAAAAAAGGGCAGCTGCCCTGGGCCCTGTCATTGTTGTGGGCCCAAAGCAGCTACCTCATACTTGCCATACCTCATACTTGCTAACTATCCCGGTTTAAATTCCCTTGTCCCTTGAAGTTTTAGTCATGTGCTGTGTCCCGATATCTCAGTGTGAAGTCCTGCTACTAATGCTTCCCAGCTTTGCCCTATTGTTGTGTACAGATGACTCACCTGCAGTCCCTGTGTTTAAATGTAAATAACTGGCATTGATATGTAAATAGTGAAGGAATGTATGTATGTATATCATGCCCCCCTGAGTTCCTATCCACCATCTCCTATACTGAATGCCACCCACTGGGGAGATAAAGGGACATGCTTAAAAAGTCCTGCCTAACATCAGCCTGTTCTGCAAAGGTCAGCAAATTGGTGGAGGGATAAAGATGTAGGTGGCGTGTAGTGCAGCACAATTATTTCAATTTGTTGCTCTATGCGCTAGGAATGCGGAAGAAAGTCCCTAACGCTTTTTCAAAATCACACGGTTGCACAGCCTAGGTTAGCAGATGCTTGAGGGTGTCATTAACAATTAATGGCACTGCTGTGTATCTGCTAAAGGGCAGGATGTTTCTGTGGTGGCAGGAAAGCGATTTTGCATGCATTCCCAACACACACAAACGTGAACGCAGGCTAAATGTCTCATTTACATTGGTGGTCAGCATAAATCTTATCATTACATTAGGGCTTGATGTAGAATGCTTTCATTCCCACTAGTGGCCAGTGTGAAGGTCCCCCTTACATTGGTGGTCAGTGTAAATCCTTCCTTACATTGGTGGGTCCCCTCACCACCCCAGTCCATGGTGTGCAGGCAGGTGGAGAGCAAAATTGCATGGGGGGGGGGGGGGGCAAGAAAATGTAATCTCAGGGTCCAATAAATATTAAAGGTGGCTATGAGTCCCACAGTGGGCCCCCACCACTGGTGATCCTCAAGCAGAACTGTGCTGACTTAGGCCCTTTATTTATCCACTCATATATGTGCTCCAACTTGGAGACTCTCAAACAGAGTTAGGACCACAGTATACAGAGAAGCATTGGCAAGGCACTGTCACTTTCACATATGTTTGAAAATGTGTGCAACTAAACCCTCTGATTTTAATGTGACTTGTTGGATAGGGTCAATAGTTAAAAAAATAAAATAAATTCTGTTGTTTGCTCAGGCTAATCTATCCGCACTGTAATGCCGCGTACACACGATCAGGCCAAAAGCACATCGGAATTCTGACGGAATTTCATCGGAGTAAAATAGAACATGTTTCTATATTTAAACTCTGATGGAATTCATCGAAATTTCCGATGGAATTACTCCGATGGGGCATACACGTGATCGGAATTTCCGATGGAAAAGTCCGTCTGACTTTTTCCATCGGAAATTCCGATCATGTGTACGGGGTTTTAGTGTACTGCCAGACTCATAGTAATCTAGAAAGTCTTGACCAGTGTAGTCAGGATATCCCCCATTACCATATCTCTTTTTCTTACCAATACCTTTCCCCCTCCCCACACCCCGTCTCATAACCACAATAACGAGAACACACCTGAGTTTGGAGTATAACTGGCCATAACAGCCTTTTTATTACCAAAATAATGAAATAATTTCCAAATAACATTTTAACAGCAACTTTTTTAACACACACACAGCCTGTTGGTCTTTGACGGCACCCCAAACTTAAAACATTACCACCACTACACTGCAGGACCATTTTACCATACCAGGCCTCCAGCCGTATCACAGCTCGGAGACAACCCCTTTTTCCCGCAGTGCCACCATACCCGTATTCAAGCGGACACCGTTCCACTGGAATACACCAGAGAGGCCCATACAACAGATGAACCCCCCACACTTCCATCAGATCTGTTATCTTCCACCATTAAAGACCAAGGACACCGTCGTTCCACTGCTGTTATGACAACCCGCATCCAGAAATCCTGAAAGAAAAGAAAACAAACAAACCACACAACAATACAAAACATAAGGGAGGGTGGGTGGGAAAAACTGCCTCCTTCCGTTTGTCTTCCTGCCCAACTGCACCAAAAAGTCCCCGCCTCCCCTTTTTATACCGCTCCTCCCCCTAACTAAACTTTTTCCAGCCTTCCCCTCCTTTCAGCCTCTTCCCACACTTAACCCTATGCAGGCTCCCTTGCACCTGGTCATGCCCCAGCCCTCCGTTACTTGCTTTTTGTTCTCTCCACTCCGGGCCTCACTTTACTTAGACCCACCATTATATGGTTTGATCTCCCACTGATGGGCAACTTTTTTCTGCTCAGTAATTTTCTTCCAGTGGTAGAGCATGGTGAGTGACTGAAGGCTGGGTAAAGGTGACAGAATCTGTTAGGAACCACCTGTGCTGTTGAAACGTATAAAACTCAGTATAGAGTAGTACATGTCCCAGCAACTAAAGAGCATGTTTAAAAAAGCAATGCTGTATCTGGTAAAATGACACAGTTGTAGAGTCCACTTATATAGCATCCTGTTTCAAACATCATCCTTGTAGAAAAGATCACTTTGACATGTGTGAAGTTACACTTTAAAAGTAAACCTGTGCTAAGGCTACTGTATTTTTAAAAGTTGACATATTCTAAGCATGTTAAGCATGTATAAGCATTATGGAGAAAACAATCTTTAAAGCACACAACGCAGGTTCTGAAATAGCTGCTCCTCTCCCCTATTTTCTTTCAGAGGCATACCTTTATGTAATCCCTCTGAATGCAGTTCCATTATAGCCACTGTGTCAATGCACATTGCGGCATTTTGATCTGTATTCTAGAGCAGTGTTTAGTGGTGTAAAAATAAATGCCGCTAACCCAAGTTCCAGGAATAGCAAATTGGCATAATTTACATGTATATGCACCCAAAGTGCACATGTATGTAAATTTATTCTAGTAGAAAGAATAAATGATCGTTGAAGCTACTAGAATAAATTTACGTACGTAGGCTTCTAAATGCTGTATGTGCATAAATGCAAATACTTTACACACTATTACATACGTCTTTTACAATGGTGCTTTCTGCCAGCGTCTATCTAGTGTTTATATGAGTGTTTTATTTATGCCTGTGTGCATGAGCCCCATCACTACATTCAAATAAGTGGCCAGGAATGGCTGCCAGTAAGAATTTTCATCAGCTCTTCTCGTTGAGAAAAATGCTCTGGAGCCTACACACGACCGTTTTTCACGACCAATTAAAAAAATTTCATTTTTCTCATCATGAAAAACGGTCGCGTGTACGCGGCATTAAGTCTTTGCGGTAAATCTTCTGCCAAGTATGTTGGGGCCCTTTAAGAATGTTGGCTCTCAGGGAAATGAAAGTACGTCATGGGACTTGGTATTGCAGAAATGTATCTAAGTGATTGATCTTAATGAAGGCGGGACTTTTTGGGTGCAGATGAATATTTAGAAGGAGACAATCCCAGTTGCAGCAGCAGGCGCTAGGTTGTGCACAGTTACAGTAGTTACTAGGGTTGCACTGATACTGTTTTTTTTACTGGCAAGTACGAGTACTGATGCTTTTGGTTAAGTGCTCGCCGATACCGGGTGCCATGTCTTTGCGGTGTAATCCGAGCCCATACAAATTTAATGGGCTCAAATCACACTTCAAAGGACCACATTCGATATGAACAGGTTTTTAGAAAAGCCTGGATTCACACAGGAGCAGTGTGGGAAACTGTTCAAACCGCATGTGATTCTTTGCAGTGGAATTTGAGATCAAATTGCACCTCAAAAATATCTGTTTCAGATATCGACGCATGTGCATGAGTAATCGTGCAAATACTCGGTATCGTCACCAATACTGATATCGGTATTAGTGCAACCATAGTAGTTGTCTAATTGTGTAGATAGATGTATTGGTGTGCATTGTTGCAATAGTATATGTCAGGGCTCAAAATTTCAAGTCCTGAGCTACTAGCCAGGCCTCAAGAGTTACTCGCCACCAGTTGCCCCACCTAATTCATACACTGCCCTGCGCCTAATTGCACCCGTAAACACGCCCTCGTAGATTATCTCATGGAATGACAATGTTTTATGCAGAATCAAGTTACAAAATTAAATATTACCAACAACCACTTTAACAAAATGGGACAGGGCACTGGGGGCAGACCAGAGGGACAGGGCACTGGGGGCAGACCAGAGGGACAGGGCACTAGAACTGGGTCTCTTCCCCATTCTCTTGCTGTCTGCTCTGCAACTCCCATCCATCCTCTCTCTCTCTCCCATTCATCTCATCATCAGGAGCCTGTGTGTGCGGCTCCACGTTTGCATGTCCCCACTTCCCCCTTTTATTCAGGCTGGCAGAGAGGAGAGGAGCTGCAGCACAGCGGGAAGAAGTACAATCCAGCGCTGAGATCCACACAACTGCACAGCCATTGACACCATAGCACAGCGCACACTGACAGCGCACAGCACACATTGAGACCAGTCTGTTCACAGTGCTCAGGCTAAACTGTTGGACACTTACATAGAGCACAAGGAGAAGAAAACTGCACAAACTAGAAGGCTGCCGCTCTCATGTCAGGGCAACTTTCAGTGAGCGCTGCACCGGAGTGGTCATTTTTGCAATCCTTCACCTCACTCATTACTTTCTGCTCTCCAGCTACATTGGTCGGGGCCTGGGGGAGGGGGGCAGGCTCAGAGAGGTCATACTGTTAGGTCCCATGGCTTAATGAGAATTGTAAGGAGAGCACCTGTGTACTGCTCTGCCTGTGCGCGGCTCAACAGACTACTTTTCCCGAGCATGCACCTTTCCTCTTCGGCCGCCAATCAAAACTGGACTCTAATGGCCCGTACACACAATCCGAATATCGGGCGAAAACGATCGTCCGATGAAGAATCGGACGATTTTCGGATCGTGTGTACACTACTTTCGAGAGCCGATCACGACCGTTCATCCGATATTATTCGATCGGACATGCACGAAAATTTTCCTCGTACGATGTAAGATCGTACGATTTTCGTTTAGTCAGTACAGTTGTCGTCCGACAATACAATACAAATACATTACAACACATGACATCACTTCCGATTATTTTTTTCGGTCGTACGAGAATTTTCGTGACTTTAATAACCTATTTCATTTTACTTGCGACTATTAAGCGAAAAAAGTCGTACGATCCGTCGTACGATATTCGGATCGTGTGTACGGGCCATAAGTGTAGGCACAGATTGGAGGGAGATTGGTCATGCAGCCCTGTCATCACTAGCCCCCAGCTTAAATCCACTCGCCAAATGCTAGTAGGCGAGTGGAAATTTTGAGGGCTGGTATATGTAATGGTGTGCGCAATTGCAGTAGTTAAGTGTAATGGTGTGCACAGTTGCAGCACCCTGTAAAGCAGATCAGATAACAGGGTTGTGTTAGGCCTGGTCTAAAACAGCATGAGCAGTTAACACAACAGGTTTGGAGTTTATGACTGCAGGTTATTTGCTAATAGATGCAGCTTAACAGTGGGTCCGTGACCCTCACCACTTTCTTTTCTCTGTAGTTCTCTGATGGTGACTGATTAGACCACTGGAGGGGGGGGGTTCTGTAGTTGACCAATGCTGGCAGCAGGTGAGATGGTGACCTAGATCACCAGCAGGCATCTCGGAGTGGGCACCGGAACGACTGATTATGCAGTGAACCAGCTTCCTGATCTCTGTATGTGAAAGCGTCCACTTAAAAAAATGTTTTCATGAAATGTATATGTTGTTTAGACCTAAACATTTGTTTTCCTATATTATCCCATTTCTATTTTTTTATGCAATCTGTATGTTGTAGTATACTCTCCTGAAGAAGCCGTGTATAAGATCGAAACAAGTGTAGCGCCTGTGTACTTTTCAGTACAGGTGCTGTGATAAATTTAGTTGGGGGATGAGAGAGTTACAGTACCTTGCTCTCATCCATGATGTCTTTCTAAATTGGGTTTCTGTCAGTTCTGGACTGTCCTGTGGGTCATTCTGTGCTCCAGAGATGTTGTTCCATCTCTGGATGGCAGATGGCGCCAGAGGGGTCTGGGAGGAGCCGCTTTTCCCCAGCAGCCAATTGGAGGAGTGTTTCCCTTGCGGGGCATGATGGGGGAGGGTATTTCTGTGACAGACGCCATTTTTTGGGGTTCTTCGCCCATTCCTGGTTCCAGGTGCGGCACCCACCTTTAGGGTGTGTGCACATCACAGGCCCCAGCCTGGCCTACCAGGTCGGGGAGCGCACGTGCCACGCGGAGTTCCCGACTTTGGGCCCTCATGGCCTGGAGCAATTGAGGCTGCGAAGGGACCCCAGTCACTTACTGGGTTCCACATTCTGTGAGGAAAATCCCAAGCAAGTTGTGCTGTTCGGTGGGGAGTCGGTCTGAGGTGAGCCCGGAGGCAGGTAATCCAACAGGGCTTAGACGAACCATCGGGGATCTGGGTGACCGGACACTGGCAGGTTGTATGCAGCAAACTGTCAAGTCTACCTGAGGGAGATTCAGGCAAGACTGTGTTACTGGGATGATTCGCTCTAATGTTAATGTTCCTGAGTACTGGGCCTGTGGCAGAGGTCTGACTACTAATCCTAGTTCTACCAGAGCCAAGTCGGTGGCAGAGACTTGTTCCTTCCCAGAAGTTCTAGTGACGCTCCGGCTGCCAAGCCTGTGAGAGGGACCTGTCCGGGGGCACTATACTCACTCCGGCTGGGGTGGCGACGAAGTAAAGGTTGCTACTGGAAGCAGGACTGCTTCAATTTATCCATAGGCCTGAATCTGCAAAGTTCTCTCCTTTCACCAACCTATCCTATCTACCTCAAGTTGATTGTTGGTTGTGTTGGGCCACAAATAAAGCATTAAAAACGTCACTCTGTTGTCTGGACATTCCATCACTACTCTCATCATCATCCTCATCCCTAGACACATCATAGAGATAACATAATTATGCCAATCCCAAATCCTGAGGGGGTAGCGCTACACAAGATTTTTTTTTTCTTCCTCTTTATGGCTCCCCCTCTCGCCCACATTTTTTTTTGTTTATTATCAGAGCCTAATCACACAGGTGCCTTGATACATATGAAAGTCTTATTTACTCTGATTGGTGCTAACAATATGAACAGTTTTGTTATACCGTAAAATGCCTTCAGTAAATTGCTTCTTTTATGTGCACTTTGAACGGTGGAGAGTACAAACCTGTACTTTTACTGCTCTGTTGGTGCAGAGCTTCCAGGGATGAGGTACTAACATACAAATTACGTTGATTCTGAATTTGAGCTACATAATTATTATGGATTAATTACAATTCCTCCAGATGTCAAATGTTACAGAAAGAAATGTACTCTCTTGTCTGCATATAAAACTAATTTGTTTAAGCATTAGTATCTGACAAAATTAGGTTTATCCAATATTTGCATTCTAATGACCGTCTATTATAAAAAAATAAATAATGGAAGCAGATGCAGAGGAGATATATATCTCAGAGATTTCATTATCAGATATGTTCTGTGTTTAGCACCTTCGTTGTTTGTGTGAAAAATAAAAGTCTGGAGCATCCCTGTACTGCCACAATACCTGTAGATTTGCCTTCATTTTGTTGCTACAGTTACACAGTGTGAGAACTGGTATCGTCACATTACAGCACTGCATGATAAGGTTCCACACTTCGTCTTTATACGGGTTTTATACAGCCAGTTGGTAACACTTTGCTTGCCTAATATTCATTCATGCCTTCCCATTTATCATTTTGACTTTTTTTTCCCATTAGCTCTTTAATCCTGTTTATGTTACAGTTGAAAGCACAAGAAATCTAGAATGAAATCAATCATGAAAATATTCCTAGTGTTAAAAGTGACCGTACAATAATAAAAAATCTCAATGCACAAAATTGCTAAGGGCACATTCATGCCAACACATGACTAAGGTACCTCATATGCAATCCTGACCCTTAAACGCTAAGGGCCCTTTCACACGCACGGACAAACGGTCCGTTTATTACAAGTCCGTTTACGGACTTGTAATGTATCCCTATGGGATTGCAGACGTTAGCGGATGATGCATCCGCTAACGTCCGCAACCATCCGCGTCCGCAAAGATCCGCTTTTGCGGACGGAAGAAAACCCTATTTTTCTTCCGTCCGGCGGAATGGATCGGATGAATACGGACACACGGTCCGTATTCATCCGATTCCCCATAGGGTAGAGAGGAGGAGAGACAGGGCGGTCTCTGCACTGTGTGCGGGGACCACCCTGTCCGCCGACAGCTCAGCGGGGATTCACGGAGGAATCCCCGCTCAGCCAATCGGGCTAACGGAGCGGATCAATACGGATCCGCTCCGTGTGAAAGAGCCCTAACTGCTACCAAATTCCCCTCTTTTACCCCAACTTAAGCTTACAAAAAAAAAACATTGACACCAATGTTGGAGTAAAAAATGTCCGCCTCAGTCCCTTTATTAAAACAATAACAAAAAACAAAACAAAAAAACCTTCAATAAAACAGCAAACCAAAAAAAATTAACAAACACCAGATAATGAAGGTTGCCGATCCTTGGAGGCCCCAATTATCAATATATACATTTGGTATCTGCGTAAGTACTTACACTGTCCCGAGCCGCACCACACCGGCTCGGGGAGGAACCACTTTCAGCAGATAGCACACTTTAACATACCAGTTAATCCACCATAACTAGCATTCCACCGGGGACTCCTTACCTTAGATGGGTCTCTAATCTGATAAGCACACAGTTTGTTTAAACTGCCTCCAAAGACCCCAACCGTAATAGCATGAAACAACATACATAAGATGAACCACTCCGATGTAGGACGGGCGGTTGGGAACGCTTTTCCCCCACATATCTAACCGGATGTCTGAAGTTATTTTTTCTCCCCTACCAAAAATCCCCACAAAGCCCCTCCCAAATGACTATCCGCACCAATCCCCTAAAGGGTTCCCTAACTGCACAATTGTTAACCCTGTCACCTCCATATTCCTCTGAGTCCCATAGCATGCTAGCCCTACGCACATTTTTATTTATTTTTTATTTTTTTTGGGCTGTATTCCTTCCCAATACACCTGCCCTTCTTGTACCGTAACATGCAGTAATGCGGTAATGTATTGTCATTTGCTGTGTTAGCCCAGCTTGTGGAGGAGTGATTTTTGGTTCATTGTTGTGTGTTGGCAGCTCATTCATTGGAAAAAGCTTCCTTAACCCAATGCACTTTAACAGGCATCATAATGTGACCAACAAACCACAGTAGACTGACCTGGTATAAAAGGGCCCTATGTTGTTCATTGTCCATACATATGACAAGCCCAGGGGGATTTGGTCAGTTTTAGGTAGATTCAGTAAGAGTTAGGCCGGCTTATCAGTAGATAAGCAACACCTAACTCAGAATCTACGCCGACTTATGTTTAAGTGTATTCTCAATCAGAGATACACTTAAACATATCTAAGATACAACGGCTTGCGCCGTCCTATCTTAGGTTGCAATATTTCGGATGGCCGCTAGGTGGCGCTTCCATTGCGGTCGGCATAGAATATGTAAATTAGTATATACGCCAATTCACGAAAGTACGTCCGGCCGACGCAGTACTTTTACGCCGTTTACGTTAGAGATAGGCCGCCTAAAGTTAGAGCTAGGCCCTAGTTGGAATAGTAATGTTAAGTATGGCCACCGTTCCCGCGTCGAAATTCGAAATTTTTTAGGCGTTTGCGCAAGTCGTCCGTAAATCAGGATTTACGTCGTTTACGTCCACGTCGAAATCAATAGGCCCGTGCGGCGTACTTAGCCGCAATGCACACTGGGAAATGTAGGTGCCCGGCGCATGCGCAGTAAGAAAAAACGTCAAAAACGTAAGGTCAAGCCCAATTAACATAAAACACGCCCCCTTACACATATTTGAATTAGGCGCCCTTACGCCCGCCCACTTTAGGCTACGCCGCCGTAACTTAGCAGGCAAGTACATTGTGAATCATGTACTTGCCTCGCTAACTTAAGGCGGCGTAGCTTAAATGCCTTAGGCTACGCCGCCGCAAAGTTGCGGCAACGTACCTGAATCAAGGCATTTATCTATGTGGTGGAAAGAAACAGTACCATACCTCCCAACTTTCTGAGATGGGAATGAGGGACACCTATCAGCAAAAGTATGCAGGCATAGGACACACCCCTTGCCACAACCCCCTTAAAGGAGAATTGTACAAAAAAAATAAGATTGGTTAAACCCACAAGTGCTTTTTTTACCACTACTATTTCTTTATATTGGCTTTTGGAATTTACAAATGCAGCCATTTAGAAATCAGATGAAAGGTTTAGCACTGGGAAACACTTTTTGATAGATAAAAAGTGCATTTTATATACATCTATATAGATCAGACCAAAATGAGGGACAAATAAGGAGAATGAGGGACAGAGGGACATTGCTCCAAATCAGGGACAGTCCCTCGAAACCAGGGACAGTTGGGAGGTATGCAGTACACTTACTTTGCAGATAAACAGGTAACAGTATACAGTATGTAATCAAATGAGTGATCAAGCAGGAAGTATAGCCGGGAACATATGGGCCGAATGTCAGGAGACACGTGCCAGTTTAAAAAAACCCAGTCGGCATTCGGCCCATGTGTATGTTGGTCTGTCCGACAGAAGCTGGCGGCTTGGCCCGCTTCTGTCGGACGGGCAATGCTGGAAAACCAGCAGCAGACCAACTGCCGATTAGCGCTCTCAGCCAATGGCAGAGAGCACTGATCTGAGTTGTCAGAACACAACAGCTCAGCGGGGGAGATTGTTGTACTTGCTTTGCATAGTGAGTACAGCAGCTTCCATCGGTGCTGACAGTTTTTTTTTCATTCAACCCAGCAAAAAAAAAAAAAAATAGTGTGTACCAGGCTTAAATGTAACTTGAAGGTTACTTGTGTAGCGCTCTGCTCCTGTTGAACAGGCGCTGCTGTAAATTTAGAGGGGTCCAAGTTGTTATTTGGCTCAGACAAATATGATTGAGGACAATTTAGCCTCTGTTCCAGCCATGGCTGTGCTGGGAGTAACCACCATTGCTCACCTGGGGGTGTTATTACCATCCCAGGCCAAGGGTGGCAGCAGCAAAGTCAGGGTGTATTGGGTGTTCCCCCTCAGCGGCGAATCAGTGGGAGTGGTCTCCCCGTTGTGCATGCTGGGGAGGGGTACTTAAAATTGCACTCACTTGTGGAATGGCGCCAAACTTCAGTACTTTAAAAACTCCATTGGTGACGCTATAATTTTTTTTTACAGTTTACCTGTTTAGAGTTACAGAGGAGTCCTAGTGCTAGTTTGTGGCGTATGTAACCTGTGTGTATCTGGCTCTGATACTAGCCAGTGCCTCACCAGCTACTGACTTCACCGCACTTCCCTGCAAAGTATGTGTATAGCCATTAAACCACATTCTGGTGTTCCTAGCTAATTCCACTTTGAAGATTATTGTCCTTCCCTCAGTGGATAGATGTTACTGTATATAGCACCATTTTAGTCTGAGTGCTATGTACAATAGTCTTGTGTATTGTGGAATGTGCCAGCTGTTTCCTGTAGACAGGGCCGGACTTACCATTGGCCTTGACTGGGCTCAAGCCCAGGGGCCCCACCCAATAGGGGGCCCCCTTTAAAAAAAAAAAAAAAAAAAAAATTTTTTTTTTTTTTTTTTTTTTTTAGGGGTCCGGAGGTCCCCAGGGGCCCGGAGGCCCCCAGGGCCCCGGACGGCAACCCCCCTTTTTTTTATTTATTTTTTGTAAAAAAATGTTTTTTTTATATATTTTTTATTTTTATATATATAATATAATATATATATATATATATATATATATATATATATATTTTTTTTTATTATTATTAAAGGGCCCAGGGGTCTCCAGGGCCCCGGACGGCAACCCCCTTTTTTTTATTTATTTTTTGTAAAAAAAAATTTTTTTATATATTTATTTTTATATATATTATATATATATATATATATATATATATATATATATATATATTTTTTTTTTATTATTATTATTATTATTATTAAAGGGCCCAGGGTTCTCCAGGGCCCCCGGATGGCAACCCACCTTTTTTATAAAAAAAATTACATTTTTTATATATATATATATATATATATATATATATATATATATATATATATATTTTTTTTTTTTTTTTTATTAAAGGGCTCAGAGGTCCCCAGGGCCCCATGTGGCAACCCCCCCTTTTTTTATTTTATTTTTTTATTTTTGTTTATTTTTTATTAAAAGGCCCAGAGGTTCCCAGGGGCCCAGAGGTCCCCAGGGCCCCCGGGTTTGGCAACCTCCCTTTTTTTATGTATTTTTTATAAATGTTTTTTTTTTTTATTATTAAAGGGCCCAGAGGTTTATTTTTTCTTTTATTAAAAGGCCCAGAGGTCCCCAGGGCCCCGGATGGCTACATATATTTATATATATTTGTTTTCTTCTTTATTTCTTCTTTTTTTTGTAAAGGCCCCCCCCGCTTCTCAATTTGCGGCAGCCCCCACGCTTCTCAATTTCAGGCGGCAGCACCCCCACCCCCCCTAGGTTCTCTGCTTCAGGGGGCCCATGCCTTAAGCTGTGCAAGGGGCCCCAAAATTCCTGATGGCGGCCCTGCGCATACCTCCCAACACGCACGGATTCTGCAGGACTTTCCCGCACAGACAGCTTCTTCCCGCAGTCCCGCAAAAGGGTTAATTTTCCCGCACTGCAAGAGGAGGCAGCACGGAAGCAGGAGGAACCGGAGTGGTGTGTGGAGGACTGTGGCTGCTGAAGGGAAGAAAGCCGACAGCCGGGCTAATGACAGTCTGTAGCCCCGGCTGTTGGCACAGGTGAGAGGCACTCCCCCCCTCAACAACTGCAAAATCCCCCCCCGCTCAACAACTTTAATGCGCTCCCCCCCGCTCAACAACTTCAATTCCCCCCCCCCGCTCAACAACTTCGATCCCCCCCAATTCTCGGCTCCAGGGGGCCCCTTCAACACTCAAGCCCAGGGGCCCCCACCACCCTAAGTCCTGCCCTGCCTGTAGAGGTGTCTTCTTACCTAGGAGAAGATAGAGAAGCACATTACATAATCTAACCCTGACCACAGTTTATTGAATTACTTTACTCATCTTTGTCATGTCCAAGGTAAACATTGTAAATGCAAACAACAATTTATTGTCATACAGTGACCGCTGAGGAACACAGCGGCAAAAGATGAGCACATAATAAATCAATAATACAATAACAAATAAGGAGGAAAAAACGATTTCTTTGATTTTTTCCTAAATTTAAGTGCACAGTTATCACTCAATTATTCTTTAGCTTTGCAAAAGTGCAACCGCTGTGCCAAGATGGGTCAATAAAAAGATATGCAGGCTATTGATGTTAATGTCGGTGACTGCTCAGTTGAAATGGTCACCACGACTATGAAGCAAGCGCCTCTTATAAATGCAACCAAAAGTATCAAGTAAACAAGTTTTCACTGATGTTGCAGTGGGGAAAATGGAAAGCAGATCAAATTTAAACTGAAAATAGGTTCACAAGTCTGTATGATGCATTTGGAAAAACAAAAACGAAAAACAGAACCTTCTAATTTCTATCAAGACAAGATTCATGGATGCGGTTGAAAGCAATTTTATGTAAAACACCTAAAAAATAATGGATTATGTCTTCCTTCTTTGCCACTTTGAGATACATCCTACATGGGAGATATGCAATAGATGAGAGTGTTCATGTGGATAGTGAGAAGATTATTTGAATTTTTTCATAGATATTTTGCTTGTACCTATATCTCAAGTGTAGCAACACGTTGTAGCTCCTCTTGTATTCGCTTGTCATGTATGCTGATGATGCTGTTTTATCTGTAACGCTATTCCTTTTTTCTCAATAAAATCTTTATGGATAACAAAAAAAAATAATGGATTAAAAATCAAAATTGTAAACAACTACTAATGGCATTGCGGGGCTTCCCGCGAAACGCGTAGGACATCTGTACGACGTGGGAGCATGCCGGCAAGGTAACCCCCTCGAGAGAGAGAGAGCTTCCCAGAGGGGGTTAGCTCTTGCAGGAAGGAGCCACGAGAGCTGCAGTGGGACCCCAGAAGAGGACGATCGAGGCCACTCTGTGCAAAACGAACTGCACAGTGGAGGTAAGTATGACATGTTTGTTATCTAAAAAAAAAGTGAACCTTAATGCCGCGTACACACCATCGCTTTCTGCGATGGAAAAATGCGACGCTTTATGTGCTTTAAAAAAACGTCATTTTTCAAACTTCAATTTGAACAACGACGTAGCATACACACCATCGCTTTTTCACAACGCTCTAGCACAGCGCAGTTCCGTCAATCACGCACGACGTCACTATAAAGGGTTGTTTCCATGCGGAAGACGGCCTCTTTTGCTGATATCGTGTTGCTGCGTGTTAGTAAAAGTTTGGTGAGATACGATTCGTGATTTTCAGTGACTGTGCTTTAAATTTCGTTTTCTGTCGTACAGTTTGTCTATTTGTTGTCGGATCTGTGATACAGTGCTTGTACTAAGGACGTATTTGTTTAGGCATTACGTTTTGTGTGCACGGTGCTGTTTAGCAGGTCGTTCTTCAAAGGCCATTCTTTACTTCAGGGCGTAATTTTTAGTCTGATCTGATTTGACGACCGTTTTCTAGCCATGTTGCGGGTACGAACTCGTCGCCGAGATCGTGCTGTGCTTGTTGTTAGGATGTGTGCTGCATCCCAGCGACGGTCCATGAACAGGGTGAGGAGGAGGTTGTGGACCAAGAACTGGTTGCTACGCAGGGACCAGTTCTCTCATATGCCTCTGCTGCGGGAGATCCGAGAAAATAACCCTGATGATTTCAGGAATTTTCTTAGGATGTCTGACCCCGTATTTCAGCAGCTTTTGGCTTTGGTGTCGCCATATATCACCAGGCAGGACACCGTTATGCGGGAAGCCATCACTGCTGAGCAGAGGCTAGTTGCTACGTTGCGCTACCTTGCAACAGGGAGAAGTCTGCAGGACTTGAAGTTCTCGACGGGCATCTCCCCCCAGGCTCTGGGCCTCATAATCCCTGAGACCTGTTCGGCCATCATTCAGGTTCTTCAGGAGGACTATGTTAAGGTAAGTGGTGTTCTTTCAATGGTCAAACTATGTCCCAAAAAAAAAAAAAAAAAATAACTTTTCTAATATGCTCAGAATGCTCACTTTGGGCCATATCCACAAAAGAGATACTCCGGCGTAAGCCGTCGTATCTCTGGTTCTAACTTTGGAACTGATCCTCAGAAGCAGTTTTCCTAAGTTAGGCAGAAGATCCGACATCTGTAAGGGACTTACACTGCCGGATCTTAGGATGCAGTACCGCATCCGCCACTGGGGGCATTTCGAGTCGAAATGCCTCTGTTAGTATGCAAATTAGCACTTAGGGCGATCCTCAAAGCTTTTGTACCTAGTTTTTACGCCGTAAGTGTTAGTTTGCCTGGTGTAAAACTAGGGCTGCTTTTACAAAGTGTAAAGTTAGTCACACCTTGTAAAGGCCCATTCAAGCGACGGCATTTGGTATGCATTCCCGAGGGAGAACTCCATGCCAATTTTCAATGAAAAAAACGGCATGGGTTCCCCCTCAGGAGCATACCAGGCCCTTAGGTCTGGTATGGGTTGTAAGGAGACCCCCCTCCGCCGCAAAATTGACGTAGGGGGTCCCCCTACAATCCATACCAGACCCGTATCCAAAGCACGCTACCCCGGCCAGCCAGGAAGGGAGTGGGGACGAGCGAGCGCCCCCCCCCCTCCTGAGCCGTGCCAGGCCGCATGCCCTCAACATGGGGGGGTTGGGTGCTCTGGGGCAGGGGGGCGCACTGCGGGCCCCCCCACCCCAGAGCACCCTGTCCCCATGTTGATGAGGACAGGACCTCTTCCCGACAACCCTTGCCATTGGTTGTCGGGGTCTGCGGGCGGAGGCTTATCGGAATCTGGGAGTCCCCTCAAATAAGGGGGCCCCCAGATACCGGCCCCCCACCCTAAGTGAATGGATATGGGGTACATCGTACCCCTATCCATTCACCTGGAGGCAAAAAGTAAAAGTTAATAAACACACAACACAAGGCTTTTTGAAATATTTTATTATTCTGCTCCGGACGCCCCCCCTGTCTTCGTTATTAGCTCAATTACCAGGGGGGGCTTCTTCTTCCACTCTCCGGGGGTCTTCTCCGCTCTCCGGGGGTGTTCCGCTCTCCGGGGGGGGCTTCTCCGGACTCCGGGGGGCTTCTTCCATCTTCTCCCCTCTTCCGCTGTTGACTCGGCGAACCCCGGTTCTTCTGCAGCTGTCCGGTGCCTTCTTCTTCAGCGCTGGCTGCCTGCTATGTTTGTGTGTTAGCTCGATTTCAAACAGGCAGCCGGCGCGGTCTTCTGTGACGTCAGGGTCTTCTGGTCTTCTGTTCTTCCTATGTTGCCTCGTCGCCTCTTGTCGCTGTAATGATGGAAGCGCGCCTTGCATCACATTTATATAGGCATCGCCGTCCCATCATGCTCCGGTAGGTACCCACGTGGTGGGTGCCTACCCACGTGCACCCACCACGTGGGTACCTACCGGAGCATGATGGGACGGTGATGCCTATATAAATGTGATGCAAGGCGCGCTTCCATCATTACAGCGACAAGAGGCGACGAGGCAACATCGGAAGAACAGAAGACCAGAAGACCCTGACGCCACAGAAGACCGCGCCGGCTGCCTGTTTGAAATCGAGCTAACACACAAACATAGCAGGCAGCCAGCGCTGAAGAAGAAGGCACCGGAGAGCTGCAGAAGAACCGGGGTTCGCCGAGTCAACAGCGGAAGAGGGGAGAAGATGGAAGAAGCCCCCCGGAGTCCGGAGAAGCCCCCCCCGGAGAGCGGAACACCCCCGGAGAGCGGAGAAGACCCCCGGAGAGTGGAAGAAGAAGCCCCCCCTGGTAATTGAGCTAATAACGAAGACAGGGGGGGCGTCCGGAGCAGAATAATAAAATATTTCAAAAAGCCTTGTGTTGTGTGTTTATTAACTTTTACTTTTTGCCTCCAGGTGAATGGATAGGGGTACGATGTACCCCATATCCATTCACTTAGGGTGGGGGGCCGGTATCTGGGGGCCCCCTTATTTGAGGGGACTCCCAGATTCCGATAAGCCTCCGCCCGCAGACCCCGACAACCAATGGCAAGGGTTGTCGGGAAGAGGTCCTGTCCTCATCAACATGGGGACAGGGTGCTCTGGGGTGGGGGGGCCCGCAGTGCGCCCCCCTGCCCCAGAGCACCCAACCCCCCCATGTTGAGGGCATGCGGCCTGGCACGGCTCAGGAGGGGGGGGGGCGCTCGCTCGTCCCCACTCCCTTCCTGGCTGGCCGGGTAGCGTGCTTTGGATACGGGTCTGGTATGGATTGTAGGGGAACCCCTACGTCAATTTTGCGGCGGAGGGGGGTCTCCTTACAACCCATACCAGACCTAAGGGCCTGGTATGCTCCTGAGGGGGAACCCATGCCGTTTTTTTCATTGAAAATTGGCATGGAGTTCTCCCTCAGGAATGCATGCCGAGCGACGCTGTCATTTTTTTTTAAAATTATTTGTTTTCCCGGCGCGTCTTTTTTTCACCCGTCGTAACTTTAGTGTCCCGTCGCAATCCACAAAGCCGCCCGGCGTCAATTACGTTCGCGCGATGCACGTCGGGAAAATGACGTCACGCGCATGCGCAGTACGGCCGGCGCGGGAGCGCGCCTCATTTAAATTGTAAACGCCCCCCGGAGAGGAGGAACGCCTTACGACGGCGGCACTTAACTTACACTGCTTGAAATTTTTACGTAAGTGCTTTGAGGATCAGGCACTTAGGTAAAAACTTTAAGTCAGTGTAACTTAACTGCTGAAAGTTAAGTTACGCCGCCTGGCTGAGGATTTGGCCCTTTGTCTCTATGTATGCTGTTCTACACAATTAGTAAAGCCCTACATGTTTATTTAATTTAGCCAACCTGTCCATCATTCTATGTTGTGGCCAAACCCACCTAGCATAGTCCCTATATCCCCGTTTATTTGTGGCCTCCATTGTAGTGCTGCATTTTGTGTGTCCCTATATCCCCGTTTATTTGTGGCCTCCATTGTAGTGCTGCATTTTGTGTGTCCCTATATCCCCGTTTATTTGTGGCCTCCATTGTCCAAACCCCCCCCCCTAGATTTTTGAACTACATACTAATAATTATTTTTCTTAGTTAGATTTTTTTTGGGGGGTTGTTTCTCATGTGAGAAACTCATCTTGAGCCCCACTCCCCCTAAATATATTTTTTCAACATCAGAGGGGGGTGATTAATATGCTTAAGTGTTCACATGTTATTTTTTAATACTAACCTTTTTTGGGGAATTGTTGGTGGGATCCCTTGTAATTTTAGCTATATTCTGTTCAAAATCTGTGTTTTAATGTATTTTTTATTTTCTTTCTATCCAGTTCCCCACCACGCCACAGGAATGGCAGACTGTGGCAGCGGACTTCTCCCAGCGTTGGAACTTTCCGAACTGCGGAGGAGCCATTGATGGCAAGCACATCCGCATTGTGCCCCCACCCCATAGTGGATCCCATTTCTTCAATTACAAGGGGTTCCACAGCGTTGTTTTGATGGCGGTGGTCTCTGCAAATTACGAGTTCTTGTACGTGGATGTTGGGAAAAATGGCCGGATGTCGGACGGCGGTGTGTTTGCGGAGACGGAGTTCGCCCAACGGCTTCGGTTGGAGGACCTAGGATTGCCACCTGCGGAGGAGAACGAAGAGGGTCTGCCCTTCGTGTTTGTAGCAGATGAGGCTTTTGGTTTGGGTCCCCACCTCATGAGGCCATTTCCCGGACGCACCCTCACCCATGAGAGGAGGGTTTTTAATTATCGGCTGGCCAGAGCAAGACGTGTGGTAGAGAATGCCTTTGGAATCATGGCCAGCCGATTCAGATTGTTTTTAACAGCAATAAACCTGGCGGAATACAAGTGGAATTACATCATCCTATCTTGTTGCATTTTGCACAATTTTTTGAAACGAAATTCTCAAACTTACCTGACGGTATTGCCTGATGAGGCTGATGTTGTGGCTCCGGAGCTGGGACATCAGGCTAGCCATAGAGGCTTGGCCCCCCAAACCGCACGTGCAGTGCGTCAATCATATGTGGACTATTTTATGGGGAGGGGGGCCATTGAAATGCCTGATCTTGACTAAAGAATTAAATTTACTTTTTGTTTGATGAAACAGTGTTTATTTGTTTGATTTTAGTTATTTGTAAGTTTTGGGGGGTAATGTTTCTTTTTCCTAGGTTCTCATCCAGCCATGTGTTTGGGATGTCATAAATTCCCATGAGTGTTAAATCTTAACCACTTTCCCACCGGACCATTTGTCAGCCTTAAGACCAGAGGTGTTTTTACAATTTTCCACTGCGCTGCTTTAACTGGTAATTGCGCGGCCATACAATGTTGTATCCAAACAAAATTTGCGTCCTTTTTTTCCCACAAATAGAGCTTTCTTTTGATGGTATTTGATTGCCTCTGCGATTTTTAATGTTTGCGATATAAACGGAAAAAGAGCGAAAATTTTGAGAAAAAATGATATTTTCTACTTTTTGTTATAAGAAAAATCGAACAAACTCAATTTTAGTCATACATTTTGGCCAAAATGTATTCAGCCACATGTCTTTAGTAAAAAAAATGCCAATAAGCGTATATTTATTGGTTTGCGCAAAAGTTATAGCATCTACAAACTAGGGTACATTTTCTGGAATTTACACAGCTTTTATTTTATGACTGCCTATCTCAATTCTTGAGGTGCTAAAATAGCAGGGAAGTACAAAACCCCCCCAAATGACCCCATTTTGGAAAGTAGACACCCCAAGGAACCTGCTGAAAGGCATGTTGAGTCCATTGAATATTTTTTTTTTTTGTAACAAGTGATTGAATAATGACAAAAAAAAAAAAAAAAAAAGAAATTACAAAAAGTTGTCACTAAATGATATATTGCTCACACATGCCATAGTTATATGTGGAATTGCACCCCAAAATACATTCTCCTGCTTCTCCTGAGTACGGGGATACCACATGTGTGAGACTTTTTGGGAGCCCAACCACGTACGGGGCCCCGAAAATCAAGCACCGCCTTCAGGATTTCTAAGGGCGCAAATTTTTGATTTCACTTCTCACTACCTAAGACAGTTTTGAAGGCCATAAAATGCCCAAATAGCACAAAATCCCCCCAAATGACCCCATTTTGGAAAGTAGACACCCCAAGGAATCTGCTGAGGGGCATATTGAGCCCACTGAATATTTTTTTTTTTTGTACCAAGTGATTGAATAATGACAAAAAAAAAAAAAGAAAAAAGAAATTACAAAAAGTTGTAACTAAATGATATATTGCTCATACATGCCATGGTTATATGTGGAATTGCACCCCAAAATACATTCTGCTGCTTCTCCTGAGTACGGGGATACCACATGTGTGGGACTTTTTGCGAGTCTAGCCGCGTACGGGACCCCGAAAACCAAGCATCGCCTTCAGGATTTCTAATGGCGCAATTTTTTTATTTCACTCCTCACTACCTATCACAGTTTTGAAGGCCATAAAATGCCCAAATAGCACAAACCCCCCCCAAATGACCCCATTTTGGAAAGTAGACACCCCAGGCTATTTGCTGAGAGGCATGTTGAGTCCATGGAATATTTAATATTTTGCCACAAGTTGCGGGAATATGACAATTTTTTTTTTTTTGCACAAAGTTGTCACTAAATGATATATTGCTCACACATGCCATGGGCATATGTGGAATTACACCCCAAAATACATTCTGCAGCTTCTCCTGAGTACGGGGATACCACATGTGTGGGACTTTTTGGGAGCCTAGCCGCGTACGGGACCCCGAAAACCAAGCACGGCCTTCAGGATTTCTAAGGGCATACATTTTTGATTTCACTCCTCACTACCGATCACTACCTATCACAGTATTGAAGGCCATAAAAGGCCAAGATGGCACACAACCCCCCCAAATGACCCCATTTTGGAAAGTAGACACCCCAAGCTATTTTCTGAGAGGCATTTTGAGTTCATGGAATATTTTATATCTTGCCACCAGTTGCTGGAATATGACAAACTTTTTTTTTTTTTTTTTTTTTTTGCACAAAGTTGTCACTAAATGATATATTGCTCACACATGCCATGGTTATATGTGGAATTGCACCCCAAAATACATTCTGCTGCTTCTCCTGAGTACGGGGATACCACATGTGTGGGACTTTTCGGGAGCCTAGCCGCGTACGGGGCCCCGAAAACCAAGCACCGCCTTCAGGATTTCTAAGGGCGCAAATTTTTGATTTCACTCCTCGCTGCCTATCACAGTTTCGGAGGCCATGGAATTCCCAGATGGCACACAACCCCCCCAAATGACCCCATTTTGGAAAGTAGACACCCCAAGCTATTTGCTGAGAGGCATGGTGAGTATTTTACAGCGCTTATTTATTTTTGAAAATGAAGAAAGATATATATATATTTTTTTTTTCTTTTTTCAATTTTCAAATCTTTGTGACAAAAAGCAAGATCTGCAAAATACTCAACATACCTCTCAGCAAATAGCTTGGGGTGTCTACTTTCCAAAATGGGGTCATTTGGGGGGGTTTTGTGCCATCTGGGCATTCCATGGCCTCCGAAACTGTGATAGGTAGTGAGGAGTGAAATCAAAAATTTACACCCTTAGAAAGCCTGAAGGTGGTGATTGGTTTTTGGGGTCCCGTACGCGGCTAGGCTCCCAAAAAGTCTCACACATGTGGTATCCCCGTACTCAGGAGAAGCAGCAGAATGTATTTTGGGGTGTAATTCCACATATGCCCATGGCATGTTTGAGCAATATATCATTTAGTGACAACTTTGTGCAAAAAAAAATAAATAAAATAATAATAATTCTCTTTCCTACAACTTGTGTCAAAATATAAAATATTCCATGGACTCGAGATGCCTCTCAGCAAATAGCTTGGGGTGTCTACTTTCCAAAATGGGGTCATTTGGGGGGGTTTTGAACTGTCCTGGCATTTTATGAACAACATTTAGAAGCTTATGTCACACATTACCCACTCATTACCCAAGCCCTTTCTGACACTGTTTGTTTACATAAAAACATATTATTTTTTTGCAAGAAAGTTAAGTTGAACCCCCAAACATTATATATTATTTTAAAGCAAAGGCCCTACAGATTAAAATGGTGGGTGTTGCATTTTTTTTTACCACGCAGTATTTGCGCAGCGATTTTTCAAATGCATTTTTTTGGGCAAAAATACATATTTTTTTATTTTAATGCACTAAAACACACTATATTGCCCAAATGTTTGATGAAATAAAAAAGATGATCTTAGGCCGAGTACATAGATACCAAACACGACATGCTTTAAAATTGCGCACAAATGCGCAGTGGCGACAGACTACATACATTTTTAAAAGCCTTTAAAAGCCTCTACGGGTTACCACATTAGATTTACAGAGGAGGTCTACTGCTAAAATTACTGCCCTCGATCTGACCTTCGCGGTGATACCTCACATGCATGGTACAATTGCTGTTTACATATGACGCCAAACCGACGCTTGCGTTCGCCTTTGCGCAAGAGCAGGGGGGGACAGGGGTGCTTTTTTTTTTTTTTTTTTTTTTATTATTATTTAATTTGCTTTTTTAATTTTATTTTAAACTGTTCCTTACTTTTTTTTATTATTTTTATAATTTTTATTGCCATCTTAGGGCATGTAAATATCCCCTATGATAGCAATAGTTAGTGACAGGTACTCTTTTTTGAAAAAATTGGGGTCTATTAGACCCTAGATCTCTCCTCTGCCCTTAAAGCATCTGACCACACCAAGATCGGTGTGATAAAATGTTTTCCCACTTTCCCAATGGCGCAGTTTATATCCGGGGAGGGGACATACTCTCCCACTGCTTGTAAAAGCAGTTTAGAGGCTAATTAGCCGCTAGGACTGCTTTTACATGAAAGCCGACCGCTGGCTGAAAAGAATGATACCAAGATGATGCCTAAACCCGCAGGCATCATTCTGGTATAACCATTCAAAGTCCAGCAACATACCAGTACGTTGATGGTTCTTGTTGGACATGTATTGTAATCTTTTTTTTTTTTCATGCAGCCTGTTGGCTGAACGAAAAAAAGATTGATCGGTGGGTATGCCCACCATTAGAATACCTCCCTTCATCCACCCACTTCTAATGATGGGCATACATGCACCATTTATATATGCCAAAGCATGGGGGCATCCTCCCGCAAAAAAGTTATGCCGCTCACACACGTATGTACGCCGCATAAAAAGTTATGGCGCATACACACGGTCGGACTTTTCCACGGGCAAGCTTCCGACGGAATTTCGACCGTATGTACGCGGCATTAGGAGCAAAATCGCTCCTCCGCCCCTAATGCCCCCATGCTTCGGCATATATGCTCTTTTTTTAACTGTGGTGGTGAAATCACCTCCCACAGTGTTGGAGTCGCGGCTTTATGTATCGTGGGAGCAAACGCTGTTGCTGTCACGCTAAATAAATCCGCGCTGCAACTGAATGGCGTACCTGCTAAGCAAATGATGGTTAACATTATAACAAAGTAACATTACATTTTAACAGTAAGATCTTACCATACCATACCTGCAAAGCAAATATCAAAAACAAAACAAAACATTTTTTAACGCAACCTGTGCCTAAAAAATATATATGCCGAAGCATGGGGGCATCCTCCCGCAAAAAAAGTTATGCCGCGTACACACGGTCGAACTTTTCCACGGGCAAGCCTCCGTCGGAATTTCGACCGTATGTACGCGGCATTAGGAGCAAAATCGCTCCTCCGCCCCTAATGCCCCCATGCTTCGGCATATATGCTCTTTTTTTAACTGTGGTGGTGAAATCACCTCCTACAGCGTTGGAGTCGCGGCTTTATATATCGTGGGAGCAAACGCTGTTGCTGTCACGCTAAATAAATCCGCGATGCAACTGAATAGCGTACCTGCTAAGCAAATGATGGTTAACAATAAAACAAACATTACAGTATAACATACCATACCTGCAAAGCAAATACAATAAAACATTGTAAAAATAGAGAGAATAGATATGGAACAATAGTGAGTGGACAGTAGAGAGTGAACATAAGAGAACAATAAAGAGAGGAGAAAAATACAACCACAACTATTTTTGGATTTTTTATTTTATATTTTTTTGTGTTTTTGTGTGTTTTTTTATTTTTTTTCTACTTTTTTTCACTTTTATGAAAACTATAAACTGAACGTTGCAGATTATGGTCTCTCAAAATGTGATGGCCATCACATATTCCGAGACCCTGTGTTGGTGTGCCTAGGACTGTGTGGTGCTGTACCCTACGCTAAAACTGAACTAGTGTGTGGTAGCGTTTGAAACATACACCAATGCAGAGACCAGGTTGGTCAGGACAGTCGGGACAATAAAAGCGGGTGTCACGCCTAAATCCGAGTTTGCTGCAGACACGACATCTTTTTTGGCGGGTTCTTTGGGTAGGGGTACCAGCGAGGACAAAAGGAAAATGCCTCTCATACAGCCGGCTCACTGCATTTGCGTTGGGAAGGTGGGGCACAGCACCATCTGGAAACAGAAGGGCTTCGACGATCTCTTCCTGGAATTTTAGGAAGGATCCAGTCCGTCCTGAAGCTCTGTATAGCACATGAGCGTTCAGCAAAGCCAATTGAAACAAATACACTGATACTTTTTTGTACCAGCGTTTGGACCTCCGGGCAATTAGGTACGGCGCCAACAACTGGTCATTGAGGTCCACCCCTCCCATGTTAAGGTTGTACTCGTGGATACAGAGGGGTTTCTCCACAACACCAGTCGCCGTAGGAATTTGGACTGCCGTGTCTGCGTGAAGCGAGGACAGAACAAAAACATTCCGTGAATCCCTCCACTTCACTGCTAACAAATTATTACACCGTAAGCAGGCTCTCTCCCCCCGACTAAGACGGGATTCTACAAGCCGTTGGGGGATGCCCCGGCGATTAGGTCGCACGGTGCCACATGCGCCAATTCCTTAATCAAAAAGGTGACTAAAAAGTGGCACGCTTGTGTAATAATTGTCCACGTACAAGTGGTACCCCTTTCCGAATAAGGGTGACACAAATTCCCACACTATCCTACCAGCGCTCCCTATGTAATCAGGGCAATTCTCCGGCTCTACGTGACTGTCTTTTCCCTCGTAAACCATAAAGCTAGATGTATAGCCTGTTGCCCTGTCACAGAGCTTATACAACTTGACCCCGTATCTGGCACGCTTGCTGGGAAGGTATTGTTTGAATGACAAGCGGCCAGAAAACTTAATCAGGGACTCATCAACGCAGACAACTTGTTGGGGATTATACAAGGCTGCAAACCGTTCGTTGAAGTGGTTTACGAGGGGCCGAATTTTGTAGAGCCGATCGAATTCAGGGTCTCCCCGAGGACGACAGAGTTCATTGTCACTAAAATGCATGAACCGCAAGATCTGCTCGTATCGTGTCCTGGCCATGGAGGCAGAGAAAATGGGCATATGGTGAACTGGGTGCGTGGACCAATATAACCGCAGCTCACTCTTTTTAGTAATGCCCATATTGAGGGAAAGGCCCAGAAAGATCTTAAATTCGGAAACCGTAATTGGCTTCCAATCTCTGGCAAGGGACAGCTGGGGATTAGCGGCGAAGAATTGACCAGCGTACAAATTGCTTTGGTCCACAATAGATCTATAGAGATCTTCGGTGAAATACAGCGAATAAAAATCCAGTGACGTAAAATCAACTGTATTCACCTGAATTCCGGGTTGGCCAGTGAATGGGGGAAGTACGGGTGCTGCAGAAGTGGTGGGTACCCAATCAGGATTGGCGAATGCAGCAGGAAGGACACTATGGGGACGGGCCTGTCTTTGTCGTCTTCTTCTTCTTGGTGGCAGCGGGACACTACTAGTGCTTGCCACCTCTCCAGCTTGAACTGCACTTATGGGACTCGCCACGTCACCAAGTGTTACTGCAGTGCTGGATATATGACCAGGATGTACTAGGCCGCTGGTGCTTGCCAGTTCACCAGAAGGAATAGCGGCGCTAGTACTTCTCTCCTCCATACGAGAGCCCTGCGGTTCTTGCACCTCAGCGACAGCAGAAGATCGGGGTCTGGTACGCCTGACCCTAGCAGGGACCACTCCGTCGTCAGAGCTATCTGTCAGGGAGCCACTGTCGTCTACAGGATCGTATTCTGAGCAAGAATTTGACAGATGCGTGACCTCCTCATCACTATCTGACAGGCTCATAAACAAGTAGGCCTCTTCATCACTGTACCATCGATTTGCCATTTTGGGCTCTAAATTTAGGGGTACAGTGGTGAGATTCACAGGCAAAAAAGCACCTGACCTGTTAGCGACTGAGTCAAGCGCTACCAAAAAAACTGTTAGCGATCGCAGAGATCAGGCCTGACTCTGCGAACGCTGCAGTTATGTGTTTTTGTGTTTTGTGTCAGTGATCGATCGATCGATACTGCACTTCGGTGGGTTGGGCTGGGCGAAGGGGCTAAACGCAGGTGCTAGCAGGTATCTGGGCTGATCCCGCTAACAATGCGTTTTTGGGAACCCTAAACTGCAGGGGATGCTAGTATAGATCTGATCAGATCAGGTATCGATCCGATCAGATACTATACCACTAAAGGGAGGCGTATGGTGCGTGCGTGGGTGTTAGCGCTACTGGCACTAATCTGACGCTGCCTGGGGCGACGCAGACCCTATCTGGCGCTAAAACCAAACTTTTATCACACGCCGGGCGATCAGGGGGTTAAAACTTTATTTCAAAAAATATGGCGGGTGCCCTGATGCTATAGAAAATAAACAAACTAAACTGCGTCACCTGTGACACTTATACTGTGATCACTGGTGACAGGGGGTAATGAAGGGGTTAAACCTTTATTGGGGGGGGTTAGGGGGGGTCCCTAGACTTTTTATGGCCTAAGACTGATTACCTAAACACTTATTTTTGTCACTAATGACACTAGTACAGCGATCAAAAAAAAATCTGATTGCTGTACTGGGTGACACAGTGACAGGCAGTGAATGGGTTAATTTGGGGGGTGATCAGGGGGTTAAATGTGTGCCTATGTGACCTGGTGTTAGAGTAGTGTTGTGCAACTCACGTTTCAGATGCTCTCTCCCTCTCGGTCTGGAACGGAAAGACCGACACGAGGGAGAGAGCAGTACTTCCCCTGCCAATGTTTACAAAACATTGCCAGGGGAAGACAACCATTGGTTAGTGTGATCACCAGGTCCAGGCCAGATTTTATTGGCCTGGACCTGGTGATTGATCAGTTCTGAAACGAATCTGATCATCGGGAACGGCGGGGGGGCGCGCGCGCGCGCCCCATCGCCGTTCACGCGCAGGACGTTTAGCTACGGGCTCTCGCCTGGGAGAGCCGACCTGCCGCCGTATTATGACGGTGCGCGGTCGGCAAGTAGTTAATAACTCTACAAATATGCCTGAGTAATTGAATGAGTCTGCATTGATACCAATAACTACACACAAATTGTTTGGAGTCCAAAATGTTATTTATTTGTTACTTTTTTCTTTTTGATTAGTACAACAAATAATTTTTTTATTTTTTTTTTTGGTCTTTTTTGATTAGTACAAAATATAATTTAATTTTTTTTTTTTGGTCTTTTTTGATTAGTACAAAATATAATTTTTTTATTTTTTTTTTGGTCTTTTTTGATTAGTACAAAATATAATTTTTTTTTTTTTTTTTTTTTTTTTTTCAAATTCAAGGAAAAAAGAAAATACACAAACAATTAAACCCTCCCCAAAACATTAATAACATTTTTAAGCTGCCGTTCCAGCGTCTTTGCTTTGTGGCGTATTTCACGGCAGGCCAGACGTATGTCCTCGACTTGGGCCCTGCAGGTGAGAACCTCGCCGATGAGGAGCTGGGCACTATACGTGTCCAGTCCCTGACCAGCCCGATTTCCTCCTGAAATGTGGAACCAAAACATGTGTTAAAAGATTGTATGCCTATATCTATATTCACAGAAAATGTGGTAGATGTTACTTTACCGGATGTTGAGGCAGGTTCCTCTTCCTCTACATCCCTCGGGGGTGTGGCTTGATTGGCTTGTGCCTCCTGCCTTTCTGCTTCATTGTGCCCTACAAGATTGAAGAAAGGGAAAACATGAGGTTCAAACATTACGAGCGGCCTGAAATGACACCCAAAAATTAAGAAATTATAAACAAAAGGTCAATATTGTTGATTTTTAAACAATTATCAAGAAAATAGACCAGTATTTAATCCATTCACAAAGTAATGTCAAATCTGTTAACCAAATTTTAAATTTTAGATATGTAAGCTAACCAAGTCTCCCCTGGATCTGCTCACCCCTGTGTGTGACCCAACATAGGTTGTGATTGTGACAAACAATTGTGCTACTGAGTACACATGTTCAATAAAAAAAGGAGTAGCAAACGCTCCTTTTTGTGAATCTCAAGGTATTTACGTTTCTTCTAAAATAAGCTGAAACACATTTCCATCTATTCCAGAATTGAATACACCTTTTTTTTAAGCCCCAAAAATGTCACAACTTTCATATTTGTGTCGACTAATTGGTCATAGGAGTCGTCGTTCATTCGCCCACAATTCCTAAATTTACGATTTTTGTTCAGATACAGTGCTTCAACTCCCCTTTGCACATGCAAACTAGGCATGATGCCATTTCTCATTAATATGGTCTTGGATTATTGAAAGTCACCGAATGAACGACGACTACGACGACTGCATCATGCGTCCACATTCATAATATTCATTTTATGGTCAACCTGGAAAAAAAAAAAAATGGCACAAAGAACACACCAAAATAATTAATACACATGGAAAAAACTTACTTCTTCTTCGAATCACCCTATTAATTCTGTAAAGTTGGTGGGGTTCCCTTTTTTTTAAATCCGACCACCTTTTGCGCAGGTGCTCTCTGCTCCTGGTTTTCCCAAACTTCCGCTGGAACCTACGGATGACCTTCTCCATAATTTGGGCTTTTACTTTATTGGGATGCATGTAGGGGCCATGCTTGGCATCATAGTCCTCCCTCCTCAATATGGTGACCATCTCCACCATTTCCTGAAAACTCATATTGGAGGCTCTGCACCGGAATCTGCGGCGTGGTTGGGCCTGGCCTGCCTCCTGGCTTGAGCTAGAATACACCTCCATGTTGTCCATCTTTTCTCACTCACCAAACGACAGAGAAGGGGCGTGGAAAGGACGATACCGAACGTCAGGGGCGGGGTGTCGTGCGGAGCGTCACGCGTGCGTAGTGTAAAAGGGATGGGACGTGTTTGTAAACGGCGTGCATAGTCTGTGGAAGAAGGCGTAAATCACGATCTTTCCTAACGACGAGACGTAAGTTTTTTATTCCGACTTTATTATAGTGAATAGGGAATGAGTTTGTGGGCTAGTTAGGGGAAGTAAGCTAGTGGCTTTAATTACATTATGTTTTGGCTTCTGTTTCATGTGCAGAAAGAATGGATCCCTTCAAGGATGCGGAGTTCCTGACAGAATTCATACAAAAATGGAAGGAACATCCTGTTCTGTGGCAAACCAAAAGCACAATAAATAAAAACAAAGATGCCAGGGAGAAAGCTAGACAGAGCATGCTTGTTTTTCTGAAAACAAGGGTCCCCAACGCCACAACAGCCACTGTGAAAAGCAAAATCAATTCCATCAGGGGCACCTACAGGGCCCAACGGGTCCAAGTCCTGGCCTCAATGAGGTCTGGGGCTGCAGCTGACTCCATATACAAACCAACCCTGTGGTACTATAGTCAGCTGCAGTTCCTGGACGACCACATTGAGACCAGGACATCCATGTCTACCCTTCCCCCAAGAGGTAGCTCCCAGCTTCCCAGCAGCCAATCCTCCAGTGTTCCCTGCAGACAAGAGCAGGCAAGCTCGGAGGAAGAGGAAGAGTTCCTGGAGGACCCCAATTGTGAGCCATGGAGAATGGTATGTGTTTTTTGTATGAATTTAGTTAGTATATGACAAGTATAGTAATAATGGTAAATGTATGTTACTATTGTTCTAAATTCTATGTGAATCTCGTAAGTTTAGGGATAGGATCAATAGTCAGTAGTGGGAAAACATGATGGGGTCAAAATGGGCAAATTAATAATGTTTAGGAAGGAGTGGGTGGCATTTTCAGATAGGCCAGTAGGGGGGAGTAACGCAATACACCTGCAAGGGGTCCCAGATGGAAGACACCCTTTTTGAGTACTATCTAGTTGACACTAAATTGAATAAATTAATTTTTGGGGAAAAGGCCACTTATTTACTAAATTAGGCATGCAACAACCCACATAATTCCAGGGGGACCATGTCTGAAGGTGTTTAAGGGGCCACATAATTAAGGATGGCGACCCTGTGTGTAATATATATTGACATTCAATTTGCATCACTCATGATTGTAAAAATGTGTGTGATTAATGACAAACACAAATAACATATGTTCCTTTTTTTGATACACAGGCAGACCCAAGCCAGGAAGAGCCAGGGCCCACAGGGAGCCAGGAAGAGCCAGGGCCCACAGGGAGCCAGGAAGAGACAGGGCCCACAGGGAGCCAGGAGGAGCCAGGGCCAACTGCAAGGCAGGAGGTGGCAGAGCCCACTGGGAGCCAGGAGGTGGCAGGCCCCAGTGGGACCCAGGAGGCACGCCGGCGGGATACCATCTCCCGGATCCCTCCATTCCGCAATCCCAATAAACGGCTCAGGAGTATGCGACAAATGGAGGAGGAGACCCAGGGCCTGCTTCGCCAAGCTACTGCAGCCATCCGAGAGCCACCCAGTGAAGTTGAGGGGTTCGCAGCGCTCATTGCAGCCAAGATGTACAATCTGGAGCAGAGCCAGCGTGTGCGCTGCGAACTCCTCATCTTCCAAGCCATAACCATGGCATCCCTGGGGCAGCTCGATGACGACACCCACATTGTGCGGATTGCTCCTCCTGTCCTTGCTGCTCCTCCTGCTCCTGCTCCTGCTCCTGCTCCTGCTCCTGCTCCTGCACCTGCTCCTGCTCCTCCACCTCATGAGGCTGCTCTGGCTCCTGCCACCTCATCTCCTCCAGGAACCCAGCCCCCAAGGACTCGGGCTACAGGGAAGGCTGCAGGGAAGACTGCAGGGAAGGCTGCTGGGAAGAAAAAGGCGAAGAAATAATACGGTGCCCCTGATGGAATTTTAATGTGGACTCACAGGCTGTATTTGTGGCTTCGGGGACCCTTGTTTTCAGAAAAAATCAAGCATGCTCTAAAGTGCTGCCTACCTTGGCATCTTTGTTTTTATTATGTTGTGTTTTTGGGTTGCCACCTTTTTTGTTTGAAATTTTTAGGAAGACTAAAATAAATGTTAATTTTTCAGCCAAATTTCAACATGTTTCTTTATTGTAGATTTGAGAGATCAGTATTGAATGGGCAGACCCATTACAAAATAAATAATGCAAACATTAACAAGGTAAAAAAACATGCTTGTGGGTGAGTTAACTAAAAAATTAGGTTGTTGCAGACACTTCACACACTCCTAAATAAAAACAAAATAGAGATTACTAATCAAATTGGTGACAAAAATTAAAAAAAAAAAAATAAGGTGGACCAATATATATATTTAAAATGTTTAAGATGGAAGATACAACTAAATAACAGAACACAAACATAAACATTATCAAACAAGAAAGAAACTAATTAAAAGCTTGTCATAACTATGTAACAAGATCAGCCGCAACAAACGTCCATTTCTGGGTAGCAGTTAAAAGCAGGGGTTAAAGAAGCGCTTTATTTTCTTGTCTATAAGCTGAAAAACACCTTAACGAATGTGCTGATTCCATTCTGAACAGTCGTTTTACATGAATGAGCGCTGCCGTCTCCTAACTTGCTTCTGAGCATGCGCGGGCTTAAATCGACGTTTTTACGTACACACGGTCAATGTTTAGAACACAGAAAACGACGTCGGCCAAAAACGACACATAAAATTGAAGCATGCTTCAATTTTTTTCTGTCGTTTTTTAGAAGACATAAAACGACGTTTTTGCCCACACACGGTCAATTAAATTGACGTTTTTGAAAATTACGTTTTTTTCCATCGCAGAAAGCGATGGTGTGTACGCGGCATTAGTGTCATTTTAATCATGTTAAATATTACAATACAGTTGCCACAACAAGTATGTGAACCCTTTTGGAATGATATGGATTTCTGCACAAATTGGTCATAAAATGTGATCTGATCTTCATCTAAGTAACAACAATAGACAATCACAGTCTGCTTAAACTAATAACACACAAATAATTAAATGTTACCATGTTTTTATTGAACACACCATGTAAACATTCACAGTGCAGGTAGAAAAAGTATGTGAACCCTTGGATTTAATAACTGGTTGAACCTCCTTTGGCAGCAATAACTTCAACCAAACATTTTCTGTAGCTGCAGATTAGACGTGCACTCCAGAAGGCGTATTTTCTTCTGTTTAAGCCATTCTGTTGTTGAGCTTCAGCTGGTGGACAGATGACCTTAAGTTTTCCTGCAAAATGTCTTGATAAACTTGGGAATTTGTTTTTCCTTCGATGATAGCAATCCGTCCAGGCCCTGACGCAGCAAAGCAGCCCCAAACCATGATGCCCCCACCACCATACTTCACATTTACAGTTGGGATGAGGTTTTGATGTTGGTGTGCTGTGCCTCTTTTTCTCCACACATAGTGTTGTGTGTTTCTTCCAAACAACTCAACTTTGGTTTCATCTGTCCACAGAATATTTTGCCAGTACTGCTGTGAAACATCCAGGTGCTTTTGTGCAAACTGTAAACATACAGCAATGTTTTTTGGGGACAGCAGTGGCTTCCTCTGTGGTATCCTCCCATGAAATCCATTCTAGTTTAGTGTTTTACGTATCGTAGATTCGCTAACAGGGATGTTGGCATATGCCAGAGACTTTTGTAAGACTTTAGCTGACACTCTAGGATTTTTCTTCACCTCATTGAGCAGTCTGCGCTGTGCTCTTGCAGTCATCTTTACAGGACGGCCACTCCTGGGGAGAGTAGAAGCAGTGCTGAACTTTCTCCATTTATAGACAATTTGTCTTACCATGGACTGTTGAACAGCAAGGCTTTTGGAGATGCTTTTATAACCCTTTCCAGCTTTATGCAAGTCAACAATTCTTAATCGTAGGTCTTCTGAGAGCTCTTTTGTGCGAGGCATCATTCACATCAGGCAATGCTTCTTGTGAAAAGCAAACCCAGGACTGGTGTGTGTTTTTTATAGGGCAGGGCAGCTGTAACCAACACCTCCAATCTCATCTCACTGATTGGATTCCAGTTGGCTGACACCTCACTCCAATTAGCTCTTGGAGATGTCATTAGTCTAGGGGTTCACATACTTTTTCCACTTGCACTTTGAATGTTTACATGGTGTGTTCAATAAAAACATGGTAACATTAAATTCTTTGTGTGTTATTAGTTTAAGCAGACTGTGATTGTCTATTGTTGTGACTTAGATGAAGATCAGATCACATTTTATGAACAATTTGTGCAGAAATCCATATCATTCCAAAAGGGTTCACATACTTTTTGTGGCAACTGTAGGTCTGCAAGTCTATTAACCGATTTACAGGAAGGAGAACAACATGATGCTTATAATCAGAGAAGTGTTAATGTTTGCTCATACAAGCAAGGTGGATGAACCTATCCACCCCACTGGGATACTGTATTTTGACTGTACAGGGATCAAAATTTGTCTGGTCCCTGCTGAATCGGCTGAATTTTTGACCAGCTTAAAGGTGGTCTCACATGAGGCAATTTTAAGAAAAATTTTACTACAAAATTTTTACTACTTACTACTTTCTTTCCACCAGGAATGGCAAATATGAATGCAAATGATTGACAGAAACAAGGGCAAACATGCCAAATTGCGCCCCCCCCAAGATGTATGTTTATGTGTCAGCAAAAATCACCCCCCCCCCCCCAAAAGAAATAATATTGAGCACTAATCTGTATACTACCCCCTAAGAATATATTTCCCCTTCCTTCCAGTACAATCCAGTTCCCTGCTGAAATCCCCCCTCCTTGCACAAATCTGTGACCCCCTCCCCCAGCTAAAATGCTCTTTCTCCCCATATGCCTCCAGCACAAATCCCCTCCCCCCCCAAAAAAAACTTTCCCTCCTAGCACATATCCTCTACCGCTCAAATTTCCCTTCTAAGCACAAATCTTCTCCCCCTTCAAATCCCCCTTATAGCACAAATGCCCTCCAATCTTCCCTACTAGCATAAATCACCCCCCCCCCCCCCAACACAAAATAAAATGTAGATCTCAGCACAAATTCCCCCCTCCCCCTTCCCCACCATCTTACCACAAAGCCCCCCCAAATCCCCTCCCCATCACAAATTCTCCAAATCACTACTTCTAGCGCACTTCCCCAAATTTCCCCTCCTAGAGCCATTCTTACCCCCCCAGTTCCCCCTCTCAACACAAATTTCCTCTCCTCAATCTCCTCTTGGTGCCCCCACCCACCTCACATTATACTACAGTGCCCCTCCTGCCCACCCCTTTTCCCGGCCCTGCCTGGGTGGAGGCACTACTAACTTTAATATCAAACCCGTTCTTCCACTTAGTGAAGGAACAGTTTCTCTTATTTTCCTATGGGTTTAGCACCCTGTTTGAGAAGAGCTATTTCTCATAACCCCCCAAATGAAGGCTACATATTTCTGATTATTGTAGGTGTTCTTAATTTACAGACCCTTGATCATATTCATGATTTGCATTGGCTCCTAGAGAAGTTTAGCAGAACCTTTAAAGTAGACGTAAACCCCCCATACACCCAGTGAAGTGAACAGCCTCAGATGATACAAAGGGGATTAACCTAATCTCCCTCTTATATGCATATCTGCTGCCTTCACATTTATATACTGTTTAGAAAGTTCAGATTTTGTTAGGAGATTTTCTCTTCCTGTTTAACACAGAGTGTGATGTCTGGGCATACAGCCGAGATAGCTAACATTGCTGATTGGAGGAAAGGCACACACACCCTCTCCTCATAGGCAGAGACTCTTAGGCCCCATACACACGAGAGGATTTATCCGCGGATACGGTCCAGCGGACCGTTTCCACGGATAAATCCTCTCAAAGATTTCCGCAGATTTCTATGCGATGGAGTGTACACACCATCGCATTGAAATCCGCACGGAAATCCTCTGGCGATGACGTGTCGCGCCATCGCCGCGATTATGACGCGGCGACGGGCGCGACGCTGTCATATAAGGAATTCCACGCATGCGTCAAATCATTACGACGCGTGCGGGGAATCCCTTTGGACGGATGGATCCGGTGAGTCTGTACAGACGAGCGGATCCATCTGTTGGGATGGATTCCAGCAGATGGATTTGTTGTGCATGTCAGCAAATATCCGATCTGCTGGAATCCATCCCAGAGGAGATTTCTCCGCGGAAACAGATCCGCTGGCGTGTACACACCATAGGATCTATCCGCAGAAACCCATTTGCTGGGATTTATCTGCGGATGGATTCTATCGTGTGTATGGGGCCTTAGAGCTGTTTTGTAATAGGAGCTGCTCTCTGCTAATCTATTTTTAGCAACCTCCTTTGACAAAAGATTCTGGCTGCTTTTGTCTAAAAAGTAAAAAAATATGTCAGGAGTTCTCAGGTTGATAACAGAGGAACCGTTCAGAAGAGAGCTATAAGACTTAGCTCATTGAAAAGAGATAACAAAATACTGCAGATATACTGTATGTGCCCAACTAAAATTTCATAAATCGGGTTTGCATCCACTTTAAGTTCATGGCTCAGTGGCAAAAAAAAAATCACTTATCTTTCAAAATAGTGCTATAAGCAAATGCAATTTTATATGAAACATACAATAATAGTCTCCCGCATGTCAATAGGAAGGTATCATTTGTCCCGTTGATAATTATGACTATTATTATTGTTATTTTCTTACTACAAAATTAATGTATTACACTCTAAGGTATGAGCAAGTGCCTACGTGGAAAATTCCTCATATGCATTCATACATATACTTTGCATAATGACTGGTTGCCATGGTTAAATACTTTTCCATCTAACTCTATTTTCAAACCTATGTCGTACCGTGTCCCCAGAGATCACCATCTGGAGAGTAAAATGACAGAGGAAACCAGAGCTGTTTAGTCAGTCCTCTGTCGCACGAGAGAGCACAAATGGGCAGCTAATGATATTTAAATTGGCAGCATGGGGGAGGTAGAAATAAATGGGAGTTTTATTGCAAGCTCTTGGCAGAAAAACAGCACACTAATACATGCAACATATTATCATTTAATCTAATGCACCCCGCATCCCGCTAATCACTTGTTCTGTTGCTTTAATCACTGGATCCAAATAACTCCTCCTACTGACCCATTCAACCTACCTATAACTTCTACTGGCAGTGCGAAATTGCTGTGTAAACATAAGGAATGTCAATGGCTTTTGTTTTATTTTGTAGTTAACAGTCATGCCATAGAGCGTCGGTTCTTCTGTAATAGGCTTGTTAATGTAGTGAAAAAACACTGGCAGTAGACAGACCGATAAAAATAAGAGCCAATTTGTAGGTCGATTATTTTTATAATTGCTTCTTTTCTTTATTATAACAAATTACAACACATACAAAAAAAAGGAAACATGAACAAATAAAGACAACAAGAAAAGTACAAAAAACATCACCATACATATATAAAAGTACATAGATTATCCCCCCCAAGAGCATCCTCAGATTATGTCTCTTACTTCCCCTTCCCTCTCTTCCCCTGTAGGTCGATTATACTGTATGAACGCCATTTTGATTTGAAGCTGCTTACAGTATGGTCTGTAAACTCATCATGAGCAGTTTATTATCTGAAAATTATAAAAACATAGTTATCTAGTCACAACTAAAAGTGAAATTGGGAGTTGATATGGTGCTGTTTCTTCAATTGCTCTGTGGGATAATCTGTATTGTTAGATGTCTTGCGAGATACCAATGAAGAATGTCCAAAAAATGTTTTAAATGTAAGAGAACCAATCCACAGCCGCTAAGCATATTCACACTTCCATAATCTGTGTTTAAAATATTAAAAATAATCCAATGCAGCGCTATGTGATATATCACTCACTCAGGTAAAAAAACATATAAATAAAATATATAAATGAAATACTTGTTGTCAAGAAAGTGCACAGTGAAAGAAATACAAAAATATTGAAGTAAACATCAAAATTTAACAAATTCTTAATTTTAGTCCACAGTGAGACTATATATTTATATATATATATTCAAAACTTGTGAAAGTGCCCAGTGAAAGAAATATATAAATATTGAGGTAAACATCAAAATATCAATCCACAGTAAAAAAAAAAAAATATATATATATATATATATATATATATATATATATATATATATATATATATATAGCACCTGGCTACTTTCATAGCAGGTTCTGCTGTAAATTTAGAGGGGGTCAGAGAGTTAGTTGCCTCTGACCATGTTTATTTGGCTAAATGCAGGGCCTCTGCTACAGCTCTGGCTGTGCTGTGTGGCCATGGCTGTTGTCTGGGGGATCCTCTCTCCCCCAGACGGCAGTGTGGCAACAGTGAGGTCACGGTCGTGTGGATGCTTCTCTCCGACAGCGGGAGATCCGGGATCCCATGACCAAGTCCCAATAGAGACGAAACGTTGGGAGGCGGCGTTCTGACGTCACCGCATCACGTGCTAGGACCCGGAAGAGACGGGTACACGCTGCTGATAGCCGGCCGGCTTATTTGTTTTTATGCTCCAATGCTACTTGATTGATGTAAGTGCGCATTCTTTTACTTATTAAATATCTGAGAGATTTTACACTATGCGAGTCTCCCTTGGTTCTTTTTGCATATCCTCGAGTGCTGATACCCCTTGATGATTGAGATACTGGTGAAGACTCGTTTTGTCTATTCTGACGGATGTTTCCATTGCACTCTCACTGTGAATGATGGCTGTTTCTCTATATCCTCACTGTGTTTGATCTCTTTGAAAACTCAGGCTCTGGTAAGGGTCAGTGTTTGATGGTGGTGGAGGTTCTTTGTCGTCATCTACTGCACCGTTCTGTGCATCATTTGCACATTGGGCAGACTATCCTTATCTGCTTAAATATTCACTGTATGTTATTTGGTCACTGCATTTATAATTGTGTTTATTTTATACATATATGTCAATAGGCATAATGTCCTTTTTTGCATAGCGCGACTTCTTTCCTTTTCCTATGTATTTTGATGTTGTATAACATTTTTGAGTCGCAGCTTTAATTATTACACCTATAGTATGCGCAATTTTTCTTGTCACATATGATCTTCTATCAAGACTGTCGGAGAATGGGGCAGACTAGATAGTTAGGAATATTAGTATATTAATATAATTGTACATTTTAAACATTGTTATGTTTTATCTTCTAATCTCCTCTCTAACTCTTACTTTACTGTTTAAGACGGATTCAGGTCGGCAATTAGGACTGAGATGCCAACAGTTTTGACACTAAGGACAGTGTCAATTTAAATGGGGGGAGTGTGTAGCGCCTGGCTACTTTCATAGCAGGTGCTGCTGTAAAATTAGAGGGGGTCAGAGAGTTTGACTAAATTTAGGGCCTCTGTTCCAGCTCTGGTTGTACTGTGTGCCCATGGCTGTTGTCTGGGGGATCCTCTCTCCCCCAGACGGCAGGTGGCAACAGTGAGGTCAGGGTCGTGTGGATGTTTCTCTCCGGCAGCCAATCAGGAGGGTTGAACGCCTCGCTGAGCATGCTGGGAAGAGGTATTTAGGGGGCAGACGCCATTGGTTTGGTACATCGTTCCCGCACCATTCGCCTGGGCAGTCGTCCCTCCTGGCTGGGGTGTGTGTGTTGCAGTGTTCCTGGCTCTGGGGCCACGTTGGTCTGGAGCATTAATCTACCCCCAATAATACTAAAGTGAAAGTCCAAACAATAAAAGTGGATGGTCTCTCCAATTAAGACCTATCCAATGTAGATATGCGTGAACACATGCAGTACACCTCCAGAATAGTGCTCTTCTCAGATTGAGAAAAAGAAAGAAATTCCTCCACCTATAATAGTACTGCCGCTTACCAAATGTATAGATCTTGTGTTAAGGAGATCACATACGCTTGAGGTTCACAACCTAGCCCAAACAATGATGGCTCGCTGTAGTGTCCTTCCACTAGCTGATGCATATATCACGATGAGATCTGACAATCATCCGCTCAGCAATAGCATGGATCCAAATGGAAGAAAATAAAACAGGCCATAGCGTAATCCAGCCGGATAAAATTTAATAGGTTAAAAAAGACAGATCCACTCACATTTAGCAGATGGAGAAAAAGCGTCTCAAATAGAAAAAGGCGACCGGCTTGTTTCCACAGCCCGTAGCTCCCGGGACTTCCGTGGGTCGTTGCGGTGATGTCAGCACGCCGCTCCTCCCTAAGCACGTTTCATCATACGTGACGTCGTCCAGGGGCACGGGCAGCGTGCTGACGCGCCGCTATATATACCCATTACACTAGGGAAACCTAGCCCAGAGATCCAGGAGTCCCCAGACACCGGCGCCGCCATCTTGAATTAAGGCAAACACACCAGTAGTCTGCACACTAATGCGGATAAATACTAAAAAATAGCCACGCTTTAGCAAAATCTTATAAAAAAATATAAAAATATAAAAAATATAAAAATTAATTTAATCTCAATCTGAGAAGAGCACTATTCTGGAGGTGTACTGCATGTGTTCACGCATATCTACATTGGATAGGTCTTAATTGGATAGACCATCAACTTTTATTGTTTGGACTTTCACTTTAGTTTGAACCTTGCATTTTTCGAAATCCATTCTTTTTTTTTGTGTTCACTGTGTCACATTATGTGTGTTATGAGACCCACCTAGTTTTATTATTAGTGGAGTTCTCTCTATATTATTTGACATTTTATTTATCAACATTAACTGTTATTGTATTGTGTTGCACTTTTCATCAATTTGTGGTGTTTTTTATACACAATTTTGTTACACATTTTTTTGTTCATCAGTGTGAATGAGAATATTTAATTCTGGGTGTATTTAGTCATCACTCAGAACATTATTACGCAGCGCAGCTATTTCTTCTTCTATATATATATATATATATATATATATATATATAATTTCATTTTGGGTACATGTATCGATGCATCACCTTATATGAATTGTTTAATTTATTTGAACACATTCACTTTTAAAGATGAATCCTATTATACTTATGTCTGATTTAGATGTGATCTGGAGACATATTTTTATCCAGTCTGTATCGGCCTAATTATTTGCATTGAATTTTATTATTTTTAATTGTCATTTTCTAGTGCTGCACATTTTGTCTTTCTAATTAGGTCCACTAGCCAAGAGATCAAGTGGATTCCAAAATATTTAATTGTCCTTTTGGACTAATGGAATGGGAAGTTTATTTGGCAATGGGTTAGTAGGTATTCGGGGAGTGAAAATTCCGAATGGACAATTTAGAGAAGTTAATTTTTAGGTTGGAAATGTTTTGGAACAGATGAGATTCCTGTAGAAGGTTAGGAATTGTCACTAAAAGCTTCAGTAAAAATACTAATACAGTATATCATCCAGAAGGCTTCCAGCTTATATGCTTTTCCTCCCACTTTGATATCCTTAACGTTCAGGTCAGGTTAGCTCGTAGCCGGAAAAAAAGGGGCTCCTGAGTCAATACAAAAATGACATACACTTCTATACACACTACATTGATCAGATTATTAACATCAAACTCTTATGTTTTACACATCAGGGGTGTCCAAACTTCAAAGAAGGCCAGATTTGATGCAGTGAACATGCATGAGGGCCGACCATTTTGCCTGACATTCTTTGAACCTTTAATATTCGGTCTAAGTGTTTTTATTCAAGCACTAATACACTGCCCAACAAGAATGCCTTTGTGGCTGTGTGTGAGTAAAGAGATGAGCTTGGGCGTGTTATTTGGATATACCGTATTTATTGGCGTATAACACTCACCTTTTATTTTTAAGAGGGAACTGTGAAGCAAAATAAGGATCAGTGCCCATCTGCAGCCTCACAAGTGCCCATCTACAGCCTCACAAGTGCCCACCTGAAGACCCACCATTGCCAGGAATGCAGCACCCACCATTGCCAGGAATGCAGCACTCACCATTACCAGAAATGCAGCACCACCCACCATTGCCATGAATGCAGCACCCACCATTGCCATAAATGCAGCACCCACTATTGCCAGGAATGCAGCACTCACCATTACCAGAAATGCAGCACCACCCACCATTGCCATGAATGCAGCACCCACCATTGCCATGAATGCAGCACCCACTATTGCCAGGAATGCAGCACCCACTATTGCCAGGAATGCAGCACCCACTATTGCCAGGAATGCAGACTCACCAATGCCATCAGTGTAGCCTGATTGATGCTCATCCATCTGCAGCCTTGAAGGGGACAGGGAGGGGGCCGGGATGAGCGTCAAAAGATTACATACAGGAGAAACTCCTGTTTACATGATGGCCTCTTTAATAAAAAGTCCCGCCTCCTTTGATGGACAGAACAGTCGTCCAATGGCAGCGCAGGAGACGGGACTTCCTATTACAGAGGCCGCCTGTAAACAGGAAATTCTCCCCCTGTATGTACGGCACTCATCCCACCTCCTCCCTGTCCCCTCCAAGTCAGTCAGCATATATATATCGTTGGGGGCCACAAAAGATATATATGCCCAAATAACCTGGCGGGCCGCACAAAACTGGAACGTGGGCCGCGATTGGCCTGCCGGCCGGACTTTGGACATGCCTGTTTTACATGTATGTGTAAAAAAAATTGAAAAACTATATATTCTTTTTAAAGGCTCAGTTACATTAATGCCTTGAAGTAATAAATGGTAAAATGCTCACAATACCACAGCATACATCTTTAGGTGTGGTATCATTTATTGACACCTCAACACACAGTACAGTAGCAGCCAATGCAATCCATCATGACATACATACTGTGCCTTGTGGTTCGCTATGTTGCTTAAAGGTGGTGTGTGCTTTTTGGTTCATTCAGTGGATTTGCACTCTGTTCATAATTAATAAGCTGCCTTAACGCAGTGCATGCTAAAGCTCAACGTAATGCACCACAATGGATTGCAAATGTGTGGATCTAGCCTAATACTTTTTCATTAATAGATTAATAGATAGGAACTTACAAGAAGCAGTTGGTTAGGAGGCAGCTGGTAATGAAAATGATTATTAAAATACCATGTGCAAACAAGATAACGATTCTGCGCAAGTATCTATTATTATTTTTTTAACAGACGTAAATCTAAAAGACATATTTAGAGGGAGGATAGGAAAAAATATCAATAGAAGAATCATGTGCCACATATATATATATATAGCTATATCTATAGATATATATCTATATCTATAGATATATATATATATATATATATATATATATATATATATATATATATATATATATATATAAAATGAAGCAGAAGTATATAAATGAGTTTTGTATAATATTTTTCTGTCCCCAGATAATATTATTATGTCCCCAGATTAAATGTTTGGCCATTCATCCATCTAATCTGCATGTATATTCATTCTGTGTGAATCAGAAACAACAAATGTTATTTCATCTCTTTATTGTTCTTAATGAATGTTGTTTTATTATGGGTAGTAGAAAAATACAGCTTAACTGCCCCTAGGTAGAGCTAATGAGCATCAGAAATGCATACATTTTAGTAGCAAAAGACACAGGGGCAGATCCACATACAATTAGATGGGCGCAGCGTATGTGAGATACACTACGCCGCTGTAACTTACTTTTGGCAGCTTTGAATCCACAAAGAATTTGCGTCGTAAGTTACGGCGGCGTAGTGTATCTCTCGTGGCGTAACGGCGCCTAATTCAAATCGGCGAGTAGGGGGGCGTGTTTCATTTAAATGAAGCGCGTCCCCGCGCCGAACGAACTGCACATGCGCCGTCCCTAAATTTCCTGCCGTGCATTGCGCGAAATGACGTCCCAAGGACGTCATTGTTTTGACTTGGACGCAAATTACGTCCATCCCGCGATTCACGGACGACTTACGCAAACGAAAAAAAAAAAATTCAAATTAAACGCGGTAACGACGGCCATACTTAACATAGCAGGTCTAACTATACGCCACGAAACAGAAGCTTTAACTATACGCCGGAAAAAGCCGACTAGAGACGATGTAAAAGAATGCGACGGCCGCTCGTACGTTCGTGGATCGTCGGAAATAGCTAATTTGCATACTCAACGCGGAAAACGACAGGAACGCCACCCAGCGGACGCCGAAGAATTGCATCTTAGATCCGAAGGCGTACGAAGACGTACGCCTGTCGGATCTAACCCAGATGCCGTCGTATCTTGTTTTGAGGATTCAAAACAACGATACGACGCGGGAAATTTGAAAGTACGCCGGCGTATCAGTAGATACGCCAGCGTACTCTCTCTGTGGATCTGCCCCACAATGTAATTCTAGATAATGTTAACAAATAAATGTAATCAATGGTTACATTTGCCCATTCCTTCTGGGGGTCTTATGCCTCGTACTGTACACACAATCAGATTATCGCATGATAAAAATCGCTTTTGGATAGATCATTCGATAATCTGATCGTTAGTACACAGCTTTCGAAAGCCGATCACGACAGTCCGTCCAACAAAATCCGAAGGGACAAACACGAAAACGTTGCTCGGACAACAGCCCATCGTACGACAATCGTTTAATCAGTACAGTATGCGTCCGCTAAAAATCGATAGACAAACACCACGCATGATCGGAAACACGAAAATAAACCAGAAGGACACAGGGGTCACACGTATTTGACATCATTTCAGATACGTTGCTACGCACACCGGAAGATTTTTCCAGAATCGTACAACAAAAATCATACTTTTCGTAGAGCACATTTTGCACTTTTGTATGCGAATGATACGTTGGATGATAATCTGATCGTGTGTACGAGGCATTAGGCTTCATGTACACTGTCAGCTCCTAAACTTGAGTTTAGAACCTTTTGGTGTTTTTTTGCCAACGCTCCTAAACTCAACTCCATAAAAGCTTGTACAATGGCAGTGCAGTTAGTTGTACGTTGTAAAATCAGTTGCTTCAGAGCTTAGTAAATGAGCAGGAGCTATGCTGACTTCCATCATCCAATCATGCGCAAGCAAAAATGCATTTCTTTTCCTTGCATGTGATTGGGTATTGTTTGCAAAGTGAAGCTTTACCTAATTTACAGTACTAAGCCCTGGAGCAACTGAACTTGAAGAGACTTTGCAAAGTGCACAGCCTATTTGCCTTTAGTAAATCAACCCCTATGTGTCCATGTACACACTGGCTTTTAGCAGAGTTTAGGAGCTGCTGCTGTTAGGTGCAGTTTAACCTTCCTCAACCTCCCTTTCCTGAATGCAGAAGAATCGTGTTCAGTATAGGAATGTTTTGACAGCCGGTTGTGGAAAAACTCAGTTTTTGCAGCGTTTCCCGCGGCTGCGGTAAATGACAGCCAAGTGTACATGAAGCTTAACACGGAAATATTTTTTTTTCGGATTTATTAATTAACTGTTTCCAGACCGCCCACCATCTTGATGGCAGCAGAATGGCTTCCTTGTGCGAATCACTGTAGCTGTACAGTGGCTGCTTTAAGGGGATTAGGGGACGCATGCGTGCTGCTGCGTCACTGAGGAACCCCTTGCGCATGCCCAGTGGCCGCGTAACCACACACATCCACGTCCTGTCAGGGGAGAGAAGACTGATTGTTTGTTCCTAGTACATAGGAACACAGATCAGTCTCCTTCCCTAGTCAGTCCTAACCCCCCACGGTTAGAACACACACTAGGGAACACAGTTAACCCCTTGATCACCCCCTAGTGTTAACCACTTCCCTGCCAATGACATTTATACAGTAATCAGTGCTATTTAAAGCACTAATTGCTGTATGAATGTCAATGGTCCCGAAACTGCGTCAAAAGTGTCCAATATGTCCGCCGCTATGTTGCAGTCCTGATATAAATCGCAGGTTTTACTTAAGAAAAAATAATAATAAATAATAAAAATGGCATAAATCAATAACCTATTTTGTAGGCACTATAACTTTTGTGCAAACCAAAACAATGAATATTCGCTGTTGTAACATTGATCCTCAATCCGGCCAATCAGAAGCAGGTCTAAGACCCGTTTTCCTATTGGCTGAAAAGAGAAGAGTCCTAATTGGCCACCGAGGAGGAGGGAGGAAATGGAAGCTGCCAATGCCAATGGAGAGCAGGGGAAGGAAGCGCTGAGGAGCGAGGTATGCTACCGGTGAAGCGTTGCATAGATGGGGGTAAGTGCACCTGACCTGCCGAGGGTGGGGTGTTACTGTTACTAACATACAAAGTGCAATTTCAGGGGTTTGCTACGTACAAAGTGCAGGGTTCAGGTGTACATTATGCACAGAGTGCAAACCCAACCCATCCCCTCACAAAGCTTCCTTGCATCTCTACTCTCTTGTACATGGCCCCGGCTCTAGCATTTCTCTGTGTATGCGGCTCTACAGTGTATTCAGCTCTAGTACCTCCCTGCATAGACAGGTCTAGCACCTGTGTATTCAGCTCTGTGTAGGCGACTCTAGTAGCTGTGTAGGTGGCTGTGCCTCGCCTTGCAGGGAGATCATTCAGTCTGTCAGATTCAGGGGATCTGTCCCTGCCATGGCCCGTCGTGAGTGCATGCAGGGATTGGTTAGATCCTGGAGCCGCTGAGAGCAAAATTGTCCTTGTAAACAGCGGGAGCAGACGTGAGAGCCGGAGGTGGCAGGATGAAGATCGGCCATGTTCCCTGTTGCACAACTAGGCGCAAGAGCCACATCACAAGGCCTGTATGTTTTCATGCATAGACCACCCCAAGGCATGTATTTACGTTCATATGTGCTGTATGTGTAGATGAGGGTGGGGGACTCAAAACTTTTTTGGGTGGGGGGGTTAAGTACTTGGGTGTAACTTTTTTTTTTACACTTTAAAAAAAAACTTTCACTAAACTTTATTTCACATCAGATAGGGGGCAACAAGTTACTACTCTAGCAAATTTAGAATTTACTTTTTTAATTACAAGTGTGGGCAAGGGGGTAAAAAAGCTTGTTTACATCAGGGCTCATGCTGGCTCTCAGTGCCTTTAAACCATTATCCAAGAAATAATACAAGTTAGAAACTCCACCCAGTTTATCTAACCCATATACCGATGCTATGCAGCCTTACAGTCTGAGAACTACAGAGGACAGTTCTTGGTACCAGTAAACACGTCCTCAAATAAGAAAGCCAGTAAAAAAATATTAATCAACTGAAAACTGAAGCCAATCAAAATGTAGACCATGTTGTTAAGGCACATTTAAATACATTTTTTTTATTTTTCAATCTAGCATAATTAAAATAAAATTTGAATAAAATTTTGATATGGTAGAACATTCCAGAGGAGGAGTGATGCTGGGCTCAACAGAAAGGTTAATTTGATGTGTGCACTCTCTGAAAACACTGATCTGTGCAATTGTTGCTAATTGGCCTAAACTGTAAAGAACCAGGTCCAGTCTTACTAGCCAGCCTGTTAAGGCAGCCATATGGGAACAAATGTCTATGACAGTGAATGCTAGATAATGACAGATGTGGCATTTGTTTCACTGCTGCAAGAAATATAATCATATAGATTGGTAATTATCATTACATTTCATTTCCTATTGATGGGTAATTATTTTTACATTTCATAACAATGCACCATTTGCTATAATTTTTTGTTGTAAGTCTGATTTTTTTTCAGTTATTTTTTTTCTTAAAAATTCAGAGAACCTGATTTTATGCTGCTTAGGCAATTACTTTCGTTATTTTTATAAAAAAATATGTATTAGAACCCTATGTACTACAACATTTAGTTATTATATCTAATTAGACTTGATAGGTAAAACAAATAAATAAAAATAGAGCGTATCTATCTCTTAAAGGGAAAGTAACAACATCCCTTTTATAAATTCCCACACCAACACTGTACTACCATAGGATTTTTTAGGTGCCAATAGAGCAAGACCAGTAACTTTCACAAATGTCTACATATAAAAAAAGTTGTTAATATATCCCCTTTATCCCTGAATATTATTTTATACGTGATATGTAGAAAAACAAACATCCAAAAAGATCTGCTGTGTAGGCAAAAAGGGTAACAAGGGATTGATCTTGACATATTTTGTGAGTCAAGTCAGCCACACTATAACTATAAACACATATATTTATAATAGTGTAGCCCCCACTAGAATAGGTTGTACATAGTTAATGATAGTGTAGGTAAATTTTGGCTTGGCTGGCAGCCAAGCCTGGGTTGAATCTGGGTCAAGGATGAGTGACTCAGGGAGGCTGGATGACTCATCGGGCAGCACCTCTGGTACCTCCCACTACTAGCTGGAACCTTGGAGAAGCTTCCAGAAGAATGGGAGGAAAGTTAGGAGGAGCAGCCTGAAGTATTAAGGAGGGAAACAGCCAATCCCCAGCAAGTGGGCTGGAAGAGGGTGGGCACCTCTTAAATACTCTGAGTCATGCCAGTAGGGGGCAGTCGGGTGGAAGCTGGAGATGGAGTGCTGAATAGGCTGTTGGTGGCCCTTGAGGGTGACCCCTAGTCTGGGGCCTGGGGCTCAGGAGCTGGAGGCATCCTATTACGACACATGGAGGAGTCCTGTCCTCGATGCACATGAGCAGGAGTGAGGACAGTGGCAGAGAGTCAGTACCTCCAGTAGATCTTCATGGAGAAGTCAGCCGGGTGGCTGGTGAGTGTGCAACCGGGGAGGACTGGGGAGAAGTAGCCACATGGGCTAGTGTCAGAGGCAGCTTCAGCCAGGCGGGCCGGTAGTGCCTGAAGAGGTGGTGCTGGTATCAGTAGCCACAAGGAAGTAGCTGGGCACTGAACTTTTTCTCTACATACACTACAAAGGGGCCCGCTCCTTCGAGGGTAGTGCTACATATATATGCAAGCTGCACAGCTATGCATCCGTCACATGTATTTGCAAATGTACAGTGCCTTGAAAAAGTATTCCTACCCCTTGAAATCTTCCATAATTTGTCATGTTACAACCAAAAACATAAATGTATTTTATTGGGATTTTATAAAATGGACCAACACAAAGAGGCACATAATTGTGAAGTGGAAGGAAAATGACAAATGGTTTTCAACATTTTTTTTACAAATAAATATGTGAAAAGTGTGGCATGCATTTGTATTCTGCCCCCCCCCCCCCCTGAGTAAATACTTTGTAGAACCACCTTTTGCTGCAATTACAGCTGCAAGTCTTTTTGGGTATTTCTCTATCAGCTTTGCACATCTAGAGAGTGATATTTTTGCACATTCTTCTTTGTAAAATAGCTCAAGCTTTGTCAGATTTGATGGAGAGTGTTTGTGAACAGCAATTTTCAAGTCTTTTTTACAGATTCTCAATTGGATTTAGGTCTGGACTGTGACTGGGCCATTCTAACACATGAATATGCTTTGATCTAAACCATTCCATTGTAGCTCTGGCTGTATTGCCGCGTACACACGGTTGTTTTTCGTCATGAAAACAAAAACAAGGTTTTTAACAACGTCATTTAAAATGATCGTGTGTGGGCTTCACAAAAAAAAATTCGAACATGCTGCATTTTTTAATGTCGTTTTTTAAAATGTTGTTTTTCCGGTTGTAAAAAATGATCGTGTGTGGGCTAAAACAACAATTTAAACCCGTGCATGCCCAGAAGCGAGTTATGAGACGGGAGCGCTCGTTCAGGTAAAACTACTATTCATAATGGAGTAAGAACATTCATCACGATGTAACAGACAAAAAAGCGCGAAACGTCTTTTACCAACAAGGAATCAGCTAAAAACAGCCCAAAGGTCGAATAGAACTTCCCCTTCAGAGTGCCTTCGTACGTTTTGTACGTCACTGCGCTTTGTTCATCATTTTTTAAAAACGATGGTGTGTGTTTTTTTTTCATGCCGGAAAACGACCGTGTGTACGCCGCATCAGTTTTAGGTTGTTGTCCTGCTGGAAGGTGAACCTCCACACCAGTCTCGCATCTTTTGCAGACTCTTATTAACATTGGAATTCCGACAGAATTCCATCAGAGGTAAAGAGAACATGTTCTCTATGTAAACTCCGATGGAATTCATCAGAATTTCTGATGGAATTACTCTGATGGGGCATACACACGGTCGGAATTTCCGATGGAAAAAGTCCATCTGACTTTTTCCTTCGGAAATTCTGATCGTGTGTATGGGGCATAACTGATTTTTTCACATGGCAAAAAGTGTGTTTGCTTCTGTGTTTGGTGTGCCGACAATTAATGGCACTGAAAATGCAACTAGTAATTACAGTCGTATGCAAAAGTTTAGGAACCACTGACAATTTCCATGATTATCAATTATAAATGAAAAGATATGTCTCATAGAAACATTAACAGCGCTATGTGAAGAATATAATTCAACTGAACCAAGTGTTCACAATCTGCTATAATCAAGACATATCTTTTCACTTCACATTTTTTTTATAATAGCTGCTTTTCTGCATTTATTTTATTTAAAGTGGAGTTCCACCCATAAATATAACATTACATCAGTAGTTTTAAAAAAAATGTCATTAGTCCTTTAAGAATTTTTTTTTTTTTTTTTAAGATGCCTTCAAAGTGTTGTTGCTAGGCAGAATAGTTAATCTTCCCTCTTCCTGCACCTAGGTGCTTAAGCTTCCTAACCTACACCGCACAGACTCCTGGGAATGTAGTGGGTGTAACTTTTCAGGAGTCTGTGCACTCCCCAGTCTCGAAGAATCATGTGACTTGGACAGTACAGGTGCTGAAACCTGATCTGAAACCTATTACACTGCTTGTGCAGCACTGAGCATGTGCGAGATCTGCAAGGCTGAAATCCAGGAAGTCATACAGTCTGGCTTCATGATGCCCACACTTAAGATGGCCCCAGTCAATTTCTATTTTATAAAGTGTCTAAATGCTGTAACAACCTAACAAAACGGACCTTAGTTTACAGACTAACTTTACTAGAATACATTAAGCTTGTGTATTACAGGGGTATTTATATTTAAAAAGTGAAATTGTGGCCGGAACTCCGCTTTAACTTATCATATCCATTGAGCGCTGGGATCAGACCTGTCCTAGGACATACGTTGATATTGCCTATATCAATTATAAATATTTGGGTGTTTGGATCAGCAATTTCATTTTGATCTATTAAATAACTGAAGGACACAGAAATATTTCAGTAGTGAAATTAGGTTTATTGGATCAACAGAAAATGCGCAATATGCATCAAAACGAAATTAGGCAGGTGCATACATTTGGGTACCCCAACAGAAAAATCACATCAATATTTAATAGAGCAGAAATAACAGCCTCTAGACGCTTCCTATAGCCTGTAATGAGTGTCTGGATTCTGGATGAAGGTATTTTGGACCATTCCTCCTTACAAAACATCTCCAGTTCAGTTAGGTTTGTTGGCTGCCAAGCATGGACAGCCCCCTTCAAATCACCCCACAGATGTTTAATGATATTCAGATCTGGGGACTGGGATGGCCATTCCAGAACATTGTACTTGTTCCTCTGCAGAAATGCCCGAGTAGATTTTGAGCAGTGTTTTGGGTCGGTGTCTTGTTGAAATATCCAGCCCCAGTGTAACTTCAACTTAGGCCCCATACACACGATAGAATCTATCCGCAGATAAATCCCATCGAATGGGTTTCAGCGGATAGATTCTATGGTGTGTACACTCCGGCGGATATTTATCCGCGGATATTTCCGAATTCCAGCAGATAAATATTTGTCGACATGCACAGAATATCTATCTGCTGGAATCGGATCCCACGGATGGATCCGCTCGTCTGTACAGACTCACCGGATCCATCCGTCCAAAGGGATTCCCCGCACGCGTCGTAATGATTTGACGCATGCGTGGAATTCCTTATATGACAGCGTCGCGCCCGTCGCCGCGTCATAATCGCGGCGACGGCGCGACACGTCATCGCCAGAGGATTTTGGTGCGGATTTCAATGCGATGGTGTGTACACGCCATCGCATAGAAATCTGCTGAAATCCTCGAGAGGATTTATCCGCGGATACGGTCCGCTGGACCGTATCCGCGGATAAATCCTCTCGTGTGTATGGGGCCTAAGTGATGGATTCCTCAACATTATTCTCAAGAATCTGCTGATATTGAGTGGAATACATGCGACCCTCAACTTTACCAGATTCCCAGTACCGGCACTGGCCACACAGCCCCACAGCATGATGGAACCTCCACCAAATTTTACTGTGGGTAGCAAGTGTTTTTCTTGGAATGCTTTGTTCTTTTGCCGCCATGCATAACGCTTCTTGTTATGACCAAATAACTCAATCTTTGTTTCATCAGTCCTCAGCACCTTATTCCAAAATGAAGCTGGCTTGTCCAATTGAGCATTTGCATACCTCAAGTCACTCCGTTTGTGATGTGTGTGCAGAAAAGGCTTCTTTCACATCACTCTCCCATACAGCTTCTCCCTATGCAAAGTGCGCGGAATTGTTGAAGGATGCCCGGGGCTGGATTTTTCAACAAGACACCGACCCAAAACACTGCTGGTCTTTGGAGGTGGTCCGTGGACTGTTTTTGACTGTTCTTACCATCCTTTGCCTTTCCAATATTTTATGTGGCCTGCCACTTCTGGCCTTAACAAGAACTGTGCCTGTGGTCTTCCATTTCCTCACTATGTTCCTCACAGTGGACACTGACCCCTTATATCTCTGCGATAACTTTTTGTAGCCTTCCCCTAAACCATAATGTAGAACAATCTTTGCTTTCAGGTCATTTGAGAGTTGTTTTGAGGCCCCCATGTTGCCACTCTTCAGAGGGGAGTCAAAGAGAGCAACAACTTGCAATTGTCCACCTTAAATACCTTTTCTCATGATTGGATGCACCTGTCTATGAAGTTCAAGGCTTAATGAGCTCACCAAACCAATTGTGTGTTCCAATTAATCAGTGCTAAGTAGTTACAGGTATATACCTAAAATTACTAGTAGCCCTTTCAGTGCCATTATTTGTTAAAGGCACACCAAACACAGAAGCAAACACATATTTTGCCATGTAAAAAAAACAAGGGGCAAATGCTGCAAATCACACAGTAAAAAATTTCCCATAAGCAACATACAGTGCCTTGCAAAAGTATTCACCCCCTTGGCTTTTTACCTATTTTGTTACATTACAACCTTTGGTTAGTTTAGTCTGAATTATATGTGATGGATGAGAACACAATAGTCTAAGTTGGTGAAGTAAAATTAGAAAAATATATACATAAAACTATTTTTCAGAAATAAAAAACTGATAAATGGCATGTGCGTATGTACTCACCCCCTTTGTTATAAAGCCCATAAAAAGCTCTGGTGCAACCAATTACTTTCAGAAGTCACATAATTAGTGAAATTAGACCCCTTTCATACTGGTGCCGCCCATAGCGTCGGAGGTAAAATAGCGGTAAAACGCTATTTTACAGTCGGGTTTGCGGCGCATTTCTGCCGCTAGCGGGGCACTTTTAACCCCCACTAGTGGCCGAGAAAAGGGTTAAAACCACTTGCAATGCGCCGCTACAGCGGCGTATTGCCGGCAGTACGGCGGCGTTGCCCATTGATTTTAATGGGCAGGAGCGCATTAAGAGTGGTGAATTTACAGCTCCTAATGCGCTCAAAAGAAGCTGCTGGCAGGACTTTTTCTGACGCCCTGCCAGCGCACCGCTCCAGCGTGAAACCCCTTAGGCTTTCACACTGGAATAATTAGAGCAGCTGTTTAAGGGCGGATTGCAGGTGCTATTTTTAATGCTATAGCGCCTGCAAAACACCCTCAATGTGAAAGGGGTCTAAGTGTCACATGATCTGTCATTACATATACACTCCTTTTTGAAAGGCCACAGAGGCTGCAACACCTAAGCAAGAGGCACCACTAACCAAACACTGCCATGAAGACCAAAGAACTCTCCAAACGTAAGGGACAATGCTGTTGAGAAGTACAAGTCAGGGTTAGGTTGTAAAAAAATATACAAATCTTTGATGATCCCTAGGAGCACCATCAAATCTATCATAACCAAATGGAAAGAACATGGCACAACAGCAAACCTGCCAAGAGACGGCCGCACACCAAAACTCCCGGACCGGGCAAGGAGGGCATTAATCATAGAGGCAGCACAGAGACCTAAGATAACCCTGGAGAAGCTGCAGAGTTCCACAGCAGAGACTGGAGTATCTGTACATAGGACGACAATAAGCCGTACGCTCCATAGAGTTGGGCTTTATGGCAGAGTGGCCAGAAGAAAGCCATTACTTTCAGCAAAAAACTAAATGGCACGTTTTAAGTTTGCAAACAGGCACGTGGGAGACTACCAAAATGTATGGAGGAAGGTGCTCTGGTCTGATGAGACTAAAATTAAACTTTTTGGACATCAAAGAAAAAGCTATGTCTGGCGCAAACCCAAAACCCAAAATGAGAAGGGTGATCACAGATTGATTGCATTTCCTTTAAAAAAACTTGCAACTGGGAGTGGGTGGGTAGATGATGCAGGGTGTGTGCTAATGTGGTCAGCTTGTCAACTTCCTGTGTCATGACCTACAGTCTGTAAGGAAGTAAGACAGAAGCAATAGATACTTTTGGAAACTCAGGTGGCCAGACCATTTTTTTTATTTTTCATTTGCTCTTTTCCTTTAACTTATAGCTTTCAAAGTTTGTAAAAGACCCCCCAAACCATATATTTTCTGAAAGTACATGATCAGTAGAATAAAAAGAAAGTGCTACTGATTTCTAAGGTCCCATGATATTTGCACAAATGTTTATCAAAACAATATTTTTACAAAAAATCGACTAAGATCATGATTAGCAGATAAATACACAGCAAATTTTACAAAATTCCTACTAAATATAAAAGCTTAACCTGTATTGAGTTAATAAATAACAAATATTTGTAATTTTTACATTGCGCCTTTTTGAAAACGTACACAAAAATTTTAATATCCAAACTTCTCAACAAATCTGAAGGTTTTCATTTTTCCCTTATGCCCTGTACACACGATCGGTTCATCCGATGAAAACGGTCTGATGGATTTTTTCATCAGATATCCGATGAAGCTGACTTTCATCAGTCGTGCCTACACACCATCAGTTAAAAAAACGATCGTTTCAGAATGCGGTGACATAAAACACAAAGACGTGCTGAGAAAAATTAAGTTCAATGCTTCCGAGCATGCGTCGACTTGATTCTGAGCATGCGTGGATTTTTAACCGATGGACGTACCCACAGACGATCGTTTTTTTCTATCGGTTAGTTAACCATCAGATGATTTGAAAACAAGTGCCTAGTTTTTTAACCGATGGATAAATAACCGATGGGGCCCACACACGATCGGTTAGTCTGATGAAAACGGTCCATCGTTTTTATCAGACAAACCGATCGTGTGTACGCGGCATAACAGATTTCAGAATTTGTGAAAGACCCCCCAAAATCATATATTTTCTGAAAGCATATGACCTTTAAAATAAAAAGAAGGTGCTACTTATTTTTTAGACCCTGCGGTATTTGCGCAAATGTTTATCAAGCCAATATATTTGCAAAAAATACACTAAAACCATTATTAGCAGAAAAAAACACGGCTAATTTTACAAAATTCCTGCTAAACCCTAACTAAATATAAAAGCTTAACCTATATGGAGTTAATAAATAACAAAAAATTGAAATTTTTACATCGCGCCTTTTTGCAAAATGGTGAAAATCAAATGTACGCAAAAATGTAAATATCCAAATTTCTCTAACAATCTGAAGGTTTTAATTTTTCCCTTACAGCTTTCAGAATTTGTGAAAGACCACCAAAATCAAATATTTTCTGAAAGCAGGTGACCTCTAGAATAAAAAGAAGATGCTACTGACCCTGTGGTATTTGCGCAAATGTTTATCAAACTAATACATTTGCAAAAAATACACTAAAACCATTATTAGCAGATAAAAACACAGCTAATTTTACAAAATTCCTGCTAAATCCCTACTAAATATAAAAGCTTAACCTGTATGGAGTTAATCAATGACAAAAAAATAATTTTTTTACATTAAGCCTTTTTGCAAAATGGTAAAAATCAGAGCATTGCACCCTGAACTCACCCACTTGTTACCATAGCCAATTAATATTGGCTATTGTCTTTCGGCTTCTCCTCCTGGCCAATCAGGATGGATCGGGTTGGCCAGGAGGAGAAGCTAAGGAAGCCGTGGAGGGGCCATCACCGAGGAGGGGTGAGTGGGGGCGGACCTGGGGGGTCGTACTATGTTTGTGGGTTGGGTGAAGTTCTGCTCTAATACATAGAATTCATTAAGGTAAAAATAAACTTTTGGCTTCAGAACCACGTTAACTGATCTGTGAAAGCTGTGCCCAAAAAAAAGAGCAGCCAGGACAAAGAGCCCTAGTACAGCCTATGGTCTTCCTGCTTGTGATCTTTCCCCATTACTGACTTACCGTTCCTTGTTCTACACTTGTTTTGTGTCTTTGTGATGATGCAGCACCTTGGTAGAGGCAGTGCTTTGCTTTCTTATGTTAGAACCTCTAGCACTGAGAACAATGACAACACCAAACCTTACGCCACATCTCATGAGCCTGGTAGTCAGAGCAAACAGTGGCTTAGAATAGATCTCACACTGCAACTATACAGCTGTGATTCTGTAGGTACAGAATTGGCTAGGTCCTCTCACATACAGGGAAGTGCGCTGCTAATTTGCATGAGGAATTCAAGATAAAAAAATAAATTTCAGTGTACTACTTAGGCACAATTACCACTTCTAGATATTCCTATAACACATTTTGAAATCAGTTCCACTTTTATGTATTCAAACTACCAATAAGAGAAATACCTATGGAAGAGAGGGTGGTAGAGCCAGAAGGGTCTTCTCCAAATGCCCAGAATTGCTAGACCTGTTTTTTGTTAGTTTGTATATCCTTAAAAAAAAAAAAAATCTTGTTATAGACATGACCAGGAAAAAACTGGAGAAATCAGCTCACTGGTACTCACACTTAAAAAAAAAATATATATATATATATATATATATATATATATATATATATATATATATAGTATAGACCAAAAGTTTGGACACACCTTATCATTCAAAGAGTTTTCTTTATTTTCATGACTATGAAAATTGTAGATTCACACTTGAAGGCATCAAAACTATGAATTAACACATGTGGAATTATACATAACAAAAAAGTGTGAAACAACTGAAAATATATTTCATATTCTAGGTTCTTCAAAGTAGCCACCTTTTGCTTTGATTACTGCTTGGCACACTCTTGGCATTCTCTTGATGAGCTTCAAGAGGTAGTCACCTGGCGCAGCACCCCATCACTCTCCTTCTTGGTCAAATAGCCCTTATACAGCCTGGAGGTGTGTTTGGGGCCATTGTCCTGTTGAAAAATAAATGATGGTCCAACTAAACGCAAACCGGATGGAATAGCATGCCGCTGCAAGATGCTGTGGTAGCCATGCTGGCTCAGTATGCCTTCAATTTTGATTAAATCCCCAACAGTGTCACCAGCAAAGCACCCCCACAGCATCGCACCTCCTCCTCCATGCTTCACGCGGGAACCAGGCATGTAGAGTCCATCCGTTCACCTTTTCTGCGTCGCACAAAGACACGGGGGTTGGAACCAAAGATCTCAAGTTTGGACTCATCAGACCAAAGCACAGATTTCCACTGGTCTAATGTCCATTCCTTGTGTTCTTTAGCCCAAACGAGTCTCTTCTGCTTGTTGCCTTTCTTTAGCAGTGGTTTCCTAGCAGATATTCTACCATGAAGGTCTGATTCACACAGTCTCCTCTTAACAGTTCTAGAGATGTGTCTGCTGCAAAAGGTGGCTACTTTGAAGAACCTAGAATATGAAATATATTTTCAGTTGTTTCACACTTTTTTGTTATGTATAATTCCACATGTGTTAAGTCATAGTTTTGATGCCTTCAGTGTGAATCTACAATTTTCATAGTCATGAAAATAAAGAAAACTCTTTGAATGAGAAGGTGTGTCCAAACTTTTGGTCTGTACTGTATATATATATATTTTGAGTTATAGTAATTCCTTTAAATAGGTACCAGCAAGGGGGAGATCAGGAATTACTATAGTTAATTGAAAGGATTAAGTCATGGTAAAAACGTTATTGTAAAATATACATACGTGAATTGGGCCTGAAAATAGAAACGCGCTTCTTCCTAACAAAGGAAAAACTAATGACATTTATAGTGTATTTGGTATTCACATGATAGCACAACAGAGTGCATTTATCAGATTTGAATTAGGCATTAGTGAAGCTCATTTGGCTAACATGGTGTTCTACTTGTGGAAGCTATCCATCTATGTAAAGCTAGCATCCTCTGATTCCCTCTACATTGGCAGCCATGTACATTCTCTACACTTAACTGTCAATGGAGCATAATAATGACATTCTAAGAAGGGGCCCTTTTAAAGCTGAACTTCGGACACAAAAACTTTCATTTAAATATTTTCCTCAGCGGCCACAAGGGTTATAAATCCACTTATATTCCAAATATATTTGTAAACCCACATATTTCCTTTTACAAGTAGGAGTGAGGTCATCACTGTGTGATACATAGACTGTGCAGAGAGGAGAACTGTGGGAGGGACTCAGCATCTTTTACCCAATACAAGCTGCCTGTAGAAAACTACAGGAGGGGTGGAGGCAAGACCAGTCACCCTGGACTAAGAGAGAGAGCAGCAGTGATTGGTCTTTAGTACAGGAAGCTCCTGCACAAAGACAACGTTTCACATTGGATTACTGCACAGATCTAGAAGAAATACCCAAAGCTCACCAAGATTAAAATAAGACTACACATGGCTTTTGTATTTAAACAATATTTTATTAACTGGAATTCAGCTTTAAAGTAGAAGTATGGGTTTCGACTTTTTCCCATATTTATACTTACCTCGGTGGATGGAGCATTAGACCGATGCTTCATCTGTCCCCCGCCGTCTGTGCACTGAGAAGTGAGCCACTGAACATCGCCGCTGGCTCAGTTCTCACAGATCCCCGCTAATTGGAGCGCTGAGCAGTGGAGGGGCGGGCAGAGGCTGTCTCATCGGCTCGCTGAGACGCTGAGACTGCCCTGCCATCAATCAGGGCAACTGGCGGATCTCGACTTGGGAAGTCATGATAATGCGCTGCCCCGACTGACTTCAGACCGATCTCCACTGAAAACAGGTCACAGGAGTGCAAAACGCACTCCTAAATTGCACTCCTGTGACCCTTAGGAGAAGCTCAGCCTAAAAAGCTCAGGCTGGTCTTATCCTTTAAGCTGCTGTTATGAGTATCTATAACTGCCTGGTTACATTTGTGATGTTGTACAGTACATTTCAGTAGAATGTTATACCCTTTCATGTCACTTCTACATCAGTGGTAGCTCGACCTGCTTTAAGAACATTTATAAGACCCCTTTTTATTTATTTTGCTTCTTCAAACTCATGTTATATCAACTCCAGTTTTCAAAATGTTTTCGTTATCAGAACCTGCCATTCACTTTTTTCTGAAATTTACAATCATTATGCTAGCCTTGACCTTTTTGGCTCTCTTTACACTAAAGGAGGTTTTATTTGCACAGAATAATAAAAAATACATTAATTCATGCATTTCTAGCAGACACGATATCATATCAGCACAGATCAGGGCCAGTCTTTATGAAATGACTTTTGACTTTAGTGTCTATATAAGAGCCTAGCTTCCTACTGTCCCTCTTTGGAGGACAAAACCAAATTCTGTATACAGATTATAGGGGGTGGTATGCTGGCAGCCGTCATTGCACCTGACGAGCAGAATAACCATTCAAGTGGGTGGCAGAGATGAGAATGAGGCAGCAATCCCCAGATTACTCACTTACTGTTGAATTAACTTTGACACTAGGAACCTTGCAGAGGACTGACCTGTCCTCTGCTCTGGGCTCCCAGTGGCCATCTTGGGGAATCAAAATAAAATACAATCACCTGAATCCACACTGGACATGAATCTAGTATATTTAATCCACTGATGATTACTTGTGGTTGATTCGCTCTTAGACTATCGTTTGGGACTTCTTTTTGTCCCAAACTCCCCCCCCCCTTTTCTGCCATCTTGGGGGAGCCTGTGTGCCTGATTGGACACAGAACTCTCTTGAGATTCGAGTGGGTATCTTGGACTCATGGAGGCTATATTTAGCCCTGTTATTTTGGCATACCTGCAGTGTGTGTAAATGGGGACAAAATCACGCTGTCTATAGAGACTTATGCCGCGTACACACCATCACTTTATGCGATGAAAAAAAACGACACTTTCTGTGAAGTAAAAAATGACGTTTTTGAAACTTCAATTTTCAAAGACGAAGTTGCCTACACACCATCGTTTTCTCACAATGATCTTGCAAAGTGAGGTTACGTTCCACCACGTTTTACCATTGAAGCTTGCTTCATAAGTAGCTTCTGGGCATGCGTGGATGAAAAAACGTCTTAGAAAACGACGTTTTTTGCTACACACGGTCAATTTCTGTGAAGTAAAAAGTGCACTTTTGAAAAACGACACATAAAATTGAAGCATGCTTCAATTTCTTTTGGTCGTTTTTTAGAAGACATAAAACGACGTTTTCCCCCACACACGGTCAATTAAAGTGACGTTTTTAAAAACGTCATTTTTTTTCATCACATAAAGTGATGGTGTGTACGCGGCATTAGGCTTAATGCAGGTTCCTGTTAGGCATGTGCAAAAGGGAAAAATTTGTTTCGTTTAGTTGTAATTCGTTATTTAATTAATTTCGTTAAGTTAGATTCGTTACATGTGTTAAATTCGTTTTTGGAATTCATTCGTTTTCGACCGAATTTCGAAAAATCCGGACGAATTCGAAAATATTTCGACCGGATTCGATAATATTTTAATCGGATTCGAAAACAAATTCTATTCAAATCGAATTCGAAAACAATTCGATTCGAAAACAAATTTGAATGAAAATTGAAAGCAAATTTGAATCAAAATCTAAAAAATATAAATCGATTTCTAAAAAAAAGAATACAATAAAATAGAATATAAAATAATAAAACAATAGAAGGAAAATCAAAGAATAGTAAACAGAATGGAACTTAATAGAGTGTAATCAAATACAATAGAATATGACCTGGCTTCTTCTATCTATCTTCCATTTTCTGAAATTCGAAATTCATATAGAATGAACTCAAATTCGAATAGAAAAATATTAGAATAGAGCAGAAAAAATATATATATATATATATATATATACTGTATATATATATATATATATATATATAGATATATATATATATATATATATTATTCTACTCTTCCTTCTAATATTTTTCTATTCGAATTTGAGTTCATTCTATATGAATTTCGAATTTCAGAAAATGGAAGATAGATAGAAGATAGATAGAAGAAGCCAGGTCATATTGTATTATATTTGATTACATTCTATTAAATTGCATTCTGTTCTTTACTATTCTTTGATTTTCATTCTATTGTTTTATTATTTTATATACTATTTTATTGTATTCTTTTTTAGAAATCGATTTATATTTTTTAGATTTTGATTCAAATTTGCTTTCAATTTTCATTCGAATTTGTTTTCGAATCGAATTGTTTTCGAATTCGATTCGAATAGAATTTGTTTTCGAATTCGATTCGAATAGAAGTTGTTTTCGATGTTCGATCGAATTTCGTCCGCGGGTTTTCGATTCAAAAAAGTTCGTTCGGATTCGGTAAATTCGTTAATATTACAATTCGGAAATTCGTATGCATCCGAATGTCCGAATAATGAAAAATGTGTCCGAATTTCGATTCGGAACGAAACAAAATGCACATGCCTAGTTCCTGTGGAGTAGGGACAGCATATGGGTGGTTCAGAGCACCTATATGTTGTTCCTACTCCACTTGAATGTGACGAAGGAACTATTGCCCAGCCTGCCCCCAGTATTGGCACATCTTTATACACTAGACATGTGCACAGAAAATGTTTTCTTTTTTTTTGTTCCGTTTTGTATTGTTCCGTAGGTTCGTTCCCGTTCGTTTTTCGTAAGAAGCCCGTTTTCCTGTTCGTTCCCGTTCGTTTTTCGTACGACGCAATTTTTTCGTATTCCGATCGTTTCGTATTTTGGTTACCGTTTTATTTTCATACATGCGGGATGGTTCGTTATTCTGTTTAATCCATGTTCGTTACTTGTTAGACAATAATTTTCGTGAATTTTCGTAATTTTGTACTTTCGTAAATATATTGCGGGATTCGCGGCACTTTCAACACGCGGCTCATCCATATTAACTACTGTTAAGCCCCATACACTTGGTCAGACTTTTTTAACAACAAACATAAAAACGATCGTTTTACCGAACGTTCGTTCGTTTTTAAACTCCATCAGAAAACCATTTTTGGGTTCCAGGTTCAAAAGTCTGGCCAACTGATCTCCCTTCAGACGAAAATCCACAGAAAAGTTTATTTGGCTTTACTGTACTACTGTACTACTCAGCACAAAAGAGAAGCTGCTTCACTAACTAACTACACTCACTGCCCATTCAAAAAAAACGAAAATGACATCTTATAACAAAAGATTTGCATTCTGTATTTTGAAACCAAATTACGAACAGAAAAAAGGAATTCAGAATACAGAATACAAATCTTTTGTTATAAGATGTCATATGAACATACAAACAGAAAAAGGATTCAAACAAAATACAGAATGAAAATCTTTTGTTAGATGTCATATGAACATACGACTGAAAATCAAAATACGAACAGAACAAGGATTCAAACAAGATACAGAATGCAAGTCTTTTGTTATTAGATGTCATTTTCGTTCTTTTGCCGTTTTCGTTTTGTTGTATTTTCGTCGGATCGTTCGTTCGTATTTGCTGTTGTTCGTTATGTGGCTCATTCGTAATCCCGTCGTTTTCGTATTTTGGTGCTTTCATTTTTTCGTATGTACACATTATTCTGCGGGTACGAAAATGAACATTTTCGTACGAAAATAACATTCGTACGAACAGGAATGCACATATCTATATACACTCTCTCAGCATCGCAACAAGAAAGTCACTAAAAAAGCCTTAAGGACTCACACTAGCTTTGGTCTCTGAAAGAAGGTTCCGCATTTGGATAACTCTTCAGAGAGCATATGACAGGCTTTTACAACCTGTTTTAACCCCTTGAATCCCGCAATAGCATGTCACAACTGCATGTATTAACCATGATTATAGGGTGTTTGCAGAGCAGCAGGGCTGCTGTTAGAAATCACGGGGCCCCGTACAGCTTACCTGACAGAGCCCACCTAAAAAATATCAAAACAATATTTTCGCCAAAAATACACAAAAATCATTATCAGTGGACACAAACACAACATAACTTACAAACTTATGGGGGGGGGGAACAGGGGGTACAGTCAGGGGGGGCAGGATGGCACAGTACAGGGGGGGGCAGGATGTCACGGTACAGCAGTTAGGAGGGTACAGTACAGGGGGCCACAGAAGGGGCACAGGAAGGTACAGTACGGGGGGCATGAGGGAAAAGTATGGGTGGGGAAGAGGGCACAGTACAGTGGTTAGGAGGGTACAGTACAGGGGGAGGGTAAGTGGACACAGTACAGGGGGCAGGAGGGTACAGTATAGGTTACAGTGTAGGGGCAGTAACATATTATACAGATATGGTCTCCTGAAGAAGAGCTGTGCAGGGAAGCTGACTTTACAGATTCTGGTAGGCTGCCACTGGGCTAAATCTACAAATGGAAGAACAACTCCCCCTCTACCTTCCCCTCCAAAGTTTCTGGGTCTCCTCTGGCACTTCACCTTGGAGTTCTTCCTTAACCCCTACATAACATCTTATTACTGCTGCTGCTTGTGTGGGTGGGATGTGTACTGTGCCACTCACATGGGACGAATAGGAGAGGAGAGTCAGCAGGGATTGGCGCAGTACACATCCCACCCACACAAGCAGCAGCAGTAATAGGATGCTCCACTTTGGGGTTCTTCCTTAACCCTGAAAAAAATATAGGGGGGGGATGGAGATGGAGAGCAGCCCCATTCACTTGTGTTCAACAGGCAATATGCCAGAGTATCATGGCCGTAGCATATATACATCCCAGCCACTTCCTCTGCAGCTAAAAGGGGGAGGGATAAAACCTTACCACCTTTCAACAGCTAGTGTGAACAAGCCCTGAGACCCCTTTCATACTGAGGCGCTTTGAAGGTGCTATAGCGCTAAAAAAAGTGCCTGCGAAGCGCCCTGAAAGAGCCACTCCATTCACTCCAGTGTGAAAGGCTTTTACACTGGAGCAGTGCGCTGGCAGGGCAATCTTAAAAAGTCCTGCCAGCAGCTTCTTTACAGTGCATTAGGAGCAGTGAACACACCTATCAGGGCACCAATCCTGCCGAGGTGGCCAGAACGGCGCAATCGCGGCTGTTGGCGCCGCACGCACACTGTTGGCGCGCGCGGGCGCGTGTACGGGCACGCGCACAGGCGCGCACGGACCCGCGGTCCGTCCGACCAATCAGAGCCCTGAAGCGGGCTATTTAAACCACCCTCTTCCCCCTGGCTGGTTGCTGGCTTGTCACAGCAATAGTGGTGTATTTCCGGGTTGTGAAAATCTCTTCTGATTGTTCCTGATTACCTGACCTTGGCTCTGTTCCCCGGATTGCTGCTTTCTCCTAACCTTGGACCTTGGCTTGTTTACTGGACTGTTTGATCTCACCTGCCCTTGACCTATTGGCTTGAACTCTGGACTATCCTGATCTCCGTGCTCCCTTGACCACAGCCTGTCTCCCGGATTACCCTCTGCTTCTTCCGTTCCCAGTTCCCGGACCTCCCGGATCATCCCGGTGTGCTTCCCAGCTACTTCCAGTGGACTACTTCCTGATTGGCCCTGTTCCACGCACCTGGCCTCCACCTTCCTGTCAGTACCGGTGCCTCCTGGTGCGTCTTTTCCCCTGTCCTCACTCCAGGGGGCGGACCGCGCCAGGTCGCAAAGGGAGCCGCCCTCAGCATCTTGGCCTTGGTAAGTGTACTTCTGTTACCTTCTGATAACACCGCTCCTAAAGTGCCCCTGCCCATTTAAATCAATGGGCAGTGGCAAAGCACCGATGCAGCAGCGCTTTGTGGGAGCTTTTAACCCTTTTTCGGCCACTAGCGGGTGTTAAAAGCGCCCCACTAGCAGCCGTAAAGCGCCGTAAAAACAATGGTAAAGTGCTGGTTAAAATAGTGGCGTTTTACTGTCAACGCCCGCAGACCCGTGAGTGTAAAAGCACTCTTATGCCGCATACACACGATCGGACATTCCGACATCAAAACCGTTTTTTTTCCGATGGATTGTTCGCTCAAACTTCCGGACGTCAAGAACGCGGTCACGTTCAACACTACGACAAGCCGAGAAAAATGAAGTTCAATGATTCTGAGCATGTGTTGAATTGAATTGAATTGCATGCGTAGGATTTTTGTGCATCAGAATTGCATACAGACAATCTGCATACAGATGAACTTTTGTTGTTGGAAAAATTGAGAACCAGCTCTTAAACATTTGTTGTCGGAAATTCCAAATGTCCGATGGAGACTACACACGGTTGGAATATCCGACCAAAAGCTCACATTGAACATATGTTGTCGGAAATTCCGACCGTGTGTACGCGGCATAAGGGTTCCTGGTTAAAGGAGCAACCCTTGAGCCTGTAAATTCTGCATTATTCTGGTAAAGCGAGTACTGTTATAGTAGTGATGGTGGGCTATAAATACAACCTGTTACATTGCCCTGAAAGTGACAGATTAAATGTAAATAATCATATAGATTGTTTTTCCAACACAATGAAATATATAGAAAGCACATTGATGCTGCCTGTAGTCATACAGTATGTTTGCATTTATTTTCTGACTCTCTGGAAACATTATAGAATTTATATGCCCCAAGCAAAAAAAAAAAAAAAACAATGGTATTTAAGTGTTGTTTTTTTCTGTACTATACCTTTTTACTGGTTTTGAATGTTGCAGATCTCAACAAAAGCTTATCAAGTGTTGATTTTTTTTTTTCTAAAGGATGACAGTGTGACTGGGAAGCATGTAAGGGTAAAATGAATGCAAACAGAATCAGTTTGCGGTAAATAAAACTGTTTTATTTGTGCAGCATTTGACACTGTAACAGCTCATACTGATGTTAACCACCTCTGTATATACAGCTCCCGGTTCATACTCCTCAAAATGCAATGTAAACATGTCACATCTCCTAGATAGTAAATGGCAGGCCTCAAGGGGCTTCATCTCCCTGTCACTTCATACAATGACCCCATAACATTTTTCAGTCTCACTGCGTGCCTCCTAACCTCCTTCCCTTTGATTGCAGAGGAATCTTTTTAAAGAGGACTGATTGTCCCTATTGTTCTTATGGAAATCTGTATCCTATTTCAATCTGCAGTGATATGGCTTATAAATATTACTTGTTTCTTAAATCCCTGTCTGTCTGCAGTCCTGGGTCTCAGCTGTGTTTCTAAAGCTACACAGAAATCATAATGATGAATGACATTTTACATTATTTTGTCAGCTTCTGTTAAATTTGATATCAGGATTTCTAGGGCAGACCTAGGGAGGTTGCTGCAAGTAAGACGAAGATGAAGTGGCTATTTTCTGCCCGTAAAAATGTAAATGGTATATCAGTTTGGGCGAGGATTAGGGGGTCAAAAAAAGGAGTGTCTGCCTGTGAGCTGGCGCGCAGATGCCCCATTTACCGGTTTGGTGTTTACCAGGCTCTGCTGATATAATATTCTGGCGCTGTGCATGAGGCATTTGGTAAGCAGATGTTTATAGAATGGAGAAATGGAATTGCCAAGTGAATGCCAATGAAAATACTGAGCTAATTTCTTTTTCTGCCAAAACCATCTGATAGCTTCCATTTAAATACAAATCTGTAAACCAATTTTTATTGCTGAGCACTGACAGTTTATTATAGAAAACAAAAATAATTTTAATTAAAAACACAATTTAGGATGCAGTGAATTAATGTTCTAGAGGACTAAAACAAACATTTAGAACCAGTTTCACATCGCTGATAACTGGACTTTGATCTGTGAGTAGAATTGTCTACGCACAATTGTGTACATATGTTATTCTGGTAAAATAACGATGATGAGATAAAATAAGAACAGGGATCTATACATCGAAACCAATCAATAAAAATAAATCAGACTTCATGATAATTAAATTACCTGAGATAATTTCCAGTTGGTTGCTATGAGTTACTGCCCCTCTTTTATATCTAGTTTATTAAACAATTGTACATTATTTAAATGGCCAACTAGGGCAATGAAGACCTCTGGGCTAAGTTTGAAAAATGCATGAGCAGAAAACGATCTGAAGTCTTTTGATACCCATACATCTGTACAAATGTCCTTCATCCAACACCTTTCATATCAACAAAGTTGTATAACAATCAGTAAGAAAACTTGCAAGGTAAAAATATCCTCTGGACACTTTGGGGGTTATTTCCGAAAGGCAAATCCACGTTGCACTACACTTGAAAGTGCAGCCGCTGTAGATCTGAGGGGGACATGGAAGGAAAAAAAAAAAAAGAATTTTAGCTTGCACATGATTGGATGATAAAATCAGCAGAGCTTCCCCCTCATTTCAGATCTACCCTTCAGATTTTCAGCGACTGCACTTCCAAGTGCACTTTCAGTGCAATTTCTAGTGCACTTTGCACTTGTAGTGCAAAGTGGATTTGCCTTTCGTAAATAACCCCCTTTATGTTGTAATACTGTATTTGCATGTTTTGCAATCAAAAGATTTAAAAAAATATCCTCTGGACACTTTGGTTGAATTAAAGAATTATTGGCTAATTTGGAAATTTGCTAGGACTCTAATGCAAATGCAAGAGTGATGTCATGGTTTATAGTCTATGCGTGCTCATGCCTCTTACTGTAACCCCCCTCCCGCCGAATTATACCTAACCTAATCAATGGCAGGATATTGGCTCTCATTGGAAACCAAGGAGACTCTTGTAGCTTGATTGTAGTGTCTCTGAAATTACCAAGTCCCAGCTATAAAAAGAAAATAAATGAACTCACTCCACCAGCCAGACAGGGGGATATGCAAAGGATTTGGAAAGGGAAAATCAACTTCAGAATTTAGTAGCATATGAGTAGAGCGGTGCCGTTAAAGGGGTTGTAAAGGTTAGTTTTTTATTTTCTAAATAGGTTCCTTTAAGCTAATGCATTGTTCGTTTACTTACCTTTTCTTTCCATTTCCCTTCTAAATGTTTTTTCTCTGTCTAGATTTCTCATTTCCTGTTTCTCTTCAGTAAGCTGTTCTGGCTGACTAACCCCCAGCCAGAACGGCTCGGATGGTGGGGGCAAGCCTCATGAGGAGAGACAGGAAGTGAGAAATTCAGACAAAGAAAAAAAACATTTAGAAGGGAAATCGAAGGAAAAGGTAAGTGAACCAACAATGCACTAGCTTTACCACTTAAGGACCGCCTCCTGCACATACACGTAGGCAGAATGGCACGGCTGGGCACGTACAGGTACGCCCCCTTTAAGTGCCCAGCCGTGGGTCGCGGGCACGCACCCGAGACCCGGTCCGAAGCTCCGTGACCACGGCCGCGGGACCCGTGATCGGTCACAGGAGCTGAAGAACGGGGAGAGGTGAGTGTAAACACACCTTCCCCGTTCTTCACAGTGGCAGTGTCACTGATCGTCTGTTCCCTGATATAGGGAAAGACGATCAATGACGTCACAAGTCCAGCCCCGCCCCCTACACTTAGAAACACATATGAGGTCACACATAACCCCTACAGCGCCCCCTAGTGGTTAACTCCTAAACTGCAATTATCTTTTTCACAGTAATCAATGCATTTTTGTAGCACTTTTTGCTGTGAAAATGACAATGGTCCCAAAAATGTGTCAAAATTGTCCGAAGTGTCCGCCATAATGTCACAAAAAAAAATCGATGATCGCCGCCATTACTAGTAAAAAAATTTTTTTTTAATAAAAATGCCATAAAACTATGCCCTATTTTGTAAATGCTATAATTTTTGTGCAAACCAATCGTTAAACGCTTATTGCAATTTTTTTTTTACCAAAAATAGGTAGAAGAATACGTACTGAGGAAAAAAAAACACTTTTTTTATATATTTTTTGGGGATATTTATTAGAGCAAAATGTAAAAAATATTGAATTTTTTTCAAAAATGTCGCTCTATTTTTTTTTTTTTTTTAACAGAGATGTTTTATTGAGACAAAAAAAGCAGGATTACATAGACACATGTAAGCAGAAGCACAGTATTACACAAACATCAGGGGGAGTTTGTAGGGCACATAGCGAATCCAAATCCCTAGCCACTACACAATGTCAGGGTGAAAAACAGGATGTCCATATCCCCACCCATACCATAGGAAACGTATCGGGGTCCTCAACAATGCCCGCCCCCCTCTGAGGATCATACTGGAAGGGGGAGAGCAGTAGACAAGAGAGCGCAGAGAGGGGGGGGTGGGGGGGGGAAGGGTGAGGGGGGAGAAAGCAATAAGGAGCAGCTTTTATTATACATGAATAGTTCAGCAGCCGAACCTGGAACCACCTCTAGCCCCTGGCATCAATCCACACGGACCACACCTTGTCAAACTTCGCCGGGCACTGTCTACTCTCATACGTGATCCTGTACAGCGGGAGCACTTTATTGATAGACATGGTCCAAGAGTCTACCGTAGGCGGATCTGCCGCCTTCCACTTGAGGAGGATTTCCCTCCTGGCATAGAAGAGGGAGAAAGTAAGAAATAGCTTGGAGTATCTGTCCCCCTCCACCTCCTCCAAATGGCTCAGGAGGAGAAGTAGGGGCTCTACCGGGATCTGCAGCCCGGACACGGAGCTCAGGACCTCGGCAACCCGGGTCCAGTAGGGCCGGATCCTGGGGCAGGACCACACCATGTGCCAAAACGAGCCCTCGCGGATCCCACAGCGCGGGCAAAGGGGGTCTCGCTGGGGGAATATACGAGCCAGCCTTTGAGGGGTATAGTAGGCCCTGTGTAAAAATTTGATCTGAATGAACCTGTCTCTAGCTGCTATAAGTGACGGGATGAACACGGAGACACATTCCTCCCACTTTTCGTCATCCAGGTCAGGTATATCAGCCTTCCATTTTGCAAGTGTGCGGGTCGACCCAGTGTCATACGCTACCGTCAGATAAAGATAAAGGGTAGATAACGGGCGCCCCATGGAACGTGAAGTCAAGAGTCGCTCGATCGAGTCCGATTGGAGTGTGAGTCTGTCCGGAAATTGGGCTCCGTATGCGTGCCTAAGCTGCCAGTACCGGAAAGTCCACTGCGGCGGTATCGAGTACCGGTTTCTTAGCTCCTGAAAAGTCATGAGAGTGCCATCGGATACAATATGTTTAAGAGTTGTTATGCCCTTACTAGCCCACACCGAGGGGTCGGGCAGAGAGTGGAAGTGGGGCAGAAGGGGGTTACCCCAGAGAGGGATATGAGGGGAGACATGGGAGGGTTTAGCGTATACTCCCCTAGCGTCCTTCCAGGCCCTGATGGTGGTCTGCATGGGAACCGTGACCGAAGGGGCCGCCCGGCAACCCCGGAATGCTAGGTTGCTCAGAGCGGCGTATGAGCCCAGAACAGCAGCCTCCAGCGTAACCGCCGGGTTCTGCTTGGGCTGGGCGAACCACCACCTGACCGTAACCAAAACCGCCGCCCAGTAGTACAGCTGAAAGTTTGGGAGCGACAGGCCACCTCCCGAGAGGGGTAGGTACAGTGTTTTCTTAGCTATCCTAGGGGTCTTACCCGCCCAAACAAAAGCCCCCAGCTGACTCTCCAGCTTCCTGAAAAATTCCCTCGAGAGGTGGACTGGGGTATTCCGAAAAAAGTACAAAAATTTGGGCAGGAGTACCATCTTCAGGAGGTTAATCCTACCCACCGGTGTCAAAGGGAGCGAGCGCCACGCCGCAAGTTTAGTGGTGACCTGTCTCATCAGAGGTTGGAGGTTTCGTGCTACGAAATCATCCAACACCGCAGTGACCCTGACTCCCAGATATTTAATTTCCCCTACCCATTTAAGCTGCGAGCGAGAATTGGAGCTAGTGGGGGAGGGATGGAGTGAGAAGAGTTCAGATTTATCCCAATTGATGCGGACTCCAGAGAAGCCCGCAAAACGGTCAAACTGGGCCAGTGCCTTGTCAAGGGAAGTGGACGAGTCGGCTAAGTACAGTAGGGCGTCATCAGCGTAGAGGGAGATTTTTTCGTGTAGAGGACCAACCCGAACCCCCCGAATTTCCCCGTCCGCCCTGATGAGAGCCGCAAGGGGCTCTATGGCGAGCGCGAAGAGACCCGGGGAAAGGGGACACCCCTGTCTCGTACCACGCTGCAATGGGAATGGATCCGAGAGACACGCATTTGTAGAGACCCTGGCCTGGGGGGAGTCGTAGAGAAGTCTGACCCAGGAAATGTACTTGGGGCCAAATCCAAATTTGGCAAGGACCGCCCACAGGTACCTCCACTCAACGGAGTCAAAAGCCTTCTCGGCGTCGAGGGAGGCCACCAGGGTTTGGCCCGTGTCATCTGCCCTAGCAATATGGGTAAAGAGCCTCCTGAGATTAATGTCAGTACCCCTACCTGGCATGAAGCCCGTTTGATCAGGGTGCACCAAGGCCGTGATGACCGTGTTCAACCTGATAGCCAGGACTTTAGCAAGCAGTTTAGCATCGACGTTTAGTAATGAGATGGGCCGGTAGGAGGGGCAAAGAGAGGGGTCTTTACCCGGCTTTGGGATGACCACAATCACCGCTTCGCCCATGGAGGTGGGAAGAGAGTGCAGGTGGTCAGCAGCCACCAGCACCTCCCGGAGCCTAGCAGCCAACACATCAGGGTACTGTCGCTCTATTTTTGTTTATAGCGCAAAAAATCAAAACCGCAGAGGCGATCAAATACCACCAAAAGAAAGCTCTATTTGTGGGGAAAAAAAGACGCCAATTTTGTTTGGGAGCCACGTCGCACGACCGCGCAATCGTCAGTTAAATCTTTGCAGTGCCGAAACGCAAAAAGGGGAAAGGTCCTTTAGCTGCATAATAGTCCGGGTCTTAAGTGGTTAAAGGAACCTATTTAGAAAATATAAAATTAACCTTTACAACCCCTTTAAGTCATTTTGTGGTATAGACACCTGAAAATTCTATTTCTATATTATTGTCTGTCTGAGATTTTTCTTTCCATTATCTGAGATCACTGTCTACTAGGGATGAGCTTCGTGTTCGAGTCAAACCCATGTTCGACTCGAACATCGTATGTTCGACCGTTCGTCAAAATACGAATTTACAGGCCGTTCGCGCCAAATTTAAGTGGCGCGTCACAGCCCATAATTCACTGCTGGCATTGCTGGCTGATGATTGGCCAAGCATGCACTATGACCCGCATGCTTGGCCAATCACAGCGCGCAAAAAACGGAGAGCCATAATTGGCCAAAGCCAGGGTGGCTTTGGCCAATTATGGCTCAGGGGGTTTAGTACACGCCCCTCACTATAAAAGGCCGCCTGCAGGTCGGCCTTGTGTAGTGTGTTGCGGCGGTGGTTAAAGACAGACAAAGAGAGAGAGAGAAAGACAGTGTAATTTTTACTAGGAAGATAGAGCAGGCAGGCTATTCAGTTAAAGTTACAGTGTGTAGAGGATATATATGCATCCCAGGTGTTGTACATATATTTATACACTGTATAGTTTAGCTAGATCAGCTCTTCCTAATTTACTGGCAGGCAGGTGATTGTGCTAGCTGCAGTATTCTCACGTGGTGTATTGCCTGTGTCCTCTGCAGTGTGCACCATAAAGCTACGTGGTGTGTGTACTGCCTTTGTCCTCTGTAGTTTGCACCTAAAGCTACTTGGTGTGTACTGCCCGTGTCCTCTGTAGTTTGCACCTAAAGCTACTTGGTGTGTACTGCACGTGTCCTCTGTAGTTTGCACCTAAAGCTACTTGGTGTGTACTGCAGCTGTCCTCTGCAGTTTGCACCTAAAGTTACTTGGTGTGTACTGCCCGTGCCCTCTGTAGTTTGCACCTAAAGCTACTTGGTGTGTACTGCAGCTGTCCTCTGCAGTTTGCACCTAAAGCTACTTGGTGTGTACTGCCCGTGTCCTCTGCAGTTTGCACCTAAAGCTACTGGGGGCCAGATCCTCAAAAGAGATACGCCGACTTAACTCGAGATTTCTAAATTTACACGGCGCGTATCTTTGCGCCTGATCCTCAAAACGAGATGCGCATGAAATTCCGGCTTTTCCGTCCTACCTAAAATAATTACACCGGCGCATCCTCGGGCGCAAATTACGCTAGGCACGCCGCTTTTTTTGATAGGCAAAGATGCAAATGAGGGAGATAGGGCGATCCACAGAATTAAGTGTGTGCGCCGTAGATTACGCCCTGTGCGCACCTGTTAGTTTCCCGGCGGGAAGTTACACTTTATAAAAGCAGCCCTAATTTTACACCTGCCGTGTAAATGTCTGCTGAAGCAACACCATTGAGGAAGAGCTGAGCACACACACTTGCTGGACTACAATCTGTCTGCCAACATGCCAGGGCCATCCATGATCCTAGCTGCATTAGTGTCTTTAGAGGCGCAAAGAAGGTGGAGGGAACGGAGGAGGAGGAGGAGGGCACAGGAGAGGGTATACCGCCCACGCCAAGATGTGTTTGGCATGACTGCTTCTGAGGTATTCCGCAACTTCAGATTCAACCGTGAAGCCATCCTGGAATTAACCACAATCCTTCAGGATGATCTCACCAGCCCAACACAACGCTCCCATGCACTGCAGCCACTCATCAAAGTACTGGCAACACTGCATTTTCTTGCCACTGGCTCTTTTCAACGCACAAGTGGAGGTGTGGCTGGGATGGCACAATCCTCCATGAGCAGCAAGTAGTCCCTGCAATCCTGCGGCGCATGGGCAATCAATTTCAAAAACCCACCCAGGAGGACCAGCGATTGAAGACCATGACAGACTTCTATCACATTGCCAGATTCCCACGCACCATCGGGGCCATTGATTGTACCCATGTGGCACTACAACCCCCCCATGATACTGAGCACATGTTCCGGAATCATAAAGGCTGGCATTCCATAAATGTGCAGGTGATCGTAGATGCCCATGGCCTCATCTGGCACGTCTGTGCTAAATTTCCGGGATCCTGCCATGACAGTTATATTTTCCGGCAGACCCAGATCTCCAGAGATTTGGAACAGAACATGTATGGAGACAGCTGGCTGATTGGTGAGTGACATGTGTGTCAGGTATGTCCCCCCCATGATGCTGACATCACAAGGGGCACATGCATGACTAATATCCTCCTGTCTTTTGCCTTACAGGTGACTCTGGATATACCCTGGGACCCCACCTGATGACCCCATTCAGGAACCCCCAAACCCCAGGAGAGCAACGCTACAACCAGGCGCACATACGTACCCGGGGAGTGGTTGAACGCACATTTGGGCTTCTGAAGTCCCGCTTCAGATGCCTGGATAAGTCTGGGGGTACACTGCTGTATTCCCCAGACTTTGTGTGCCAGATTATCGGGGCATGTTGTATACTCCACAACTTTGCCATGAGAAGGGGCCTGGAGATTGACTTACGTGCTGACCTGACCCCCGACCCAGGCAATCCCCCCCTAACCAACTCGGTCTGCTGAGGGCACAGCAGCCAGGAGACGCCTCGCAGAAGGCATTTTTTCCCAGTAAACGTACATGAATAATGTCACAATAAGAATGTATTTTTTCCCTGTAAATGCACATGAATAAAGTCACAATGAGAATGCATGAATGCACACCACTGTGGTCCCTAGCACAGACACATCACATGCACATCGAATTGGATTAGATCCAAGTCCCCCCCCCCTCTGGTACTTGGGAGCAGTAACGCCACGCCACGGCTCCAATTATGTCACTGTGCATTCATACACCATTCAGGAACCTGGGATTGCACTTCTCCCTGGTCCTGGGGATCCCTTCTCCACCAAAACTGAGGGTGACACCCTTATTTTATCAGGAATGCCACCCCCCCACATTCACACATCATTCACACACATAAATCAAATCATAAGTACAGAAGACCAAATTAAATATTTTAAAAAAATCCTAAAAACAACAAAACAAAAGTATCCCTGCTAATTAATTAGCGGCGGCGATTGCTACGCCTTGGCTGGGCAAGGGCACGGGCAGGGGCATGGGCACGGGCAGGGGCACGGGCAGGGGCACGGGCACGGCCACGGCCACGCCGTCGCGGAGGATGTCCATTGGGGGGGGTGAGCTGGGGAAGGAGGAGCCTCCTGGGGGGGTGAGCTGGGGAAGGAGGAGCCTCCTGGGGGGGGTGAGCTGGGGAAGGAGGAGCCTCCTGGGGGGGGTGAGCTGGGGAAGGAGGAGCCGCCCCTGCTGGCCTGCCCTCCATGGCCCCTGCAATTCTAGTGAGACAGGCAGTGAGGGCAGCCGCATTGGCCTGGCCAGACCTAGTATTGTCCTGCACAGCCTGGGTCAGGGCACTCAGCTCCTGGGCCACGCGTGTTGTGGCGGTCTGTAGGTCGTTCAAGCATGTAATGACCGCCGTTGAGTTGGTGGCCACATCACCGAGTGCCTCCATCATTTCACCCTGGCTGTGCTCCATCTGGGTAAGTTTTTGTAGCATTTTCCCTAGAGTGCGGGTCTGCCGGGCATTGTCCTTCACCACACTGGCCGACAGACGCTCGCCCACAGCCACGGTCTCCTGGGTCGGCCTCCTGGCTGCCGCTGAGTCTTGCGGGCCTGGAGGAGGGGAGAGAGTGACCCTTGTGACTGGAGGCCTGTTGGGGGAGAAGTGGGAGGGGCTACCCCTGATGGTGGCCTGACTGGTGCCAGCCTCAGGGGTAGCCTCAGGGGAAGACTCAAAGGTCATCATATCAGAGGCCAGGAGGACTTCCCGGCCAATCTGCATATTTTCTTCCACCTCCCCCTCATCCTCCTCCCCCTCATCCTCCTCCCCCTCAACCTCCTCATGAGGGGAGGTTTGGCCAATCCACTCCCCTGGGGAATCCTGCCCTTCTTGGGACTCATCATCAGCCTGTCTTGGGGGTGGTGCAGCAGCCTGGCCCGATGGGCCTGCAACCTCCTGGCCTGCAACCTCCTGGCCTGCAACCTCCTGGCCTGCAACCTCCTGGCCATCTGTGGAGGACACAAAACAATCACAGGTTTGAGGATCCACACACTTGGCACATCTTCCCTTCCCCCACCCACACATGCTAATCAACAGAGAGCAAAAAAAAACAACGTACCTGTCCTCCTAGGAACATCTGACGTATAGCCAGGCAGGCCCACCACCTGCTATGGGTGGAAACACTGGGCCACTGCCCATTCCTCCTCCGTCAGTCTGACTGGGCAGGGTCCCCCTCCTTCAGTGCCCCTGGTATGGGCGTCGATCCTTGCCATCTTATTCCGGACGACGCTCCTCAGATCATTAATTTTTTTCTGTATGCCAGCGGGGGTCCTGGTCTCCCCCCCTCCCCCTGCCGCATTGATCTGGTCCGTGATCCTTTGAATAAGCTGCCTCCTCCTGGCCGGGGTGGTGTTCAGGCTCTCAGGGCCATGCAGAAATCGCCCATATTTCACAATGCCCCGAGCAAGAATTTGCTTCTCTCCCAGGGTGAAATTAAGCTTCCTGCGTTTGGGGGCCATCACATACACCACCCAGCAACAAGAAACACACCCGACAAACAATCAAGAATACACACCCAAAAACCAGACAAAAATATACACCCCAAAAAACTGACAAAAATCTAAACACACAAGGACACAGCTAATATAAATTCTAAAACAAACACGCACAAAAAAAATAAAAAAACAAGCACAAAAAAACAATCAGCAAAAACACTAACAAACAAATTAACTAAATACACTTCTCAAAAACAAACACCAACTAGACTCTCCAACTCCTCAAACAGTTTTCTCACAAACACAACTTAACAACACACCAACAAACAGCGCAGAAGCAAATTGCTCATGGAAGGGAAACAATGGGATATACTTTTGCAAGGGAAGTGTGTTTGTGTGGGGCTTTTTATACACAGGGCGATCCTCAAACTAAGTACGCTTGGCCTTTTACCTATCTCACTGATTGCGCCGAGACCAGTTCTGCACATGCCCAGTGAGGTCCAGATTCGTGCGCGCATGCGCAGTACGGCCGGCGCCTCATTTGCATGGGGTCACGGCTCATTACAATGAAGCACGCCCACTTCCTTCCCACTTGCAATAAGCCCGCCTTACGCCTCGGAATTTAAGTTACGCTGGCGCAAATTTAGGCGCAAATGCGCTGTGGATACGGCACTTACGACACCAACTTAGGGCACCGTAACTTAAATGACATAAGTTAGGACGAACTAAATTTGCGCCACTGGCTGAGGATATGCCCCTGGGTGTGTACTACCCTTGTCCTCTGCAGTTTGCACCTAAAGCTACTTGGTGTGTACTGCCCGTGTCCTCTGCAGTTTGCACCAAAAGCTACTTGGTGTGTACTGCACGTGTCCTCTGTAGTTTGCACCTAAAGCTACTTGGTGTGTACTGCACGTGTCCTCTGTAGTTTGCACCTAATGCTACTTGATGTGTACTACCTTTGTCCTCTGCAGTTTGCACCTAAAGCTACTTGTTGTGTGCTGCCTGTGTCCTCTGTAGTTTGCACCTAAAGCTACTTGGTGTGTACTGCCCGTGTCCTCTGCAGTTTGCACCTAAAGCTACTTGGTGTGTACTGCCCGTGTCCTCTGCAGTTTGCACCTAAAGCTACGAGGTGTGTGTGTACTGCCTTTGTCCTCTGCAGGCCATTAGTATGTCTGGAAGGACAACAAGGAGAGGCAGGGAGTCACGAGGGCAAGCAGGCTCTGCGTCTAGAGGCAACAGTGCTGGTCGTGGACACGGTGCATCCTCAGCAGCACGTGGCCGTTGGACACGCTCATCCTTGTTTTCGGCAGCTGGCCATGTTGAGCCGAAACATGCTGAAGACTTGGTAGAGTGGATGACCAAGCCGTCCTCATCCTCTCTCACCCAGGCTCAGGGTACTTTGTCTGGCAAAGCAGCTGCCAAGGTGTCCTCTTCCCTCTGCTCAATGGCATTAGTCACTCCTTCCCTAGCCCCACCATGTCCTCCTGAGGAGTCCCCCGAACTGTTTGACCACAGTGTTGGGTACATGCTGCATGAGGATGCGCAGCGTTTTGAAGGCTCCGATGATGGTACACAGATAGAGGAAGGCAGTAACGTGAGCCCAGAGAGAGGGGGTGCCTAAGAAGGACAGCAATCTGGCAGTCATGTTCCCCCAGCTGCAGCATACTGCCAGGTTTTCTACAGTGATGAGGAGGGAGTGGATGATGAGGTCACTGACTCTATGTGGGTGCCTGATAGGAGAGAGGAGGAGGAGGCACAGGCACATCTCCAACGAGGCAGGATGCCCTCCAGGGGCCAGCTTAAGGACAGCACACTGATTGCATCACAACGCAGAGCTACGCATGTGCAGGGCGCTGCTGTGTCTCATGGTTATTCAAAAAGTTCTTTGGTGTGGGCCTTTTTTGAGACAAGTGCATCAGATCGCACCGCTGCTATTTGAAACATATGTCTCAAGCGCATCTCGCGTGGCCAAAACATCACCCGCTTGGGCACCACATGTTTGACCAGACATATGTCGACCTGCCATGCAGTTCGTTGGCAAGCGTACCTTAAAGACCCACACCAAAGAACAAAGCTAACCTTCCCTTGCCCCTCATCAGCTGGGATCTCAAACCACACTATACCATCAGTCCTCTCTGAAGCCTGCACTGATAGGACTGAAGGTGTAGAATTAGGTGTGTCACAGCCTAGTACATGCGGGCACTCTACTATCGGTACACCGATGGCAGATTGTACCAGACAAATTGTACCAGACGAGAAAAAAGAGAGCAGGTACTCTTTTTCTCGTCGAGATTCTGGCTAGATTTCCAGATGAGAAACCTGAATGCCTCGTACACACGAACGGGAATCCCGGCAAGAAGCAGTTTTCTTGATGTTTTTTGCCGAGAAACTCGGTCATGTGTACGAGGCGTAACTGTCAATGCCATAATGCACATGGTCACTGGAGAGATGTCCTCTAACAGCCACGAGTGTGTTGTGCTTTGTTATGCAACACACCTGTGCCACATCATACACCTGCAATCAGTGACTTGGGCTCTACTTTGTATTCCCATAGTAAATAATACACAAAAATAAAACAGCATGCAAAGCTCACACCCAGCTGGGCATCTTTATAAAATGATTCCATAAGTTGAAATTTACAAATAAAGGGGTTGTAAAGGTTTGTTTTTTATTTTCTAGATATGTTCCTTTAAGCTAGTGCATTGTTGGTTCACTTACCTTTTCCTTCGATTTTACTTCTAAATGTTTTTTTTTCTTTGTCTGAATTTCTCACTTCCTGTTTCTCCTCAGTAAGCTTGCTCCCATCATCTGAGCCGTTCTGGTTGAGGGTTAGTCAACTTGCTCGCCCCCTCCCTTGGGACTATACAGCTGACATCTAACTAACCCCCAGCCCTCCCTTGGGGCACGGTGACTAACCCCTGGCTAGAACGGCTCGGATGATAGGGGCAAGCTTACTGAGGAGGAACAGGAAGTGAGAAATTCAGACAAAGAAAAAACAAAATTAAAAGGGAAATCAAAGGAAAAGGTAAGTGAAATCAAAGGAAAAGGTAAGTGAACCAACAATGCACTAGCTTAAAGGAACCTATTTAGAAACAGCCAGGAATCAGTGGCGACTGGTGCTCAATCTTTTTTTGGGGGGGCAGCAAACAAACCTGCCCCCAGCGGGTGACATATGCCGGCAATCAGTGCCCCCCCGCATGGGAGATGGATGCTTGCAATCCGTGCCCCCCCGCGGGTGACGGACTATGGTTATCATTGGCCTTACCTTAGGAGACCAATGCTGCTCCTTGCTCTAGCTTGCTGAGGGAACAGCCAGGGCCGTTGCTTCTCCTCCCGGCCGAACAGGCGTTGCTTCTCTTCCCAGCCTAACAGGCAGTGGGTCCTGAGACCCGATTGGCTGGGAGTCCTTAGACTACCTGACCAATCGGGTCTCAGGACCTGCATCTTGAGTGGCCAGGAGAAAAAGCAGGAAGACATTAGTAAATATTAATTCGCTATTGTCACACAACTGGGTGGACTCGGAGTCCAGTGCTCTGCGCCCTGAGCCCACCCTTTTTGTTAAGCCAATTAGAGCCTCAGGCTCTAATCATGTGCTTAAAAAAAAAACATTGAAATCCATGCATCCGGCGCCCTGCATGTAGATTAGGGGCTGGGCGCATGGATTAGGGGGGCGGGTCCCCTGCTCCCCTAATGGACAGGTCGCCATTTCCAAGAATAATATGGGGCACTGTAGCTGGCAGAGAGCAGATCAGCAGGATTTGCGTTGTGGCTTTGAGGTGATCTAGCAGAGCAGTTACCAATCATGGGCCAAATCTTCAAAAGAGATACGCAGGCGGAACTGCTGTTCAGCCTGCGTATCTCTGTGCCTAACTTTGGAAACGATCCTCAAAAGGATTTTTCCAAAGTTAGGCAGAAGATCTGACATCTGTAAGACACTTACACTGTCAGATCTTAGGATGCAGTACCGCATCCGCCGCTGGGGGCATTTCTCATTGAAATGCCGCTTTGCGTATGCAAATGAGGACTTAAGCAGATCCGCAAAGCTTTTAAGCATTGTGGTTTCTGCGTAAGTTCCGATTTGCTTGCGCAAAATTAGGGCTGGTTTTACAATGTGGAAAGTTAGTCCACCATGTAAAACCAGACCTTTTTTTCGATCGCCGCGATTTTTTTTTAAATTTGAATTTTTTTTCCCAGCGCATATTTTTTTTTTCCCGACGCAACTTTATTGTCCCGTCGCGATCCACAAAGCCCGGCGTAAATTACGTTCGCGCGCTGCCCGTCGGGAAAAATGACGTCACACGCATGCGCAGTACGTCCGGCGCGGGAGCGCGCCTAATTTAAATGGGAATCTTAAGTGTAACTTAACTCCCTAAAGTTAAAGGGGAGTTCCACCCACAATTTCACTTTTTAAATATAAATACCCCTGTAATACACAAGCTTAATGTATTCTAGTAAAGTTAGTCTGTAAACTAAGGTCCGTTATGTTAGGTTGTTACAGCATTTAGATAGTTTATAATCTAGAAATAGACCGTGGCCATCTTAAGTGTGGACATCATGAAGCCAGACTGTATGACTTCCTGGATTTCAGTTTTGCATATCTCGCACATGCTCAGTGCACAAGTAATGTAATAGGTTTCAGTCAGGTTTGCAAGGACTACTGGGAAACATGATGCCTATCCCAGAAACCCTTGCAAATAGCCTAGGCAAATAAGGAGGAGGAAGTAATGAAGGACTACAAAATAAAGGTATTTACAAGCAACAAATTAAATAAAAATTGTCCATTCTGAACACTATGAGATTAGAGCATGCAGCACAGACAAACATAAAAAAATGGGTGGAACTCCACTTTAAGTTAAGCAAGATTTTTGAGAATTTGGCCCCATGTGTGCTGATATACGTGAATACTTTGGGCCAAATTCTCAAAAATCTTGCTTAACGTAACTTTAGGGAGTTAAGTTACACTGCCGCAATTTTCCGAAATTAAGTACCGATTCTCAAAGCACTTACCCGGAAAATTGCGGCAGCGCAACTTAACTCCGTCCGTCGCAAGGCGTTCTTAGTTTAAATGGGCGATTCCCATTTAAATTAGGCGCGCTCCCGCGCCGGACGTACTGCGCATGCGTGTGACGTAATTTTTCCCGACGGGCAGCGCGCGAACGTAATTTACGCCGGGCTTTGTGGATCGCGACGGGACAATAAAGTTGCGTCGGGAAAAAAAAAAATATGCGCCGGGAAAAAAAATTCAAATTTAAAAAAAAAACGCGGCGATCGAAAAAAAGGTCTGGTTTTACATGGTGGACTAACTTTCCACATTGTAAAACCAGCCCTAATTTTGCGCAAGCAAATCGGAACTTACGCAGAAACCACAATGCTTAAAAGCTTTGTGGATCTGCTTAAGTCCTCATTTGCATACGCAAAGCGGCATTTCAATGAGAAATGCCCCCAGCGGCAGATGCGGTACTGCATCCTAAGATCTGACAGTGTAAGTGTCTTACAGATGTCGGATCTTCTGCCTAACTTTGGAAAAATCCTTTTGAGGATCGTTTCCAAAGTTAGGCACAGAGATACGCAGGCTGAACAGCAGTTCCGCCTGCGTATCTCTTTTGAAGATTTGGCCCTTTATACTTCAAGACAATGGCCCAGCCAACCAAACTCCTGGAGATTTGCTACAGATGTTTGATTGGAGTCATTGTATTGGCCAAGCAATAGCAAGTCACTAGATCTCACTTGCTCATCAATGCTACATCAATGTTCATCAATGCTACAGACAAATGATAAGAAAAGTTCACGCCAGTGTTTAATTTATGTTACAGTTTCTTATAGCCTAATTTAGATGTGAATAACAATATGCTAGTCTTATTATGTTTGCATTGTTTGAAAACAGTAAAGTGGAAGCTTGAACTCACCTTCAAAGTCACAATTCAAGTGAACAGTGGCCCGGATTCAGTAACAATTGCGCTTTTTTTACGGAGGCGCAGGGCAATGTTTTTGCAGAAGCTCCGTAAATTGCGCGGGCGCGCCGTCAAAATGCCCGGCGTAAGCGCACGCAATTTAAATGATCCCGTAGGGGGCGGGAATCATTTAAATTAGGCGCGTTCCCGCGCCGATCGTAGAGCGCATGCTCCGTCGGGAAACTTTCCCGACGTGCATTGCGGCAAATGACGTCGCAAGGACGTCATGTGCTTCAAAGTGAACGTGAATGGCGTCCAGCGCCATTCACGATTCACTTATGCAAAGTACGTAAATTCAAATTTTGTGACGCGGGAACGACGGGTATACGTAACATTGGCTGCGCCTGCTAATAGCAGGGGCAGCCTTACGCGAAAACCGCCATACGGAAACTACGTAAACTGCGTACGCAGGGCTCACGCAACGTTGTGAATCGGCGTTAGTATGCAATTTGCATACTATACGCTGAGCACAACGGGAACGCCCCCTAGCGGCCATCGCAAGAATGCAGCCTAAGATATGCGGGCATAAGAGCCTTATGCCGCGCATATCTTAGGCTGCAGTCGGCGTAACCAGGTTCCTGAATCAGGAGCATTCGTTACGCCGGGGCAAGTAGGCAATTGCGCTGTGTAACTTATGGTTACACAGGCGCAATTGCTTCTTGAATCCAGGCCAGTGTTCCTATTGGACAAAGTGAGAGGTTAGATTCAAGCAAATATGCTGAAATAATACGGGTGGATAACTTTTTTAGAAAATGCTAGCTGACTGTATCTGACTGGAATACTTATCAGTCATTTTGAAACCACTAGATCAGCACGACAGCCAGAAAACTAGTATTTTCAGAAAGAGTGATCAGTAATGACAGCCTTACAGAACCTGCCTAACATTACATACTCGCCTTCTTTACTTTTCCCTGCTACTCTATTTAGCGGCAGGGAGCAAATAATGAAAGCCCTATCAATGCTTCAAGTTGAGGCGTGGAGCTTACAGGGGGGCTGAGGACTCTCTTCCTGCTCCAATGTGACAGCACGTCATGTGGGAGGAAGGAGTCACTTATCTCACCATACCAAGAAGTACTATGCATTTCTCTTTACTCCTGATAGTCCAACAAGGGTACAAAGGGGAGGTAAGTATGTGCATTTGAGGGGAGCAGCAATTACGTGAGCCTGATTCTGTACTATACTAGAGTGAGGATGCATAAAATATTTTGTTTTAAAAATGTAACATTTCTTTTTTTTTTTGGAGTTGATCTCTACATGTACGAATTTATGCATATTCTTGTTGTAGACATCTGTATTTATGAATATATTTAATTGCAGAAATACTGGCTTTTGATCGTTTCAATAGTTATGACAGGCAAATTGACCTTGTCACCATGGTGATATTGCATGAAAGCTTTAATCTTGTGGGGGGAAAAAAAAGCATCCTGGTGACACTTTAGCTTGATTTGTCTACAGCATTTTTCAATTTTTGCTTCTTTCAGTAACACTCTATTGAGTGATGTCACAAGAAGTAAAAAGCTTCTCTTTCACTCCCAAATTACATTTTTAACAATAGGTTCATTTTAATTGCATTAATGTCTTCCACGGAAGATCCATTAAAATGAGGTCAGAAGCAGTGATCACATCTTTATTGCTGCAACTTAATAGCTTTTTACTTATTTTATTTCATGGGCTCAGCAAGCAAATCCTATCTTTTCCATGCCTGGGATAGCATTACTAGACTGCTCAGAGAGTAGACTACTCTTTGCGTTAATGACCCTTCGTACAGTAACATATATGCACTTGCCTGGTGTGCTATAATCTATTGCTGAACCAGTCTATTTCCTGCATACTGTGAATACATTATCCAATACAGAATTAAAAACAAAGGATGGAAAAGTTACAATAAATACAACAGTTACTTTTACATTTGTATTGTATTGGTTCATCAACCATCATTTCAATGGTAGACAACATAAAGGCATTAGCGGCAGTATGTTTTCCATTTATCAACATATGGTATATTTTAACTATGTAGTAGTAGTATACTAGATCCAGACGTCTAGCATTGCATCCTTTTCCCAGTATGACATTGGGGCAGATACTTGATAGTTTAGGATTGTCTGACAGCTGGCTCAGTGACATCTGAATCCGAGGTAACACTAGAACTCACATTGGCCATGGTACCTGAGATTTAACACTATAAGGTCCACATTGTATAAGTCTGAGTATGTTGAATGTTATGTCTCGGGCCCCATTACAAAATAAAGGTTGGCTTCCCAGATCTGTATTATGCTGTAGATCTGCAAAGCAATTGGGAGGCTGTTCATCTATATATATAAAACTCAACGTGTGTGTGTGTGTGTGTGTGTGTGTATGTATGTATGTTCCAGCATCACGTCCAAACGGCTAAAGATATTAACATGAAACTTGGCACACATGTTACTTATATGTCAGCAACAAACATAGGATAGGTGGTTTAACCCTTACCCACCCCAATTTGCCATGGTCTGGGTTTTCCTTTAACCTCCCTGGCGGTATCCCCGAGCGTGACTCGGGGTTGGTTTTTCATGTTACGATCAGTAACCCCGAGTCACGCTCGGGGTAGACATGCAGAGCCTGCAGCGTGCGCTGGCTTACCTTGTCCTGGATCCAGCGATGTCACCGCGCTGTGTGAGCGAGCGGGACCTCACTCGATTCACACAGCGTCCTCCTGTGCCGCCGATCTCCGTTCCCTGCGACGTTACGACGCACGGGAGCGGAGATCGGCGCCAAATTCAAAAAAGTAAACAAACACATTGCATACAGTATACTGTAATCTTATAGATTACAGTACTGTATGTAAAAAAAACACACCCCCCTTGTCCCTAGTGGTCTGCCCAGTGTCCTACATGTTCTTTTATATAATAAAAACTGTTCTTTCTGCCTGAAAACTGTAGATTGTCCATAGCAACCAAAAGTGTCTTTTTATGTCAAAAATGGTTTTAGATCAGCTAGAAAACAGCCATAATAAATTATAATCACTTGCAGAATTGTGCGATAGCGATTTGCGGGGAAATTCGTCATAAAAAAAAAAAAATTATGACAGCAACAATTCTGCAACTGAGCAAATTTCAGTGATTTTGAGTTGATTACATTATTGAATATTTTTTATTTTAATTATATTATTACTTGCTATAATTATTTATAATTATTTATTATATTATAATTTAAAATTTTGTTTTTAAAAAAATGTCATACCCGGGATGCCTATTAGATTCTTGTTTGGTCAGATTTAAGTGAGTTATTCCTAAAAATTACAGGCCTACAGTATAAAACGCCAAATTTCCTTGCAAACAATTGTACTGCTTTTGGTACGTAATTCCAGACAGAATCATACAGCCAGGGAGGTTAAAGTCCCATTCAACTCTATGGGAAATACATGTTACTTCATAACTTCCAAACGGCTGTAGATATTTCGATAACACTTGGTCACGTGTTACTTATATGTCCACTTAAACTATAGGATAGTTAATTTATCCCTTAACTACCCCCATTTGTAAGGGTCGGGGTTTTTGTTTAAAGTCCCATGCAAATCAATGGGAAATGTATGTTCCCACATAACTTCTGTACGCCTGGAGATATTTCAATAATACCTGGTACACATATTACTTATATGCCAAATAAAAATATATCACAGTTAAATTAACCCTTACCCACACCCTTATATAAAAGATGGGTATATTTATATTACTATGATTTTCCTCCCCAAAAGGTTAAGATAGGAAGACCGGGCAACGCCGGGTATTCAGCTAGTCTATATATATAAAACTCAACGTGTGTGTGTGTGTGTGTATGTATGTATGTGTGTATGTATGTATGTTCCAGCATCACGTCCAAACGGCTAAAGATATTAACATGAAACTTGGCACACATGTTACTTATATGTCAGCAACAAACATAGAATAGGTGGTTTAACCCTTACCCACCCCCATTTGCCATGGTCGGGGTTTTTCTTTAAAGTCCCATTCAACTCTATGGGAAATACATGTTACTTCATAACTTCCAAACGGCTGTAGATATTTCGATAACACTTGGTCACATGTTACTTATATGTCCACTTAAACTATAGGATAGTTAATTTATCCCTTAACTACCCCCATTTGTGAGGGTCAGGGTTTTTGTTTAAAGTCCCATGCAAATCAATGGGAAATGTATGTTCCCACATAACTTCTGTACGCCTGGAGATATTTCAATAATACCTGGTACACATATTGTCCAAACGGCTAAAGATATTAACATGAAACTTGGCACACATGTTACTTATATGTCAGCAACAAACATAGGATAGGTGGTTTAACCCTTACCCACCCCCATTTGCCATGGTCAGGGTTACATAGTTACATAGTTAGTCAGGTTGAAAAAAGACACAAGTCCATCCAGTTCAACCACAAAAAAATAAACAAACAAAATAAAAAACACAATACAATCCCATACACCCAACTCCATACCCACAGTTGATCCAGAGGAAGGCAAAAAACCCCAGCAGAGCATGATCCAATTTGCTACAGCAGGGGGAAAAAATCCTTCCTGATCCCCCGAGAGGCAATCGGATTTACCCTGGATCAACTTTACCTACAAATCTTAGTACTCAGTTATTTTATGTACATTTAGGAAAGAATCCAGGCCTTTATTAAAGCAATCTACTGAGCTGGCCAGAACCACCTCTGGAGGGAGTCTGTTCCACATTTTCACAGCTCTTACTGTGAAAAAACCTTTCCGTATTTGGAGGTGAAATCTCTTTTCCTCTAGACGTAAAGAGTGCCCCCTTGTCCTCAGTGTTGACCGTAAAGTGAATAACTCAACACCAAGTACACTGTATGGACCTCTTATATATTTGTACATGTTGATCATATCCCCCCTAATTCTCCTCTTCTCAAGAGTGAATAGATTTAGTTCTTCTAATCTTTCCTCATAGCTGAGCTCCTCCATGCCTCTTATTAGTTTGGTTGCCCTTCTCTGCACTTTCTCCAGTTCTCCGATATCCTTTTTGAGAACTGGTGCCCAAAACTGAACTGCATATTCCAGATGAGGTCTTACTAATGATTTGTACAGGGGCAAAATTATATCTCTGTCTCTGGAGTCCATACCTCTCTTAATACAAGAAAGGACTTTGCTCGCTTTGGAAACCGCAGCTTGGCATTGCATGCCATTATTGAGCTTATGATCAACTAAAACCCCCAGATCCTTCTCCACTACAGATCCCCCCAGTTGTACTCCCCCTAGTATGTATGATGCATGCATATTCTTAGCCCCCAAGTGCATAACTTTATATGTATCAACATTAAACCTCATCTGCCACTCAGTCGCCCAATTAGACAGAGCATTGAGGTCGGCTTGTAAATTGGAGACATCCTGCAAGGACGTTATTCCACTGCATAGCTTGGTGTCATCTGCAAAGACAGAAATGTTACTTTTGATCCCAGACCCAATATCATTTATAAATATATTGAAAAGTAAGGGTCCCAGCACTGAACCTTGGGGTACACCACTGATAACATTGGACCATTCAGAGTAAGAATCATTAACCACGACTCTCTGAATTCTGTCTTTCAGCCAATTTTCTATCCATTTACAAACTGATATATCCAATCCTGTAGACCTTACCTTACACATGAGCCGTGTGTGCGGAACTGTATCGAACGCTTTTGCAAAATCCAAATATATCATGTCCACAGCCACTCCTCTGTCCAGGGTTTTACTTACCTCTTCATAAAAGGAAATCAGGTTTGTCTGACAACTTCTGTCTTTCATGAATCCATGTTGTCTGCTGCTTAAATAGTTTTTTTCCTGCAAGAACTCATCCATGTGGTCTTTTATTAAACGTTCCAGTATCTTCCCAACTATAGAAGTTAGACTAACAGGTCTATAGTTACTTGGTAAAGACTTTGTTCCCTTTTTAAATATAGGCACCACATTGGCTCTACGCCAATCCAGTGGTACTATTCCTGTCATTAATGAGTCCCTAAATATTAGATACAGTGGCTTTGAAATGACAGAGCTCAACTCACCTAGGATCCGTGGGTGGATGCCATCTGGTCCAGGTGCTTTATCCACCTTTATTCTGTCTAAATATTTCTGGACCATATCACTTTTGAGCCATTGTGGATTTGGGGCTGTGTCACTCCCACCCCCATTTTGGACATGAGCTCCCCCATGCTCCATTGTATACACAGAGCTGAAGAAAGCATTTAATACATTTGCCTTCTCTTTGTCCCCAGTCACCCACTCTAGATTATTTTGTAAGGGGCCTACATGCTCAGACTTCACCTTTTTACTATTAATATATTTAAAGAATTTTTTGGGGTTTGTCCTACTATCTTTTGCAATCTGTCGTTCATTTTGAATTTTTGCATCCTTGATTTCCTTTTTACATATCCTGTTATATTCTTTGTAACATTTAAACAACACTAGTGTTCCTTCATTTTTATATTTTTTAAAAGCTACTTTCTTATTGTTTATAGCTTTTTTAACTTTGCCCGTGAGCCACATAGGTTTTATTTTTAGCCTTTTAAACTTATTGCCCATGGGAACATACTTTGCAGTGAGGTTCCACACAGTCTTTTTGAAAAATTCCCATTTCTGTTCTGTGTTCATCTGTGTCAATAGTCCCTCCCAGTCCAAGTCCTGGAGAGCAGCCCTCATCCTTGGAAAATTTGCTCTCTTAAAATTTAGTGTTTTAATATTTCCTGTATGTATTTCTTGCTTATAGTTAACATTAAATGAAATCATGTTATGATCACTGCTACCCAGGTGTTCCTTTATCTGAACATTAGTAATAAGCTCTGCATGGTTTGAGATTATCAGGTCCAACAGAGCATCATTCCTAGTTGGGGCCTCAATAAACTGCACCATAAAATTGGCCTGCAATAGGTTTTTAAATTGTTGTCCTTTAACTGTCCCAGAAGTGCCATTAATCCAGTCAATTTCTGGGTAGTTAAAATCCCCCATTATTATCACCGTCCCAGCCCTTGCTGCCCTTTCCATCTGTGCAAGGAGCTGAGTCTCCACCTCCTCATTAACATTGGGTGGTTTATAACAAACTCCAATGATTAATTTTGAACTACGCACATCTGTATGCTGTTCCACCCATAATGCTTCAGCCTCATCACACTCTCCATCAACCAGGTTCTCTTTCACGCTTGGGTTTTCCTTTAAAGTCCCATTCAACTCTATGGGAAATACATGTTACTTCATAACTTCCAAACGGCTGTACATATTTCGATAACACTTGGTCACATGTTACTTATATGTCCACTTAAACTATAGGATAGTTAATTTATCCCTTAACTACCCCCATTTGTGAGGGTCGGGGTTTTTGTTTAAAGTCCCATGCAAATCAATGGGAAATGTATGTTCCCACATAACTTCTGTACGCCTGGAGATATTTCAATAATACCTGGTACACATATTACTTATATGCCAAATAAAAATATATGACAGTTAAATTAACCCTTACCTACACCCTTATATAAAAGATGGGTATATTTATATTACTATGATTTTCCTCCCCAAAAGGTTAAGATAGGAAGACCGGGCAACGCCGGGTATTCAGCTAGTGGATATCTAAAAAATGCTTTAATACACGCTATTGTTGCTATAGGCCATTATGCCCTATTGTCCCTCCTAAGCCACTTAGCAGTTGCATGGTCCTTGTTCCTATAATATACACTGACATCCACACATAACTATGAAGGCATACAATGTGTACACCCTTTTGTGCATTTTGTATGAACAATAGGATCCAACACAGCACCAGTTTCTACATAGGTTTGAACAATGGCGGATTCTCTGATCCTTTTTTTTTTTTTTGCAAGCAGCACTAAAAATGTCTGTGGATACCTCTTCATTACTGTTTTACTTTTCTCCTCCTCTCCATATTCATTTACTTTCCTATACCATCTCTCAGGGGAGCATTTAAAGACTGTGTTGTTTTAAATCCCAATAAAGGTATCACAGCTGGTGAACCACACATTCATCAACCATCATTTCAATGGCAGACAACATAAAATATTCACCGAGGCGAGATAACTACCTTCAACCACATTAAAGGAGATAGCCATTAGCTGTTCGTATGTTATAAATAGAAGAATGAATTATTACAGCAGTTTTTATCATAAGAATTAAATACACTCTAATTAACCACTTTGAAGGAAGTGAAGCAGGAACAAAGTGATACGTCCATCATTTTAGCGTTAGTTTTCAATGGATTTGTACACATTCCGTATTACCATGAAAAAGGCAGTTCCACTTATTGTTGTTTTGACATCCTAAAAAGGCTTTTCTATATAACCTAAGGCATCTTAAGGTATACACTAGTGCTGAATATGCTTGCAGTTTTCTTTTAAGCTGACTATAACCATAAACCTAAAAATGTAGATCTTCATTAACATCCCTTAAAACATCCTTCATATGCCTGATCCACACAGGCACTTGAACAAGACGTGGAGGTTCTCTGTGCCAGTTACAAGAGCATTAGAGGGCCCAGTAAGTGGGTAGAGTGGCAGCTGCCTAATGTTTGTATTGCTGGGGATGATTGCCTGGACAGTTGCTTGGTAACCAATTCTATTAGTTCATTGTTCTTTTGCTGTCTTTTGTTCAAATTGTGCAGGAAAGGGTGGAGCTACTACCTTAGCAGCCAAATGTTTTTTGGGGGGATTGAGAGCAGAGAAGCTGAGGCAAGGGCTGGCAAATTAAGTACATATTTGCAGCCAGAGCTCCTTAACTGCCCTGTCTGTCCCCATTGAAATAGCCTAAACTGGTTGAGGCCCAGACTTGAGTAGCACCAGACTTTTTCATGATTGATTGATCTCCCCACCAGAACCTGAATAGTCTTGCTGACATGGTCAACAGAGCCTGAATCTGGTGGTAGGAGTATATTTCTCCTCTCTGCACTCCACCACAGAAGCCAATGATAATATATAGAGATGGCCACTAAAAAGTGTTGGTCACTTTATTGCCCATTAATGTAAATGAAACCTCTACACTGACCTTCAGAGACGATTCACAGAGAGGCGACAGTTACAGTCACGGTCCGCTCTATTCAATGGAACCATTCTAATAGGAGCGACGCAAGTCGCTCCGACTTAGAAAAAGGTACCTGCTTTGGGGGCGACTCGGGGTGACTTGCATTGACTTCAATATAGAAGTCATTTTGCAAGTTGCCTCTCAAGATCCTGAGATCGCCTTGCCTAGTCGCCCCCAAAGTCGTGCCTGTGTGTGAACTGGCTCTAAGTATAGAGTTTGCTTCACTGACCAATGTAAAGTAAACTATACCAAGGGCCACATTGGTATAGTTTACATATCACCAATGTCAAGGGCACCTCTCTGCCGAACACCAGTGTAAGGTGCACTTTTTCACTGACCAACAATGTAAGTGGGCACTATACTGACAAAGATTTAGGAGGACCCTACACCCCTTTTCTATTGGGGCACTTCTCCAGTGACTACTAATGTAAGGGAATACTTAATTAACTACTAGAGATGATGTTCCAGTTTACTGCTACATGGGAAAACGTTTGACACCAGCTCAATTAAAGAGCCTATAGTTGAATTAATTGATAACACAGTCCCATTTCTATAAAGAGTGAATTTACAGCAGCACTATTGTCGGTGTGTGTTGGCGCTGTGTCATGTACCTGGTTTGAGGCCCAAGAGACGAGAGGGCTTCCCTTGCAGATGAGTGAACTGCATCCCTGAGGGTAGTGACAGGAGCTGCTGAGCTCAAAGAAGCATGGGTTGCCAACTGTACTGTTGACATAGGATCTATTCTGCAGTGACAGTGATGAGGCACCTCCTGAAGACAGGGCAGACTGGAATGGCAGCTGGGTCAAGTAGTACACTGGATGTGCAGATGGGTCTGGAGCAGCAGGGCTGAACAGGAGACATAGTTAGACACAGTAATCAGACAAGCCAGGGTCATCAACATAGAGCAGACAAGAGCAAGTCCGTGAAAGCAGCCCCAGGTCACAGCCAGGAGAGAAGCAGGGGACAGGTCCAAAAGCAAGCTGTGTTGGCAACAGGAGAGCCCTCAGCCAAGAATACTGAATACAGAGAGCTGAAGACCAATCAGCAAAGTCTGAGCATATATGCTGTCCTTATAAAGGCCATATGTGCGCCAATGTGCACGGACCTGTACCAGCTCTTCCCTGAGCTGTCCCAATACGTCTGTGTGTATTCCTGCGCAAGCGAGCACAGCCATGTTGGACATTAGCAAATGTGCAGGTCAATGCAAATTCTTCTACTGGTTAGCACCCTGACAAGCTGTTACAGGGAGCTGTCAATACTGTGTAGGAAAAGATACAGTTTTCAATTTTTCTTTCTTAATTTTGGCATTGCTCCATGCCAGTGTTTGACTTCCTATGCCTTTTGTTTGACAATAGATTACTTATTAGCCTCACAAATAACCAAAATGAAATAACAAGTTTCATCCCTCATAAACTTCAGTTGGGTTTGCAGCAAAATTTGTGAACTTTGAATTTCAAGCAAGATTCACAAAACTGAACCAAGACAGATTCACTCATCCGTATTGACACCAAATTAACAATAGAATTTCTCCACTGACCACCAATGTAAGGGGGCACTTACTAAAATGTGTAACGGTGCCCATTAGTAACACAACACAAATGTAACAGAAGCAATTCTCGACTAACCACAAATGTTTGAGAGCACCCCACTGACCACTAGTGTAACAGAGCATTTCTCTACTGGCCACTTGCATAACAGGGACACCTCACTATCCATCTGTAAAAACTGGCAATTCTCCTCTGACCACTGGTGTAACGTGGGGTAATTCTCCACTACACAACAATGTAACGGATGCCTGTCCACTGATTACCTGTATAATCGAGGCACTTTACTGTCCAGCAGTGAAATTAAGATAATTCTCTACTAACCACAAATGTAATGGGCATCTCACTGACCAACAGTGTTAGCACTTCAATCACCACTAATGCAACATTGGCACTCCTTCAGTGACCACCAATGTAAGTGATGCACATCACTATAATAGGGGGTTCTCCACCACTGACCACCAATGTAATAGGGCACTTCTCCACTGACCAGCAGTGTAACGTGGGATCTTTGTCACTGTCCACAATGTAATGAGGGCTCCTTCCTTAACACATTTATTGTAATGTGGCCACGTCACTGACCACCAATGTAATGGGACACTTCTCCAGTGGACATTAGTGTAAGGTGCCACTCAACTGACCACAAATGCAACATGGACACTTCTCCACTGACCACCATTCCTACATCCTGTGTAACTGTGTCCCTACTCTTACTTGCCTACCTGTTTTATTGTAACGTTTGTCTGAAACTCTTGTATAGTCTTGTATAATCTTGCCTGCTGATTCTTTACTGCCACTGTCTACTTGTTGCTGACTGTGGACTGTTGATTACTACTCATTACCTGATTTGCCAATGTCTTTGAACATAGTATAGGAAATTCTGCTGCAAATCTCAGCATGCTCTAGTTTTATTGCATTTCAGGTAACATGTATTGTGCCACCACTATTGGACTACTTAGTTATGAAACTGGTAAATATCCTGAAACTATCCTGAAATATCCTGAAACTTTTGACCACTCTCTCACTCACTAAATTGATCTAGCCTATTGGGGAACACCAATCTTCAGACTTACCCCCTGTGCTCTGATAAGGCCCACTCCTGTTATTTATACCCTATAGATGGAGACAAGGATGGTAAAATATTTAGACCTGCCTGCAGCTAACCATTTAAAATATCTATACCATACTTAACCAATGAAAAAAAAGCTTATATTTTTATGCTCTGGCAACTGGAGGGTCTGTACCTATATAAAGCAGAGCTCTTCTGTTTTATCTGGTTTGATAAACTAAAAATCCTAGGAAGAACAGACTTAGTAAGTTGAGCAAAAACATTTTTTTTAATATATATGTTTAGAAAAACTACACTAGAAGTGGGAGGATAGATGACAGTTTATTTGACAAGGTTAGCATGTCTAGCAAAATGTTGTACTTAGTGGCACACTAAGAGGAAATAATCAGAGATTGTTATTGAGAAAAATACTTTTCACCAAAAAGTGGAACTTTACCCATAACAACTTGATAAAAAATAATGTTCTTTAGCAAGGAACATATAGCTAGATTCACAGAGATTGCCTTAACTTTAAGACGGCGTAGCTTAGCGTATTTACGCTATGCCGCCTTAAGTCAGAGAGGCAAGTACTGTATTCTCAAAGTACTTGCCTCCTAACGTAAATGCGGCGGGCGCAAGCGCGCCTAATTCAAATTTGGCTGAGGGGGCGTGTTTAATGTTAATATGCTTTGACCTGACGTGATTGACGTTTTTTTTAACTGCGCCTACATTTCCCAGTGTGCATTGCGGCTAAGTCCGCCGCACGGGCCTATTGATTTCGACGTGGACGTAAACAACGTAAATCCCTATTCACGGACGACTTACGCAAACGACGTAACATTTTCGAATTTCGACGTGGGAACGGCGGCCATACTTTAACGTTACTATTCCATCTATTTGATGGAATAACTTTAGGCCTGTTAATGCGTTACGTAAATGGCGTATCTGTACTGCGTCGGCCGGGCGTACGTTCGTGAATAGGCGTATCTAGTGATTTACATATTCTACGCCGACCGCAATGGAAGCGCCACCTAGCGGCCAGCCAAAATATTGCACCCTAAGATAGGACGGCGCAAGCCGTCGTATCTTAGATAGGTTTAAGTGTATCTCTGTTTGAGAATACACTTAAACCTAGGTCGGCGCAGATTCAGAGTTAGGTCGGCGTATGTACTGATACGCCGACCTAACTCTTTCTGAATCTAGCTACTACATTCTACATTAACAATTATGTTACCAAAATTAGTGTGTGCTGTAAATTGCCTTCAGCAGTGTTCCTGTTTCTTCTTGCTGGAGGCTGCAATTTTGCTAAAGTCAGAAGCCCCAGCTGTAAATCATAAAGCGGAACTAAACCCATCGATTTGCCAGTTTCATAAAACAGTTTGATTTGATTCTGTCCTCAACCAAACTGTCAACCCATCAAGCTCCTAACTGATCACATGTGCAGCTCCGTGGCAGTTGCAGTTCAAACAGAAGCAGCTTTCTTGGTTATGGAGGATAGGAGGGTTTGATTCGGCTTTCTTTCCCGGAATTATATTACAGAAACACACATTGTACATTATATACTACTGTAATAGAGTAAATTATATTTTACACTAGGGCTTATTTTCGGGGTAGGGATTATATTGCAGCCCTCCTGGAAAATAATGCTAGGTCTTATTTTCAGGGTAGGTCTTATTTTCGGGGATACGCAGTAGCTATACCTACAAAAGGGGCCAGCCTGAAGTGATCTAGCAGGACCTAATTTCTGACTAAAGTTCCACTTTAAAGAACTAACAGAGAAATTTAAAGAGACATTGAATTATCTGAGCTCCAAGTTTTGCATATTGAGAACCAATGCCTCAATCAATGCAATCTCAAAACCTTCATACAAGGAGAGGGACACCAGTGAGAAGAAAACCAATTTGTGGAAGATGTGTAGTTTTTATGAACTGGAACAGAGGAGACAATCTTATTCTGGATAGAGGCACATTTATTTGGACCCTATTCAAAAGGTTTGTTGTGTAATGCCCCATACACACGACAGGGTTTCCCAACGGGAAAACTGCAAGGAGAGCTTTTGGCCGGGAATCCCGGCCGTGTGTATGCTCCTCGCAATTTTTCCAGTGGGAAAACTGCCCAAAAACCGCCGGTCAAAAAGAGAGAACCTTCTCTCTTTTTTCCCGCCGGGATTCTCGACTGACTTTTTTCTGATGGAAAACTGCCATTTGGATGGAGCATACATATGGTTGGAATTCCAAAGGAAAGGCTCTCATTTGGTTTTTCCCAACCGAACGTCTGTATGGGGGGAAAGTCGAGTGCAGGTCTTCGGTTTTCCCCTCTGGATTTCCGACGGACCCTTTCTCGGTCGTGTCTACTAGGCATATGAGGACCAACCATTAAAAGCTGGGTAACTGGCTAAAATAATCAAATTCAATTCACTATGATAAAGTAGTTATTTCATAAGAATCATCAGGAGACAGCGCCGTCTTTAGCGCAGTGCAAACAGGGAACCTGCCCTGGGCCCAATCTTTGTTGGGGGGCCCGCGCTACCTGTGAATTTGGGGCCCCGATGACGGCTTTGCAGTGTGCACAGAGGACACGAAAGGCTGTATTCCCGTGCTAGCCAGCAGAGAGGGGGTGGGGCCGGGAGCTCCACTAATGCTCTGACCCCACCCCACGCAGCCTGTATGCGGGGGGGGGGGGGTGGCTGTGTCAGTTTCATTCCGGGACACTTTATTGTCCTGGAATGAAGGTGCCCGGGACAGACCTGCAAAATGCAGGACTGTCCTGGGCAATCCGGGACACATGGTCACTCTTGTATGTCCGCAGTCTCTGGTAGTCTCCTGCAGTATGTCCGCAGTCTCTGGTAATGTCGTGCAGTATGTCCGCAGTCTGGTAACCTCCTGCAGTATGTCTGCAGTGTCTGGTAATCTCCTGCAGTATGTCCGCAGTCTCTGGTAATCTCCTGCAGTATGTCCACAGTCTCTGAACCTCTCCTGCAGTATGTCCACAGTCTCTGGTTGTCTCCTGCAGTATGTCTGGACTCTCTGGTAATATCCTGCAGTATGTCCGCAGTCTCTGAACCTCTCATATGTCCGCAGTCTCTGGTTGTCTCCTGCAGTATGTCCGCAGTCTCTGGAAATAATATGCAGTATCCTCTATCTACCAATCGGCAAGCAGAAGTTATGTGTTGTAACCTCTAGCAACAAGCCAGTGAGTGGTAAGGATAGGCTTTAACCTCTGGCAAACGATTGCAATCGCTGCGTGATCTGCTGCAGTAAACTGATTTTGAGTCTACCTGCTATTTTTCGCATGTCTCAGAATGGAGGGGGGGGGGCTCCAAGAAAATGTTTGCCCACGGCCAAATCAAAGTTAAAGACGGCCCTGTCAGGAGTTATTGGTAAATCAAGCCATCAGCTAACCTAAATCATTTGTATCTAGAAAAAAGTTTAAAGGTTAAAATGTTTTTTGTTTTTTTGGGTGCACAGCGTTAGTTATCTTTGCAGCCATGATTAATGTTAAATATGTTGAGTGGGAGGGTAGTAATTAAAGGGTTTTGATTTTCCTTCCCTGTGCTGTGTGGCTTGTTCACTCCCTGGAGTATTCAGTGCACAATGGTGGGTCTTGTGTGTCTATTTGATAGTTGAGAGCTTAGGTACAGTGTAGGAAGCAGTAAGGCCTCGTACACACGGCTGAGGAACTCGACGTGCCAAACACATCGAGTTCCTCGGCCAGTTCAGCACTGAAGCCGCCGAGGAGCTCGGCGGGGCGAGAGCTCCCATAGAACAACGAGGAAATAGAGAACATGTTCTCTATTTCCTCGCCGAGCTCCTCGTCGGCTTCCTCGGCCGAAAGTGTACACACGGCCGGGTTTCTCGGCAGAATTCAGCCAGAAACTCGGTCGGAAGCTGAATTCTGCCGAGGAAACTGGTCGTGTGTACGGGGCCTGAGTCTTCTTTGCCCATTTGAGTACCAGCAAGTTGCTGTAATTGCTGTAGGACAACCACCATGAGGGTTTTGAGTGCCCCTCCCTTATGGAGTTAAAATTGTAATACATTTACTGCAAAGGTAAAGAATGCCATGTTTTCCTTTTGAGAAATTACTTTTCAAAAAATTGTTTATCTGTTTGAGACATTCCATCATGTGGACCTACATTACTCCTATTGCACAGTGGATGAACTACAGAAAAAGGGTTCAAAGAGACCAAGGAGAGAGAGTTGGTGCGGAGACTGCTGAGTTCCAGAAGAGAGCAGCAAGGTGAAGAAACCTTGGGGCAAGAGGCAACCAGATTTGGTGACCTTCTGATGGGAAACCTTCCCTATGAGACTCAAAGAGATAAAGGAGGACATTTGCTGTCCACAAAATGCAAGCCGGAGAGGCACTAGTAGAGCACTTTGTGAGGTCCTGTCAAGGACAGAGAAAGCATTTTGGGTTTGGGGTGCACTGTCTGGGGTTTGGCCATTGAACACGTGGTACCCATTTGCTGCGCTGTTACAGAAGGTTGCTTGTGCAGGGCATCCATTCAATGCACCTTCCCTTACCCATGAACCAATGAAAATTGAGTACTGTCAGTGATACTTTTTTTATTTGCACTAACATATAATTTTTCATGGACAAACTTTTGGGGCTGTGAACCAATAAAACTGTTTCCTTTCTACACCTGTTACATTTGGCTGACTTTTACATTTAAGGTAGGAAGGGATTGTAGAGTTTAACAGTGTTCAAGTAAGAGCAGCAGAAACTGTTACATCTGCATGACTTATTTTAATTTGTACAAAGTTTGGTTCAGTGATTGTTTTGCATGGCTGGAGAATAAAAGAAGTGATCTGATGTTTAAGCTTAGTTATATGTACCATACAGTGCGGCCACTGACAGCAATACACATTTGACAGATTTCTTTTGTTAAATCCTTACCAACTCTATCCAAAACAAAGAGAACATTATGAGTAGACTTTAAATATTATACACTATATTGTCAAACGTATTGGGACACCTGCCTTTACAGGCACATGAACATTAATGGCATCCCAGTCTTAGTCCATAGGGTTCAATATTGAGTTGTCCCACCCTTTGCAGCTCTAACAGCTTTAACTCTTCTGGGAAGACTGTCCACAAGGTTTAGGAGTGTGTCTATGGGAATGTTTGATCATTCTTGCAGAAGTGCATTTGTGAGGTCAGACACTGATGTTGGACAAGAAAGCCTGGCATGCAGTCTCCACTATAATTCATCCCAAAGATGTTGAGGTCCTCTACCCCAAACTCGCTCATCCATGTCTTTATGGACGGGTTCAAGTCATTTGGTGAAGGGGGATTATGGTATGGGGTTGTTTTCCAAGTGTTGGGCTTGGCTCTTAGTTCCAGTGAAGGTAACTATTAAGGCGTCAGCATACCAAGACATTTTGGACAATTTTATGCTCACAACTTTTTGGGAACAGTTTGGGGATGGCCCCTTCCTATTGAAACATGACTGCGCACCAGTGCACAAAGCAAGGTCCATAAAGACATGAATGAGCGAGTTTGGGGTGGAGGAATTTGACTGGCCTGACCTCAACCCGATCGAACACTGGAGACTGCGAGCCAGGCCTTCTCGTCCAACATCAGTGCCTGACCTCATAAATGCGCTTCTGAAAGAATGGTCAAACATTCCCATAGACACACTCCTAAACCTTGTGAATAGTCTTCCCAGAAAAGTTAAAGCTGTTATAGCTGCAAAGGGTGGGCCAGCACAATATTGAACCCTATAGACTAATGCCACGTACACACCATCACTTTATGTGATGAAAAAAAACGACGTTTTGAAAAACGTCAATTAAAATGACTGTGTGTGGGGGAAAACGTCGTTTTATGTCTTGTGAAAAACTAAAAAAAAAAATTGAAGCATGCTTCAATTTTTTGTGTTGTTTTTCAAAACGTCGTTTTTTGTGTCAATTAAAATGATAGTGTGTGGGCAAAACGACGTTTAAAACAACGTTTTTAAACCCGCGCATGCTCAGAAGCAAGTTATGAAGCTAGCTTCAATGGAAAAGAGTGCTGAATGTAACCGCGCTTTGCTAGAGCATTTTAAAAAAAATTATGTTGTGTAGGCAACGTCGTTTTTGAAAATGAAGTTTCAAAAACGTCGTTTTATTTCATGATTTAAAATGTCGTTTTTTTCATCACATAAAGTGATGGTGTGTACGCGGCATAAGACTGGGATTGCATTCAATTTCATGTGCATGTAAAGGTAGGTGTCCCAATACTTTTGACAATATAGTATATGTGTCAATGTATGAATTGTCAATGGCATGTTTTACAAAGCAAAATGTGTTTCTGTGTATTATAAATGCAGGTTTAGTAAAGCTCCTTCCACCAAATTTAGATTTTTTTTTTTTTTAACAATACAAGAGGTGATCTATATATGATACATTTTACATGTGAATGTCTTAAGCATTCACACAAGCACAGCAAAGGATTGCCATTTTGTTTGTAATATGATTATGTCCTATTATCTTTAGCTCCATCCAGTGGCCTTAATGTGGTATTTTTCTTAACAAAAACAATACTGCATTTTGGCCACTAAATGGAATTGACGATCATGAGAGATAATCTTATTACAAACAAGACAGTGATCATTTATTGTGCCATTTGCAATTACTGAGGACATCCACATGGCAGAATTTTTTATATATAGACTGTGTTGCAGAGATATGCATTGTACTGTTGAACCATATATCCACTAGTGTTGCTCAAGAATATTCGTATTGCGAATATTCGTTACGAATATTGCATATTCGAGTATTCGCGAATAACTCGAATATCGCGGTCAAAATTCGCTATTACAAATATTCGAATTTTTCAAATTAATTTTTAAAACAGATTACATCCTAGTGATCTCCATCGACGTCTAAAAGCATTGCTGGTATGATTAGAGACCCTGGGCAGAGTAGCTGAAGCGATCATTTTATGTTGACGAATATTCGCGAATACTTTCTCCGCCCTTCTTTTGCATCAGAGTTCTCCTACCACAGTTGTCAGAGGTTAGCAACCTCCATAGCAACCAATAGGAACCTGCCTGCACGACCATTATATAAGATCACTCCCAGCAGTATTTCAGTGCAGATTCACAAGGTGGCTAGAGAGAGTGGAGTGTTTATGTGCGTTTTTCCAGTGTATTGCGATCTTAGAGCTTAGAGCATTGTGCTTCCTATAGTGCTTTCAGTTCTGAGTTTCCTGCTTCTATAATCAACTGCTTTTTTCAAAGCAAAAGACCCAACAGCTTTTCTAAAAGCTCAGATTTGTGTTGTTTTGTCCAGGTAAGTGTAGCTTAGTGTTAGATAGATTTCTGTGTAGTTAGTGTAAGTGTACATTTCTTTAAGGTAGCTTAGTTTAGTGTGTGTTTAGTCTCTGTGTTTTGTGTATATAAAAAAAAAAAAAAAAAAACGGGCCTGCAGAACTTGCAAAACTAGAAGTGCCAGCATTCCCAGGCATGCTGGAAGTTGTAGTTCTGCAACATCTAGAGGGCAATATGTATTCGAACGTCCTTGGGCCTTAAGGACCCTGAAGTCAGGACATTCGCATACGTCCTATGTCCACAACATGTTAATTATGCTAAATAGCAAGGAAAGTGCCTAAATACACATTTACCAACCAGGGTGTCTGCAGCTGTCCAGGCATGCTGGGAGTTGTAGTTTTGCAACAGCTGGAGACACACTGTTTGGGAAATACTAATATCTGATCTTATATCCTAACTTTTAAACTAGTCTAAAATGCAGTTAAAGATAATGAAATAACAGTGGTGAAATTACTTACACTAATCAGCAGTTTTTCCTCACTGGATGAAAAGTTACTCCCCACCATCTTCGCTTCGCTGGGCAGCACAAAATATCGATTTTTTTTTATAAAATATCACGAATATTAAATTTTAACGAATATTTCACGAATATTCGTCTATATATTTGTGATATATCGCGAAATCGAATATGGCGTATTCCGCTCAACACTAATATCCACCTGATAACCCTTATTAAAGCGGGGGTTCACCCTATAAAATAAAGAAAATAATTTTTTTTTCTTCTAGCCTAAAATTCGGCATTGTAGCGCGAGCTACAGTATGCCGGTCTTAATTTTTTTATCGCCGTACTCACAGTGTAATCGTACATAGTAGATTCCGACTGCCCACGGGGAATGGGCGTTCCAATCCAGACGGAAGGTGATTGACGGCCGGCTCTGGCGCGTCACGCTTCTCCGGAAATAGCCGAAATAGGCTTGGCTCTTCACGGCGCCTGCGCATAGTCTGTGCGCAGGCGCCGTGAAGAGCCGAGACCTACTCCGGCTGTCTTCGGGGAGCGTGACGTGCCAGAGCCGGCCGTCAATCACCCTCCCTCTTGAAAGGAACGCCCATTCCCTGCGGGCAGTCAGAATCTACTATGTACGATTACACTGTGAGTACGGCGATAAAAAAATTAAGATCGGCATACTGTAGCTCGCGCTACTATGCCGAATTGTATGCTAAAATGTTGTTCTGCAGGGTGAACCACCGCTTTAAAGTGGAGGTTCACCCAAAAACTAAATTTTTAACATTAGATTGAGGCTCGTTTTGTCTAGGGGAATCGGGTGTTTTTTTTTAAATCGAAGCAGTACTTACCGTTTTAGAGAGCGATCTGCTCCGCCGCTTCTGGGTATGGGCTGCGGGACTGGGCGTTCCTATTTGATTGACAGGCTTCCGACGGTCGCACCCATCGCGTCACGGTTTTCCGAAAGTAGCCGAACGTTGGTGCGCAGGCGCCGTATAGAGCCGCACCGACATTCGGCTTCTTTCGGCTACTCGTGACGCGATGTATGCGACCGTAGGAAGCCTGTCGGAAGACTGTCAATCAAATAGGAACGTCCAGTCCCGAAGACCATATCCGGAAGCGGCGGAGAAGATCGCTCTCTAAAACGGTAAGTACTGCTTCGATTTAAAAAAAAAACACCTGATTCCCCTTGACAAAATGAGCCTCAATGTAATGTTAAAAATTGTTTTTCGGGTGAACTCCCGCTTTAAGCTCTTATTTTCAGGAAATAACAGTCTAATAATTTTAACAAGGTTCAGGAAGATAGGAGACATAATGGCATATGAGGTGATTGTTAATAGGTTTCAGCAAGTTGCTAGAGATAACCCTGGATGTCTGCTTTAGGAGAAATCAACAATAGAAATTGCCTTTAGCCTTGTGATTTCTGCCAATCTTTATTGTTTTCCCCAAGACAGGACTGGCAATAAGTATGCTTTCCAGCTCTTGTCTTCCCTTCCTGCATCGCCTCCAGCATATTGCCTTCCCGCTGGCATAGTCATAAACATGCAGCTTTGAAAATTTGGCCATGCATGTTTCTTGGGCGATCTTTCATTAAAAAAAGTCCTTAAGACATCAGGTAGTGTCTGCCCATCCACTAATGTCTATAGCTAGATTAAATCCCAACTCTACTCAAATTTTTTAACGTTTTAATTGCTGCTTATATTCTTGTTGAGGATATGTTTCTGTCAGTGGTTCTAAATCACTTGAAAACATGTTTACTTCCTAATCTGTCTGACATCTGTCAAATAGACAAGAAGCAAGAACATTTTCCCCAGACAGTAAAGCCGGCCAAAAAGCCGGCCAAGGATGAATTCAATTTCAACCGGTTCAGCAGGGACCATCCGAGACTCAATCTATCGATTAGCAGGCTGATTGTACCCAAATCGATCGACTTGGGTACAACCAACATGTTGGAGTTTTAGCATTTGATTATTGCCAGCAGCTATAGCCGCTAGCAGTAATCATTGTGCTTTCCCGGCAGAGACAGCTCCCCCCGCCTGGAGAACACAATAGCTCCATGGGAAGGATTCCCCCATCAACACTGAGAGTATTGATGGGGAATTGAGCACTTTTCTTTCCTGCAAACCGTGGTTGTGGATAAAAAATTGCATGATCTATGGCCTGCTTTAGTAGTTTTTAGTTGTTTTACACTATATGCGGCTTTCATTCCTTTGTAAAAACTATGACGTGCTGGCCTGGCTCACTGACCTCTGGAGTCACTGAATCCTGGTAGTGGAAGTTTGCGGTGGATATTGTTGGTTGTCTGGTGGCTTGGTTTAAACATCCTGGTTTGATCTTGTTCAAAGGGATCCAGTCTTTTTGGTAAGAGACCATTTTTACTTGCGGTGGTGAGTACTACGGGCCAGATTCTCAAAGGCGTTACGACGCCATTTGCGCCGTCGTAAGTCCTAATCTGGCCCAGGGTATCTATGCGACTGATTCTTAGAATCAGTTACGCAGAGATTCCCATTAGATCTGACAGGCGTAAGGCTCTTACGCTGTCAGATCTTAAATGCAATTTTTTTTCCCGCTGCTAGGTGTCGCATCGTCGTTTTCCCCGTCGTCTATGCAAATTAGCTAGTTACGCGAGATTCCCGAACGTACGGGCGGACGACGCAGTGATTTTACGACGTTTCCGTAAGCGTAAACTTGCCCCTGCTATAATGAGGAGCAAGTTTACTTAGGTCCGTCGTATGCCATGTTAAGTATGACGTCGGGTCAGCGTCGGCTTTTTCCTTCGTTTACGTCGTTTTCGTAAGTCGTTCGCGAATACGACTTTACGCCAATGACGCTCACGTCGGCGTCATTGACGTTTTCCGTCGTGAGCTGGAGCATGCGCACTGGGCTATTTTCCGCCCGGCGCATTTGCGCAGTTCGATCGGCGCGGGGGCGCGCTTAATTTAAATACAAGCCGCCCCCTTTGAATTACGCGGCCTTACGCTGGGCCAATTACACTACGCCGCCGCAAATTACGGAGCAAGTGCTTGCAGAATACGGCACTTGCTCCAGTAATTTGCGGCGGCGTAGTGTAAATGGCTTACGCTTCGCCGCCGCAGATTCTACAAGAATCTGGACCTAAGTGTTTATCCATCTTTATTTAGGAGTCACTTCATTGGTGGATGGTGCACATACTAATTTAAAGGGACACTACCAAGCTATTGTCTGATGAGAAAAAAAATCACTATTGGACTTTTATTATATTACACGTATTATATACATTGTTGTTATTGATTTGTTCTGTGGGGATGCACACTTATTATTTGTATATATTGAAAACAAATAAGGAAAGCATGTAAAACATGTGAAAAAGACCTTAAAGCCCCACCTGCTGGCCGAAAATATATTTACTTTACTAAAAATGCAAAAAGACAAAATATTGCAATAAATAATAGCTCTCACTATTTACCAGGGAGGAACAATGCACTCATTCATGCAATTAAATGAGAGAAATGATTTACTCCATAGTTTATTCCATAGAGTCCTACAATGGCTTAAACAGCGCAATCCAGGGACCAGGAAGGATAAACCGATTTCAGAATACTCACTAATAGGAGTATCAAAATCACAAGTTCCAAAAGGGGGCTATAAAACTGGATAAAACTGCATTGGAAATTAAAATTAAATGGCATATCACTGCTACCTACTATGTATACAGAGGAATGGGATGATATATGCTCATCTCATATGTTGGTACAATGTATATTATTCACTGAACATACCTATCTCCTGTTTGACTGCACAAAATGAAAGGTATGGCCACTTTCAACTGTATACAATGTAATGAACCCCTCTGAGCTATGGCAGCAAGTGGTTACTGGAAGTCCCTCTTTCCTGTACACGTAGGGGCAGATCCACAAAGAAATTACGCCGGCGTATCTATTGATACTCCGGCGTAATTTCAAAATTCCTGCGTCGTATCTTTGTTTTGAATCCTCAAAACAAGATACGACGGCATCTCGGCTAGATCCGACAGGCGTACGTCTTTGTATGCCATCGGATCTTAGATGCAATTTTTCGGTGGCCGCTAGGTGGCGTTTCTGTCTAAATCCGCATCGAGTATGCAAATTAGCTATTTACGGCGATCCACGAACGTACGTCTGGCCGGCGCATTTTTTTACGTCATTTCCGTTCGGCTTTTTCCGGCGTATAGTTAAAGCTGCTATTATGAGGCGTACTCAATGTTAAGTATGGCCGTCCTTCCCGTGTACAATTTTGAATTTTTTGCGTCGTTTGCGAATATGAATTTGCGTAGAATGACGTCACCGTCGTAAGCATTGGCTGGTTCCGGTTTAATTTCGAGCATGCGGACTGGGATACCCCCAGGGACGGCGCATGCACAGTTAAAAAAAACGTTGTTTACGTCGGGTCACGATGTATTAACATAAAACACGCCCCCATCACAGCCATTTGAATTCCGCGCCCTTACGCCGCGAGAGATACACAGATTCCAAAAAAAAAAGATAAGTTACGGCGCAGATGTATGTGGATCTGCCCCCTGATGTTTATTTATTTAGTATTCTAGATGAAGAATATTGGCCACAGTTTACTATTCTTATGAGAAACATTGTGTATGGCTTATAAAACCATATACAGTATATTTAACCACTTCCATACCGGGCCTATTTTGGCACTCCTCTCCTACATGTAAAAACATCATTTTTTTTTGCTAGAAAAGTACTCATGACTCATCGGTTGTTAAGGATGCCGTGGCCGGCTCCGCTCCTTAACAACCAGATTTTACTGCGCCCTGATTGGGCAAAGCTTAACCCAATCAGGGTGCAGAATGCACTGTGCAGGGTGGTTGTGTCAGTTTCATTCCGGGACACTATATTGTCACGAATGAAGGTGCCCGGGACCCGGGACAGACCTGCATGTGGGACTGTCCCAGGCAATCCGGGACATGTGGTCACCCTAACTGGAACAGGAGACTGTCACTGTTCCAGTTTTTTATTTTATAAAACATATTCGTACTCAGATGTTTTTATGTGACTGCTGTAATTGTGAATATATATGCAGAATTTTTTTTTACATTTCTGTGTGTTTAAACTTATTAAAGCAATTGTAAATTATAATTAAAAAAATAAAAATAAATATGTTATACTAACCTGCTTTGTGTAATGGTATTGCACAGAACGGCCTCTTCTGAAGTAACCCACTGGTGCTCTTGGCTCCTCCTCTTCTCTGTGCATCCACATAGGAAGCTGCTTCCTATGGTGACACAACTGTGGGCTTGCTCCCATGCAGGGCTGTATGCATCTATAGATACAGAGAGCATGGCTCAGCCCTTCATCCTACTCCCTCCTCACAGAATTTGACTGACAACAGTAGGAGCCAATGGCTCGCACTGCTGCCTTCATGTCCTGTGAGGAGAGAGAGAGAAGAGTGCCACTGTAGATGGGCACATCTCTGGAACTAAATAGGACTAGGTAAGTATAAGGGGGTGAGGGGGCGATACAACTGCTGGGAAATGTATTACCTTAATGCAGGGAATTCATTAAGGTAAAATATATCCTGCCTTTACAACAACTGTAACCACTTCCGCCCGCCAAATAGACAATTGACGGGGTGCAAGGTGGCTCTCTTGTTCTAGGAGGACGTCATACATCGTCGTCCCTCTCTCGCCGCACTTGCATGCCTGCAGAGGATGCACAGGGCAGCGATCAGCAGCACGCTGTGTCCCTGGGCTCTTCACCCATGTAATCAGCTGTGTCCAATCACAACTGATCACATGTAGACAGAGAAATGCCGGTTATCGGCTTACCTCTCCGCACATATACAGAGTGGGAGAAGAGGAGAGCCAATCAGCGGCATTTCCTCACAGGGGAGACTTGCACAGATAATCAGGGCACTTATTATTAGTGCAGCCCCAACAGTGCCCAGCAGTGATGCCAGTCAGTGCCCATCATTGATGCTAGTCTGTGCTCATTAGTGCTGCCAATCAGTGCTCATTAGTGCCGCCTTTCAGTGCCCATCAGTGATGCCAATCAGTGCCCATCAATGATGCCAATCAGTGCTCCCTTTCAGTGCCCATCAGTGCTTGCGTATCAGTGTCACCCATCAGTGCTGCCCATCAGAACCACCTATCAGTGCCCATACGTGCCACCTATCAGTGCCAAATATTATTGCCCAGCAGTGCCACCTATTAGTGCTCTTAATGTGCTGCATATCAGTGTTGCCTATCAGTGCCCATCAGGACTGCCTCCTCATCAGTGCGACCTCATCAGTTCCCTTCAGTGCCATCTCATCAGTGCCCATCAGGGCTGCCTCATCAGTGGCCATCAGTTAAGCCTATCTGTGCCCATCAGTGCAGCCTCATCAGCACACATCAGTGAAGGAGCAAAATTACTTATTTACAAAAACTAAGAAAGACTTTTTTATTTTATTTTTTCAAATTGTTTAGTCTATTTTCTTTTTTTTAGCAAACAATTTAAAAACCTGGTGGTGATTAAATACCACCAAAAGAAAGCTCCATCTGTCTAAAAAAAAAAAAGAAAGATGAAAATTGAATTTGGGTACAGCGTTGCATGACCACGCAATTGTCATTCAAAGTGCTACAGCTCTGAAAGCTGAAAATTGGCCACTATTGAAGGGATTAAACAAAGTTAAATCTTTTTTTTTTTTTTTTTTATCGTAGTAAATAAATAAATAAAATGTTATATATTTGTGTCTGTGTATGTGTGTGGAAATAATCCTTTAAATGAAATAAAATAATCCAACTTGTTTTCTTCAGTCTTCTCCTGTCACAAGCACTACAGAAGAGTTGTAGGAAGTAATCCAAACCATTTGTATCTGCTAAAAAATACCTATCCTTGTTTTGTCGATTTGAAACAGGAATTATAATTCAATCTCTGATTATCTGTGTGCTATTCGTTTCCTGCTGTCCTTCCTAGCTGTGTTCTATACCTCCTCACACATTTTTTTGGAACGGATTGATGTACCATCAAAGGCTTACTTACATTCTGTATTGTCCTGTACTGTTAGTCTTGGCAAGGAAGCAGTTGACAGTAATGAGTGAGCTTTGTAGACATGATAGAGAAACAAAAGCTGCAAAGGCTGTATCTGTGTGAGGCTTCCAGGAGGACATATAATGAATACTAGCTGAATACCCGGCGTTGCCCGGTCTTCCTATCTTAACCTTTTGGGGAGGAAAGTCATAGTAATATAAATATACCCATCTTTTATATAAGGGTGTAGGTAAGGGTTAATTTAACTGTCATATGTTTTTATTTGGCATATAAGTAATATGTGTACCAGGTATTATTGAAATATCTCCAGGCGTACAGAAGTTATGTGGGAACATACATTAAGTAATATGTGTACCAGGTATTATTGAAATATCTCCAGGCGTACAGAAGTTATGTGGGAACATACATTTCCCATTGATTTGCATGGGACTTTAAACAAAAACCCCGACCCTCACAAATGGGGGTAGTTAAGAGATAAATTAACTATCCTATAGTTTAAGTGGACATATAAGTAACATGTGACCAATTGTTATCGAAATATCTACAGCCGTTTGGAAGTTATGAAGTAACATGTATTTCCCATAGAGTTGAATGGGACTTTAAAGGAAAACCCCGACCATGGCAAATGGGGGTGGGTAAGGGTTAAACCACCTATCCTATGTTTGTTGCTGACATATAAGTAACATGTGTGCCAAGTTTCATGTTAACCCCCCTGGCGGTAAACCCGAGCGTGACTCTGGGTTGGTTTTTCATGCTAGGATCGGTAACCCCGAGTCACGCTCGGGCTGGACGTGCAGAGTGTGCAGCGGCGCGGCTTACCTTTCGCTGGATCCACAGGCAAGTTACTTACCGTGTCCCTGGATCCAGCGATGCCACCCTGCTGTGTGAGCGAGCGGGACCTCCTCGCTCGATTCACAGTCTCCCCGTGTGCCGCCAATCTCCGTTCCCTGCGACGTTACGACGCACGGGGACGGAGAACGGCGCCAAATTCAAAAAAGTAAACAAACACATTACATACAGTATACTGTAATCTTATAGATTACAGTACTGTATGTAAAAAATACACACCCTCCTTGTCCCTAGTGGTCTGCCCAGTACCCTACATGTACTTTTATATAATAAAAAATGTTCTTTCTGCCTAAAAACTGTAGATTGTCCAAAAGTGTCCCTTTATGTCAAAAATTGTTTTAGATCAGCTAGAAAACAGCGATAATAAATTATAATCACTTGCAGAATTGTGCGATAGCGATTTGTGGGGAAATTCGTCATAAAAAAAAAAATAATGACAGCGACAATTCTGCAACTGAGCAAATTTCAGTGATTTTGAGTTGATTACATTATTGAATCATTTTTACTATAATTATATTATTATTTGTTATAATTATTTATAGTTATTTATTATATTATAATTTATAATTTTGTTTTAAAAAAAAATCATACCTGGGATGCCTACAAGACTCTTGCTTGGTCAGATTTAAGTGAGTTATTTCTAAAAATTACAGGCCTACAGTATAAAACGCCAATTTCCTTGCAAAATAATTGTATCGCTTTTGGTATGTAATTCCAGACAGAATCATACCGCCAGGGAGGTTAATATCTTTAGCCGTTTGGACGTGATGCTGGAACATACATACATACATACATACATACACACACACACACGTTGAGTTTTATATATATAGATATAATACATTATATGGCCTGGCTACAACCCCTATGCCTTCACATAGAGAAATTATATATGCAGTACAAATGTAATGTCTGGATTAATACTACATGTGATTTTTTGTCAACCTTCAATGTCATTTTTATCAGTGGTGGATAATACATTTATAGTACTGTTATGCTGGCCTGAAATACGGTAGTTTTTCGACTGTTTTTCGAAATTTTTGCGACTGTGTCACTACATCATTAACCACTTGCTTACTGCACATAAACCCCCTTCGTGCCCAGGCGACATTTCAGCTTCCGGCACTGCATCGCTTTAACTGACATTTGCGCGACGTGGCTCCCAAACAAAATTGGCGTCCTTTTTTCCCCACAAATAGAGCTTTATTTTGGTGGTATTTGATCACCTCTGCGGTTTTTATTTTTTGCGCTATAAACAAAAAAAATAGCGACTATTTAAAAAAAATATATATATTTTTTACTTGTTGCTATAATAAATATCCCAATTTTTTTTAAAAAAAACTTTTTTTTTTCTCAGTTAAGGACAATAAGTATTTTTCGACGTATTTTTGTAAAAAAAAAAAAAAATCGCAATAAGCGATGGTTTGCGCAAAAGTTATAGCGCCTACAAAATGGGGAACAGAATTATGATTTTTTTTTTACTAGTAATGGCGGAGATCTGCGATTTTTATTGGGACTGCAATATTGAGGCGGACGTATCGGACACTTTTGACACAAATTTGGGACCATTCACATTTATACAGCGATCAGTGCTATAAAAATGCACTAATTACTGTATAAATGTGACTGACAGTGAAGGGGTTAACACTAGGGGTTAGGAAGGGGTTAAATGTGTATCCTGGGTGTGTTCTAACTGTGTGGGGGGAGGGGGTGACTGGGGGAGGTGACCGATGCTGTGTCCCTATGTACAAGGGACACAGATCGGTCTCCTCTCCTCTGACAGCACGTGGAGCTCTGTGTTTACACACAGAGCTCCACGTCCCTGCTGTGTTCCTGCCGATCGCGTGTACCCGGCAGGCATCGCGGCCGCCAGGTACACGCATCGGCTCTTCAGCGATGCGCCGGGACAGTGTTTACCCTCTGCGCGCCCCTCAGAGACACGCGCGGGTAATGCACTTTAAAAGACGTCCAAAGACGTCCACTTGGCACTTGAGAGCCTCGCTGCTGACGTCTTTTGTCGACGTCTTTTGTCGTCAGTGGTTAATGCAGTACTAATATGATATACAAGGGTATTTTTGGACAGAAGATTCTGTATTGACTGACATCATGGCTTCTTGAAGCAACTCTGTCACTACATAGCTCCCAACTGTCACTGATTTCAAGGGACTGTCCCTGATTTAAAGTAATGTCCCTCTGTCCCTCATTCCTCCTCATTTGTCCCTCATTTTGGTCTGATCTATATAATTGTATATAAAATTCACATTTTATCTTTCAAAAAGTGTTTCTCAATGCCAAACCTTTCATCCAAATTCTAAATTGTTGTATTTGTACATTTTAAAAGCCAGTATAAAGGAATAGTAGTTGTAAAATTCTCCTTTAAGGGGGTGTGGCAGGGGGCGTGTCCTATGCCTACATGCGTTTGATAGTAGGTGTTCCTCATTCCTATCTCAAAATGTTGGGAGGTATGTCACTATTGTTAAAACAAAGAAACTGATGTGAGGTACTGGTTCCTTGTAGTGTCAAACTTTTCAACATCCTCCTGTCTTCTACACACATTCTTTTTACCCATCAATATGATGGGCTGCCTCACTAGCTAGTAGAAATGTGCAGGAGGTAGGAACAAGTTTTGACACATTCCCCTCAAAGCTTTGCCTGTCGGAACGGGCATGATTGAAAGTGTCTGTGGGTGTGAGGTGCTGACATTTCCATTCTTAAAGTCTCATATTGAGGAATATAAATTCAATGAACAGAACAGGCTAACCACCCTCATAATGCTCAGCATCCTGAGGTGCCCTGAGTAAAGTCCAAAGGGTGAAGAAGGCAATTAAAGAGCCATTTTAATAATCATGCAATGAGTCCAAACCAGATTTTAATAAGTTCATATTGGGTGCAGCAAAAATGTAATGCTTTTCAGGGGTTTCAACAGTTCCCTTTTATCAGGGGCTTAACCCTTTTGCACCCTATTTGAGGTTTTTATATATGTGCAGCATACATGCAGTGAGAAAGGGTGGGCTTTAATGCCCACATGCTGCACCTGTGTGTGGCTGGGCAGCAATCATTTATTTACAGAGAGTGTGTATTATGCAGTCTTAGTACAAAGTCTGAGCTGTCAAAGACAGTTTCACTAAATTTATAAGCTCTCTGCCTCAGGTGCATCGGTTTCTTCATTACCCAATATACTAGAGGCTTTCCGTCAATATTATAGTTTCCTCTATACCTCTGTTTTGCCTTCTGATTTTGAGCCCCAGAATTTGGCATCCTGGCTGGATCCATTGGCACTTGGCTGGCTTTCAGATTGAGAGAGAGAATCTTTGGTGGGGCCAATTGGAGGAGGTACCGAAGGTGATTGGATCTTTCCCGTTGGGGAGGTTTTCCAGGTCCAGATGGCCTTCCCATAGGGTTTTATTGGACCCATGGGAATCTATTGGCCCCCAGGTTAGCATAACTCTATTCTCAATGCTTGGCCGATGGCGCCCTCCCGACCTCCATGAGCCATGCCCATGTTATATTAATTCATAAAGCTCCAAAAGATCCCACCTCTTGTTCCTCCTATAGGCCAATTTCCCTACTTAATACAGATTTAAAAACTCTGACTAAACTACTTATCACTAGATTACAGCCTTTATTACCATTTGTTGTAGATACCGATCAAACTGGCTTTATGGAAAATAGGTCAACCAATGTAAATTTGAGGCGTTTGTCTACCAATATACATGCTAAACACTTGAATGAGGGTACTAGGGTGGTGGCCTCCTTAGATATTGAAAAGGCCTTTGACACTATCGAATGGCCTTTCCTTTGGGAGGTCCTTAGGAGGATGGGGTTCCCCCTGACTTTTATTAAATGGATACAGATACTTTATCAAAATCCTCGGCTATTAAGTTGGGAGGTTGCCTGTCACAGTCTTTCTCTGTCTAGAGGTACTAGACAGGGCTTTCCATTCTCCAGACGTGTTCACCATAGCGATGGAACCACTGGCGGAGGCTCTCCCTACTTCCCTCCATGTCAGGGGACTGCGTGTTGGCTGGCTGGAGGAAAGGATTGCCCTGTATGCGGATGACCTACTCCTCTTTCTAAATGATGCAGGCCCATCACTTAAGGGGGCCTTACATGTCCTTAATTCTTTTTCCTCAGCCACAGGTCTCAAAGTAAATTGGACAAAGTCCCTTTTATTTCCTATAGATTCTGCGGCCTGTGCCACTGCCTATACTGATATTCCCTTGAGATGGGTGGAGCACTTTAAATACCTGGGGGTGGTGGTTTCCAGACAGGCCTCGGACTATATATCCATAAATTTAACACCTGTGATCCAGGAGGTTCAACAATGGCTGAAGGCATAGGAGTCATTACCCCTTTCATTATTAGGATGCATAAACCTAATAAAAATTTATGTATTACCTAATTTTACATATCTATTTCGACACTCTCCGCAGTGGATCCCTAAATCATTTTTCATAAGGCTGCATCGTATTTTTGCAGCATTTATATGGAGATCTCAGTCCCCTAGGTATAGCTGGACGACATTAGTATGCCCGGCTTCCCAAGGTGGCCTGGCATGTGCAGATTTCTACAAATATTATTTGGCCTCTCAGCTAGTAAGGTGGCTTAACCCAGATACCTTTAATTCCGCTACTCAGGTATTAGCAGCAGTGTTGGGTCCCTTGGAGGCATTGAAATTTCAGATTTTTCGGGGCCCCCGAGCTCCATATTCACTGACACCGTCCATGTGTACTACGTTACGTGTATGGGGGGAGAGTCTCAAAATTGAACAATATCCCTTACAGGCAATTTTGCCCAACGCTCCCCTATGGTTAAATTCTACCCTGGAGCATGTTTACACATTGCCCGACCCCCATGCCTTGACCAAATTCAACATAAAAACAGTGACTATGGACGAATCCTTGAATTACTTCTATTTCATTACAACCATCAATGGCAATATGTATTTTGGGTCTCATAGAGCAATTTATTCCCATGGTAGCAGGGCGTACTCTGGTGGGGCTGCTTTTGTTCTATGCTCGTAAAGCTATAGCTCTCAATTGGAAAAAAACTATCCCCCCATCACTGTCTATGTGAAAACTGACTTATTAACAATTGCCTACCATTATATAAGGAGACCTATATTAATAGAGGTTGTCTCCTTAAATATGAGAAGGTTTGGTTCAAATGGCTGATTGATTCCTCCACAGCCTCTGAAGCCTTTTTGAGGAATAAGACGTTTAGCCTATTTTCCATCAGTTATTGGACAAATATCCATGACCACTTGAATATCTTATATTGGCGTATATACCATAGGATGGTATCGTTTTTAAACCTGAAAATTGAGCTAACAGGAGTATTATTTTATGTTTTACGCTATAACAAAATGTAATGTTTTTTGTAAGAATTGCATAAATTCCATGTAAGACCAATGTATGTATGTGTTTTTTTTTGTTTGTTTTTTTAATGGCGTTGTCCCTGTCTTTGTTTGTCTACTGTTTCTGTAATTGTAATTGTTATGTTGATTTTAGAAAATTAATAAAAATGTATACTGTATATATAAAAAAAAAAAATTTATAAGCTCTGATGAAGAGGGCTGTTGAAACCCCTGAAATGTGTTGGCTTTTAGTTTGCCTTGAAGCAGGGGTCTCAAACTGGTGGCTCCTCCATAGTAATGACACCCATAGTTGAGGAGTATATAAAATACAATCGATCTGTAGAACGTTGGTAAAGGTATAATGGCAACGAATGAGAGGGGGGGGCGTCTATTGGATCAACGTGTTTCGTGGCTAGTGCCACTCCTCAGGAGCAGAGTATGAGGTAGATGTCTGTAAATATCAAAAACCATGATTTAAAATGAGGGTATATATAATAGATCCAGTTATGGAGAGAAGGGGAAAAGGGATCATAGTAGTAACTAATCCCCAAAGTACTTACGGGTGTGTCAAAACCGAAGGTACAGACTAGGAGGGCAGAAACGTAGCCGGGAAGGTAACAGCCCACGGGAGCTGAGGTGGGCCAACCCCACAAGGATGGAAAACGATCCAGTAAAAAGCTAGGTGTCCAAGATGGCGGCCTCATGGATACATGGAAGTTAATGTGCCTTAACATAAGTATGATGATCTGTGAAAATTAAAAATTGTAGAAGCTGATAATAGCTATATCGTGAACAGTTGTAATACAAAAATATGAAAAAATGATAACTAAAAAATAAATATTAAACATGAAAAATTGTCTAAAGGTGTAGGGCAAGGGGTAGTAGGGTTGTGACCGTGAAGTGTACATAAGGTGCACTGTGTCCCAAATGTGGTAATAACCATAAAGGAAGGGCTGTGAGTGGATCCCAAACAATGGAGTGGTATGCCAAGAACAGAACCCAGTTATGACAGAGGGACAAAATGTAAGGAAGGGATGGGTAGTGGGTAAAATAGGATATAAATGTCTAATTGTATACCTGAAGATGAGTAGGATAGTGCTAAGGAACGACCAGGACCATGGGACACACCGCCGTAAGGAGAACCGCTGCACTGGAAGGAGTATAAATACTCACTAGGGTGGGGAGTGGCTCACCAATGGCACGTGGGTTGTCCAAGGAGAGGAGGCGGAGTGTGAGCGAGGGGGAGCGGGTGATCCCGCCGCCCCCCACTAGCCGCCTCGCACGGACTTCCAGATGGGAATCAGCAACGTCAGTCCGCTGGCGTCACACGTGGTGCCGCAGCAGACATGGCGTAGGAAGCGTGCCGTCGATGCGCAATCGGACGTCCGCCCGACCCCAGCCACACCCCCAAGGCAGTAGGAGGGATGGGGAAGGGCGGGCCCCAAGAGCGCATTGCAGCTCCCGGTACTGATAGAGCCGGCTGGTACAGTCTGCCCAGCCACAAGCTGGCCCATTGTAAGGCAGCAACACAGCCGAAAATCACATCGTGGGTAACGATCAGGGCTCAAGTCCTGCACTTTTTTCACAGCAGGAACGTAGTTCCCTTTGCAGGACTAGAGCAGCCGAGAGCAGCCGAGCCGCCCAAGCCAATCCTTCAATAAGCGGCGATGCCCAGCTCGAGTCACTGTCCGGGGCAGGCGAACCTTAGTAATCCTTTATGTTACTGGTCGCTTCCAGTATATGGATTCATCAGGTAGTGTGCAGGTATTCCGTCACTTATTCGATGCCGCAATGTCTCCTGGGAGCGTTTGTCATTGTTCCCAGGAGACATTGCGGAGGTCTGCCGCGAGTTATCGCGGATTTAGAAAGAACTTGCATCTTTCTAAATCCCGTGATAACCCGCGGCAGACCTCCGCAATGAAGAAAACAAAACAAAACATGCGGTTTAGTAATTATGCATATGAGCGTATCATTTTTTTTTTTTTGGTGGGGGAGTGGATCGTGGGTTGGAGTTCCCACACTTTTTTCCCCAGGACTTGACCCCTGGTAACGATGTGAGGGGTACTATGAAGCCGAAACCCCTGGAGGCCAACACTGGTATAATACAAGATTTAACCTTTTGCCGACCGCGCCATAGCAGAAATACTGCTACAGCGCGGTCGAGTTATTGTGACAGGACGTCCCTGGGACGTCCTCGTGCACTTCCGCGTTTGCGCGTCCCCTGGGGCGCGCTCGCGGAAGTGTCCGTGCTCGCCGGGTCTAGAAGACCCGGCGCATCACGGATCACAGTAAATTGCCGCGAATCGCGGCTGTTTACCACGTGATCGCTCCGTCAAATGACGGAGCGATCACTTGTAAACAAACCGGCGTCATTTGATGACGCCGGTTCCTCCCTCTCCTCTCTGTACCGTTCGGTACAGTGCGAGAGGAGGAGGGGGGGAGCGCGGGGTGTCAGCAGTGCTGTGGCTGGATCTGTGACAACTGCAGTCACAGATCCAGCCATCCCTCCCAGCTCAGCAATACTCTGCAATACCCCCCCATACTCTGCCATACCCCCCCATACTCTGCCATACCCCCCCATACTCTGCCATACCCCCCCATACTCTGCCATACCCCCCCATACTCTGCCATACCCCCCCATACTCTGCCATACCCCCGCCATACCCCCGCCATACCCCCGCCATACCCCGCCATACCCCCGCCATACCCCCCCATACTCTGCATACCCCCGCCATACCCCCCCATACTCTGCATACCCCCGCCATACCCCGCCATACCCCCCCATACTCTGCATACCCCCGCCATACCCCCCCATACTCTGCATACCCCCGCCATACCCCCCCATACTCTGCATACCCCCGCCATACCCCCCATACTCTGCATACCCCCCCATACTCTGCATACCCCCCCCCCATACCCCGCCATACCCCCATACCCCGCCATACCCCCATACCCCGCCATACCCCCATACCCCGCCATACCCCCATACCCCGCCATACCCCCATACTCTGCAAAACCCTGCGCGATACTCTGCAATACCCAAATACTCTGCAATACTCCGCAATACCCCAATACTCTGCAATACCCCCAATACCCCAATACTCTGCAATACCCAAATACTCCGCAATACCCCAATACTCCGCATATATAATGTTTTGGGGTTCTATGTAGTTTTCTAGCAAATAAATTGTGATTTTTCCATGTAGGAGAGAAATGTCAGAATTGGCCTGGGTGCTCCAGAACGCCTGATGGCGCTCCCTGCATGTTGGGCCTCTCTATGTGGCCACGCCGTGTAAAAGTTGCACACATGGGGTATCGCCATACTCGGGAGGAATAGCAGAATGTGTTTTGGGGTGTCATTCGTGGTATGCATATGCTGTGTGTGAGAAATAACCTGCGAATATGACAGAAACAAGTTTGTTTGTTTTTTTTTTACAGAATTTTCGGTAGTTTTTCTTTTATAGCGCAAAAAATAAAAAACCCAGAGGTGATCTAATACCACCAAAAGAAAGCTCTATTTGTGTGAAAAAAAGGACAAAAATTTCAAATGGGTACAATGTTGTATGACGGAGTAATTGTCATTCAAATTGTGAGAGCACCGAAAGCTGAAAATTGGTCTGGTCAGGAAGGGGGTTTAAGTGCCCAGTGGTCAAGAGGTTAAACATATAATGATCATACAGTTTGAAATGAACAGACAGCTAAGTAACCTAAAGGAGGGAGAGTACCAACATATATAATGTATGATTGTAAGGGTGCATGTATCCATCCCCGGAAACATGTAGATGCAAGAAACTAAATGGGTGGGACTTTAAATGAGGCGCAAGGCATAGAGCCAAGCGCTTCCATCCCCGATATTTTGAACAATAAGAAATAGGGTGGGACTTTAAATGAGGCATGCACCCCAGGAGAGTAACAATAACAGTGGGATTTGGACAGGTACGTGATCCAGCAGAACCGAGCAAATAACATGAAAGCATTGCACGGATACTAAAAACAGTCAGTTATTTAATAGTATACAAATTATATATACAGTAGATACAATAGTAGCATGGTAGATCTGTTACAATAATCAAAGAAAATTGCATACATTTCAACAGTTCATGGTAACAATCTATCTCCATGATAATGGCTCCTAACAGTAAAAGTTAATGCATAGTATAAACATTAAATGAGATCAAATTCGTTGGAATAACTTCACAGTAATAGTGACCACAATCGATCATATAGTCGATGTGTAGGAGCCATTAGAAGCCCCTCTGGTTTATATATGATATCTTTTACCAACTAATTTCCTCTCTATACCAGTGGAGTGTACCAACGTATCAATATTCATTTATCATGGAGATACTTTCCAGTGATTTGGCCTCTTTTGATATCGTTTCCAGCATGAACCTATTATATTTATTTATTCCTACCATTGTTACCATGAACTGTTGAAATGTATGCAATTTTCTTTGATTATTGAAACAGATCTACCATGCTACTATTGTATCTACTGTATATATAATTTGTATACTATTAAATAACTGACTGTTTTTTGTATCCGTGCAATGCTTTCATGTTATTTGCTCGGTTCTGCTGGATCACGTACCTGTCCAAATCCCACTGTTATTGTTACTCTCCTGGGGTGCATGCCTCATTTAAAGTCCCACCCTATTTCTTATTGTTCAAAATATCGGGGATGGAAGCGCTTGGCTCTATGCCTTGCGCCTCATTTAAAGTCCCACTCATTTAGTTTCTTGCATCTACAAAACAAAACACAGGGAGGGTGGGTTGGGAAACTGCCTGCTTGTCCCCTGTCCCTTCTCTGCTGTCCAGGAGACGCCACCTATCCCTTAACTAACTACCACAAACCCCTCCTCATCCTGTTGCTCCAACCAATCAACCTCTCCCCCATTCTCCACCTACAATCCTTAACCCCATAGTTGCTTTCCCGCATCACACTGTCATGCTGGCCCTGCACTATCTTTAATTTTATTCTCTCTCGCTCCGGGCCTTATTTTACAGGGTTAGATAGATTAGGTTTAGAATGTGGCAGAGAGCAAGTTTAGTGTTAGTTAGCGGAACTTCCTATTTAAAGTGGTATTAAAGGGTACACCTTCAAAAACAAAACAAAAACAAACATGTTATACTTATGTACACTGTGCAGTGGTTTTGCACAGCCACGATTCTCTTCTACATGGGTCCCCCACCGGCGCTCCTCCCTCTTGACCAGTGCTCCCAAAAGCAGGCCGCTTTCTATGGGGGCACTGGTGCGTGCTTGCTCCCAAGCCCTGCTTTATATGTCCATAAGACACATAGAGCCATGGATCTGCCCTGCTTCCGCTCTCTCCTAATTGGCTCACTTGCTGTGTTTGATAGCAGTGGGAGCCAAAAGCCTCAACCAATAAGGACCAATAAGTAGAGGGAGTCCCAGGACAGCTGATGCTCTTATGCACATCGCTGGATCGAGAGTGGACTCAAGTGAGTATTAGGGCGGTCTGCACCCAGGGGGTTTTTTACTTTCTTGAATTTAATGCATAAAGGTAAAAAACCTTCAGCATTTACAACCCCTTTATCGTGGTGAACTAAATAAAATCTTTTTGGGACTGTTTTATTGGTGTGGTCCTGTCATTGAAGGCTACAAGGAGTAAGTACCGGTACCTCTATTTGCCTGAACTTTAAACCTGGCAGCAATTTATTTGTTTTAATACCTCCTTTCCCTTCTTGTGCCTAAATGGTATGTTCGATCTGCTATATGTAAAATGCGCAAACGCTCATACTTGTAAAAAGTTTTACAAAGAGTTAAAGCAGTTCAACAGATTGTCAACACTTTGCAAGTACTGGTATTAAGCTACACAAGCTGCACAGTGGATTTCCCTGCTGTGTGCACCCATCTCAGTTAGAACGACTTGCTATGCAATAGTGAGGTCTGTTAGTCATTGTACTGTCTCTAACTACAGCTTACACTGTCGGCTATTGGCAGAACATTCTCATCCTCGCAAGAGGTACATTCACTAAGTGAGATGAGGATTCAGTAATGAGTTGCAGAATCATTACTAAATCAGGTACTGACAAAATGGCCTCTCCAGGTTTCAGTCTACACAGTTTGATTGAATCTGCAAGAATTAAATGTTCATGCTATGCTAAATGTATTATTATGAGACTATGGAACGCTTTACCAACCAGCATTCGGTTGGAGGAGAACCACTTAGCATTCAGGAGAAAGATCAAAACACATCTCTTTTGATACCAAAGGAGACAGGAACAACAAGCGCCCAGAGGCGATTAGGTTCACATGTGCCGCGCTATATAAGTTTTCATTCATTCATTCATTAATATATATTATTATTATTATTTATTATTTATTTTCTTGTCCATACAAAAATATAATACTCACATTTCTGAGTGCTTTAGTGTAAGGTGTAGTACTTGTAGGAGGTATCTGAATCCATGGAAATCTCACATGGCCTCCATTATGCTCTGTGCTTCATAACCATGTTTCTTAGGGCCATTTTAGTCAAGTGACCCTGTCACTGGCGGTAGGCTGCCAGGAGGCTGACAATGCCAGGATTAGGACCACTGACCTTTCTCTATGGAGTCATTCCCTTGCTGAACCTGTAATATGCTGCTCTCTTGTTATAAGTGTGAGAATCTGCAGTGGAGTGAGCAATTTAATTTGGGTACGTGGTTCTCTTACTTAGGTTACCCCTAATTTCCCATGACCCTTAAAATGTAAGGATAAGAACCTCTCCCAGGCTTTATTTTTCCTCACTTCATCTACTGGAGGAGACAACGTGGTCATTCAGACAAGAAGTGTGGAAAATATCCAACACGGATATTGACAGATAATTGACAGCAATAACGATCCTTCCTCTACTGTACAAAAAAAGTGTGCTTTCACTGCTGTATATGTCTATCCTAGAGCTTTCGCTTAATTTTCTGTCCTAATGATACATTGTAATTGGGAAGATCTTCCAAACAGTGTGGCAGAGAGCAATTAAAACTATTAGGAGTTCTAACCCTTTCCCATACCTCCCAGATTTTTGAAATGGGAAAGAGGGACAACCATAAGCACAAAATGTGTGATTGAAGGACCCACTCCATGGCACGTGTGTATGTGGCTCTGCCCTACTGCGCTGATGCACATGCATGGCCGAACTTCGGCCATTTTGGTTACTGGAGGAAGAACCTGTATTCGTCTTCTGGCTTTTTACATGCTGATTTGTAAGTTTTAACCATGTAAGTGCAATACTTTTAAATAAATTAAGGTTCTTTTATGATATCACACTATGTTGAGCCTTTACTTTACATATGCTTCTGTCTGCTTAGAGCGAGCTGGAGATTATCTGATTGCTGGATATATTTCCATTACTGCCAGGAGGTCCCTGTGTTGTGTCTCATTCCTTCCATGAGATCCATCCTAGTCTAATGTCGCGTACACACGATCCGGTTTCCGACGGGAAAACCAAGGATCGGCTTGGTCCCTTTTCCCAGTGTACACACGGCCGGTTCTCCCGACATGTTTTCTCTTGGTCGAGAAAACTGCCCGTGTGTAGGCTCCACCGCAGTGTTTCCCTATTGAAAAACTGCAGAGGAAAAAAACGCAGCGATTCGTGACGAGAAAAAGGAAAACATGTTGGAGAGCCTACACACGGACGGTTTTCTCGTCCAAGAGAAAACATGACCGTTTTCCCGACGAGAAAAATGATCGTGTGTACGCGGCTTAACAGAGCGAGTTTTGACCACTCTGAATAAGGGGGTTACGGGCATTCCGGTAAGCCTCTTGTGTGGATCTTTCTTTGGGTGTCACCCTGGCTATTCCTGGATCCCTTTCCAAGCACACAAGAAGTTATTATTTGGGACTTTTTCTTTCTTTCTTTCTTTCTTTCTTTCTTTCTTTCTTTCTTTCTTTCTTTCTTTCTTTCTTTCTTTCTTTCTTTCTTTCTTTCTTTCTTTCTTTCTTTCTTTCTTTTTATACACACCTTGGAGGTGCACTGATTAATACAAGTCACTGTGTATTTTTGGACATTTTTTATATTTATATATTTATTTCTTGGTGCTTTATTGCTGAAAACGTTGCACAGATGAGCATATTTTTTTATGAATTTTGCCTAATATATGCGCTGCACTTTTTTTTATGATTCATGTAGCATACATAACTTTTTTAACCTTTTTTTATAAGTGATCACATACCCTCTGTTCTCAGCTGCATAAAGAGCTCAAAGAGTTAGGGGAGGAAAAACAGCAGTACAATGGTCTTACCAGTAAATGGCTGTGTGTGTGTGGGGGGGGGGGGGGGGGCGGTTGTGTCAGCACAAGCCTAATCGTTGGAAGAAAGCAGGCTGAGTTCCCAACACAGCCAGAAAACTGACCAGGCTGTGCTCTCACGCTTAGTTTGGTCAGATTTTAACAGGAGAGCAGGGAGACACCGGGTATTACACATAAAGGAAGCAATATAAAGAGAACAGGATACGTTTTCATACATGTACATGGTACAATGGACACATATCATAAATATGTTAACATATTCTTTAAAGCTATACTAAATGTAAAATGTATCTTGTCTTAAAATAAAAAGGGTGTTATACTTACCTGAGCTGTACAACAATATTGCACAGAGTGATCCCTTACCTCCTCTTTGGCAGTCCCCCGCTGGCGCTGTCCGATCCTTTTCCCCCTAGTGCTCCCCTAGCAAGCCATGTGCTATGGGGGCACCATTGCATGCGCGCTCCAAGTCCAGGATGTGTGCATCCATAAACATTCCTCTTCACAGGAGTTTGACTGCCAGCCACAGGAGTTTATGGCTCCAGCTGCTACGTGTGTATCCTGTAAGACCAGGAAGAGAGTGGTGGTGCAGATGAGACAGTGCTGGATCGTGAGAGGAGGTAGGAAAATGTTTAGGAATGGGGGTGGGAGGGTTAGGTAGTGGTGGGGAGCGTTTTACTGTAATGCAGTTAGAAGAAAATACTATTTTGACTTTAGAGCCACTTTAGGTAATGCATTTATTATAGGGGCCTACACATCTGTCCGAAACGAGGGACAACTGAGAAGCAAAGAGGGGCAAAGGGGTACTGTTGCAAATGAAGGGAATTCAGGTATGCTTTCCTATCCTATCCTACCTAAAACCAATTAAAAAAAATCATGTTTTAGCTAAAAATGGACCAGCATTGTATAGTGTGATTTTAATACAGTCCACTTTTTTCCTTCTAATTCCATCAGTTATTCTGACTTGATTGTACACACCTATCACCTTTATCTTTATCTATTATGTGTGTCTCTGACATCTTCCATCTTTAATTGTCTATATTCTGCTGTGTCTTACACAGAATCTCAGGAGCTTGTCTCCATCTATCCTTTCTGCCTTCCCTCCTGACACATCCTTTTCTTTTGTTGTCATTCTTCAGCTCTAACTTTTGCCATTCCATATTCCCCCCACTTAGCTAGTTCTGTTCTGCCTGCCAATATTTCAGCAATCTGCTCCTAAGATTTTATTTTATCTGTGTGAAAGTTTTTTTTCTCCCCTGTGGAGTGGAATTCTTCCTTCTGCTATGATTTCTTGCATTATTCTCTCACATCCCATGTCAGCAGCAGTTCAGCGTGCTTCTCTTGGCTTCCTTGTATATGCACAGTGTCCATTAAGGCTTCTGGTTAGCATGACCTCTTCTCTGCCTCCAGTCCTTCCATCCCTTTTATCTCCGGCCCTCTCTACTACATGTACTGATCAATGACTCATTCTCCATTTCACAGACATGCCTACTTTTGGCTCTCTAATTTTAATTCACAGATCAACGTTTCATCCCCTCTGTCTCCCTATATCTATTGCTTTTAATCCAACTGAATTCCAGTTCTCTGCTAGCAACGCTGTCCATTACACCCCAACCACCATGCCTTTCACCCTTTTTACCTCACCTGCATAGTTGCCAACAGTCCCGTTTTTGCCGGGACAGTCCCGGATTTGGGACCCTCGTCCCGGATTGATTTTGTCCCGCTCATTTTCCCGGAATTTTGCTTTTGTGCCGCCAGGAAAATCTGTGTTTTGGAAAATGGCAGGCGGGCTACAAAAAGATGGCCGCTACTGCAGACACAAGGATTATTCCCCTTGTGTTCAGTGGCAAGGGGAGGAGCAGCCAATCAGAGAGTCGGGGGAGGAGGAGAACACTTCCCAGAGCGGTGAGAGAACTCAGAGCATGTGTTCTTTGAGAAGGAGTCAGTGCGGTTCCCTGGGGAGGGGGGAAGGCTCTGTCCCTGCCGCCGGGGATTATAGTGTGCGGGGCAGCCTGCTGTTTGGGGAAATCCTTATATATATATATATATATATATGGCGGTGTGTAGGAGAGTGGCTGGTACAGTAGTGTGTGAGCTCCACAACATCTTGGACTCCTTCTCTCCGTAGTGAGTGCTTACTGTCCATTGTGTCAGTGGGTGGTGAGAAGACTCCACCACAGAGAGGAGGGGCTAAGCCAACAGCAGAGCCTTAGGAGAATTGGTGAGTGCTGCACTTTACACAGCATTATGTGTGAGCCTCTGTGATTTATTATTGTGTTAGTAAACAAGGTGGTGTGTAGGGGTTCTAGTCCAATGTATCGTGTGATAATAGAATGATAAGTAGGCGAAGATTATGCGGAGTGGGTGGAGCTTCGGGGAAGTGAGTGTGGTAATTAATTAATAGCTGTGCTGCAAAGTGTCCCTGGAAATTTTTTTCAAATGTTGGCAACTATGCACCTGCATTATATCCGAGGCAAAGTGTAGTAACCAGGGGGTCTTACCTGGACCCCGAAAGTTAGGCCACATGCCCTTGGTATATTGTTAAAATATATCTAAATCCCAGCTTCTTTTTTTATTTTGGAGTAGGGAAGAGTTGTTTCCAATTGGGGAGATTTTCCTCCACTTCCTGTCCTAAAAAGCAGGAAGTGGGGTTTACCAGGTAGGAATAATTATACATAGCTAGACCAATATGACTATGCATATAGCATACCTGTGAAATCCCTCAAGACTACATGCTGGAGTACCTGTGTCTTCCAGAGTGTTTTCTAGCTTCTAGAGCAGGGGTCTCTAAACGATCTAAAAAAATGGGAAAGTTCATTGTCTTTCAGACTATAGTAGGGCTGGAGTGTGGCCAGTGGGAGTAGAAAATTCTTGGGTGTTCAGTGAAAGTAAAAAATAAATAAAATTACATAGTGCCTTATTGGTCAATAATATTGGTCAATATTGGTATTAGTGATGACTGATGGAATGCTCTTTGACGGGGAAGGGGATGTGGAAGGGTCCTGAGAGTGCAGCCCATAATAGACCTCCCTTTCCAGCCTGCAGATGTGAAACGCGAGTTAATATACAGTGGAGCTGTATGACTGTTTCATGCACACACCCATTCTAGGAACTGGCTTTCCTGCAGCATCCTTCATATCTGGTTACCGAACAGAGCTAGACGTCTGACCTGCCTCCTACCTTGCTTCTCTGTTCCACCTCCATGTACCTCTTCTCATCTCTAACCCCCTCCCCCCTCCAGCCCTTCAGCCTGGCTCACAGCAGGAAGGGACTGACAATGAATTCCAAAAGACTTTATAATATGGATCCACAGCATCCATGCATAATCATCTGTATCAGCAGAGGAGAAGTAGTACCCCATCATTGGTGTCAGTGGAAAAGATAGTGCCCCTTGTTGGTGCCAGTGGGAAGAATAGTGCGCCATCATTTGTGTCAGTGAAAGGAATAGTGGCCCATCTTTATTGTCTGTGGAAAGGATAGTACCCCATTGTTTGTGTCAGTGGAAAAGATAGTGCCCCTTCGTTGGTGCCAGTGGGAAGAATAGTGTCCCATCTTTGGTGTCAGTGGAAGGAGTTGTGCTTCAGCTTTGGTATCAGTGGGAGAAAAAATGCCCAAGGGCTAGATAAAGGCAGTAAAATGGCCACAAATGGCCCACAGGCGGCAGTTTGAAGACCACTGTTTTAGAGGGATCTCGCAGGTATGGTATATGCATAGTAATTTTGGTCCTAGTTGGTCCATATTGGTCCAACAGACATCTGTTTACATACACCTATCCATCAACCTAACAAGTGTTCGGTTTGAGACTGGAGAAAACCTAAAAGTGACATTCCTTATGTTCTGTTTCGATTCCGAATGGGAAAGGCCCTTTGAGATTGAGGAGTGAGATCAAATCATACAGGGCACAAGAAACATCCCACCACAGAAATGCTCAGGATAGAAACTACAATGGGGAACATTTAGGGAGCAGCCGTGCATGGCAACCAATCAGCTTTCCTTTTTTTAAAGCTTAAGGCTAGGTTCATATCTATGCAGTTTTACTGTGACCACATTTGTGTGGGCATAGCAGACCATTCATTTGCTGTACTTGTGTGTGTGTGTACTTCTAAAATTACAGCCGCATGGAAACTGCATAGTGCTATCGGAAAATGTGCTGCAGTTTCCAGTGCATGGGAATGCCATGGGAGTGCCATTAAGAATTAACAGCACCCCTGCATGCTAGTGTAGCCAAGTCGCAGACCCCCTTTGGTCTAATGAGAACCTCCAGAGTTAGGGATAGCTGACCTTCTTCTATGTAGAGTGGGTTACAATGCATGGTGGGTGCGATGCAGGATAGATTTGTGTACAAAGGGTTTTAATGAAAATACACATCGGCAGAATAATACAAAAACAGTGGTGGACACATCATGGACAAACAGATATAAAAACTTCAGGAAACAGGAAGGTTAATCTGAAATCCAGAAATTTGAGCAAGCCCTTAGAGGTGCGAGTGCAAGCACAGGTGATCAGCAAGAGGTTGTCTTCACCTCATAAGTCCTGGCAAAGTGGCAACACATTCTGGCTTACATACTGGTAGTTTTGCAGGGCATCTGTAAAACATATGGCGAGATGACAATATAAAACAAGGGTCTTCAAACTACGGCCCTCCAGCTGTTCAGGAACTACAATTCCCATCATGCCTAGTCATGTCTGTGAATGTCAGTTTTTTACAATGCCTCATGGGATGTGTAGTTCTGCAACAGCTGGAGGGCCGTAGTTTGAGGATCCCTGATATAAAACATAGCATTACAAAAGGAGAACAAACTAAAAGGATTACATAAAGGAAGATAACATTCACCATTATGCAAAATAAACATTGTCACACTGTGTGTCCAATCCCAGCAGGACCAAGCCTGTGGGCCAGAGAAACAGAAAGAGGATAAAAAAAAGCGGTGAGGAGAAAGAGAACCAGAAAGAAAAATAGCATAGGCATATAATGCAAAGAAGAAGGAGAAGGAAGGGAGAGGAAGAAAGAAAGAAGGGGGGAGAGGCGAAGAGGGGGATCCACAGGGTGGGTGGAACAGTGGCTTATTAAAGGGGTTGTAAAGGTTCATTTTTTATTTTCTAAATTGGTTCCTTTAAGCTAGTGCATTGTTGGTTCACTTACCTTTTCCTTCGATTTCCTTTCTAAATGTTTTTTTTCTTTGTCTGAATTTCTCACTTCCTGTTGCTCCTCAGTAAGCTTGCCCCCATCATCCGAGCCGTTCTGGCTGGGGGTTAGTCAGTGTGCTCGCCCCCTCCCTTGGGACTACATCCCTGTGGGGAGACAGGAAAAGGTAAGTGAACCAACAATGCACTAGCTTAAAGGAACCTATTTAGAAAATAAAAAACTAACCTTTACAACCCCTTTAAAGGGAAAGGAGCGCTGGGTCAAATCGTGACGGGTGGTTATGAGCCACCCAGGGTTGCCATACCCGGAGAAACTTATCATGAGATAGATTCATGGACGCCTGACACTTCTTCAATGCAGAGAGATTTATTGTTTCTTCAACAGTAACGTGGGAGAGAGGGTTTAGGGCCAGGACACCCTTTAGTAGTTGTAATGTTAATTGGCAGACTCCGAGACTTCTATAGGTAGACAGCCATGCAGGGAAAGACACCCACCTGGACACCACATCTGCGTGTGTAGACCCGCTGTCTCCTATGGCAACAATCTTGAACAGTTCCTAACAGAGGTTACAATGAACTCTTTCACTACCTCTACACTCTCCTATTTTAGATCTTCACTCAACTGAGCTCTCAGTCTCTCTCACTAGATTTGCTGATCCACTGCCACTGGATCTCATGAGCTCTTCCAATGTTCTTTCTTAGCATCCTCCTCAAGCGTCACCCCCCGCTTCCCTGCCGGGTCCCTAGCTTGGCATCCAAGATACTTCTCAAGCGTTAACCCACTGGCCTGTTCGACCCCTAGCTTGACACACAAGGCTGCTCTGCAAGCGTCACCTCCGTTGGCTGGATCCCTGGCTTGGCACCTGCTGAAGTTTCCCAATTCTTCACCATCCCTGGTTGGTGAGAATACTTCTTCTGTACTTGCATCAGCTACTCACAGTGGTCCCTGGTAACAAGGTGAATGGTCCCTTAGTGGCGACAGCTTCCCCTCTTCCTCCAACCACGACAGGTTCTCTGGCCGGCAGAACCTACACTTCTGGTTGGACTGCAAGCCCCAGTCCCAACCCTACGCTGCTCTCTCTTGCTTCTGGATAGGCCCTCAGACAGTGTAGCAGCCAGATGTCCTCAGAATAGGCATCGGGCTCTGGCCTAGCAGCCCGGGACAGTACAACACATGTCCACCCAGACAGCCGTTCAGGTGGCACAGAACCCTGATCACCTGGCCTCACCCAAATAAATAGGCTCTCCCAGCAGGCCAGAGGACACAAGAAGATCCCTGCACTTTGGCTGAGATACCCCATCAATAACTAATCTCTTGTTGCAATGCTCTTGTCTTATCTAATGCCACCAGATACCCGGCCATAAAGTGACAGAAGAGAGAAGTGCAGCAATTCCAGAATTAGGGTGGAACCAATTGATCCCCTATCAATTGACCAAGACAACTATATCTGGCAGGTAAATTTACTAGCAACCCTGCCTAAACATCAGGGTGTTACACTAGTTAAATGGCATTGCATTTTTGCCGCGGGTGCAGGAACCTTTGTGATTTACATGCAGTCCCTCACTCACATGAATCTGAATACAGCTTAGCTGAACAATCTGAAGATAGAAGATGATTGGTTACTATGAACAACTGCTCCAAATTCTGGCTGCTCCAATTTTAATAAATTCCCTCAATGTATCTTTCGCTTATGGCATCAATCAACTTGCACTTAAACTGATGTGCCTCTAAAAGTGATCTGTGTTTGGATCGGTTTTCAGGCAGTAAAGAGGCGATGTGTTGTCTGTTTTTTTCTCATAATTGCCACACCAATGTGCTGCACCTGTGTGCAATGCAGGCAGGTGTGGGGCGTTTGTGACGCTTCCCCATTCACTTGAATAGGTTGCGTTCGGCAGGCGTATTGCTCCCTGAACATGAGAGAAGCACTGGGGTGGATTCAGAAAGCAATTGCGTCTGCGTATCCATAGATACGCAGCGTAATTGCTTAGTTGCGCCGGCGTAACGACTTTTCTGTATTCAGAAAGCTTGTTACGCCGACTGCAGCCTAAGATATGACTGGCATAAGGCTCTTATGCCGTCGTATTGTAGGCTCCATTCTTACGATGGCCGCTAGGTGGCGTTCCCGTAGTGGTCAGCGTAGAGTATGCAAATTGCATACTCACGCCGATTCACAACCGTACGCGCGCCCGGCGTTCGCATTTTACGTCGTTTGCATTCGTCGGTTTCTGCGTAAGGCTGCTCTTGCTATTAGCAGGAGCAGCCAATGCTAAGTATACCCGTTGTTCCCGCGTTGCGATTTTTGAAAATTACGTTGTTTGCGTAAGTGAATCGTGAATGGCGCTGGACGCCATTTACGTTCACGTTGAAGCAAATGACGTCCTTGCGACGTCATTTACCGCAATGCACGTCGGGAAAGTTTCCCGACGGAGCATGCGCACTACGTTCGGCGCGGGAACGCGCCTAATTTAAATGATCGACGCCCCATACGGGATCATTTAAATTACGCGCGCTTACGCCGGGCAGTTTTACGGAGCGCACCCGCAAATTACGGAGCTACTGCTTCGTGAAGGAAGCGTAGAGCACGTAATTTACGGAGGCGTAGCGTAAAAACGGTACGCTGCGCCTCCGTAAGAGGGCGCAAATCTACCTGAATCTACCCCAATGGTTTTAGCAAAGCATTGTAATTTTGACCTGCAAACTCCCCCTCCGTTGTCTTTGCAGGTTAAGGAGGGGATGCTAAAAACGCAGTTCAACCACTCATATTTAGTGCCCCCCTACCGCAAGTCTAAATGAGCCTTTACTACACACTGACAAAGGACTGCCTTATTATAAGTATACACTCTACATTTTCTATTAAAACCACGTGCCATTAAATAGGCTGAGAACCGAAATGGTTAACTCACTAGCACATTTTTTGGCTGCTAAATGGCCAGTGACTGTTGGTTAAAAAAAAAACACACAAGTTCATCGAAGCCACAGTGATGATCCCCCAGTGGTAACAATCCCCCTGCAGTGCACCACCTGGTCTGAGCACCAGCCTTGATTAAAAAGGGTGCAGATCCATTGGCACGCATGCTCACAGCAGCTGTCTCTTTTCTCCCCCCAAAGCACTATGTGAGTGAGCACAAGCTCTTCCTCTCATAGCCTATCGATCCCTGATGGGATGCTCTTTGACAAGGAAGGGGATGCCCAAGGGTCCTGAGCGTGCAGCCCATAAGCTTAGCCAGACCCCCCTTCCCAGCCTGCAGATGTGAGAGGAGAGTGAAGATGCAGTGGAGCTGTATGACTGTTTCATGCACACACCCCTTCTAGGAACTGGCTTTCCTGCAGCATCCTTCATATGTGGTACCCAAACAGAGCTGGATGCCTGACCTGCCTCCCACCTTGCTTCCCTGTTCCACCTCCCCGTACCTTTTCCAATTGCTAACCCCCTCCGTGCCCTTCTGCCTGGCTCGCAGCAGCTGCATATCGGAAGGGATTGTCAATGAATTCCTGAAGACTTTATAATATGGATCCACAGCGTCCAAGCAGGTAATTATTAAGCCTTATTATATATCCCTTTCTGTGATCTGAGCTTTCATTAACTGACGCTCACATGGAACAAATAACACCCTTATTTATTTAGGATTACGGAGGTCTAAGTGCTTTCAATTGTCCTTCCAAATTCCCCTTGGTGTCTATTGATGCGCGGTTGTAGCCCGATAGGCTTTAATAGAATTTCTGGTGTGCTCTATCGTTTAACAAGCGCCTCACACTTTAGATAATCCCTTCTTACTTTTGGGAGGTTTTAATTACATTTTGATTATTATTATCGATACTAATTTTCTTTTTTCTATTTTGTATCTAGCGTAGCAGAAGGTCATTAATTAAAAGTTAATGATATGAGCTTGTTCCTAAAGGCAATAAAATAATTGATAACTAGAAATAAAAAGATTGATCCTTATAAATGTAGTTTGCACAGAATTGATCTCTACCATTGTTATCGTCTAGAGTAGTAATTATTGCAAATTAACAGTTCAGTTATCTTTCTAATTATAATATATACAGTGTGTGTTTTGTTAAACTTACCATGAATCATACTTGCTGCACAATATCACTGGTGATAGTCTAAAGGGATCAAGTAATGTAGTCCAATCTGCAGTTTAATTTGTTATTTCACGTGTGCTCATTTCATATTTGCAGTCTTGAATGCAGATCATTTTTCTGGGTTGTCTGCCTTTATGTTTTTTTTTTCAAAGTAAATCAATGTGGTTTTTTTTTGTCATTTTTTGGAAACAAAGATGATAATTCACAAAGAACGTAGGCTTTTTTTTTTTTTTTATATTTTTTGTTTTACTGATCCATCTGCAACATGTTGCTGGAATATAGATTCCATGTTTGTTGTAGGCGAGACTGCCCTGGGAAATGTCTGTAGAATACAGAATGACTTCAAAGTCATCAAGACAAAATGTACATAGATACATGTCATTTTTATGTACCTAGGGGGCTGGAAGGAAACCCATTGTGACAACAGAAAACCAATATAATTGGCATTTGTCACTCTATCTTTTCTTCACGTGGAGCAGGTGGGCCATTAGATTCCAGTTGGCAGTCCTGCTGAAATTAATAGGGGGTGAGAAGAATAGAACGTGCACCATTGACTCGTGCCGCGTAATCCAGGGACACAGGAATTAGTCAGTGCTGCTGTTCTCCATCCAGCTACAAGAAAACAGCAGCTATGAATAGGCAAACCAGAGAAGACCATGATGTACCTATACACTATGTGTACACTTTGGGTGTGTATATATATATACACACAAAGTGTACACAGTGTGTATAGGTGTGTGTGTACACTTTGTGTGTGTGTATATATATATATATAATGCATGTATGTGCAATTTGCATACATGTGTATGTGTGTTTATGCCATAAAAGATATGTAGATGATGCCATTGTTGACAATGCTTGCAAGTGCACATGTATCATAGGTTGATAGATACAGGGCCAAATGACTTATCCACATTTTCTTGTACTGTATTTTGTTATTCAAAAGCCCAATAGATGTGCATCCTCCACCTAGCATTGCATTAGTGTGCATATATATGTATGCGAAAGCAGAAGAATTCCTGGGTATTAGAAAGTTGTCATGTATTGTATACAAAGTTAGTTACTGTAAAATTCCCCAGGCAAATTCTCAATATGGACAAATTTGTTTCTTGGTTGCATTTCCCATTTATCTTAAATACGTGATGAACAACACTGTGGGGATTAAGTGAGCCGAACACAGCACATTACTGTATAATAGGCATCCCATAAATCCTGAGAGAGAGGTCACTCAAGAGGGGATAGTGTTATGAATTATGCATGCTGTAGGCTATTGCTGGTCCTGAACCTGAACAGCGGCACACTCTAGGTTTTATTTAATAACATGTTACAAACAGCACATAGCCCACTACAACCAGCCACATATCCAGTGCTGGTGGAGCGTAATCAGAGAGTTGATTTCTGTTTGGTTGCAATAGCTGATTGCGCCCACTTCACAAATTATTCTTTGTGTGCGTTAAAGACGTTTCTTGTCTGACGTTTTTTTTTTAATTTGCCTTTGCCGAATGTCTTTTTAATAGGAATGTACAGTTCTTTCAGTGTTATTCTATATGTAATCTCATGTACATATAATCTTACCAATGTGTGCTAATGCGTTATTTACAAAGTTGTTTTGTTGTATTGTTTGTAAATTGTGAAGTGGTGAGCCACATGCAATCCAATTAGTAGTTTCTGTGGACTCCCATCCACCGTCAATAAATATAATCCCAAAAAAAGGGATGCAGCACAGATATTGTGGGAATTTCTTTTAATCCTTCAATTCACAACAGAACTGGTGGGAACTTGAGAAAGATTGGGATGCCAAAAACTGTTGTTCTGTTGTAGCGGTGTACATCATTTGAATTGAAAGATGCCACAACCTTACCATTTGGATTATATATTATTTGTACTTGCATATTGTACGTGAGAATATCCACATTTGCTTGGTCCAGAAAATAGGCTCTGCTTTCTGCTTTGCAGGACTATGCAATGGTTGTACTTTGGGTCAGCTGACTCATTGAAAGCAATAGTCGGGCAGGCTCGGCTCCTCTCGCGGTCACGTCCTGTGCGTCCTGTACGTCCTTTATGCGAGAGGAGCCGAGCCTGCCCGACTATACCCGAGTGTACTGCACTCGGTATATGTCGGCGGAGTGGTTCAAACACAGCGCGGGAAGCGGGGATCGAGTAGGGAGGACACCACGATGGCTGCAGAAGGACGCCGGACCGGACGAGGCCGCCGATGGACGACGGGCAAGACACTGTGTCTAACGCATAGATGTATCCATGGGAATGCTCCCCATTATCTATGCGAAAAAATAAAAGCTCACAACTCCAATCACATTCTGCGATCCACCAACCAAAATCTGCTCCAATCCCAAAAGCCAATTACAAGTCCAAAGGAGAAAGAAGATTCACGGTCCAGGGTCCCAGACTATGGAACGCTTTACCAACCAGCATTCGGTTGGAGGAAAATCACCTAACGTTCAGGAGAAAGATCAAGACCCATCTCTTTTGATATCAAAGGAGACAGGAACAACAAGCGCCCAGAGGCGATTTGGTTCGCATGTGCCGCGCTATATAAGTTTTTTTTTCATTCATTCATTCATTCACCGATGAGTATTTTTTTTCCCAGAAATTTTCCTTCAAGTTCGGGGGTGCACGCTATACGTCAGGGCACGTTATAGCAAGATAAATACGGTACTTCTTTTGTGACTGATAGCTCATCACAGCAGTTGTTTAGCAGAATGGCAGATTCTAATAAAAACTCGGAGGCCTCGTACACACGATAGGATAGCCAGAGGACAACGGTCTGAAGGACTGTTTTCATCGGTCAAAACTGATCGTGTGTGGGCCCTATAGGTTATTTAACCTTCGGTTAAAAAAATAGGAACTTGCTTTAAAATCTAATCGATGAACGCCTAACCGATAGGTCAAAACCGATCGTTAGTATGCAAAAGCATCGGTTAAAAACCTGTGCATGCTCAGAATCAAGTCGACGCATGCTTGGAAGCATTCAACTTCGTTTTTTTCAGCACGTCGTTGTGTTTTACGTCACCGCGTTCTAACACGATCGGTTATTTAACCTATGGTGTGTAGGCGTGACGGACCATCAGTCAGCTTCATCGGTTAACCTAAGACAACGGTCCTTCAGACCGTTGTCCTCTGGCTATCCTATCGTGTGTACGAGGCCTTATTCTAGAGAAAATCTGCAATTCAGTTTATTTGTTTCAATAAGAAAAAAATGAGAGCAGGCATGTGAAAATTTGAAAATCGTGTCATAATTAATGAAAACACTGCAATAATTAAAATATTTACCCATATTTTGAAAATTCACTGTACTTTCGCTTTGAATAGAAATCAGGCATACAGAAATATGTCCCATCTTTTTCCTGGAGTCACCTAGAGTTACATCCCATTGTCCAGTCTTCTAGGGTCTCGGGACTCTTCTGGAGTTTAGAGTAGGATGGAATAATTATTTTATTTTTTCTGAGGTCACCTACAGTTTTATCCCATTCGTCAAGCTTCTAGGATCTAATGATGTCTTCAGAAGAGTAAATATAAATCAGTTATTTTCCTGCAATCACCAATGGTTTCACCCCATTCCCCAGTTTTCTAGGGTCTCATAAAGTATCCTAGAGGCTCCTGTAGTCCAGGGCATGGAGGATTTATTGTTGAAAAAGTAAATAAATATAATTTAGACAATGATATAACTCTTAGTTCAGAGGTGAGCAGGGACGCGGTCTTCAGTCATGGTCTCCTGACCAGCACTGAGCACAGGGATAATTTCCAATTTGTTCCTTGCAAATGAGTAAGTGACATCACTGGTTAGAGCATAGCCTCAAGGAACACTAGGATCAGGGTCAGTGCTGGGTCAGAAGCCAGTGTAGATACTTTCCTGAACAGCTCTTTTTTTTTCTTTTATTGTACTTCCAACAATCTTTATGTTAGAGCACATTCTTCTTTAATATAGCATGGCAATCTCTATGTTTTGGCAGTTTGTCTCTCATATGGCGATGTTTCTAACACACCAATTCCTTTAACATGGCAGTCCAATGATATTCTCCATTATAATTATCATGCTATATACTTTATGTTCATTAATGCATGAGCAATAAATGTTATGTTGTAAACAATACAGTGTATACTACTACTATACAGGTCTTTTGGAATCTTAAATCTGTGCTTTAATGTGTATGAGAACCTTAATTTACATAGTTGGGATTGATTTCCTTTGTTTCCGACAATGCACTTAAAAGAGAAGTATGGGGTTTGAAAAAAACAAACCTACATACTCACCTAGGTGGATGCAGCATCGTTCTGATGTCTCCGCCACCTCTAGGACCGAGAACCGAGCAGTTAAAGACTGGTCTTCAGTGAACAGTGAGCAGAGACTGACAGTCACTGGCTTACTGCTCTGTGCTTCTAACACTTAGGCCCCGTACACACGGCCGAGGAACTCGACGTGCCAAGCACGTCGAGTTCCTCGTCGAGTTCTGGGATGAAGCCGCCGAGGAGCTCGGCGGGCCGCCTTCTCCCATAGAACAACGAGAAAATAGAGAACATGTTCTCTATTTTCTCGTCGAGCTCCTCGGCGGCTCCATCGAGCCAAAACTGTACAGACGACAGAGTTTCTCGGCAGAATCCGGGTTTTGACCGAGTTTCTCGGTGAATTCTGCCGAGAAACTCTGTCGTGTGTACGGGGCCTGACTGGAGTGCCAGGCTATGGAGGGGACAGGAGCAGCTGGCTTGGCCTCTCAGTAGCATGCTAAGTCAGGATCTTTTCAGAGTCTGGACCAGCTGAGTGACTTTAGCCCGCTGTCGGCTCAATACAAGTTACAGGAGTGCAGAACAAAGAGCAGTCTTGTGGCCTAAAGGAGAAGTAGGGCTAAAAGAGCTCTGACCCTGCTTCTCCTTTAATAAGTTATTTTTAAAATGATTCTAAAGCCTAAGCATTCCCAGCATTAAGGTAAAAAGTATTTAGGTAGCAGTATTGCCCCCTCAACCCCCAGAGTCCTCACTCGATCCAGCCCTGAGGCCTTTCACACTGGAGCAGTGCGCTAGCAGGATGGTAAAAAAGTCCTGCTAGCAGCATCTTTGGAGCGGGGAAGGAGTGGTGTGTATACCACTCCTGCCCATTGAAATCAATGGGGCATTGCGGCTATACTGCCGAAAAAGCGCCTTTGCAGAGGCGCTATGCAGTGGTTTTTAACCCTTTCTCAGCCGCTAGCGGGTGGTAAAACTGCCCCGCTAGCGGCTGAATAGTGCTGTAAAATTGATAAAATGCAGCTAAAAAAAACGACGCTTTACCACCAACGCCGCCCCCGTCCCAGTGTGAAAGGGGCCTTAAGCTATATGTCCATGTTTTATTTTTATTTATTTTTTCACAATCCAAGATTTATTGAAAGCAAATTGAGTCATACAATGAACAATAGGTACATCTCCAAAACAATTGACGTGTACCAGTCTGATAACAAAGTTGACAAATAAAGTAGAAACTGTCTTAAATGAACAAGTTCAATAAAATTGTAAGGCACATTTGAAGAGAGGTGAAAGGAGAGGGGAGGACTAGAAGTGGGGAGTAGAGAGAAGAGGGTAAGGGTAAGGGGGGGAGGAAGAGGGAGGAGAGGGTGAACAGGGACGGTAAGGGGGTAAAGAACAATCCACAGTCATACCAGTTTAAGGCATAAATTACATAGGTGACTATAAGGATAAGTAAAGGCATATTCCAAAGGCAAAGAAATCTATCAAACTTATTTTTTTTAAACAACCTTCAGTCTAATTATGAATGCACAGAACTGTATTTTTTTTAAATATTGGTAGTCTCAGTATTATTTTTTCACAATCCCCACTGCACAGGGAATAACAGACTGTGAGTGGGATGCTCTGAACTGTAAGCCAATCAAGCTGTATGGCAAAGGGTTGCCAATCTACCATGTTTTCAGGTTCTGGGAGTGGAAGGCGGATGTGTTCAGTTGGCTTACAAAAGTCTAAATAGCGCAAAAGTGATTTTTCACAGTACAGTAAGCAGGTAAGTGACACAGAAACCAGCACAGCTACAAAAGGAAATGGCAGTGTGTTGGCTATTTAGTCTGACAATGGTGCACAAAAAATAGGAGTGGCAAAACAGTATAACTGATATTTCACAAGGTTAAAAAGTCCCCCTTGAGAGCTTGGATTCAACAGTCCAATGGGGGTTTGTGTACTTAAAGCAGAATAAAGAGAAACAGTTTAAGTCAGGATTTAAATATATATGTGTAAGGTGACTTAACTAACAAAAAAAATGTGTAATTCTGTATAGCAAGGTTTCAAATTGTGACAACCCTGTCAGACGGCACAGCCAAGTACTAACCTGTATTTTGTCTACTGTAGTTGGAGCAACACAGCCTGGTCAAGGACCACCTTGGCCTGTGATTGTATAGCAAGGGAACAGCAGTACACTGGTGAGGTCAATCCTATGCCCCCTACCCATTAGCTAGCTACTTGCACACAGTATTTTTTTGGTAACGCCCAATTGGTTTATTGAGCTTTCACTTTCTGTCCCAGTCTGAATTTCTTTTGCTCAGGGAAGTAGAGACTACTAATATAAAGCCACCATGTGGCTACTATTTAAAATATTGTTCAATTAAAGGCTAATCCAATATTTGTAGCCACGTTTCCAGAAACATGCATTATTAATGTAAAATATTGTCCCATTCACAATCCATCACTGTCGAAACCACCCTTCCCCCACTCTTTCCTGAATCACATGGTGCTTTTCCCTGCAGGAATCTGAACTTTTTTCATTTAGAAGAGCCTTGCACAGCCTTGTCATCCAGTCTGTGAATGCAAACAAATAATTACCGTATTTGCCGGTGTATAAAGCGACCGGACGTATAAGACGACCCCCTAATTTTACAGTTTTTTAGGATTTGTTGCCTGTACTCACCGTATAAGACGGCCCCCCTTCCGAGACTTCCGACGCTTCATATTTCTTCCATCTGGAGCCATTATCTTCTCCCTTCTTGCTGAAGCTGGAGCCAATCACGGCAAGCGATTTATTATATTAATTAATACAAAGCCTGCTTGGATTGGCAGAGGCTGTAACATCATCAGCCCACGCCTCTCTGACTCTCAAAGCCAATCTGAGCCGGCTACTGTATGTAGTCTGCTCGGATTGGCAGAGGATGTTACTCAAATCCAAGCAGGCTCTGTACTCATTTGAATACATCGCTCACCGGGATTGGCTAAGTGGTATATACTGTATGTAGCCGAAGCTACATACAGTATTACCGCACATCCAGCAGGTATCCGAGCAGCTGACCCGGCGTATAAGACGACCCCTGCTTTTTGGACATTTTTTTTTAAGTGTAAAAGGTAGTCTTATACCCCAGCAAATACAGTACTACAGGTTACTACAGGTCCCATCTGCCACTGTGGCAGAGAGGCTATGTACAGTCCTAGCAAACCTTCCTTCCCGCTCTCCCCTTCTCCTGTAGGTCGATCCGCACTTTCTCCACTAGGTTCATGCCACCTTAAGGACCTGAGACTGGGGAAAGACTTTGAAAAAGCTTGTGTAGTGTAGTGCACTGGTTTTATTGAGGAAAATAGTAAATGCACACTGATGATGAGATCAATGTTTCTGCAATGACTAGTGGACTGTCACTTTAATACATATCTGAGTTAAATGTATTTTACATTTTTCTTTACCTTTGCTATAAAGGGTAGTAGCATGCCATCATACACTGGCAGTAGGCTAATTGACAGTGGCGAGACACATACGGTAGCACTCTCTACGTATCAACAAACATTTGAAGTTTAAAACACCGGACTCATGCAGAATATAAGGGTACAAACTGAATCTTGTAAAATCTGAACACCCAGTAATAATTATGATCTGGTTACAACAGAGTCATAGGAATGTAAAAAGAGACTCTTTGGGATGAAATGTAGTGAATGAGTTCGGACACCCTCAAAATTAGTCAGCATGATACATCAGCATGTCATACATGCCACACATACTGATGCCAAGTTTCCTCATCTTAGGCCTTGTACTCACGACCGGATCTGTGCGCTGGAAACTGTCTGCCCGACAGTTTCCGGCGTACAAGGCTGATTTGTGTTTTGTTCCGCTGGCGTGTACACACCAGCGGACCAAATTCCCGTCGTACCGGAACGCGTGCACGTAAACTACGTACGACGTCACTATAAAGGGGAAGACCAAAGTTAATGGCGCCGCCCTCTGTTCCTCTTTTGCTAGTTACGGGTTTGCTCGTGTTAGTGAAGGTTTGGTTAGAGCTGATTCGCGCTTCTCGGTCTCCAGGCTTTGACAGCGTGTATTCACGGGTTCAGTGCGTGTGCTTGCGGTAACGTAGTTGTCATTCGGCTATAGGCAAGCAGGTTGTTTCTGCTTTAGCAGTTGCATCCTGTGCGCTCGTATCTGTTTGTCACGCGTTTGTCGCAGGTAGTGCTGGATTTGCGAGTGCTTTCTGTTTCAGTGTGTTCTTGACTGACCAGCCGGCCGGTTTGAAGCCATGATGGAGCAGCAGCGTCAATTTTCGCGAGTTGGTGCTGTTTATGGGATGGCTGCTGGATATGTTCATTTGTCCAGTACTTTGGCCAGAAACAGGGGGCGGAGGCGTTTCTGGACCAAGAATTGGTTGCGCCAGCGTGACCAGTTCTCACATATGCCTCTGCTTAGGGAACTCCAGGAGAATAATCCTAATGACTTTAGGAATTTTCTCCGCATGACGGACCCCGTATTCAACCGTCTGCTGGATCTTCTGTCCCCCTATATCACGAGGCAGGACACTGTGATGCGCCAAGCCATCACGGCCGAGCAGAGGCTTATTGCCACGTTGCGGTACCTGGCGACTGGGAGGAGCCTGCAGGACCTCAAGTTCTCGACAGGCATCTCTCCGCAGGCGCTTGGGGTCATCATACCGGACACGTGTGCTGCCATCATCAAAGTTATGCATGAGGAGTATATTAAGGTAAGTTTCCTGGCTCTAATAATGTGGCCAACTAACTTTTTTTTTATTTTCCCAGATATGCTGTGTGTTTAACTAACGTTACCTTTTCTCCCTATGCATGTTGATATCAGCTTTACATGTTTTATTCTTGGCCTACCTGCATATTTGTCCCTTACCCAATATTAACCTGTCCAGCATGCTATCCTAGGGACAAACCCACCTTGCCATTTTTTAAAACAGGACTTTTTGGTTTTTGTGTCCCCCCCCCCCCCCTTCAAACTTTTATTGTCCCCATCAGAGGGCTGTGGAGTCTCTTAATGAAGTGGCCCTATATATTTCATTTCCCAAATTCTCCATGCACATTTTTCTAATGCAATTTTAATACTGTGAACTGTCACAAGGATGCTTGTAGGATGTTTTTGTTACAAAGTACTAAATCTCTTTTTTTGTTTGTCCCCACAGCTACCCTCCACACCACAGGAATGGCAGTCTGTGGCTTCCCAATTTGCCCAGCGGTGTGATTTTCCAAACTGCGGTGGAGCAATAGATGGGAAACACGTCCGCATTGTGCCCCCACCCCGCTCGGGGTCCTACTATTATAATTACAAGGGTTATCATAGTATTGTGTTGATGGCGGTGGTGTCGGCACAGTATGAGTTTCTATATGTGGACGTGGGGAAGAACGGCCGGATGTCTGATGGGGGAGTGTTCGCACGGACTGATTTCTATGATCGTCTCCAAGCTGGTGGTCTGGCATTGCCACCAGATGAAGATAATGTGGAAGGACTTCCGTTTGTGTTCCTAGCGGACGAGGCTTTCGGGCTTGGTCCTCACCTCATGCGGCCTTTTCCCCAGAGGACCCTCACCTCAGAGAGGAGTGTGTTTAATTTTCGGTTGGCCAGGGCTCGGAGGGTAGTCGAGAATGCCTTTGGGATACTCACCAACCGGTTCCGCCTGTTCAGGACATCGATACATCTGGCGGAATATAAATTGGACACCGTTGTATTTGCCTGCTGCATTTTGCACAACTTTTTACGCAGGCACTCCCAGACGTACCTACCCGACATCGGTTCTGAGGCAAGACTACCCTCAGATCCCCTTCCCGGGCTGGACACTGGTCGCGCTGGCTTGGCCCCCCAATCAGCTCGTGAGGTACGCGACAAATATGTTGAGTACTTCATGGGTCGGGGGGCCATTGCTATGCCAGATCATATTTCTTTCTAATTCGGCCCCCAAAGAAAGGAATATTCTCAAAAATAATAAATAATTAGACCATTGGACTTTATACAGTTGTTTGTCATTAATGCTTTTTCTCTTTTTCTCTGTCTTCCTGGTTCTCTAACTAACTTCTTCAATTGTAATGCATAATTGATTTCTCCACTTTTAGTAACTAACCACATTTTGCACAGTATTCACTCATCTACAAACAGGGTATTGAGTCTAGAAATAAGAAGCAACTCCATTTGTAAATTTTGAGGTCAAGTATTTTAATTTTTGCTTGTTCATGACCCCAAAAATTATTTTATATTTTTTTCATTACTCCCTGCTTTTGTACTTAGGAGTCAAAAAAAATTTTTTAAACTTTTTTTTTTTTTTCAGGTAATTCAACCAAAAATATTATGCAGATTATACATTTATTAACAAGTTCACTTTTTTTTTTCTCAAATATAGTTAGATTTATTGTTTACATATATATATATATATATATAGATTATATTTGGTGGGGTGTTTAGCGCCTTAATGTTTTTTTTGGGAATATTTTTTATGCACAAAAAACAATAATTTTTTTAACATTTTTTTTGTTTTTGGTGTGTTTTTCTAAAACTAAATTTTTAGGTGAGAATTTGGAGTCAAATCTCTACTTCACTAAATTCAGTGATTAGAGAGATTTATAATTCTATATATATATTTTTAAAAATTTTTACCGTTGTTTATTCTTTATGGTCTAAACTTTATAGTATCCCAAAATGTTCAACATGGTCAAAAAGTAACAAAATCCAATTCCAAAAATATAAAAACTCACAACAGCAGTCAGTCATGGTGTGCTTTCACACTGGAACACGCCAAAATTGGAAGATACACACATTCAGTGCAAACTCGCCAAATGTCATTGGTTCAACAGACAAATGGCCACATGTGCTATCTGACATCATGGGTGATCAATGTCTGTGTTTTGTGGGAGCAAACCCTTCCTCTCAACTACTTGAGGATGGAGGAGGGGGTTGGACCCACAAAGCACAGACATTAGATATTCTGTGATGGCAGATAGCACATGTTGGCACACTGTGTGTGTATCTTCAAATTTTGGCGTAATCATTATTCAAACTGTAAAAATGTTTGTGGGGGCGGGGGATGGGCGGGGGGTGTTTCAGTCTTTGACACGGCCCATCATGTCAATAATGTTCTTAAAATTAGATTCGATGACCATCATTCTTTGCCGCATATTGTCCATTTCCGTGCTGCATTCCAAAAGCACATTTGTTACATTCTGTTCCATGAGAAACATCCTTTCACGCATATTGTGCATTTCAGTGCTGCACTCCATTACCTGCTGAATAATTATAGCAGCACTTGCACGTGAAAATATTGGCACACCATCCTCCTCCCCTAAAACCAACAAAAAAAAAGGCATTTACAACATTATTTTTCGATGAGGCCTATCTACATATGTTTTTTTGAATCAAGCTAGGGTGACACTGACCTGATGGGCTTCTCCTTTCCACCTCTTCGACATCTTCTATCACTCCTCCTTCTTCCACCACCTCCCCATCATCTTCAATCACTCCTCCTTCTTCCACCACTTCCCCATCATCTTGGACTCCTCCTTCATCCATCAATCCACCTTCTTTCAATTCGCCAAATTGTTCTTCCGCCACTTGCCCTTCATCTGCTATGACTTCTAAGTCCAAAATTACTTCTTCCTCCTCTCTTCCTTCCTCCTTTCTTCCTTCCTCCTCTCCTTCCACATCCTCCTCTCCTTCCACATCCTCCTCTCCTTCCACATCCTCTTCTCCTTCCACATCCTCTTCTCCTTCCACATCCTCTTCTCCTTCCACATCCTCCTCCTCCTCCACATGTTGAGATGGCAGATTTTGGCCTTGTCTGGCCCTCTCTGCCTCCTCCAAATGCTGGCGACTTCTTTCCCCTGAAATAAACCAAAAAAAATGTAGACTCATCAGCACACAGATATTGGAGAGCATAAATCGCACACATTGCTTAGAAGATGCTTTCATTTAGTTACTTTTATCTTTCACCAAACCTACATTTTGCAATTACTTCTATATGGCAAGCTCTGATCCTGCCCCTTTTTAGCAAAGTGACACACATGGATGTCCCCCCTAAACTGTATTTCTGGGAGACCCTACCAAAACCCATTTTTGATTTGTGGAGACACAGGTGCTCTGCATTGCAGATGTGAAAACATCTGCTTTATTACCACTGTTTTTAGAATGAATCCTGTTTGCCTTTCCCATTCTCATACTTTTTTTTTCTAGAACTAGCTTTTACACAATGTTTACAAACAAAGTTTTTGGCCAGTGAGCCATGTCCAGGTGTGTTGTTCCTGGAATAACCGAGCCTTTCTGATAAACTATGTGATGTTACGTTGTTTACTAAGAACACTGTTTGTAAATATGTAGTTATTTATGTCCTAAAAAATAAATGACAACATGTCTTTAAAATTACAAGCAGGCCAAGGAGGCAGATGGTGAAATATACATGGCAACACATTATTGCAGACAATCACCCCCCCCCCCCCAACCCCAATATATATTTACTTACTTTTACGCAGAATTTTAAGTATTTTCTTCATCTGATGTGGCTCCCTCAATTTTAAGTCTGACCATCGTTTCCTCAGCTGTTCCTTGGACCTGGTGATCCCAAACATCCTCTGCATTCTCCTCGCCACCTTGTCCATAATATGTGCCTTTCGGCGGTTAGGGGTCTTGTATGGCCCTAATTCACCATCATAGTCCTTTTTTCGCATGATGTAAACTAACTCCACCATTTCCTGGAACCGCATATTAGTGGCTTTATATCTTCTTTTCCTTGATCGGGACGTCCCTGCCTCTGTCCCTTCACTTGTGGCATGAGAGCATCGTGCCCGCTCGTGTGACATCGCCATCTTTCCTTTCCCACAGAGATTATGGGCGTGGAAAAGATGAATTCTTACGCCATGGGCGGAGAAGAGGGCGGCGTTTAATACATACGCGGAGTGTAGAGAATGCAAACAACGTGTTTACGTCCGTTACGCGGAGAATCTTCGAGCGCATCCAGAACATACACAGTTAACGCCATATTTCCTAAACTCATTGATTAGGGGCCTCGCAAAGGTGACGAGGGCGGGGTTTCATAAATACGCGGAGTGTTTAAAAGGTTTACGCCGTGATTACGCATCTTACGCGGTAATTAGGCGAGCGTGAGAAACGAGGAGCGAGAGACAGGAAGGTAAGGAAATTAAAAATGGGATCAGCAGAGGCCTCGAAAATGTAGACACATGGGATGGGGGTTTGGGCTGTTGGTTGCACCCTTTTTAAGCTATTCTGTCTATGGGGTACCACAATGTTATTTTGGTATCCAAATGCTTTTGGACACCTCACAAAATAGAGATGTGAACAATGCTGTACCTCATTGACAAGTTTTTGAATGGTGTATTCAGATCAGGCAAAGTATTGTTCAAGTGTTGGTTGTACAGAGGTCATTAGGAAGTGTCTTTTATGTCATCCATTGTCAGGGGCATGAGATTTACACATGAAAGAGTGCCTAGATGAAAACTGTCATTTGTAAGCATTGTTTAATTTTATATATTTAAAATATTTACTGCAATGTGAACAATGGCTCTGCATCTAGCAAATCAATGTTTGGTACAAGCAATGCGGCCGAGCTGCCAATCATTGTTTAAACAAGAGAGACTGTGTTTGGAATTAGATATAGGTAATAAATTTGAAGACACATATTAGATCAAGGTCAACGCTGATCCTTTGGAATATTTATTTTTCTGTGGTTTATGTTTTTGTAATCTAGACTCAAAAAGAAATATAATTTTGCAAAAATTACAATGGACCTCCTACAAAGCAAGGAATCTATAGAGGCCTTACTTCAAAAATACCAGGACACGCCCATCCTGTGGAATTCAAAGCACTCTTTATATTGCAATAAAGAGGTACGAGCGGCAGCACTAGAAGAGCTAGCAAATTATATGCAAACTTGGGTGCCAGGATGCACTGCCAACATGGTGAAGGATAAACTTGCCAACCTCAGAAGCACATACAGGAGAGCATACAAAGCTAATAAAAGCCAAAAATCGGGAGCAGCAGCAAGACAAGCAAAGGAACCCAAACTGTGGTATTATAAACAGATGGCTTTTTTGCGGGACGAAATGGAAGGCAGGAAAACGATGTCCAGTCTTTCTTCCAACCTTTCCTCCATGCTACCTTCCAGCGGACATTCCCCAGATGACCACAGCCCTGCAGAGTCGGAGGAAGAGGGCCTGGCTGACAGAGATGCAGATCTGCCACCCTTCGATGAGGAGGTATAGTAGTTTCCTCTATATTTATGGCGTAAAGAATTCTTGGTGGATTAATGATTAGATATTGTAAAAAATAAACCAAGCTGGGAAAAAGCAAACAAAAAGGTGTACAGACAAATAGGTGTCAGGGATGACAACTGCAGGGGTCAGAAGTAGAGTGTATTCAAGTAATAATGAACAGAAAATACTAAACGAAAAACATGAAAATGAGTGTGGTTTTATTTAGCGAAATTGTAAAAAAATTCCTTTTTTTTCCACACAGGAAGAAGAGATCAGCCAGGAGGTGGCAGATCCTCAGGTGTCTGTCAGCCAGGAGGAGGCCGGGGTCAGTGGCAGCCAGGAGGAGGCCGGGGTCAGTGGCAGCCAGGAGGAGGCCGGGGTCAGTGGCAGCCAGGAGGAGGCTGGGCCCAGTGGCCTGCAGCAGGTCCACCCGGCCAGGAGAACCACCACCAGCCAGTCTTCTCCCCCCCAGGTGAGGCCATCAGGCCGAAGGAGGCAGTTGAGGCCTGTGGAGGAGGCAAGCCTCCGCATGATCCAGGAGGCAAGCGCCATCATGAGGGCCCCCCTCAACCCCACAGAGGCCTTCAGTGCCTCATTGGCCCATGATTTAAATGAAGGGGAGGAGGACCAGAGAAGACTGGCAAAGGCCCTGATGAACCAGGTCCTTTGGTGGATGCAGAGGGGCCTGCTGACCCCAGACACTGGGCTATGTGACCCGGCCCGGCTTGCGGAACACCATCCTCCTGCTGCCACATCAACCCCACCTGCAAGACCCCGTGTTCGATCCGCTGGAAGGCTGCCTGGAGGGAAGGCTGGAAAGAGGAGGAAACGTTGATTTTCTGCCTTCCATTTCCTTCCACATAAAGGACATATTGTTTGTACTACCACAGTTTGGGTTCCTTTGTTTGTGTGCTGCTGCTTCATATTTTTGTGTTTGGCTCCTGAGGCTTGGAAGTTTATCCTTCACCATGTTGGAAATGCAAGTTTGCATATAGTTTGCTATCTATTCTAGTGCTGCCGTTCTTTTTATTTTTTGTGATGACATTTGCCTGAATAAAAGGCTTTTTGCTTTCATTTGAAAACATGTCTATTGTTTGATATACTGTGGGGATTATTAGGCAGCAAACCTTTAATAAATATACAATGGGTAATTTACAAAGGACACACTCCTTGGGGGGGGGGGGGACATTTGGTGTGCCAACATGGTTTAATATTCTCTAATGAAACACCAAAAAAAAAAAAAAAAAAGAAAAAAACATGTAAAAAAAAAATAGTTTAAATGGTGACATAACTAGAAACAAAAAAAAAAAATAAAAAAATGCACATTCCTTTACAAAAATGACTACTCTAAATTATGGAGGACCACCAACCAAAACACACGTCTGGCATAGAAAACATTATTAAAGGATTACATCACAAGCAAGAAATGTGACATTTCAGTATGGGACAACTCTAATGAAATTGCATCAGCAAGAGAACGGGGTTATTCTAGCAAGAGAAGAATTAATAAAACGAGGCTTTAAAATGTGGTTTAGTGCGCCTTTTTAAGACATTGTTCTCTTGCTAGAATAAAAGGTTTCTAATGACGAATGTGCCATATCCCAAAGAAACGCGAGTTTTACCTGAACGAGCGCTCCCGTCTCCTCATTTGGACTGAGCATGCGCGGGGTTTTTGTACGCTGCTTTTGTGTACAGACGAGCGAACATGTCTGACGGACACGATTCCAGCAGACTGTTTTAAAGCAAGACCAGGAAACAGTTGTTCGTTGGAAAACGGTCTGGCCGACGATTGTTTGCTGGAATTCTGTACGTTACTGCCTACACACGAACGAACATGTCCGCTGAAACTGGTCCGCGGACCAGTTTCAGCAGACATGTTTGGTCGTGAGTACGAGGCCTTACTGTGCACTCCGACCAATGTGGCTACTATTAAAAATATTGTTTAGGATTGTTCAATTAGAGGCTCAGGCCCAGTACACACGTCCGAGGAACTCGACGGGCAAAACTCATAGTTTTGCTCGTCGAGTTCTGTGTGAAGCCGCCGAGGATCTCGGCGAGCCAACTTTCCTCATTGAACAACGAGGAAATAGAGAACATGTTCTCTATTTGGCTCGACGAGGAACTCGTCGGCTTCCTCGGCCGAAAGTGTACACACGCCGGGTTTCTCGGCAGAATCCAGCTCCGATCGAGTTTCTGGCTGAATTCTGCCTAGAAACTCGGTCGTGTGTACGGGGCCTAATTCTATATTTGTAACCCTTTATCCAGTTACACCCATTATTAATGTAAAACCATCAAAATGGATGTCCACGGGTTCAATTACATACTGGTCTCTTCTGGTGGGGACTAGTCACTTCTGCCGCAGTACAAAATCGTGGCGCTACATTTAGTTGAGAGATGTTATTTTGTAAATGTGTGATGTGAACATACCAATATGATGTGGCAATATGCATCACTATTTCACCAACTAAATAAATTACACTCGGGTTGTACAATATTCTTTATATTATATAGCAACAATTATTAAATGCAATGGCTCTACTTCTTGTTGGATGTGATACGTTTGATATAGGTATCTCCAAACATACAGTACATCTATGGCTTTATAATAAAGTATAAAGATCATTGATGTGCACAAACACATATAGCAAGCAATCCTGAGATAAGCTCTCATTAGTCTTATATGACTAATTACAAAAATATATCACTTAAAGCGGAGTTCCGGCCACAATTTCACTTTTTAAATATAAATACCCCTGTAATACACAAGCTTAATGTATTCTAGTAAAGTTAGTCTGTAAACTAAGATCCGTTTTGTTAGGTTGTTACAGCATTTAGACACTTTATAAAATAGAAATTGACTGGGGCCATCTTAAGTGTGGGCATCATGAAGCCAGACTGTATGACTTCCTGGATTTCAGCCTTGCAGATCTCGCACATGCTCAGTGCTGCACAAGCAGTGTCAGATCAGGTTTCAGCACCTGTGCTGTCCAAGTCACATGATTCTTTGAGACTGGGGAGTGCACAGACTCCTGGAAAGTTACACCCACTACATTCCCAGTAGTCTGTGCGGTGTAGGTTAGGAGGCATTAAGCACCTAGGTGCAGGAAGTGGGAAGATTAACTATTCTGCCTAGCAACAACACTTTGAAGGCATTTAAAAAAAATAATAAAAAAAATAAAGGACTAATGACATTGTTTTAAAACTACTGATGTAATGTTATATTTATGGGTGGAACTCCACTTTAAGTAATACTAAATATAATAAATACAGCAGAAGTGTACACTGTTGTAAGAATCAGCTTGTTTGCACTTGAGCATTACAGCCTTGGAGTTGTGTTCTCACTTACTGAGAGGTGTGCTCTCACCTAGGAGTTATTATTATTATTATTATACAGGATTTATACAATGCCAGCAGTTTGCAGAGTGATTTACAAAATACAGTACAGTTACAATACAAGAGGCTTAGGTTGGATAATAAAGGTTACAATCTAAGAGGGAGGGATGAGTAGAACAAATGGTGATAACTGTGAGGGATGAGCTGCTGGAGGAAAAAGGACAGTTTTTAGATGGAGACGGGATAGGCTTTCCTGATGAGATGAGTTTTCAGGGATCATCTAAAAATAGACAGGGCCAGATTCACGTACCTGGGCGTATCTTTAGTTTACGCTACGCCGCCGCAACTTAGACAGGCAAGTGCAGTATTCACAAAGCACTTGCTCCGTAAGTTGCGGCAGCATAGCGTAAATGGGCCGGCGTAAGCCCGCGTAATTCAAAGTAGGCTGGTAGGGGGCGTGTTTTATGGAAATGAATCGTGACCCGACGTAAATGACGCGCCTAACCAACGGCGCATGCGTGCGCATGCTCAGTATCATGTAGAATTTACTCCATAATATACGCCGGCTCAATGCCTGTGACGTGAACGTAACCTACGCACAGCCCCATTCAGGTACGACTTACGTAAACGACGTAAAAAGATACGCTTGTTCCGACGTCCATACTTTGCATTACCTACGCCTCATATAGCAGGGGTAACTTTACGCCGGACGTAAGCCTTACGTAAACGGCGTAGCGGGCGCAAGTACGTTCGTGAATCGGCGTATCTAGCTCATTTACATATTCAACGAGTAAATCTATGGAAGCGTCCAGCGTAAATATGCACCCTAGATTAGACATGTGCACAGAAATTTTTTTCGTTTTTTTTTGTTCTGTTTCGTATCGTTCCGTAGGTTCGTTCCCGTTCGTGTTTCGTAAGACGCCCGTTTTCCTGTTCGTTCCCGTTCGTTTTTCGTACGACACGATTTTTTCGTATTCCGATCGTTTCGTATTTTGGTTACCGTTTTATTTTCGTACATGCGGGATGGTTCGTTATTCTGTTTAATTCATGTTCGTTACTTGTTAGACAATAATTTTCGTGAATTTTCATCATTTTGTACTTTCGGAAATATATTGCGGGATTCGCGGCACTTTCAACACGCGGCTCATCCATATTAACTATTGTTAAGCCCCATACACTTGGTCAGACTTTTTTAACAACAAACATAAAAACGATTGTTTTACCGAACGTTCGTTCGTTTTTAAACTCCATCAGAAAACCATTTCTGGGTTCCAGGTTCAAAAGTCTGGCCAACTGATCTCCCTTCAGACGAAAATCCACAGAAAAGTTTATTTGGTTTTACTGTACTACTCAGCACAAAAGAGAAGCAGCTTCACTAACTAACTACACTCACTGTCCATTCAAAAAAACGAAAATGACATCTTATAACAAAAGATTTGCATTCTGTATTTTGAAACCAAATTACGAACAGAAAAAAGGAATTCAGAATACAGAATACAAATCTTTTGTTATAGATGTCATATGAACATACAAACAGAAAAGGATTCAGACAAAATACAGAATGAAAATCTTTTGTTAGATGTCATGAACATACGACTGAAAATCAAAATACGAACAGAACAAGGATTCAAACAAAATAAAGAATGCAAGTCTTTTGTTATAGATGTCATATTCGTTCTTTTGCCGTTTTCGTTTTGTCGTATTTTCGTCGGATCGTTCGTTCGTATTTGCGGTTGTTCGTTATGCGACTCATTCGTAATCCCGTCGTTTTCGTATTTTGGTGCTTACATTTTTTCGTATGTACACATTATTCTGCGGGTACGAAAATGAAGATTTTCGTACGAAAATAACATTCGTACGAACGGGAATGCACATATCTACCCTAGATACGACGGCGTACTAAGACTTACGTCGGTCGGCTGAAGCCATATTTCAGGCGTATCTTGTTCCCAGAATACCGCGCATAGATACGACAGCACAAATTTTTAAATTACACGGCGTATCAATAGATACGCCAGCGTAACTCGTTCGTGAATCTGGCCCAAAGAGTAGAAGACAGCCAGACAGATTGGGGTGGGAAGTTTCAGAGGAAGGAGAGGTTCTGAAGAAATCATGGAGGTTAGCATGGGAGAAAAAGATGACGCTAGAGAGAGAGAGAGAGGTCTTGGTCTTGGGAGGAGCAGAGAAGACAGTTTGGTGATGTTTTAAGAAAAGGTTGGTGCAGAGTTGTGGACAGCTAATTATGTTGTTGTTAGTATTTTAAATTGTATTTGTTGGGTTGGTGGATGCCAGTGAAGAGAATGATAGAGAGGGACAGCGGCCAGAGAATGGTTGGTAAAGTGGATGAGTCTCTGGCAGCAGCATTTATGGCAGACTGCAGGGGAAATGGCCTATGTAAATGTAGGCCAATGAGAAGAGAGTTGCAATAGTCAAGGCGAGACATAATGTAAGAAAGTGAAATAGTAGCTTTGTCGCTGTCATTTGCTAAGAAGTGAATTTTCGAAATGTAAGGAAGGTGAAGTTGGTAAAAGTTGGACAGTGACTGGTTGTGGAAGGAGTAGAGAGAATCCAGGATTACACCTAGCAAACCTGGCATGAGGGGAGGGACTGAGAATTGTCGAATTAATCTGTATAGAAAAATCATGAACAGAGACATGGGGAGGGAGAATAATATGAGCTCTGTTTTGGACAAAGTGAGTTTGAATCAGATAGGAAATTAGTGATGTGAGAAGAGACTGAATGGAGCTCAGGAGTACAGAGATACAGTGCCTTGAAAAAGTATTCACACCCCTTGAAATTTTCCACATTTTGTCATGTTACAACCGATAGCGTAAATTTATTTTATTGGATTTTTTGTGATAGACCAACACAAAGTGACACATAATTGTGAAGTGGAAGGAAAATCATGAATGGTTTTCAATTTGTTTTACAATTAAATATCTGAAAACTGTGGGGTGCATTTGTATTCAGCCCCCCTGAGTACTTTGTATAACCACCTTTTGCTGCAATTACAGCTGCAAGTCTTTTTGGGTATGTCTTTACCAGCTTTGCACATCTAGAGAGTGTAATTTTTGCCCAATCTTCTTTGCAAAATAGCTCAAGCTCTGTCAGATTGGATGGAGAGCGTCTGTGAACAGCAATTTTCAAGTCTTGCCACAGATTCTCAATTGGATTTAGGTCTGGGCTTTGACTGGGCCAATCTAACACATGAATTTACTTTGATCTAAACCAGGGATCTCCAAACTACGGCCCTCCAGCTGTTGCGGAACTACATGAGGCATTGTAAATCTCTGACATTGGCAGACATGACTAAGCATGATGGGAATTGTAGTTCCTGAACAACTGGAGGGCCATAGTTTTGAGACCCCTGATCTAAACCATTTAATTGTAGCTCTGGCTATATGTTTAGGGTCATTGTCCTGCTGGAAGGTGAACCTCTGCCCCAGTCTCAAGTCTTTTCCAGACTTCTAAGGTTTTCTTCTAAGATTGCCTTGTGTTTGGCTCCATCCATCTTCCCATCAACTCTGACCAGCTTTCCTGTCCCTGCTGAAGAAAAGACTCCCTACAACATGATGCTATCGTCACCATGTTTCACGGTGGGGATGGTGTGTTCAAGGTGATGTGCAGTGTTAGTTTTCCGCCACACATAGCATTTTGCTTTCAGCCCCAAAGTTCAATTTTGGTCTCATCTGATCAGAGCACCCTTTTCCCCATGTTTGCTGCGTCCCCCCCCCCATGGCTTCTCGCAAACTGCAAACTGAACTTTTTATGGCTTTCTTTCAACAATGGATTTCTTCTTGCCTGTCACGTACCTGGTGCAGAGCAGAGCCTGACGTGCAGGGAGCGGCAACTCTTGCTCCTCTGACTCCGGAGCCCCTGGTAGAGCAGACAGGGAGCGCTAGAGTTCAGAGTCGCACAAGCGCCAGGTATGGTGCTGTGCAGGTCTGCGGTGGTCTCCTGAAGACTTCGAAGATGCTGTGCAGGAACTGCGGAGATGCTGGGAAGATCAGACAGCAGACAACAGGAGCTTGGTGCAGATGGCTGGAAACAGGCAGCAGGTGGGAGGTGTACTGTAGTACAGATGCTGGCAGAGTCAGGCAGGCCGGGTCAAACACAGGCGGGCGGATCAGGTACAGAGGGGAGGCAGAAGCAGAGTCGTAGTTCAAGCCGGATCAGTAACAGGCGGGCAGCAGACCGTTGGAAGGAGGAGACAGGAGCGAAGTCAGACAAGCCGGAGGTCGGGGCAGGCGGAGATCAGAAGGGTCAATGGTAAGCCGGGTTCACAGGAGCAGGAGACAATCAGGTAACAGATATCAGGTAGGGTAAACGGGAACGCTGTTGACTGAGCAGCAAGAGGCTATGGGATGAGCCCCATTAAATAGCCTGAACTGGCGCCAAAATGGCGTCATCACGTGCCCGCACGCCGTTGCCGCGAATGCGCGCTCCCGTGTGTACTAGTGCACCATTGCCGCTATTGCGCGCACCCGTGTGCGCCGGCGCGCCATTAGCGCCACCTAGTGGCCTACCAAGTCTATGACATTGCCAATGAAAAAGTATAGCTCTTATTTTTGTGAAAAAGTCAGTTAACAACACATATCAAGATTATGGGGCCACCGGGCAATAGGAGAATTATGGGGCCCCACAGTATACACTCACACACACATACAGTATACATACACAGTATACACACACAGACACACAATACACACACAGAATACATACACACAGAGCACACATACACATACACACACTGAAAAGGTACTGGAGAGGTGGGGCAGCTATAATCTTAGGATTTTTACATACTGTCCCTGGTTTTACTGAGGCTGGCAACCCTGATGGTGCCCCCCTAGTGGCATGGGGCCCTCGGGCAATGCCCGAGTGCCTGAATGGTCAGTCCGCCCCTGGGCAGGTGGTAAAATAAGAATCACAAAGAAGTTGAGCAACCTCCCCTATGGTAACATAGTCAAACGCTGAAAGAATCGAATGTGGTGATAGACATGATATGTTAGGTGGGGGAGATGCCTAGACAGAGAAGTTTTCATCACAAATTTCATCAATTAATTATTGAAATTATTGAAAATCCCCTAGAAGTAAATTGGTTAGCAAGTGGTGGCATTATAGAACAAAGTAGAGAGTTAAAGGTAGAAAATAGTTGGCAAGGACTGGATAAGGTCTTAATGAGTGATGGATTAGGTCTTTTTGGCAGCATGAAGGCTGGAATTGTATTTTAGGAGTTGAGATGCATATAGGGCAAGGTCTTGTAGGGATTTTGTTTTACACCAGAGTCCCTCAAAAACACATCTATGTCTCTTGAGACATCTGGTGTTGTTTGTTTGTTTGCTATCCCTGTGTTTTTGCGGCTTTCCTTTGTGTATTTTTTTCCTTCTACACACCAAAAAAGAGCTTCCTCACCCCCTCCAAAAAATACCCTTGTGAATATGTGACTCCTATACGGATACACCAGAGAGCGGTGTGGTGCTGGCTGTGAAAGGGTTAGGTGTATTGTGTCGCCAGTGAGGATGATAAATGACTGAAAAGGACAAAAAGAGGAGTCAATGAATGTGACTGACCTGGGAGTATATTGGATTGGAAAAGATAAGGGGTAGGATAGGGAGTGAACTACATGACTAATTTGTCAGAAGAAAAGTGGGAGTTGTGAAGCAGAATCCGATTTAATATAATATATTATCAATGCTGTATTTTGTTGTTGGTGCAGAAGAATCTTCCTTGCTACTAACTAGAAGAGCTAGGCAGTCTTTTACAGCAATTTTAACAGGAAATCAATGTACTGACAAACTATCAAAGGATCCCATGCAGAAGAGGGTATGACTGATGCATTTATTCATACAAGAACCATTGAGAGAATTGCAGGGTCTCCTTTGTTAAACAGCGTTAAAGAGTCCCTGAATGCAGACCATTCATTACAACAACAATTTTTCAGTTAGATTGTTATTTTGTTTGTGTATTATGTTAGTTACCAGTGAAAGTCTCCCTTCTGACATCCAAAAACCCTGATGCCCCGTACACACGGTCGCTTTATGTGATGTAAAAAAACGAAGTTTTTAAAAACGTCATTTAAAATGACCGTGTGTGGGGAAAACGTTGTTTTATGTCTTCTGAAAAACGACAAAAAAAAAATCACCGTTAGTAGCTAAAATGACGTTTAAAACAAAGTTTTTAAACCCGCGCATGCTCAGAAGCAAGTTATGAAGCGAGCTTCAATGGAAAAGAGTGTGTAGGCAACGTCGTTTTTGAAAATGAGGTTTCAAAAACGTTGTTTTTTTTACTTCACAAAAAATTTCGTTATTTTTCATTAAAAAAAAACGACCGTCTGTACGCGGCATGAGATTCCTCCTGGGTGCCACTATCTTTGATGTGATGTCAGCAGCCCCAGCAAACTCAAGTGATACATTATAGATTCCCCTTCGCTTCTCATAGCTACATGACTATAGTAAACAGATATAACCATCCCTCCCTCAAAATAACCAAGCTGCCACTATGACTCCTACTTTCCCAACCTTCAAGAATAAAATGGAGTGAAAATTGGCCGTATCGGCCATTTATTATTAACATATAACCAAAAACACATTCCTTTAACAGAAATATAATAATAATCTCAATGATACACAATAATTCAGGTTGCTGATCTTTTGAAGGCACCGATGAACCAAAATTAGCTTTGTCTCTGTGTAACCGCTTACAGGTCCCCAGCAGCAACACTCTGACTTGGGGGCGATCCAAACTCTCACCTTCTATGCAGATACCTCCATATACCAAATGCCCAGTTAAATCTCTATTAACTGGAATTTTACTGAGGACCCCATACCATAGATGGTTCCCCATTATGCCATATCGCTGATTACTTTAGAAGGCCTCCAAAGATCCCAACCGCCAGGCCACTATGACAAACGCAGCAAAACGAATTTAGCAAATGGGTAGGAGGGTGTGAAGCGTCTTCTTGGTCCGCAGATCTCCAACTGCCCGGGATAATGCTGATTCCACCTCTTCCGTCTCAAAGCCCCTCCTTGAAAATAAAGGCCCGCCATTTCCGGTATGTAACATACATAAGAAAATTTACCCTAAAGCATTAGCCAAGAGAATTGGCACAAAGCCTTCTTTAGATCTTTTAGGGGTATACAGGGGGTTTCCTTGATGGAGGCCAGCGTAAAAGTTATCACAAGATGGTACCTCACTCCATCCAGACTAGCAGCCATTTTCCCTGGTGGGGACCCCCAATGCTTCAGGGGTTGTCAGCTGCGGGGCACCATGGCCCACATATGGTGGGAATGTCCTAGGATCCGCTCCTTTTGGAGATTCATTTTCAATATGATAAACAAGGTGACAGGTTGTCGGGTTCCTAGGACCCCCGAGGTTGCCCTCCTTAATGCCCATGTTCCGTGGATTGCCAAGACTACACAAAAATGAATACACTTTATACTACTTGGTACCAAAATTGCCATTGCCAAATCCTGGAAACAACCCAAGCCACTGGTTTCGATAGTCAAGCAGAAAATTTCGTGGATCATGATCCAAGAAAAATTATCCAGCATACTGGCTGATTCGTCTGAGATGTTCCATGAAACTTGGGCTCCCTGGGCTGATTATGTCGGTGTTCCTCTTGTCCCTGTACATGAATAAGTTTGACTGTTCTCTTGATTACAGTTAGGCATCATACTCCCCCTCCCTTCCCTGCCCCTCTTCCCTTTTTCTCTCTCTTCTTTTCTATTTAACTACCTTTTTTTTGCTATCCCTTTCGTTCAACGCTCCCTTGACTACATACCTGAGCGATTTTCACGGGGTTATGGTCTTCCGGAATATTATACTTATATTAGGGTTTATTTTTATTTTTTTTTTATTTTTTTTATTTTTTTATGGGAAGGACACTTCTTGAGCTTCTCTCGGATTGTTTCAGAATTCTTACCCACATTAGTAAGAGTAGTGTGGGGGTGGGGGGGCCGGAGGCCTTACTCTTGGCACAGCAGGTTCCCATTTGGGGTGCTGAGGGCTTAGGCTCCGGATTACCCTTGGGCCCGAACCCTTTCCAACAAAGTACTATCTCCACATGTCTTGATGATCTTTCTTGTACCCGTCATAAACTGACTTTCGGGTAGTCCTTTTATTATCTCTCTTACCTTCCTGGTTTTAATTAATATTATTTTCTATGCATTTATTCGCTTTAATTGCAATATGATGTTTACCACCCCTAGGGGCTTTATGCATTTTTTTTGATAAGCTTATGTGATGACTGTAATCCTGTTTAAAAAACTCAATAAAAATGTATTGAAATTAAGAAAATTTACCCTATAACTGCCTGTTTTCCCTACTAGCTAGTCATGCCAGACTATTTTTTTTTTCTCTATAAAGGAGTTCTGGTATACAGTAATATATCTTGCAGATCTGGCAATTCTGGGGAAATAAATGTTTAACCAATCCTTTGCCTACTGGGTAAAAAGCACAAATAGCCTTCACTGCAGTCCGACCAGTTACACGGTCACTCATATGGCATGTAGTAGAAACCTTTTGAAGGTTTTGTTTAGGAGACTTTTAAAGACTCAAAAAAAAAATCTGCAAACATCAATGCTGCAAATTAGCTTTCTTAAAGTGGATGTAAACCCGATTTTATTTGTATTTATTTTTTGCCGTCACAGTGTAGAGTATAAGATTTCCTATCATCTGTGCCCAGTCTTTCCACAAAGAGTTAATCCAGCTCTGAGAAATCCTTTTTTCTTTATTCAGTGAGATAAACGGACAAACAGGAGAAAACGTTTGTCCGTTCTTCTCCCTTGCTGTGAATGACAGGTTATTTACATATCTCATGCACTAGCCTGAGACAGGCATTATTTTTTAATTCCTACCCCCACTCCCTTTCTGAAGTCATGTGGTTACTTTTCTGGATTTTGACTGGATGTTAGTGATCATAGCAGAATTTAGTGTAAGGAATACACAGGACAAAATGCATGCTGACAAGGGGAGTGTAGAGGTGGGCGGGGAGTCTACTGACATAACGCCTCCACCCACGGAGCTCCAGACAACAGACCCACCCACAGAATCTGCAGTTTTTCAGTTCTTATAACCGATAGATGGGAGACATTTGACAGGTAAGGATACATGCAGGAGGCATGTATATCCTTATAGATCAGCACTGAGGGCCAGATTCACAAAGGAGATACGACGGAGTATCTCAGATACTACGTCGTATCTCTTAGAGTATCTATGCGACTGATTCACAGAATCAGTTACGCATAGATAGCCCTAAGATCCGACAGGTGTAATTGTTTTACACTGTCAGATCTTAGGATGCAGTACCGCGGCCGCCACTGGGGGGAGTTTGCGTCGTAAACCAGCGTCGGGTATGCAAATTAGGAGTTACGGCGATCCACAACGGTTTTTCGCGTTCGCTACGTCGCTGCTAGTCTAGTTTCCCGTCGCAAAGTTAGTCGTTCTTTTTGGTGCCCTAACTTTACACAGCACACGTATATGCTGTATAAAGTATGGCCGTCGTTCCCGCGTCGAAATTTTAACATTTTTCCTTCTTGCGAAAGACGTCCGGGAATACGGAAGTACGCTACGCACGTCGCCGTTCGAAAAAATGACGTCACTTCGCGCAAAGCACGGCGGGAATTTAGAAACGGAGCATGCGCGCCTAATTTAAATGGCACACGCCCCTTTGAATTACGCGGGCTTACGCCGGAGGCCGCCAACGTAGGTTTTCATTGCAAGTGCTTTGTGAATCAGGCACTTGCGATGAAAACTTGCGGCGGTGTAACGTATCTACGATACGTTACGCCGCCGCACTTCTACGTGAATCTGGCCCTATGGCAGTAGTTTAGAATGGATGAGAGTGAGTTTACATCCACTTTAATATTTCCTTGTCTTTTAAAATTGTATTAATATATATTTTTTTAAGGCTCAGATAATTTAATCACGGTTAAACCAATGACTGTTTTCATACATTTACGTAGCTGGCCTCTTAGTTGCTGGATCTTGAGTATTTATTCACTGACCAATTTGGGCCAATGCTGTAATACAATAAGCAGTGGCGATGTGCAAATTACAATAAACCATATAGACTTTTCTGAATTTTGAAGTAGACGAAACCTTGCTGGTTGCTAAGGGTTGCTATACTTCATGCATCCCCAATGATCTTTGCAATGCCATGTTGAATAAGCGTGAATAAGGTGTTACATAGAAACATCTTAAAGAACAGCAATTACCAGTGGCTTAGGAACTACATGCAGCTCCCTGTTTAGATGGTTCTAGCAAACGACTTTCAGCAGTCGCACAGCTGGAGTTGCTTGTCTTTCTACAATACAGTTTTCTAAATGAAAGCGTGGAGTCAGCTTTGTCAAGCCAATCAGAAGTGGATGCTGGCTGGTGGCTCTAATGTCAGCAGAAAATTTCTAGTGTAGTGGTTCTGTAACAACTCCTTGGAAAATTTAAAAATAGAAAATATCGAATAAAAAGGTCTGGCTGAAACATTTTCATATCAATGGTTATGATCATGCTGCAAGGGAAAATGCTGCATGTAATATTATTATACCAAGTATTTATTGACAATTAACTATATTACATAGTAATTCCATTGACTTTAAAGTGTTTGCAAGACAGATTTAAAAATACAGAATATAAATGTTGGCAACAGAAATTGCTAGAACCTTCAGCTTGAGTGATAACACAGTATATGTCAAAAGACCTGCAAATTCTGACATCACAAAGAATAACCACATGAATTACTGATGTAGATAAATAACATTGGGCTGCATTACTTGTACAACAGATGGTGCCACTCACAGAAACAGCTCTGGTTATAAATGAAATGTTATTCCAATAATAAAGACAAAACTAAAGTCTAAGGGGCAGATTCACGTACAGCGGCGCATATTACCGCCGGCCGTAGCGTATCTAAGATACACTACGCCGCCGTAACTTACTTTTTTTTTCGAATCCTCAAAGAATTTGCGCCGTAAGTTACGGCGGCGTAGTGTATCTTTGGCGGCGTAAGGGCGCGGAATTCAAATCGATGTGATGGGGGCGTGTTTATGTAAATACATTGTGACCCGACGTAAACTACGTTTTTTTTAAACGGCGCATGCGCCGTCCGTGGGGGTATCCCAGTGCGCATGCTCGAAATTAAACCGGAACAAGCCAATGTTTACGACGGTGACGTCATTCTACGCAAATCCCTATTCGCGCACGACTTACGCAAACGACGTAACATTGAGTACGCCTCATAATAGCAGGGGTAACTATACGCCGGAAAAAGCCGAACGCAAACGACGTAAAAAAATTCGCCGGCCGGACGTACGTTCGTGGATCGCCGTAACTAGCTAATTTGCTTACTCAACGCGGAATTCGACTGAAACGCCACCTAGCGGCCGCTGAAAAAATGCACCTAAGATCCGACGGCATACTAAGACGTACACCTGTCGGATCGATCCCAGATTCAGTCGTATCTTGTTTTGTGGATACAAAACAAAGAAACGATGCAGGAAATTTGAAATTACGCTGTGTATCAATAGATACGCTGGCGTAATTCTTTTGTGGATCTGCCCCTAAAGCTTTGGGTATTTTTATTAACAGCAACAAAACAAAAGTAATAAAATTAACTAAAAAAAAAAATGCAAATCTTTGTTCAAACTAAATCCTAATTGCTGCCTACAAGAAGCATGCCCAGTCCAGCATTTTTAAAACTGGTATTTGCCAGAAAGGAGGATGCGCTTAAATAAATTATACAGATTCATGTTATGCCCCGTACACACGATCGGAATTTCCGTCGGGATAAACTCCAACGTATTTTTCCGACGTAATTCCGTTCAAGCTGTCTTGCATACACACTGTCACACCTAATTCCGACCATCAAGAACGCAGTGACGTACAACACTACGACGAGCCGAGAAAAATTAAGTTCAATGCTTCCGAGCATGCCTCAACCCAATTTTGAGCATGCATGTTTTTTTCTCCATCAGCGTTCCATACAGACAAATGGAATTTCCGATATAAATTTTTTGTTCTCTTTCTAAATTCCGTCAGAAAAAAGTCACGGTCGGAATATACGATGAATATACGATGAAAAATCGGACTTTTCCTATCTGAAATTCCGATCGTGTGTACAAGGCATTAGTCCCTCTGAAGCTTACAGCATCTGTGGGTTTGTAAATCTGCTCTATCCCAAAAAATGTACACAACAGCCTTTTCTGTGTCAAATTTCTCTTCCACTTGGCTCATTTGGTGTGACATGTGGCATCCCCCCCCCCCTGGTATTACTAATACAAATTTGTGATTAAATCAGCATAAAAACCATGCAAATGGCTAGATCTGTCAGTATTTTTTTCTCCTGTATATAAAATAAAAATACAGATATCTGCATTAAATCCTATAATTCATAAATTGTGACTGTCTGGATTGTTAAATTGCAGGATTCTCCTGTACATGAAGCAGATTTAAGAAATACAATAAGGCACACCATCCTAGTGTAATAGTGCTACAATCCAAAGTAAGGCCTCTTTCACACGGGACAGATCCGTGATGATATGCCCCGTGAACCTCCGCTTGCTCAGCGGGGATCGCTCCGTTGATCCCGCTGAGCCGGCGGATGACAGGGCGGTCCCTGCACACTGTTCAGGGGCCACCCTGTCAGATCTCTGCTCTCCCCTATGGGGGGATCAGATGAACACCGGATGGACAAAGACCATATGTCCTTGTTCATCTTATCTGATCCACAGACGGAGCCCCGAGCTGAGCGGCGACCGCCGGGAACGATCTAATCCCGAGCGCCGCCGATCCAATTCCTGCCGAGTGCGGCCGAGTGCCATAGCAGTAGGTCCCGCCTTCTGGAGCCTGTGATGTACGTCCCACATGTCCAATATCAAGGCGGGAATTACAAATACACATCACTCGGCGCTTGGGCGGGCGGCTCTCCTCTCCTCAGGCTCCTCGGCTCTCCTACCCTCCAGGCTCCAAACTCCAGTCCTTGGCTCTTCTACCCTCCTCGGCTAAGCAGGAACCGCCGGGAAGAGTTGGCCCAGTGACGTGTAGTACCGCACACTGAACCGACAAAGAGCATGTGTGAGTGGGCTGCTTAAATACCCTCCGGGTTCCTCCCATAAACTCAGGCCACCATACTGGCCTTCTTTTATATATATATATATATATATATATATATATATATATATATTTTTTTTTTTTTTTAAATGTAATTGTCATGACGTGATTCATGTTTCACAAAAATAAAATAAAATAAAACAGAAAAACGATATGAATACCCTCACAAAATAAAACCCAAACTGACACTGAATTTGTTGATTTTATGATTATCTTAAACATTACAATTTCAGAGTTCCCCATAAAGAAAACCAGAGAGGTTAATGAAAGACCATTCTTCTGAAATGTTGCAAATATTAAACATCTCCAGAGATGAAGGATTTCCATGGCAACCAATCTATAGACAGAGATCTCTTTCTTGTACCCTCCCCTGACATCAGTCAGCTATGTGAAATTCGGCCAGCAATGTGTGGATTAAGAATTTATCACAAAGCACTGTTCGTGGGTGAGCAGTGAAATGGTTAATGGCAATGGCATTTCCTTAATATGAGCCCTCCCCACTCACTTTTTTCTTTGTCACTTCTCAGCATCTTCCTTGCTTTCTTCCCTCTTCTGTCTCTTAAATATTTTTATTTATTTGACAGATTTTTTCCCCCTATCCTTTTAAAGCCTTTTAATTCCTTTTACTGAAATACAACTTCCACTTGATCTTGTTGTTCCCACAAATAGGAGCCTTTTGCTTTCTGCACTTAGACAGGTCATAATTCAACTCTGTATTTTTTGTCAAGTCGGATTCTTTTTATAACTGCTGCTTTTTCAGTGTCTAGTGTTATTAAAACTGTATGTTTATGCTAAAGGAAAGAAAGTGCACATACCATATATGTGCATTTACTTTAGCAAGCTGTAAATGGGAAAAGATTTTAATGTAGGTGTTTTTCTAATAAAAAATAATGGTGAAGATCTATTCACACCATTGTTGTGTGTTAGCACATTAGCATTATTGCACCTTGTGCCACACATAAACACGCATTGTTTTAGGGCAGTCCAATAAAATGAATAAGCTGTCTAACGCACCAGAATGGACTGAAACAAGGTAACATTTCTGCTAACGTACCTCACATTGTGTATGTAAAATTGTACTTATTAGTATTTGCGTCTCTTGGCAGCACTGCCTTTAGGGTCCTTTCACACGTGCGAACCGTTTTTTAGATCAGTTTTTTATCATCAGTTGATCCGTTTTTTCATCAGTTTTTCATCCGTTTTACATCCGTTTTTCATCAGTTGTCATCCGTTTTTCATCCGTTTTTCCATCCGTTTTTTTTTTTTGTTAGAACTTTATTTTTATTACATATTAAAGCATTGCAGTCCGTAAACGGACGTATGAAAAAACGGACGAACGGTCCGCACGTTTTTTAATTAACAATTTTTATTCATTGAATGGCCCAGTCATATCAAGAAGGCTCAATAAATGTTTCAAAACAGCGATATCAGGGGGAGCTTGTAAAAATAACATATTGGGACTCTGAACAATCTATTTATAAAAACCCTCACAGTCGAGCCCAACCTGGTGAGACATTCAGTAACGAATCAACTCCCAGAGGCTGGGTCCAACTTTCGTCAAAGAGCCCTGAGTAGTCACCCACAAACAAACAGAGAGAAGAAGAGGGGAGGGAAAACGGAGAAAGCGAAAGGGTAGAGTAAGTTAGTTCTATGCTCATCACTCCTGGGAACAGAGGGTGCAGATTAAACGACTTTGTTGAAAAACAGGGACCTCACGGGGTTCCTCCCACAGGTGCTAAGGCTCCCACACCACTCTTTTTTCATTATATAGCTGGCAGACAGTTCCCATTCTTTTATGTACTCTTCAGGACCTTCTGGACCTGCTGCCACTTGCTGCTCCACCTATCACTTGTGCTCATAATTGGATTTTTGGAGTGACCTTTCCAGCTGCTGCCTTGACTCAGAGACATCCAGTATATTACAACTTTGTACATTCTCATGTGTTCAACTATTATTTGAACATGAATTTATATATTTGTATCACCAAACCTGTTTTTCTAACATCATGATTGTACTGTATATGTACATTATATTATATATATTGATTCATATTTATTTTGCAGAGATCCATATTAGTCTGTAACTGATGCTTACCCCCTTAAGAAGACTTATATAATTGTGTCTGTATTGCCTTTTCACATTATATGTTTTATACATTGTGCCTCTAAGGCCTCGTACAGACGAGGGGACAGTCCGCTGAAAACGGTCCGCTGGACCTTTTTCAGCGGACATGTCCCCTCCGAGATTTCTGTCTAATGGTTGTATACACCATCAGACAGAAATCCCCGCGTACACGATACGCGGGGACGTGGCCGCGGCGTCGATGCGATGATGACGCGGCGACGTGCGCGGCCCTGGAAGTTCAAAGCTTCCACGTATGCGTCGAATCACTCCGACGCATGCGAGGGATGGCGGCCGATCGGACATGTACGGTGAGTCTGTACAGGCGACCGAACATGTCCGACGGACAGGCTTCCAGCGGACATGTTTCTTAGCATGCTAAGAAACATTTGTCCGCTGCAAAATGGTCGGCTGGACAAATGTGCGCTGGAAACCTGTCCGGTCGGCCGTACACACGACCGAACATGTCTGCTGAAACTGGTCCGCGGTCGTGTGTACAAGGCCTAAGCTGTCATTTTGTGGCACCTTGCATTGTTTTTAGCTTAGGCTTTTTGTGATAACAGTCATCTTGCCCCATTGACAGTGTTTTTAGTCTTGAATTCAATAAAATATTGTAATTTTTAGCTTGTATTCTATGGTTTGATACATCACTACAGTTTTCCCTTTTTCTTTCACTGTTTGGTATCGCAAAGTCCCATAAAATTCCCCCAGCCTTCTCCCTTTGTGGGTTCATTCTACTCCTACACCATTCTATGACTCTTCAGCTTATCGGGGAGGCGAGCTGTTGACTTATTACTGTAACACGGACTGCTCTGAAGAAGTAATAGGCTTTTTTCTTGAAACACATTGGCTGTTATTACATTTGATGTTCCTAAAGGGGTTGTAAAGGTTTGTTTTTCATTTTCTAAATAGGTTCCTTTAAGCTAGTGCATTGTTGGTTCACTAACCTTTTCCTTCAATTTCCCTTCTAAATGTTTTTTTCTTTGTCTGAATTTTTCACTTCCTGTTTCTCCTCAGTAAGCTTGCCCCCATCATCTGAGCCCTTCTGACTGGGGGTTAGTCAGCGTGCTTGCCCCCTCCCTTGGGACTACATTCCTGCGGGGAGACGCTGTGAACACTTGTTAGGAGGATGGGGGCAGTTTTAAGACTAGCTATCCCAAAATTCTACTTTAATATGTCTCTAGGCTACTGCATAACACATCATATTTTTTTCAAACCTTTTATTTATTTAAAGGGAAAAGATACATGAAATACAACATCCTTTGGTAACATAAGAAAAAGATACAGCGGTGTAGGATGAGTTGAGCTACATAATATGAAATAGATAGGGTGTCAAAGTACAAAAGAAAAAAAAAACACTTGAACCGACAATCTTACCTATCCTTAACATCTAACATCTCCAAGTTGGAGAAACTAATTGATTGCAGTCAACCCCTTCCCCAGCTGGGACAAAAAGTATCTTCCTCTGAAAATCCTCATGGAACATTGGACGGTTCCGCGAATCCCGCCCCCGTTTTCAAATTTTGTAAAATAACAGAACGGTATAGGTGCAGGGGAGCAGAATCCGGGACCCCATACACCCAGACATATAGAAACAGAAAGAGAAAGCAATGAAATGACACATCTGATTTTAGCTCTAAGTGCATTGTCCAATAGCAGTAATGGGTAGCTTTAAGCAACAAGAGCAGATCTGTTGCAACTGCTTCAGAAGCATTTACAAACCCAGCAGTACATTAGCTTAGTATGCTGGGAGCTCTGATATAGATATTCACAATGACAGTAGGATACTTCTGAGGACAGGCTCCTCCAACTTGAATGTTGACTCTGTGCTCATTTCCAAATGTCAGGGTCATTTCCTCCATAGTCTGCATTGAGCTCTTTCTGAAGAATTTCGTTTTTTGTTATGCACACACATTAATCATTTTGATATTATCAACTACTTTTTGACTTGTTGTATTATATTTATATATCCCCAGTAACACACATACACACACGGTTTAAATCAGCTAATTACATCCCAGCTGCATCAAAACCAAAGGTGTGTAAACAGTTGCCTTTCTTTAGAAAACAGCCACAGCAACAGAGTACAAAAGCCTGACCTTTGCCAGCATGTTGCAAAGAGGGATACCTTGCTGCAGCATGCTTACTTGGGAGGTGATTTAATTTATATAGGAAAAGTTGAGCATATAACTCTTAGGGCCAGTTCATACAATGCTCTGTGCATTCCTGTGCGATTCACACCACATGCAATACATAATCAATTTCTGATCTGCAGTGGGTGTCAATACAAAGTTAACGACACCCCAAATGCAAATTGCAAATGCAGTGTGTTTGCCTGCACTGACTTGGCATGGTACTTTTGTACTATGCAATCCAGTTGAAGTAAGATTTATAAGTAGTGGATGAGATTCATGTGCAGGCATGGTGTGAACCAGCCCTCATACTATGTTCTGGATTTACAGATTGTTTTGAAATCAGGTTTTCATTGAAAGTAATCTCTGATAATGTTGTTTTGTACATTTAGTTTGAATTGCCCAGGTTTGAGACAGCTGTAGCCTATTAAAGAATGATGCCAGCCGGGGCGTGGCCTGCAGCGGAGCCGGATGGCAGCATAGAGAGAGAGCTCCGCAATCCACGAACGAATAACGGCACTAAACTACCTGTAAAAGGACAAAATTTTGGCCATACGACTGTGCGACAAGAGTGGGGCACACCCGAAGATCATGACCAACAAACGGAAAGGCTCCGTGAAACCTCAGCGCCTGATGGACATGTTTACAGTCCCGAGGGACGGAGGCAGGCAAGATGGCGCCGGCGCGGCCTCAACTCCAGTGCCCAACAACCAGATCAGAAGCAGTGGGTGAGCCCGCACGGACTATGGATCGCAGATGTCTCCTCAAGGAGACCAACACTCCACTCCTTCTCCCTCCGACAGCCCTGCAAAAGCGCGGATGAGGATGGATGGCGCTGGATGCGGCCCTGCAGTGAGCCCCACGACAGAATCTGGGGACGACACACGTGAGTTACCAGACTCCATTGCCACTTTCCCTACTAGTAACCAGCCTGTGTTGGACACTGTACTTAGAGACATGTTGGTGACACTACGTAGCTCACTCCAAGCTGATATGATGAACTGTATTCATAGAGTGAGTGGGGAGCTGAGGGAGGTGGAAGACAGGGTGGAACACATCGAAACAAAGATGGGGGAGTATGCCTCCACCATTAATAGCCTAGTGGATGCTAGTGAAGCTCAGGAGGAAAGCAGTGACTGGATCAAAAACAAATTAGCAGACATTGAAGACAGATCCAGGAGGAACAATATGAAAATAAGGGGGGTCCCTGAGTCAATACAACCCCTGGATTTGCGATCGTATGCGATCGACTTATTCTCATCTCTCCTCCCAAACCTTACTGAAGTGGACATTACAATAGATAGGATCCACAGGCTTCCAAAACCTGCCTTCCTGCCTGCTGATGTACCCAGAGATGTGATTCTACGCATGACCTTTTTCCATGTGAAGGAGCAGCTAATGCAGGCGATGCGCAGAAACGACAACATCCCATCCAGATTTCAAAACCTGCAATTCTACCCTGATCTCTCCCAACACACCATGCAAAAAAGGCGCAATCTTGGCACTATTACCAAGGCTCTGAGGAATCATAGTATCCCCTACAAATGGGGCTTTCCCACTAAGCTTGTCATCACATACAAAGATAGATCATTCAATGTAGACACTGTGGACAGGGGAATCAAGCTACTGAAAGAATGGGAGATCCTGCCGAGTCCCAGCGAGAGCGACAAACCAACTTCCCAAAGAGCAACTGTCACACCCGTTTGGAAACAGGTGACACAAAGAAACGCCAGATCACACAAGTAATCTACACTTTGTCCTTTTTAAGATCTTTAGGATCTCTCGTGGTCACCGCGATGGGTTTTGGGCATGAACTTACCCCTCCTTGAACCTGAGCAGTATTCAGCTGCACCCGGACATGACCTTTCTATGATACTTTCTGTTGCCATGGAAATGGCTGGATGTCCGTTGATATCCCAACTATTTTTTTTGTATTACCTTTCTGTTTTCTTCTTTTTTCTTTCATTTTGGACACATACAGATGACAACAAAACCTCAAGATGGAGCTCTGATGGATGGCATGCTCATTCTCCACACCATGGACCTATGGCTCGGATGGTCGTCTCCAGAGTTAATTGCCAACTCGGGGTCGCAGTGAGTAGTCATGTTCATAAATATAAACAGACACTGGGACAGGACATGCCGGGAGGAGTTACGATCCTCCGGGGATTGACCTTACCACAGAACACACATTTCCCCTGGTACGCAGATGCCGGTCACAATCCTATCCATTAATGCTAGGGGCCTAAACCACCCTGTCAAGAGACGGTCCTTGTGGAAAGAAGCCACGCTACATAAGAGTGACATCATGTGCGCCCAGGAAACGCACTTTAGCAGAGAATCCCCACCCCAGTGCTCCCACAGAAACTTCCCCCATGTATTCGCTGCTAATGCCAACACCAAAACGAAGGGGGTACTAACAGCTATACGAGACACAGTAGCCTTCACGTTACACGTGGAGGTGGCTGACCCTGGGGGGAGGTTCCTGGTCCTGGTCTGTGATATTAATTCAGTAACATATACAATTGTTAACGTATATGCTCCGAATGTCCACCAGACACAATTTTTCAACAAATTAATGAGGAAACTACAGTCTATCAAGAGAGGTCTGCTTGTGATGTGTGGGGACTTCAATGCTGTACCAGACTTAGCCATGGACTCCACGACCAGAGCACATAGGCTGGGGGCTTCCCTTCAGGAATCTATCCATAACGCAGAGATGTTCGATGTATGGAGATGTCTCCATGCTGGAGAAAGAGACTTTACATTTTTTTCGGCTCCTCATCGCACTTATACGAGGATAGACCTGTTTTTGACTGACTACAACACTCTAACTAGAACTGTCTCCGCATCTATTAACGACATAACATGGTCGGATCATGCTTCAATCTCTATATCCCTTAAAGATGCCTCGCCCACCAATCCTCCCCCTGTGTGGAGGGTCAACACGTTCTTATTGCAACAACCTGATGTGCGACTAACTGTAGAAAAACACCTAAAAGAATTTTTTGATATAAACGACACACCTGCCCAGGATCAATTCACCTTGTGGTCTGCCCATAAGGCGTATATTCGGGGAATACTTATACAGCTGGGGGCGAGGGCGAGGAGGCAGCGGCATAAAAAAATTAGGGACCTCACAGAGGATATTGCAAGGGGAGAATGTGAGAATAAAAAACATTCCTCACAGGCATTATCTGCCAAGCTCACACAACTGAGAAGTGACCTCAGGCTCCTCCTATTAGAGGACTTTGAGAAACACTCCAAAAAGTTGAAGATGACATACTATGCACAAGGCAACAGGGCTGGCAAACTGCTTGCAAACAAAATTAAGGGGCGAAGAGTTAAAACCAAAATCCCTTTCATTCTGCATCCCTTACACAAAACAAAATTGTTCCATCCTCAAGATGTGGCAGATGCCTTCAGCCAGTACTATGGCACTCTATATAACTTAAAAGAGGACAAAGACACGTATCAACCCACTGCCCCAATGATAAATGATTTTTTGAGCAAAGTGTCCCTGCCCCAACTATCTCCGACACAAGTTGAGGCCCTAAACTCCCCCTTCACTATTGTGGAGATACAAAAAATCATTGACTCCCTCCCCTCCAACAAGTCCCCAGGTCCTGATGGTTTTGTAGGGGAATACTACCAGATGTTTAAGACCATCCTGACACCCTACCTCAAGAAAGTTTTTAGCAAGGCTGCCGCCTCCTCGTCCTTCCCCTCAGAAATGCTAGAAGCACTTATCGTGACCTTGCCCAAGCCAGGGAAGGTTCCGGACACTCCAGCCAACTTTAGACCCATTTCATTATTGAATAGCGACATTAAATTATACGCCAAACTTATTGCAAACCGATTAGTGGATATATTACCTGAACTGATTCATCCTGACCAGGTCGGATTCACTAAGGGGCGACAGGCCTCAGACGCCACGAGGCGGCTGATCAATGTTGTTCACCTGGCGCAGGTACAGCGAAGGCCTTCTCTGCTCCTGGCTCTGGATGCAGAGAAGGCCTTTGATAGGGTCCACTGGGGATATATGGAGATGGTCCTCAAGAGATATGGGTTCGCTGGACCCATCCTCTCTGCAATATTGGCCCTATACTCATCGCCGTCGGCCAGAGTGTTTAACTCTGGGACGCTCTCTAGACCCTTTACTATCACAAATGGCACCCGCCAGGGGTGTCCTTTATCACCCTTGATTTTCAACTTAATTCTAGAACCCCTTGCCTCACATATTAGAACACATAGCGACATCAGTGGATTTCCCACATCTAAAACGGAACACGTCATCAGCCTTTTCGCAGATGACATCATTTTGATGCTTACAAACCCCAATACTTCCCTGGCTGCGGTACATGAAACTCTTCAAATGTTTGGGAAACTTTCCTACTACAAAGTTAATGAAAACAAATCTTTTATTTTGGGTATGGGGATCAGCAATGGATTAAGATGTTCACTCAGTACACGGTTCCCGTACACCTGGAGTAACAAAGGAATTAAATATCTGGGTATCACACTGACAGCAACATCAAAGGAACTATATACGCACAACTATACAACATTCCTGGCCTCCTTCCCGGCCAAGCTGCAGGAGTTGGCTAAAAGCGAACTACTGTGGTCGGGCCGTCTGGCGGCCTTTAAAATGATGGTCCTCCCACAGATAATTTATTTGTTCAGGACCCTCCCCATCCCAGCCCCTAACTCCTTTTTTGATAAACTCCAAGCGCTAATAAACCGTTTCTTATGGAAAGGCAAGAAAGCAAGGTGGGCATTTAGAAATTCCATAACTGCCAGGGGAGCAGGGGGGGTGGGAAATGTATTGGTCAGAGACTACCATACGGCTGCCATTCTATCACAACTTAAGACGTGGTTCCCTAGTTCGCCAGCCAAGAGATGGAAAGAACTGGAAGAAATCCAATATACCCTTGGGAGTCTTTATGACCTTCTAATGGCATCTGTTCTTCCATCTAGACCTCCAGACGGAATGTCTCCCACTATGATGGCCTCTTTGAAAGCGTGGAATGTGCTTATGCAGATTCCCCAGATGCATCATCCTGGGAAGACCTTTTCTTTACCGATAACGTGCCTTACAGCCGTTATCCCAGACTTAAACCTTACCCATTGGGCTAAGAAGGGAATAGCCTACATCTCCGATTTAATGATAGGCCCCAGGGGGAAGACATTTAGATCACTCCAGGTGGAGTATGGCCTGGGGGAGGCTGAGTATTTTACTTACTTGCGAATACACCATTTCCTCAAGAAAGGTCCGCCTCTCTCGATCCAACTCCACTGGAGGATAACACTATACTTTACCAATCAATATACCAACATAAAAGGGATTTCCCTATTTTATAGTGCTATAAACAACAAATTAGAATTTACGAAAACCACCAACATAGAAGCGTGGGAGAGAGATCTAGTTACTTATTACTCCTCGGAACAATGGCAACGTGCTCTACAAACTACCTACGCCTCCACTAAATTCATAAATCTCTGGGAACAACACCAGAAAGTGCTACTAAGATGGTATTTGACCCCGTTTAGGATCTCAAAATTCAGCCCTCAAGCATCTCCGCTGTGTTGGAGGGGATGTGGCCATGTGGGTACTCTATTCCACATACTGTGGGAGTGCCCCCACTTACGCCTGATGTGGAATGCAGTTTTCGACTTGATAACCCAAGTAGTTCAGGGAAGGGTACCTAAAACCCCGGGGTTTGCTGTGCTCTCGCTAGAGATAGACTCCATCCCAAAAATTAGTAGAGGGATTGTTTCCCATATACTACTGGGTACCAGATTGGCTATCACCCGCCACTGGAGAGACAAAAAGATCCCCGTAATGCAGGAAATAATCACAATAGTCAACTCACACATAGGATATGAACTAATGTTCGCAGCATCCCAAGGCAAATATGCGATGGCTTGCAAAAGGTGGAATCCGTGGACTGAGTGGTACAAGATGAAACATAGATGTTAACAGAATTTATATTTCTAAATCTTGAGATTACATAGAGCAAACATATATGATACAGAATTTGAATATGCATATAACCACTTGACATCTGTGTGTGTCCTGCTTTTCCTCTGCTTTTCCTCTGTTTTTTTTTTTTTATTTTCTCTTAATTCCTTCTCTTACCTTTTCCCCTCCTTATCTATCATTCTTTCTATCCTCCGCATTATTCACTGATACTCACCTACCCTCTACTGGGCTATCTTGTCAATCTTGAATATGACTTTTATTGCCTCATTTTTATGGGTCTTGTTACTGTTATTGTGTGGGGGGGGGGGGGGGGGGGGGGGGGGCTGGAACCCCTCAGGAAATACACAGTTAGATCCCATGGGGGTGTGGAGGGGGATCCGCCCTTACTCCTTTCTCTCCTTATGCCCTCCGGTCTCCCGCTCCTTTCCCGAGACCACACCAATTTGAGAATTTTGTTGACCTAGAGAGAAGACATGTCTAGAAGCATATTCCTTTATTACAGTATGTGGGTATATTGAAGTACAACTTTTACCTGGCAACTAAGTTATTGAGTTTTTCTGATGATTTGTACAAAACATGTTGCACATTGTGTTTAACCCTTGAAAAAATTTAATAAAAACTTATTGAATTAAAAAAAAAAAAAAAAAAAAAGAATGATGCCAGCCAAGAGCAACTATTCTGAGGCCCGATTGTAAAATCTATAGATCCATTACATTTGAAACTCTATGATCAAGAAAGATACAAAGCAAGCACAAAATAATGTCAATGACTTTGTGCAACAATGTGAAATTTGTCAGCATATATTGACCATCAAAATATATTATACCATTGTGTAAAGCTTTTGTGGTAATGCCCTTCAAGATCCATCAAGTCGCCGTTAACGTTTTACAACTTCTAATGACAGTAAAACTTTTCATAATATTCAGGAGCTGCAAAATGCATCTGACTATGCCCTGAAAGGTGAAATAGCAGTCATAACATCTGCAAAGTCTAGTGCAGCAATGAGCGGGATTCCAAAATGGTGTGTTTGAGTGTTTATATACAGTATACATATAGTACATTAGCATATGAGTGCCCATTGCCATTAAAATGGTGGCTTTAAGGCTAAAACACAAATAATGTGACTCTGTAATCTTTACTATATCATCAAAGTACAACTAAACAAACTTTTTTTTTTTGTTGCCATCTGTGTCCCATTGGGGAGATTTTCCTTCACTTTATGTCCCATAGACAAACAGAAAGTAAGAGGAAATCCATTTAAAGTGAGGGAATCTCTGTGTTTCAACAGGGTTACCCAAACTAGTGTCCCATTGGAAGATTTTCCCTCTTTTATGGTTTGGGTGTCAACCGGGAGTTATAATTGCTAGCGGCAAAAACATCCGATTTGCTGGTTGTACCCAAGTCGATCTATGGATCCACTTAGGAACAATCAGCCTGCCCATAGATGGTTTGAATCTCAGCTGTACCCTGCTGTACGGGTCAAGATTCAAATAACCTATGGCCGGCTTAAGGGAAAGTGAAACTGCAGCAGAGAATGTTTGGCCCTCCTCTGCTGCCAGGAACTGTAGAATGCTTTGTAGGACTGTGTAAATCTCAAGACTGGATGAACAGCAAAGCAGTGCAATGGCTTGATTGCACTCTACAATGATGTCATCTATATGGGCACAGTGACAATCCTTTCAACAGTACACTGCAATCTGAACTTTATAGGTCAGTTAATACCTGCAACTAAACTGGTAATTCTGACAAATATAACAATGGCTAACTTGGCTTCTATGCTCTTCTGTTGTCACACTCTTTGGTTTTTTAAAGCGATATTAAAGTATTTTTTTTAATTACATGGTCCCCCAAGTGGGTTATGCTGTGCTAGTATGCACTGAATGTTAGCACATTATCAGAGACTTACACAAAACAACAAAAAAAACATGCTCCAGCACAAATTACCTGGGAGACTGGAAACCGGTGCTCTGGCTCAGATGCCTTTGAATTGTAGCGATATTCCTCCAATACAATAAAGCTGGCTAGTGGGTAACATCCATTGCAATAATTCTTTATTGGCTACATGACAGGATACAGCAGCAACACAGGAATGCCAATGCCAGGCATGATGCTTTGAGTAAAGCCCAGTACACACGATCGTAATTTCGGAAATTCCGACCGTGTGTATGCCCCATCGGATTATTTCCATCGAAAATTCTGATGAATTCCATCGGAGTTTAGATAGAGAACATGTTCTCTTTTACTCTGATGGAATTCCGTCGGAATTCCGATGTGATTTTGGTCGGACAAAGGTCCGACTGTGTACGGGGCTCAAGGCTTTAGTCAAAATGCATTAGCCGTTAGTTCTGTATTCTGTCATGTGGCCAATAAAGAATTGTTGCATTGGATGTTACCAAGTAGCCAGCTTTATTGTATTGGAAGATTATGACAGATGTGCCCTCAAGGGATGAGTTGTCACCGTTCCCGCAGGTCCCCAGAGCTTCCATCTTTGCCTGGTCTTCCTTCCCGGTTCTGGCTGTTTGGTCGCTTGAATGGCTGGGCCGCCATGACATCACTCCTGCACATGCTCATGGGAGTCACATCACCATGGCACACACAGGTGGCAAAAATCAATGCTGAGTTGCGTATGTGCCACTCGGTATACATTACAGTTGACAAACACGGGAAGCATTTATGACAGATAAGACCAATAGGTCTTGCCTGTCAGCAAGCTTTTAAAAAGTCGGCATAGTACCACTTTAAGCCTTTATGAACTCGTACCCTATCCCTTGCTCTTTAAATGTTTCCTTCTTTTTTCCTTCTGCTTTCTCTTGCACCTTTTCGCCTTTCCCCTGTTTAGCAATAACAGAATTAATCTCCAGGCATTTGGATGTGAGAAAGTGTTGAAGGCTGTTGAAAACGGACAGCAAGGTTGTGAAAAACTGCCCCCATGCTGCAGACGGAGCTTGGGTTACAGTTTCTCAAACCTGCAAATTTATTCTGAATCGCAGTTGTTACAAAGACACGAATGTGTGTTTATCAGTGCAGAACTGGTTATTAATTAAAGGAGAAATCTAATATCTTCTTAACGTGGTACTGTCTGAAGCAGTTTAATTACCTTCCAAATGAAAGCTTCCTGTCTAGCCCAGGCATCTATCTGTCAATAGCTGTGTATCTTTGTAGATGCTTAGATTTGCAGCAAAACAGGGCTAGTTTAAATGTCCGCATGGCTATATGATAATGAAAGCTGCCACCGCGCATTTTCCGGAGATATATGGTAATTGGAGCAGTCTGTAATAACAAACTCGACACTGAGGATAGAAAAATGTTGCTGTCATCTGGCCAACCAATATGGTGAGAGGTTTAACTATTGCATGAGAACATAGCCAATTGTACTTTTATGTAACTTGGTGTGTCTGGCTGACTGCATAGTCTGTGTATCATAAAATAATTGCATGGCGTTCAAAACAGACAAAAAATAGAGCGAGGTAGACATGCAGGGCTAGACAGACAGATAGACAAATAGACTGAGAAAAGGAAAGATAGATAGATAGATAGATAGATAGATAGATAGATAGATAGATAGATAGATAGATAGATATCATTATACTGTTATAGATTAAATTATACATATATTGATATAGAATAGAGAGCTAGACAGAAAGATGTTTTCTAGGAAACAAAGGAAATGACCAACGAATAATAGACTGATTGATTAATTGGATAAATAAAGTTTATTAAATTATACATTCCGTATATTGATATAAGAGAGTGGGCTAGACAGACAAGTGAATCATACAAAGAAAATAACAAACAAATGACAGACCAATTGATTTATTGATTGATTAAATTATACATACAGTATTGGGACGCCTGCTTTTACACGCACATGAACTTTAATGGCATCCCAGTCTTATTGTGTAGAGACATATGTTTCATACAAAGAGATATGGAGAAAAGAACATTAGATAGATAGATAGATAGATAGATAGATAGATAGATAGATAGATAGATACTGTAGCTAGATATAGGACAGTGGGCTAGCTAGACAGATTATTTGTACAAAGAAAGGCAGCAAAAAATGACAAACAAATAATAGATAGATAGATAGATAGATAGATAGAAATTATATTATACATACTGTATATTGACAGATGAATAACACAAAGAAAGACAGTAAAAATGCCCAACAAATGACAAATAGATTAGCATATACATACATTGATGTAATACAGTGAGCTAGACAGATACAGATGATACAGCGAGAAGAATGATAGATAGATAGATAGATAGATAGATAGATAGATAGATAGATAGATAGATAATGATATAATAGATAGATAGATAGATAGATAGATAGATAGATAGATAGATAGATAGATAGATAGATAAAGATATAATAGATAGATAGATAGATAGATAGATAGATAGATAAAGATATAATAGATAGATAGATAGATAGATAGATAGATAGATAGATAGATAAAGATTGAATAGATAGATAGATAGATAGATAGATAGATAGATAGATAGATAGATAGAGAATAGATAGTTTATTTTCATACATGCATACATATAAGACATTGAGCTCTTTTTGAACAGCCACTCAGATTTGAGGAACATTTTCCATTTTTCATTCCCTCCATATCATCAATGTCAGTGTCTTTTTAACAGAACATATGTTCACAGGTATTACAATTATTTTGGAAATTGCTTCTGTAATATGAATGAACCCATGCATTGCACAAAGATAAGAAATAGCTTAATAGCCCAGCCAAGACTTAATATTTTATTGTAACTTTGTGTAGGTATTTTTTAAATAGCACAGTAAATAAAATATGGGCATGCATTGACCAGCTCATGATTACTTTCGTTTTGACCCACGTTATGCAACCTGAGGGAGATACACTTTGTTATTCATGCAAGAAGTATACACTGCCTATCTTTACTTTGGATAGATTTCATTTCCAGATGAATTACCAGGCTTTGAAGTCTTTCTCTTTCTCCTGTAATTTTTGTCCCTTGAAGATCAAAGCAGCGCACGTATATATTTTGAGCATGCATATTTAAATCTTTTACAGTTAAACTTAGCAGGTATCAGGCAATGAAATGGTATATTCCATCTGATTCCTGCTTTATATAAAATACATAGCTATGCTTTCTGTAAACATGCATTATAGACAGGGGTCAAGTCCTGGGGAAAAAAGTGTGGGAACTCCCACCCAAGATCCACTCCCCCACCAAAAAAAAAAAAAATGATACGCTCATATGCATATATATTTCACAGAAAATACAGTGCAACATTTATTGTAACGTGCCCGTTTACAAAAAAAAAAAATATGGTGTCACCCCCCCCCCCCCCAACCCTCCCCCCTGGTCACTGAGCATTAGCATAGCTCTCCCCCTAGCCTGCCGCAATGCTCTGTCCTGCCACTGCGGAGTGATAGCAGGAACACAACAGAGCAGTAGACACTGGGCAGGCTAGTGCAATGGGCTCTCGTCTGTCTAGCCTGCCACAGTGCTCTGCAGGGCGCTGGGCAGGCTAGTTTCAGGGTGGCAGCACACGATCACGATGCACACCCCAAACCGGCCCCTGTAAATGTTGTGGTTTATGCCAGTGCACCAATCCATGCACTGTCACGGATGGGGATGACACCATCACTGTCGGATATCACTTTCTTCTTAATAGTGTCACCCAGGCCTGGACTGGGACAAAAAATAGACCCATGAGTTTTAGACTGAGCAGTCCAGTGTAAATCCCCCCCCCCCCCACCACAGTAAATTCCCCCAGTTTTATCTCCCATAGTGTAAATTCCCTGTGTAAATACCCTCAAATCCCCCTAATGTAACCCCCCTGATGTAATCCCCCTAATGTAACCCCCCTGATGTAACCCCCCTGATGTAATCCCCCTAATGTAACCCCCCTGATGTAATCCCCCTAATGTAACCCCCCTGATGTAATCCCCCTAATGTAACCCCCCCTGATGTAACTCCCCCTGTGTAATCCCCCTAATGTAACCCCCCTGATGTAACCTCCCTAATGTAACCCCCCTGATGTAACCTCCCTAATGTAACCCCCCCTGATGTAACTCCCCCTAATGTAACCCCCCTAATGTAACCCCCCTGATGTAATCCCCCTAATGTAACCCCCCTGATGTAACTCCCCCTGTGTAATCCCCCTAATGTAACCCCCCTGATGTAACTCCCCCTGTGTAATCCCCCTGATGTAACCCCCCTGATGTAACTCCCCCTGATGTAACCCCCCCCCCTGTGTAATCCCCCTGATGTAACCCCCCTGATGTAACTCCCCCTGTTTAATCCCCCTAATGTAACCCCCCCCCTGTGTAACCCCCCTGATGTAACTTCCCCTGTGTAATCCCCCTAATGTAACCCCCCCCCTGAAATCCACCCTAATGTAACCCCCCCTGTGTAATCCCCCTAATGTAACCCCCCCTGTGTAATCCCCCTAATGTAACCCCCCTGATGTAACTCCCCCTGTGTAATCCCCCTGATGTGTAACCCCCCTGATGTAACCCCCCCTGTGTAATCCCCCTGATGTAATCCCCCTGATGTAACCCCCCTGATGTAACCCCCCTGATGTAACCCCCCTGATGTAACTCCCCCTGTGTAATCCCCCTAATGTAACCCCCCTGATGTAACTCCCCCTGTGTAATCCCCCTAATGTAACCCCCCTAATGTAACCCCCCCTGATGTAACTCCCCCTGTGTAATCCCCCTAATGTAACCCCCCTAATGTAACCCCCCTGATGTAACTCCCCTAATGTAATCCCCCTGATGTAACTCCCCCTGTGTAACCCCCCTAATGTAAGCCCCCTGATGTAATCCCCCTAATGTAACCCCCCTGATGTAACTCCCCTAATGTAATCCCCCTGATGTAACTCCCCCTGTGTAATCCCCCTAATGTAACCCCCCTGATGTAATCCCCCTAATGTAACCCCCCTGATGTAACTCCCCCTGTGTAATCCCCCTGATGTAACCCCCCTGATGTAACCCCCCCCTGTGTAATCCCCCTGATGTAACCCCCCTGATGTAACTCCCCCTGTGTAATCCCCCTAATGTAACCCCCCCCTGTGTAACCCCCCTGATGTAACTTCCCCTGTGTAATCCCCCTGATGTAACCCCCCTGATGTAATCCCCCTGATGTAACCCCCCTGATGTAACCCCCCTGATGTAACTCCCCCTGTGTAATCCCCCTGATGTAACCCCCCTGATGTAACCCCCCTGATGTAATCCCCCCTGATGTAACTCCCCCTGTGTAATCCCCCTAATGTAATCCCCCTAATGTAACCCCCCTGATGTAATCCCCCTAATGTAACCCCCCTGATGTAACTCCCCTGATGTAACTCCCCCTGTGTAATCCCCCTAATGTAATCCCCCTGATGTAACTCCCCCTGATGTAACTCCCCCTGTGTAACCCCCCTAATGTAATCCCCCTAATGTAACCCCCCCTGATGTAACTCCCCCTGTGTAATCCCCCTAATGTAACCCCCCTGATGTAATCCCCCTAATGTAACCCCCCTGATGTAACTCCCCCTGTGTAATCCCCCTAATGTAACTCCCCCTGTGTAATCCCCCTAATGTAATCCCCCTAATGTAACCCCCCTAATGTAATCCCCCTAATGTAACCCCCCCTGATGTAACTCCCCCTGTGTAATCCCCCTAATGTAATCCCCCTAATGTAACCCCCCCCCTGTGTAATCCCCCTGATGTAATCCCCCTAATGTAGCCCCCCTGATGTAACTCCCCCTGTGTAATCCCCCTAATGTAATCCCCCTAATGTAACCCCCCTGATGTAATCCCCCTAATGTAACCCCCCTGATGTAATCCCCCTAATGTAACCCCCCTGATGTAATCCCCCTAATGTAATCCCCCTGATGTAATCCCCCTAATGTAATCCCCCTAATGTAATCCCCCTGATGTAATCCCCCTAATGTAGCCCCCCTGATGTAACTCCCCCTGTGTAATCCCCCTAATGTAATCCCCCTGATGTAACCCCCCCTGTGTAATCCCCCTAATGTAACCCCCCCCCTGATGTAACATCCCCTGTGTAATCCCCCTAATGTAACCCCCCCCCCTGAAATCCACCCTAATGTAACCCCCCCCCTGTGGAATCCCCCTAATGTAACACCCCCCCTGTGTAATGCCCCTAATGTAACACCCCCCCTGTGTAATCCCCCTAATGTAACCCCCCCTGTGTAATTACTAATGCCCCTAATGTAGCCCCCCCTGTATATCTGCCCATTGTGAGTATAGTAATATCTCTCCCCTCCCCACATTTACAGACCTTAGACGCGCTGTCTGTCATGTGGCTTTCTCCACATGGATGTCCCTCCTCCTAGGCTCCTCCTCCTGTTGTGGATGTACTGTCGGTGTAGAGGAGGAGCCTAGACTCTGTCGGCTGTGACGAGGGTAATTGTGATAGGCAGCCGGCACCTCTCCCCGCCTGCCTGTCACAATAATAGGGGATTGCAGTTCCCGGAAGACATGCGGGCGCCGAGCACTAAGCTTTCTCCTCCTCCCTTCAAAGCAAAGTAACTGGAGTGCACAGGGAAGGAGGAGGAGAGAGCTGCGGCGCCTCGCTCAATCCAGCACTGTGCCAGGTGTCACCCGGGTGCGGAGCGCCCCCTCCCCCGCTCCCGCCTTGCAACACCGCTGCTCAGGTCGACAAAGATCGGCACGGGCGGCTCGAGTCCTGCAACGGGAACGACGTTCCTACAGTGAAAAAAGTGGAGGGACGTCGTTCCCATGCGTTCCCGCAGGACTCGAGCCCTGATTATAGATCTCTATTAACTAGTGCAGCTTGCTTCTATTTAAAACAGTTTCTTCTTTATGGTCATAGTATATAGCACCGGGTTGTCTTTATTTTTGGCAAACAAACAGTTACTCTGTATCTCATTATTACAACTAATCTCACCCACCCAAGAATGCACATACTAATTTCTTCCTTTCCCTACTCTTGCTGCTTTTTAATGGGAAGTTAATCAGTGTTCCCTGCATTTCCATATTCTAGCATCAACGTTTATTATTCATGAGCTGTCTAAGTGATAGATGTGTCACTGAGTTATTTTGCATTGCTTACTATTAACCTACCTGCAGTTTAAAGAAGGGGTGTCGCTGTTAACATTTGCAGCTCTGGAAGTGTGTGGCTGTGATTTTACTAATGTTTACTAATCCCGAATCCTATTAAAAATCCTATTAAAATCTTTTTTTTTCAGCCAACTCTTAAAGAAGAGGTCTGCCCACCCCTGCAAAAAGAATCAGCCTGACGGCTGCTGCTGCCTCCATTGCCGGCAAAGGAACCCGGTAGTGAAGCATTACGGCTTCACACTGGGTCCCTTCTGCGCATGTGTGAGGCACTGATGTGCTCTCCTACAAGCCCGCTGGCGGAGGAAGGAGGAGGGTGGCAAGCTGCTGATGTAGTGCGCCGCAGCCTGGTCTCCTGCCCCCCCCGAAAGATGTAAAATTTGGGTGGAACTCCACTTTACCGAGACGATAGAAAGCAGCTAATTATTTGTTCAGTTATAGCTGCTTGATATACTTGCCATGCAAAACAAAAAATGTATTGTGGAGGCAGTCACATGTCCAGAATATGTCCAAGTAGTCCATCTTTTAATAGTAAAAAATGGACTACAACCCACTGAAACATTTAGTATAATAAACACTTCTTGTTTGAACACATTTTCCTGCTGTAGGACCCGCAAGTGCCTCCACAACTATGTTTTTCTGTTTATATAAAGCACCTGGGTGGATTTTCACTAGTGGGTCAAATAATAAGGGTTTATACACTATATTACCAAAAGTATTGGGAAGCCTGCCTTTACGAGCACATGTACTTTAATGGCATCCCAGTCTAATGTCGCGTACACACGATCTGAATTTCCGACAACAAAACCGTGGATTTTTTCAGACGGAATGTTGGCTCAAACTTGTGTTGCATATTCGACCAAAAGCTCACATCGAATATTTGTTGTCAGAAATTCCAATTGTGTGTACACGGCATTTGTCTGTAGGGTTTCATATTGAGTTGGCCCACCCTTTGCAGCTATAACAGCTTTAACTCTTCTGGGAAGGCTGTCCACAAAGTTTAGGAGTGTGTCTATGGGAATGTTTTGACCATTCTTCCAGAAGTGCATTTGTGAGGCCAGGCACTGATGTGGACGAGAAGGCCTGACTTGCAGTCTCTGCTCTAATTCATCCTAAAGGTATTCTTTTGGGTTGAGTTCAGAACTCTGTGCAGGCCAGCCAAGTTCCTCCACCCCAAACTCGCTTATCTAGCTTGGTTTGGTCTGTTCAGGGGTCACAGGCTAGGAGTTTGATTGCTGCCCCCTGCCTCCAGGTTTTTAGAGTTTAAGGAGGGAGAATTCAAATGATCAGCCTAAAGTGTCATGTAACAGGTTAGTGTTACAAGGTCTCAGGTGTGAATGGGGAGCAGGTATGTTAAATTTGGTGTTATCGCTCTGACTCTCTCATACTGGTCACTGAAGGTTCAACATGGCACCTCATGGCAAAGAACTCTCTCAGGATCTGAAAAAAAGAATTGTTGCTCTACATAAAGATGGCCTAGGCTATAAGAAGATTGCCAAGACCCTAAACTGAGCTGCAGCACGGTGACCAAGACCATACAGGACAGGTTCCACTCAAAACAGGCCTCGCCATGGTCGACCAAAGAAGTTGAGTGCATGTGCTCAGCGTCATATCCAGAGGTTGTCTTTGGTGAAATAGATGTATGAGTGCTGCTAGCATTGCTGCAGAGGTTGAAGGAGTGGGGGGTCAGCCTGCCAGTGCTCAGACCATACGATGCACACTGTATCAAATTGGTCTGCATGGATGCCACCCTAAAAGGAAGCTTCTTCTAAAGATGATACACAAGAAAGCCCACAAACAGTTTGCTGAAGACAAGCAGACTAAGGACATGGATTACTGAAACCATGTCGTTTGGTCTGTTGAGACCAAGATAAACTTATTTGGTTCAGATCGTGTCAAGCGTGTGTGGCAGCAACCAGGTGAGGAATACAAAGATAAGTGTGTGTTGCCTACAGTCAAGCATGGTGGTGGGAGTTCCAAAGTCTGGGGCTGCATGAATGCTGCTGGTGCTGGGGAGCTACAGTTCATTGAGGGAACAATGAATGCCAACATGTACTGAAGCAGAGCATGATTCCCTCCCTTTGGAGACGGGGCCGCAGGGCAGTATTCCAACATAATAACGACCCCAAACACACCTGCAAGACGACCACTGCCTTGCTAAAGAAGCTGAGGGTAAAGGTGATGGACTGGCCAAGCAGTCTCCAGACCTAAACCCTATTGAGCATCTGTGGGGCATCCTCAAACAGAAAGTGGAGGAGCACAAGGTCTCTAACATTCACCAGCTCTGTGATGTCGTCATGGAGGAGTGGAAGAGGACTCCAGTGACAACCTGTGAAGCTCTGGTGAACTCTATGCCCAAGAGGGTTAAGGCAGTGCTGAAAAATAATGGTAAAAACACAAAATATTGACACTTTAGGCCCAATTTGGACATTTCCACTTAGTAAGTGTACTCACTTTTTTTGCCAGTGGTTTAGACATTAATGGCTGTGTGTTGAGTTATTTTGAGGGGACAGCAAATTTTTTATTTAAAGCCTATATACATTAGCAAAATGTTCCTGGGAAAAATGTTGGTTACCGTACCAACTAATTATATTGGCTGTACGTCTACAAAAAAGATTACAACGATCTTTTTTGGATTTTCAAACAGTAATGGTGAACTACATGTGCTTTTGTGTAACCATTAATTCCTATGGGCCCCTATGCCAGTGAACGTTGATATAGATGGCATTTTTCGTAGCTGACTGTAGATGTGAACACAGCTTACTTATGCCCAATAGCAAGCCATGGACAAAATGAAACTCATTACCCACTTCAGTCTGAGGAGTTTCATCCTTGTCAAATTCAAAGCCCAGTTGAAGTCTATTTTATTGCTTAATTGCCCTTTACCCTGGCATAATATGTCTTTTTACTGATTTTTGTATGGAGATACACATTTTTCACAAAAAAATGCTGATATATACTGTATCAGCTCAGCATATATTTACTGGCACAAATATTTATTTATGAGCTATTATTTGATCTAATAAATTATATTCTAAAAAACAACTCCCCAGAAAAGTTGTTTGTTATAATCTGTTTCATATTATAGGAAAGCAAACAAATATTTAATGTATCTATTTTTGTCAAGTAAATAGGGTTAGTAGTTATTTATTGTTTGTTTTGCCTTTAATTTAAGAAGCATGCATTACTGGTGCCTTTGCTGGCATAGCTAACAATATTGTACATTAATAGATTTTAATATAGATAACAATAATGGCAATGTATATCTATTGTATATAGTCATGTTAGAATTTGTAGTGTTTTTTTTCTCTAATCCATGCAGTTTAAAATACCAATTACATCTACACAGAAAGCCTTTGGTGAACTGTAAACTTAAACCCCTTACAACAGGGGTTTTTAACTGGGGATATCCATAACCCTTGGAGGTACACACCAGCGCACCCATAGTAGGTGGCTTTCTATTGGTCAAGGGGGAGGAACCAGGAGCACCGGTGTTTGTTTTTTTGTTTGTTTTTTTAAAGCTGAACCTTTAATACCACTTTAAGTTGTACTGTAACCATTTTTATATAAAATAAATATGATTTTTTTTTTAGCAATTTTGGCTAGAAACATTGTTCTGTCTGTCACTGTTAAAATGCAGTAAGGGCCAGGGGAAGGGCCCGTTTGGGCAGTGAAAGGGTGTCACAGGTAGCCCTCTGGGGAAGTCTGGATAGAGAAGCACGGGTGATGCCCTCAGTTTGCTCTTATTCTCCTGTTTAGACAGATTGCTGCATAGACAATATGTGTGTATGGACAAGCACATGTCTAGGAGTCATAAACTAATCTGCATAGGTTCGGTTTGCAAACAGTATTTGTAAACCTTGCTTGAAGTTTGCAAACTTTGTGGCAAACCCCACTAATGCCCTGTACACACGATCCGACAGATCGTCCGACTTTTTCCGTTTACTAGTCGCAAGTAGAAATTGAATAGGTTACTAAAGTCACGAAAATTCTCATACGACGTAAAAAAAAAAAAAAATCGGAAGTGATGTCATGTGTTGTAATGTATTTGTGTTGTATTTTCGGACGACAACCGTACTGACTAAACGAAAATCGTACGATTAGGTATTGTATGAGGAAAATTTCTGTGCATGTCCGATAAAATAATATCGGATGAACTGTCATGATCGGCTCACGGAAGCCCTGTACTAACGATCCGATTATCGTATGATTCTTCCTCAGACGTCATTTTTCGTACGATATTCGGATCGTGTGTACGAGCCATAAGGCCTATAGGGGCCAAATCTTGTTATTCAGTTCTGGCCATTTGCAGAGCTAATAAGGAAGCTATTGTCAAACAAAAGACACAGGAAGCTGGTTGCATAAGGGACATGTACTGATGGCAATAAAAGAAAATAAAAGTATATCCCTATACACAGTATTGTCAGTCCTCACTAACATTTCCAACACACACTGATAAAATGGCTGTTGTGAGCCCACCATTTTTAGAAAAAGGGGCTGGGCTATATATTCCTTCAATCTACTGACTTCTGTGATGCAGCTGACCAGGGGGGAAAAAAACTCATTGCAATGCATTATTAGAAGTTCCTTATTTCTAGCAGTGAACCTGCAAAGATTTCACTCAAAATAAGCAATTTGCAAACTTTGCAAATTCCGGAAAATAACAGTGAACCCACGGTAACGGCAAATTTGAACATCATCCCTAGTGTCTATGCCTCCCTGGCCTAAAATTACAGATACCTGAACTATACCATAATTTAGGGTGGTTTAGTCCCTGATGTAGCCTGGCAGTCTAAGCAGATCAAATAGCCAGGAACCTAATTATTGTTTAAATTTATGTGATGCTGGAAAACCTCGCTGAGGGTTAGGTGTATTCAAACTGGAAAATACACTTGCAGTCCGATTACATACAAGAACCCCAGCAGAGGCTTCCCGATTAGCTGCGAGAGGCAGCCCCACAGAAAGCAATGGGAGGCTGCCGCCTCTAACAGCTAATTGGATCCACTCGCATGTTATTTCCCATGCAGCGATCGGTCTTTGTGGCAGTCAGTTGATAAAAAAAATCAGTTTTTGCCATTTTCGAATAACATAATCTGTATATATTTTATTTTTTTATTATTTTTTTGTTTCTAACAACATTTTTTAGACTTCATTTTAGTCCAACACCAAATGCATGTTTTTAGTGTTATGTCATGGTAGGCCAGCAAGCTTGATGTTATACAACTAATTGCGACAAATCTGTAGCCTAGGTGGAAGAAGGCATTTAATTGAGCATATTCTTTGTAACCCTGCCATCTGACCTTGCAGAGCTGTCACACGTAGCTAAAAAAAACAATGCTTTGTACAAAAACGACAAAACTATTAACTGTACAGATTAACTTTCTGAAAATTTAGATGGCCATTTAACAGCATCATCAGTCTAAATATTCTTCACGTTTGGGGGATAGTTACATAGTTACATAGTTAGTCAGGTTGAAAAAAGACACTAGTCCATCCAGTTCAACCACAAAAAAAATAAAAAAAAATAAACAAACAAAATAAAAAACGCAGTACAATCCCATACACCCAACTCCATACCCACAGTTGATCCAGAGGAAGGCATAAAAAACAGCAGAGCATGATCCAATTTGCTACAGTAGGGGAAGAAATTCCTTCCTGATCCCCCGAGAGGCAATCAGATTTACCCTGGATCAACTTTACCTACAAATCTTAGTATTCAGTTATATTCTGTACATTTAGGAAAGTATCCAGACCTTTCTTAAAGCAATCTACTGAGTTGGCCAGAACCACCTCTGGAGGGAGTCTGTTCCACATTTTCACAGCTCTTACTGTGAAGAAACCTTTCCATATTTGGAGATGAAATCTCTTTTCCTCTAGACGTAAAGAGTGCCCCCTTGTCCTCCGTGTTGACCGTAAAGTGAATAACTCAACACCAAGTTCACTATATGGACCCCTTATATATTTGTACATGTGGATCATATCCCCCCTAATTCTCCTCTTCTCAAGAGAGAATACATTTAGTTCTTCTAATCTTTCCTCAAAGCTGAGCTCCTGCATGCCTCTTATCAGTTTGGTTGCCCTTCTCTGCAGTTTCTCCAGTTCCCTGATATCCTTTTTGAGAACTGGTGCCCAAAATTGGACTGCATATTCCAGATGAGGTCTTACTAATGATTTGTACAGGGTCAAAATTATATCTCTGTCTCTGGAGTCCATACCTCTCTTAATACAAGAAAGGACTTTGCTCGCTTTGGAAAGGGCAGCTTGGTATTGCATGCCATTATTGAGCTTATGATCAACTAAAACCCGCAGATCCTTCTCCACTACGGATCCCCCCAGTTGTACTCCCCCTAGCATGTATGATGCATGCATTCTCTTAGCCCCCAAGTGCATAACTTTACATTTATCAACATTAAACATCATCTGCCACATAGTCACCCAATTAGACAGAGCATTGAGGTTGGCTTGTAAATTGGAGACTTCCTGTAAGGACGTTATTCCACTGCATAGCTTGGTGTCATCTGCAAAGACGGAAATGTTACTTTTGATCTCAGACCCAATATCATTTATAAAGATATTAAAAAGTAAGGGTCCCAGCACTGAACCTTGGGGTACACCACTGATAACCTTTGACCATTCAGAGTATGAATCATTTACCACGACTCGATGTCTTTCAGACAGTTTTCTATCCATTTACAAACTGATATATCCAATCCTGTAGATTTTACCTTACACATTAGCCATGTGTGCGGAACTGTATCGAACGCTTTTGCAAAATCCAAGTATACCACGTCCACTGCCACGCCTCTGTCCAGGGTTTTACTTACCTCTTCATAAAAGGAAATCAGGTTTGTCTAACAACTTCTGTCTTTCATGAATCCATGCTGTCTGTTGCTTAAATAGTTTTTTTCCAGCAAGAACTCATCCATGTGGTCTTTTATTATACGTTCCAGTATGTTCCCAACTATAGAAGTTAAACTAACAGGTCTATAGTTACTTGGTAAAGACTTTGTTCCCTTTTTAAATATGGGCACCACATTGGCTCTACGCCAATCCAGTGGTACTATTTCTGTCATTCCTATTCCTGTCCCTAAAAACTAGATACAATGGCTTTGAAATTACAGAGCTCAATTCTTTCTAGGATCCGTGGGTAGATGCCATCTGGTCCAGGTGCTTTATCCACCTTTATTCTGTCTAAATATTTCTGGACCATATCATATTTGAGCCATTGTGGATTTGGGGCTGTGTCACTACCACCCCCATTTTGGACATGAGCTCCCCCATGCTCCAATGTATACACAGAGCTGAAGAAAACATTTAATAAATTTGCCTTCTCTTTGTCCCCAGTCACCCACTCTAGATTATTTTGTAAAGGGCCTACATGCTCAGACTTGACCTTTTTACTATTAATATATTTGAAGATTTTTTGGGGGTTTGTCCTACTATCTTTTGCAATCTGTCGTTCGTTTTGAATTTTTGCATCCTTGATTTCCTTTTTACATATCCTGTTATATTCTTTGTAACATTTAAACGACACTAGTGTTCCTTCATTTTTATATTTTTTAAAAGCTATTTTCTTATTGTTAATAGCTTTTTTAACTTTGACCGTGAGCCACATAGGATTTTTTTTCTTTAGCCTTTTAAACTTATTGCCCATGGGAACATACTTTGTAGTGAGTTCATAAACAGGCTTTTTGAAGAATTCCCATTTCTGTTCTGTGCTCATCGGGGCCAATATTCCCTCCCAGTCCAAGTCCTGGAGAGCAGCCCTCATCCTTGGAAAATGTGCTCTCTTGAAATTAAGTGTTTTTCTCTTTCCTGTATGTATTTCATGCTTACAGCTAACATCAAATGAAATCATGTTATGATCACTGCTACCCAGGTGTTCCTTTATCTGAACATTAGTAATAAGCTCTTCATGGTTTGAGATTACCATGTCCAACAGAGCATCATTCCTAGTTGGGGCCTCAATAAACTGGACCATAAAATTGTCCTGCAATAGGTTTTAAAATGTTTGCCCTTTAGCTGTCCCAGCAGTGCCATTACTCCAGTCAATTTCTGGGTAATTAAAATCCCCCATTATTATCACCATCCCATACCTGTTAGAGAAAAAACTTGCTTCAGGAGTGTGCTAGTAGCCATTTTTAGGGAGTATGTGAAAAAGCATTCATGGTTGCCAGACATCAGAAGCTATGCCATTCACAGATGCATCAAACTGATAGGGTCAAGGATCAGTGTCACTTACTTGAAATGGGGAAATGCTGATTTTTGCTGCAGAATTTTGTAGCATAAACAGGAGTTTGGGATGATGATGGTTTCCAAAGCTGCAAGATCCTGGGCACACATGCAAGGGTGCCCTGTGTGAAACACTGATCTCATGTGTGTCTAGCAACCTCCCAGAAGTGATAATTGGCGTGACTGGACTCTAAATGTGGATAATAAAAACATAGAGAAAGAGAGAGAGAAAACTTTGAATAATTAGTTACAAGTGTTAGGTCCTCTCAATGAAGTGGAAATAATGGTCTCTCCCTGTTTTGCTCGAAGATGACTGTGAAGGTGTTAAATCACATTCCTTTTTCCAATTATCAACTTTTCAGTAAAATTACTGTAAATGTATCTGTTGCCTAAAGAGTGTCTATTTCGACTTATTACTGTACATGCAGATTATTAAATTCCACTAGTCAACAAACGTGCAGTGATAAAGAGGGTGTCATTAATGGAAGACATACCCTGTATACTACAATGTTATAATTCTTGTATTACGGACCTGAGTAAGCAACTGACCAATATTCTGAATATCCTAACAAATGGATGGTCAGATCCCATTAGCCAACTAACTGGTAAGCCCCATACACACTATCAGTTTTCCTGCAGGTTTTTCTCTTCAGGTTTACCAAAAACATGTAGTGCAAGGGCCTGCCTGATTGCATACAAATTAAAACTCTTAAGGTTTGACCTCATATTAGATGGTTTTGGTAAACCTGAAGAGAAAAACCTGCAAGAAAACTGATAGTGTGTATGGGGCTGTAGACTTTTAAGTTAAAGCTAGTCCCTTTACCGCTGATTTATCTGGATACATAGGATATTTGGCTTCTTATAAAAGCCTGGCTGTGTTTGCATTTAGAGTTTTCTTTATGACTAACCCATAATAAGCATGGAGAATAGCCAGAAAAGGTAATCATTTGTAGCTTCAAGATTGTATGTTTCGGGAGCTGCTGTGGCTCAACGCGATTGGCACTGTGCTGACAAGCCATTCACCTCTGCAGCTAGAGGTTCGGATCCCGGTCTCGGCTTCATGTGAATTGAGTTTGGTGGTCTCAGCCCGGCTCCCGGTGGGTGTGCTATGCAGGGTAAGCCTGTGCTTAGTACGCCCACCCCCCTCCCACAAAAACCACCACACCTACACACGCACTCTAAATTGGATTAACACACGCACTTTGACCACGCGGTCTCTAAAAGAGAGGCGAAGGACTAACGGGGCTGGTTGAGCGGGCTAGATCCTCCCACTCCCTTATAGGGAGTCCCTCTGCCCCGTTGGGCTTCAAAGCGGAGCAGGTAGGGCGGGCTGTGTGGGAGGACCCCCTCACACACCCGCCATTGCCACCCGGGGCATGGAGAAAGGTGGCAGATTGCCTCTGGGGGAGGCCTGCCTACTCCCAACTCCTGCAGTCCGGCTCCTCTCTCGAGTTCACGCACAAAATACACTTTAAAAAAAAAAAAAAAAAAAAAAAGATTGTATGTTTCCATAAAATAGGAAATTCCTCCCACCAACCTTTCTCTCAAAACTCTTGCAATGCCCCTTTTTACTTATCAGAATATGCGGATCTATGATGCCCCATGTTGCCTCTTCCTGGAGCCATGATCAACTGGTGCAGTCCACAACCTGTCTTGTCACCACCCCTTGTTCTGAAGTCACCACTCCTGGAGTCTTCAGAACTTTGTGAGGACATAATAGGATGTGTCCATGTCCCAAGACAGTGCTGTGGGCATCCAAAGTAGCGCCATACCACCTGAACTAATTAAGTAGGAAGACTTGGGATCCAACACATTATGTGACCATGGATTGAGGGATATGGGGCATTTGGGGCATTTCGCATTAAACTGACCTAAAATGCAATGCATTGTAAAAAAAAGTTAGGAGATTTGAATCATAATATCATAACATTATTATAATATAAAAAGCATGAAATATTCCAGGTCATTTCTAAGCTGCCCCTGTGGAGAGTTGTATGCAAATATTACCCATTTATTAAGATAATAGTATTCTACATTATAGCCAAATGCGCACACCTTTTCCATTGAAAACATGCCCTGATTTAGCAGTCTATTGCCTGCTCCTAGAATGGGATCCTGTAACCGAACAGGTTAAAAGATTTGTTCATTATCTGCCTAAAAATGTGCTAATTGCATTTTGCTGCACGTTTTTTTTTAATTGCACTAAACTGCCATCTGCAAGGAAGATGGAAACAGACGTTGAGGAACCCTGCAGATATGTGTCAGTTTTATGTACTTATTTCTCTAGAAATGTAAGGTTTTAAATGTGTTAATATAATGTCTTCTGGGCCTCAGTTTTAGGCTGCACAAAGAAATATTTGTCTGGAACTAAGCTAAATTTGTTTTATCTTTACCCAGCGTCTGCCATTTTTTAACAGATATTTATAGAATAGTTTTGGCCAGTGGCTATAAGACCACAAATACACTCACAGTTTCTTCTTGTAATTGTTGAAAAGAGCGCTGGTAAATAATATTATTTGTTCCTATTATCCATACTATCTAAGGCAGTACCTGCTATATAAACATCCCAATGATGATTTTAGATAATAGGGTTCGTGCCTTTACATTGTGTTTTCCAGTGAATTCCTAGCTTAGCATCAAAATGACATGCCTCAGTGATATCACTGCTTCTAATTCACAGATGTTTTACTATCATTACAAAAGCACATATTGGGTATCGGGGTCCAGAGCTGCTAACTTGAGACCCCAGGGCTGGAGCTTGGTAGTAATGGGTATCACCCCTGTCCTTGAGCAGGTTGTGTGCCTGAAGGCCATGTTTTCCTAAGGGATTCTGCTAGAGTCATCACTGGAATGGAGTTACAGACCATTCTGCTTTAGTGGCTGCTGAACTTGAGAAGAAGCTGTATGATCCTCTTGGATGCTAAGACCAATATAGCAAAGACTAACTAAAGTTGTAGGAGCCCCTTTGGTGTTTTGAGTATACCATAGTGTAAGTAGGTGCTGACTGGGGTATTTCTCTGCTTGTCATGTTTTTTACTTTTAAAGTCAAGTGTATTTTCTGCTGTGTCAGCTGCACTGCTTAGTTAATGTTGACCAGCAGATTTGGCTCTGTCTGCTAGGTAATTGTTAACTCTTCTGGCCAGGTTTTCCCTGGCTTTTCTGAACAGTACCACCCTCTGCTGAAAAAAAATTATAAAAAGGGAACTACATGTAGGTCAGGGCTCCTGGAGACTGAACTGTTATGTAAGCTGCCACTATGCTGGGTTACCACCCCTTGTTGGATGCTCAGAGTTCTAAGGGGTATGACCTTTAGGGATGCTGTTAATCATGGATTTAGTGCCAGCTGTGGATTTTTGCTACCAAGCTATGGATTTATTACCAATAATGGATTTTTGCCTTGCGAAGTACTTTTAATGGACTTTACTACCAAATTAAAGTATGTCTACCTAATAGGCTTTTGACGGGGCATTTAGAGAACATTGTCAGGATTGTGTGTCGAAATATCTTGTTATCCTTAACTACGTAAGTAAAACACATTTGTTTGTCAGATCCACTGCCTGGTCTCAAGTCATTAAAGGGATGCATGCAAAGTGAATCAAAAAAAACAAGGCTTATTCAAGAGGATGAGAAAAGTTAGAGAATATACAGTTCAGAGGTATAATGAGTAGGGTAGCGGTTCTAGGGAGGCTAGATTGCCATTGCTAATGACTTTGTTACGTACCTGGTTTCCAGAGTCTGATGCAGGGTAGCCTCTCTTACGACTCTGGTTCGCGAGCCACTGGATATGGGACAGCGGGCTCGGAGCACAGAGGGGTAGGAGTGCCGGGTGGTGATGTGTAGAAGCAGGTGGACGAATACCTCTGGCAAGTAGATGCTGAACGTACAGCGGAGGATGGGTCAGCGACCCGCACAGAAGCTGCGACTACAGCGGCACAAGTTAGTAACAGTTCAGGTAGGATGGGTCAGCGACCCGCACAGAAGCTGCGACTACAGCGGCACAAGTTAGTAATAGTTCAGGTATACCGGGAAAGCAGGGTCAAACAAGCCGGGTCATAACAGGTGATCGTGCAGAAAGATGACTGAAGAATGGTCGGTAAACAAGCAGGTGGATCTGGCAGCAGTGAAGTCAAGCAGGCGGATGGTCAAACGGAGCCGGGTCAGGATAGGAGAGATGAGAGGAGTCAGACAAGCCGGGTTCGGTGTTCAAATCAGGTTTCAGGTAGAGTAGTCAAAACAAGCCAAGTTCAGTGTTCAAATCAGGTTTCAGATAGCAAACAGGTCTCAGATAGGATCCACGTCAGAACTGCAGATCAGGCAGCAAAGACACTGTGCTGCTGAGGTGTTTAAATAGGGCAGCCTGCTGTTAATCACTGAAATCAGTCTGCACCATTAACCCTTAAGTGGCAGATCCATGACAGACTTTGTCAAATGCTAACACAGCCAACCAGCCTGGAAACAGATGACATGATACAGGTGACGCATGCTCTGGTAGTGAAGGGGTGTTATGCTTGGCCCCATCACTGGCAATTGGCCCCCCACATACTGGGACTGGTCTCGTGGCACAGAGCACCTAGGGACCTAGCCTGGAGTTCCAGAGAGAGAGAGATTCAGAAGGGAAGAACAAGCATTAAGCTATGGAGAAGTGTGTTTTCTGTATCCAATACTGAAATTATCACTGGGAGTGAAGTGATAGAACAGTTGAGTTGGTGGGGACTGGTACAAGCTCTGCGATACTGGCTCAGAAATGCTACATGCCTGGTAAGAAATGCTGTCTAACCAAATATTGTGTCCATAGTGCAGTAGTTTTAACAGTGTAAGAAACATGGCGATGGATTATAAAGTGTTAACCGTGCAAGATGTAGACTTGTTTCTAAGTTTGGGGAGCCGTCTTAATGTTAAATTCACATGACCATGTCTTCCGCCTGCCACGCAGGCATTAGCGAGTGCTGTTACACAGTGACCCCACTAGGGTGCTTCAAGCCCAACAATTGTCTTTGTCCATCTGTCCTACCTTAAGGTAATGAACTGAAACTACTCTCAAATATGAACCTATTTCCTTCAATGGACAAGTAATATGTAAAGTCATAAAGTAAAATATTATATTATGGGAACTAGGAATAGTGTAATAGCAACTCCATTTTGTAGCCTCAAGACCTCTATAGGTGGAGACACTATAGAGCTAAGAACATCAGGACATTGACTGTAAGCTCCAAATTACTGCATAGTAAGGATCATCTTAGATGACTACCCCTCTGCCAAAAAACAGTGGGGTAGATTCAGGTAGCAATTACGCCTGCGTATCCATAGATACGCAGCGTAATTGCTAAGTAGCGCCGGCGTATCAACTTTCTGTATTCAGAAAGCTCGATACGCCGACTGTAGCCTAAGATACCACTGGCATAAGGCTCTTATGCCGTCGTATCTTAGGCTGCATTCTGACGCTGGCCGCTAGGTGGCGTTCCCGTAGTTGTCAGCGTAGAGTATGCAAATTGCATACTCACGCCGATTCACAAACGTACGCGCGCCCGGCAGTCGTGTTTTACGTCGTTTGCGTTCGTTGCTTTCGTCGTAAGGCTGCTCCTGCTATTAGGAGGCACAGCCAATGGTAAGTATAGACGTCGTTCCCGCGTCGCGATTTTCGAAATTTACGTCGTCTGCGTAAGTGGATCGTGAATGGCGCTGGACGCCATTTACGTTCACGTCCTTGCGACGTCATTTACCGCAATGCACGTCGGGAAATTTTACAGACGGAGCATGCGCAGTACGTTCGGCGCGGGAACGTGCCTAATTTAAATGATCCACGCCCCCTACGGGATCATTTAAATTAAGCGCGCTTACGCCGGCCCCTTTTACGAAACGCTGCCGCAAATTACGGAGCAAATGCTTTGTGAATGAATCGTTGCTCAAGTAATTTACGGAGGCGTAGCGTAAAAACAGTACGCTGCGCCGCCGTAGCAGTGCGCACCCCTACCTGAATCTACCCCAGTGTTACAGTCTATAGTTCTCAACTGTTAGTATCATCTGTGTGGCTGATGAAGTGATATGCAATTCTGTACAGCTTTGAGCATATTATATTGTATGGTTTCCATATAATGGATAAAGCTGTTGTTGACATTAAAAAGTGTGTGTATATATATATATATATATATATATATATATATATATATATACAGTATATACAGTATTTTCTACAATGTAAAGTAGAGTGTACAGCTTGTATAACAGTGTAAATTTTCTGTCCCCTCAAAATAGCTCTTAATGTCTCTAATGTCTAAACCGCTGGCAATAAAGTACACCCCTAAGTGAAAATGTCCCCACATTTTTTGAAAATAGCCATTCTCCCTTCCCAGTGTCATGTGACTCGTTAGTATTACAAGGTCTCAGTTGTGAATGGGAAGCAGGTGTGTTAAATTTCATGTTATCGCTCTCACTCTCTCATACTGGTCACTGAAAGTTCAACATGGCACCTCATGGCAAAGAACTCTCTCAGGGTCTGAAAAAAAGAATTGGTGCTCTACATAAGGATGGCCTAGGCTATAAGAAGATTGTCAAGACTCTGAAACTGACCTGCAGCATAGTGGCCAAGACCATACAGCAGTTTAACAGGACAGGTTGCACTCAGAACAGGCCTTGCCATGGTCAACCAAAAAAGTTGAGTGCCCGTGTTCAGCGTCATATCCAGAGATTGTCTTTGGGAAATAGATATATGAGTGCTGCCAGCATTGTTGCAGAGGTTGAAGGGATAGGGGGGCAGCCTTTCAGTGCTGAGACCATACTCTGCACACTGCATCAAATTGGTCTGCATGGCAGTCGTCCCAGAAGGAAGCCTCTAAAGATGATGCACAAGAAAGCCCGCAAACAGTTTGCTGAAGACAAGCAGACTAAGGACACGGATTACTGGAACCATGTCCTGTGGCCTGTGGAGACCAAGATAAACTTATTTGGTTCAGATGGTGTCAAGCGTGTATTGTGGCAACCAGATGAGGAGTACAAAGACAAGTGTGTGTTGCCTACAGTCAAGCATGGTGGTGGGAGTGTCATGGTCTGAGGCTGCATGAGTGCTGCCGACACTGGGGAGATACAGTTCATTAAGGGAACCATGAATGCCAACATGTACTGTGAAATACTGAAGCAGAGCTTGATCCCCTCCCTTTGGAGACTGGGCTGCAGGGCAGTATTCCAACATGATAACGACCCCAAATACACCTCCGAGACGACCACTGCCCTGCTAAAGAAGCTGAGGGCAAAGGCGATGGACTGGCCAAGCATGTCTCCAGACCTAAACCCTATTGAGCATCTGTGGGGCATCCTCTAACATCCACCAGCTCTGTGATGTCGTCATGGGAGAGTGGAAGAGGACTCCAGCGGCAACCTGTGAAGCTCTGGTGAACTCCATGCACAAGAGGGTTAAGGCAGTGCTGGAAAATAATGGTGACCACACAAAATATTGACACTTTGGTCCCAATTTGGACATTTTCACTTGGGGGTGTACTCACTTTTGTTGCCAGCGGTTTAGACATTAATGGCTGTGTGTTGTGTTATTTTAAGGGGCGAATGCAAATTTACACTGTTATACAAGCTGTACACTCACTACTTTACATTGTAGCAAAGTGTCATTTCTTCAGTGTTGTCACATGAAAATATATAATAAAATATTTACAAAAATGTGAGGGGTTTACTCACTTTTGTGAGATACTGTGTGTGTATATATATATATATATATATATATATATATATATATATAATATATATATATATATATATATATATATATATATATATATATATATATATATATAATGTCTTGGCCATTTACTTTCACTATTGCAGTACAATATGGTTGGATCAAGATTGGGACTGGGTTGGAAGGGAGCAGCAGCTCACCGATGAGGTCATGCAGTGGTGCTCTCTTTACCAGTCAACAGAATGTATTTGTTGGAATCATTGTATGATACCGTAAAGCCAGTTTGAGAGAGCTACCCCTTCCTCTTATTTTGAATTCTGATGCGCAGGCTAGTACAAACATTTTGAGATACTATTTAAAGATTCCAGTATCTTTTTAAATACATAACTGGTAAAAATGGGAGACTTTTATTTCTGCCTGCATGTACACTTTGAAGCCATGCACACTAAAATGAGAAATTATGAACAAGCCTCAGAAGCTATAGCCAGTGTGGAGAAATGTGTCTCCACAACAAAGGGTCTAATTTTTTTTTTTTCCTAATCATTTTTATTGTAGTATATTTTCAGCCAGATTTTTTGTTTATGGCAGCAGATGATTTTTTAAGCTGAATTCCAGCCTTACCTTCAATCTTGCACAGTTGTGCAGGCTCCTCTACTGTGCTGAAATTGCTTACTCTGATTTCACTGCACACTATGAGCTTCTTGCGTTCCTTGATGATGTTCGAGAATGAACAGCTAAAAAAATTAGGAGTAGCTTGTTTTAAAGCTCTTTAATTTCTTTGTTAAGAATATGTAAATCATTTAACCGCTTAAGGACTGCATACCGACGATATACGTCGGCAGAATGGCACCGCTGGGCACAGGCACGTACAGGTACGTCGCCTTTAAGAGTCCAGCCATGGGTCGCGCGCGAACTCGACCCGGTGTGAAGCTCCGTGACCGCGCCTGCGGGACCCGCGGACCCGATCGCTGCCGGTGTCCTGCGATCAGTCACAGGAGCTGAAGAACGGGGAGAGGTGTGTGTAAACAAACCTTCCCCGTTCTTCTGTGTGGCAGTGACACTGATCGTCTGTTCCCTGATATAGGGAACGACAATCAATGAGGTCACGCCTACAGCCACACCCTCCTACAGTAAGAATCACTACCTTAGGGCACACTTAACCCCTTAGCGCCCCCCTAGTGGTTAACCCCTTTATTGCCATTGTCATTTTCACAGTAAACAGTACATTTTTATAGCACTTTTCTCTGTGAAAATGACAATGGTCCCAAAAATGTGTCAAAAGTGTCCGATGTGTGCGCCATAATGTTGCATTCATGAAAAAAAACTGTGATCGCCGCCATTACTAGTAAAAAAAAGATATTAGAAAAAATGCCATAAAACTATCCCCTATTTTGTAAACGCTATAACTTTTGCGCAAACCAATCAATAAACGCTTATGGCAATTTTTTTTTTTACCAAAAATATGTAGAAGAATACGCCTAAACCAAGGGAAAAAAAGTAAAAAATATATTATTTTTTTTCAAAATTGCCGCTCTATTTTTGTTTATAGCGCAAAAAATAAAAACCGTAGAGGTGATCAAATACCACCAAAAGAAAGCTCTATTTGTGGGGGAAAAAGGACGCCAATTTTGTTTGGGAGCCACGTTTCACGACAGCGCAATTGTCAGTTAAAGCGACGCAGTGCCGAATCGCAAAAACTGGCCAGGTCCTTTACCTGCATAATGGTCCGGGTCTTAAGTGGTTAATGTCCATATTCTGGGAACAAGTGTATTTTTAAAACTATATGCAAAAACTGTAACTAGCATTAGTTAACATGTTTGCCTCATTGCAAATAAGAAGATTTGATGGTTTTCACTGAACATAATTATAACTGGGGAAGTTGTGAAAGATGCTGAAATGCTAGATGCACACTTTATACTAAGTGAAAATGTGTAACATTTGCCAGTTTGCTGTTCCAGAATTACTCCGAGTATTAATGTAAGCAGTGTAAAAGAAGTCCATTTTTTTTATTTTCATTCAAATTACCGTATATACTCGAGTATAAGCCGAGATTTTTAGCCCCTTTTTTTTAGGCTGAAAATGTCCCCCTCGGCTTATACACGAGTCAGTGTACCTAAAATTATTGAGAGGCGTCCATCGTTTAAAACTTGCGGTCTCCTCCTGGTCCCTTCCATGATAGGCGGAACTGTGTCTGCTAAAAACGCCTTTCACAAACGTTCTCTCATCCGTGATTGGCGGAACACTGAACACAGTGTCTGCTGGGAAACTGAGTCCGAGGATGAGAGAACGTCCGTTATAGGCATTTCTCAGCAGACACAGTTCCGTCTATCACGGAAGGGACCAAGAGGAGACCGCGAGTTTTAAACAATGAATGGACGCCTGCAGCCTGTCAATTTCAGGTACACTGACAACAGGCATAGTGACAATGGGCACAGTGACGATGGGCACAGTGAGGATTGGCACAGTGACAATGGGCACAGTGAGGATTGGCACAGTGACGATGGGCACAGTGAGGATTGGCACAGTGAGGATGGGCACAGTGAGGATTGGCACAGTGAGGATTGGCACAGTGAGGATGGGCACAGTGACAATTGGCACAGTGAGGTTGCAATGGGCACAGTGAAGTGGACACAGTGAGGTTGCAATGGGCACAGTGAGGCATGCAAATGGGCATTGTTGACCCTCTTTTCCGCTTACAGTAGCTGCTGCATTCTCACCCTCGGCTTATACTCGAGTCAATAAGTTTTCCCATTTTTTTGTGGTAAAATTAGGTACCTCAGCTTATACTCCGGTCGGCTTATACTCAAGTATTTGCGGTAATCAGTTCTGCTTTGTGTCTTCATATGTTCCACAAATGCATTGTCAAGGCGCTATAGTTATGTAAATGATGTGACAGTCCTGGAATTTTTAAGTATTTTAGAAGGTTGACCCAAAGAGTGAGGCTTCGTACACACGATAGGTTAAACAGAGGACACCGGTCTGATGGACCGTTTTCATCGGTCAAAACCGATCGTGTGTGGGCCCCATAGGTTATTTAACCATTGGTTAAAAAAAAGCCAACTTGCTTTAAATTTAACCGATAGATTCCTAAACGATAGGTCAAAACCAATCGTTAGTAGGCACAACCATCGGTTAAAAATCCACGCATGCTCAGAATCAAGTCGACGCATGCTTGGAAGCATTGAACTTCATTTTTTTCAGCACGTCATTGTGTTTTACGTCACCGCGTTCTGACACGATCGTTTTTTTAACCGATGGTGTGTAGGCGTGACGGACCATCAGTCAGCTTTATCGGTTAACCGATGAAAACGGTCCATCAGACCGTTCTCATCGGATGGACCGATCGTGTGTACGCGGCATTAGTTAACTGCTCCCCCTGAAAGAGACTTGTTGACAGGGGAGAGTTTGTAGGCTTCGGCACTGTCAACTAGTCCAATGCATTGCAGAGGCACTTGTCCAGGGTCAAACATTCTCGCCTGATCTGCCTCGGGTTTAATGCAATCTCAAAAACCAGACAACATTGTTTAAAGTTCATATATAATGTAGATAGCCAGATACAGTATTGCTGAATTGAAGGTTTGTCTTTTAATAAAACAGAAAGCTATTTAAAACACACATATTGCTACTTTTATCGTAAATGCTATTGTCATTGGCAAACAAATTTGAATTGTTTAGCATATTGGATATATGTGTTCTGTATCCATATACACCATATCTCACTCCTCTCCTCTCTGTTAGTTTTATCAACCATAAAACGTCTTAGTTACTGCTTCCTCCCATATGAATGTGTCCTCCCTACCTCCTGACAGTTTGTGTTGTGTAGAGTGTCTTGGGCTATGTGCCTGCTTTTATCTAATTACTGTTTGTCTGGGCTCCAGACTCCATAACAAACAGCCATACTGTGTCTATCCGAGCCAGAGACTCAGTCTGTTTAATACTGGCCTCACCAATCTGCTTGCAGGAGATTCTTTCTTTGAAAGTCTCAAGACACAGTCTTTGGTTTTCCATTTTCGCCTTTGGAATCCTCAGTATATTCAGCTTTTGGTGTTTGGTGTTTTTAAATTCTATGTAGAAATGAGTGCAAATATATTTTGAGGGGCTTTCCCCATTCCCCTCCACCCACGGGGGAGAGTAGTGGTGTGGTGCATTGTGCATGCCATGTCATAGAGTGGGTGTGGATAAATTGCACACAGGAGGGTCCTAAAGGGTCATTCTTAAATAAACCAGGAGTGTGTGACATGGCATGGTTCAGGATTACATTATGCACAGGGTTTAGGATTCATGAGTGCGCTACACACATAGTACAGGACTGTGCTACATACAGAATGCAGGGTACAGGAGTGCCCTACAGACAGAGTGCAGAGTTCAGGAGTGCACTATGTACAGAGTGCAGGGTTCAGGAGTCCATATCTCACAGGCCAGTTTACAACCAAAAATAGTTTACCCGCAAATTCTCCTCGACCCTCGCTCCCCAGTATAGAGCACTTCCACCAAAACCCTACCAATAGAGAGTTCTCTTCTCATCCCCAATACCTTTCTCCCCCACTTATAAAATGACAGATGGGTTGCTGCAAAAGAGCAGCTAAAACTTACAGTAGCCTCTGTCCCGCCATGTTCCAGCTTAAAAATAAGCCCTGGATATACTAAACAGTGTATATATATATATATATATATATATATATATATATATATACACACACAGATATATACTGTATATATATGTATTCATTTTTGTGTCTTATGCAGGGGGGATTCAATAAAGCAGTAATGTCCCTTTTCTGCCCACACCAGAGTGGATTAAAAATAGATAAGTACACATATCTTTTGTTGCTGGAAGATGGCAAGCATAAGGCTTCCTGTTATTCCTTCAGTTCTTCAGTCTGTCTCCTGTTATAATTGAACGTGACTGTGCTGGTCAGCAGTAGAAGTTGCGATCACACATTTTTCTACGTCCACCAGATTCCATAACATAGGATACGGTATGGCCATAAATTGTTCTAGACAACATGATAATTATCAGCTATAGCACATTCTTATTTCATGTGGCAACAGGTTCATTATGTGTACAGTATTGTACAGTCTACATACTTCATGTTGGAACAAACAATTCCAAGAATATATATGATGGACATATGCAGTAAAATACACCTTTCTGACAAATTTATGACAGTAAAATAGTATTTATTTCATTGCAGATTCACATGTTGGTCATTGCTTGCCTGCATGTGGAGCTAAACCTATCTCAATGCTGCACACACAGCTTTCTTACTGGGCATATTTCTTGCTCCTAAAATTCTTCGTTATCCTCAAACCTCAGCGGTGCTGAGAGCTTTCACTACAGCTAGATAAGAAGTTGTTTACCCTTGCTGTAAAGTCCCTGACAGCAGAATGTACAACTGTTACATTTATTGGCAATGTCAGGTGTCGCTATTTTATCCCTTCTGACCTGATTTGAGCCTCAGATTAACTAGCCTATTGTCATACACAGGCTCAGGTGGTTTTAAGAGCTAAAGTATATTTGTTAACAAAACAGAGTTGGAGTTAAAATTGGAAACTATAGGGACAGAGATAGGAGATAGAGATAGTTTTACTGATATGTGCATGCTTCCAAAACCTTAATGTGAACCTTTGGTAGGTTATGGACATTTATATACTTATAAATAATTAACAAGCAGTCAATGTGTTTTAAGACAAGGTCTTACTGATTTATGTAGCTGCAGACAGCGCCTTTGGAAATCACAGGGCCCGCACAGCCCACCCGACAGGTCCCCCTTTCCCCAGCTATACAGTTACAAGGATTAGTGAAGAGTAAAAGTGTTGCGCTACCCTTCTGTGTTGTGCTTTCACAGTTGCATGTGACTTGATATGCTGAATCATTTTGTGTGGTCAGTGTAAGGGTGGGTATTTGTGTAAGGGGGTGGTTAGACAGCTATTCTTTATCTTTGTCTGTACAGACATCTTCTCTGATGACAAGACATGATTCTAATAAATTTTAGGATCAACTCAGCCAATCAGGTGTGAACAAGAGTTCACCCTGACACAGAAGCAAACCCCAGTCAATCAGGGGGAGACCAAAATGTGACCTCAATACATATCGGAGTCCAAGACTAAAATCTCCTCATCACATGCAAGGTGCTGTGCAGGAGGCAATGGGCAACTCTCACTGACAGTGGTATTCATCTACTACACTGTGTAAGGCCTCGTACACACGACCAAGTTTTTTCGGCTGGGAGATATTTTTTTGCGGAGGAAACCAGTTGTGTGTACATTTTCGTTGACAAAACTGTTGAGAAACTCGACGAGCCAAAAAGAGAGCAAGTTCTCTATTTTCTCCACAGGAATGGAGAAACGTGCCTTGTCAAGTTCCTCAACATCCTGACAAGGAACTCGACGAGGAAAACGATGTGTTTCGCCCGTCGAGTTCCTCGGTCGTGTGTACGAGGCTTCAGACTCATTATGTTTCCAAGCCAAACTTGAGCCCCCCTGCTGACCTGATGAGGCCCGGAATCGTAGGACTGACTAGCTGTACCCCCCTATTTATAGCCCCAACTGCAGGTACCATGTTTTGTATTAGAAATTTAAAGGCTAGAAGGCCGCTGGATTACAGCTGGAATGGGAAGAACAGTGTGAGCTGAGTTGCTCAGAGAAGAACTTTGCCTTCAGAGAATCTCCTGTGAACATTGAGGATGAAATACTCCATAGTGCCTTCTGCTATAATGGTTGGGAAAGGCTTGTTTTAAAGCTTATTTTATTCCTGACAAGAATACATAAATACGTAGATGCCCATAACTTAGACACAGATTCACTACAAGCTTTGAAAAATGCTACTCTTTCTGTGCATAACTATACAGAACTTCCTACTCAAAAATCCTACTCCACGTCTTGATGATAGTCAGAAAGAGAGTACCAAACACAAACAGTTATTTTCTCTAATAGAAATACGTATGGCTTTTCTGTCTCTAGCTGAAAAGATGGTAATAATCTGGTCCTAATTAAAATATTGACAGGGGTGCATTAGAGCAGGTTCTGACTAGGTTAGGATAAAAGTACATTTTTGAAGGTACTTAAGTATAATAATGAATAAGGAGTTTACTTCTTATCTTCAGAGGAAATTGAGGTAAGGAGGGATAAAATCTTGATAACTTTGTGGTAGAGTAGTGTTTAGAGGTTTTCCTTTTGCTGTAGGAGTACCCCAAAGTATTCAGAGGTGACAGGAAGAGCAAAAACAAAGGAAAAAATAAGCACATATTGTAATGTGGTTTGTTACACCAATCTGGCAAGGACTTTGGCCAACAGGTATCTTACGACAAATATGTCCCTGTGCTTTTCCTTTCATCTAGTGTTGCACAACATCCCCTTTTAAACTAGCATATAATGACGTTCATATAGCGGATGGATAATTGCTGTTTATATCTTCTATATTAACTGGCGGCATTCAGAGTATAATGGCCACATAATGCTAAGGCTTTTCCATTCTGAGATTAATGAGGCAGCATTGTTTGCTTTAGTTGTGTCTCTTTCATTGTTGGACTAGTTAAGACAGGGTGGCTTGATTTTTGTTATATTAAAAATTGGTGCCTGATTAGGCAGGTCTCTTATACTAATAGGTTGTAACTACTTTCATTGTAATAGCTGTGAATCATAGATTAAATAATTCTGAGATGTGCAATGTAATTTTGTGTCCAATACAAATAAATGCAAAAAATGAACTTGAATGGAACGTTCTCTAGTTTGAATTCATAGGAAGTCAGATGTCTTTTCTGGTTCAAGGATGAGTATATTCATTTTCATCTTTTATAGAAATGTCTCTAAGTGTGTAGCTCCAGCATGTCTTCCAAATCTAGAGACAAAGAAACGGAGATAACAACATTAATAATAGAGACAGTAATACTATTTTAGCCACCTTATTAGCCATTAATAAGAGCAGGAATGTCAATTTAAATCTTTAAGCTTTATAAAGAGAACTTGGGGGTTCAAAAGCCTGGCTCAAGGACATAGTTTATCAGATTAATTAGTCAAATTCACTAAAGATATCACTTTGCCCTGACCAGAAACCAAATCCTAGCATCAAACCCTGCATTATTCCTACTGTTAATAATAAAAATTCCGCTTTTGTTGAGATTTTTTTTTCCCCTCTGGGTGATCTATGTACATTGCAAGGATTTTAACAAACTTTCCTGGTCCACCTCACGTCAGTACAAAATGGGTTAACACCTCCTTCGGAGCCCCACATGACCACATGTATCTAGCTGAAAATAAAGACAGCCCCTGCCCCAACTAGGATGTTCTTCTTTTTTGGTCTGTTCCAGGTCACCTGTTGATCGCTGTGTTATAAGTCATTTGTCTGCTGCATTCCCCTCCCCCCCGCCGAACCTACCCCTCCATGTTCAGACTCTCATGGAGTTTGAAGACCCAGAATGCTGAAAGTAAATCTTTCCAAAAATTGAGGTGCCTTGTGTCAAGGCCGCGTGCAAAATAATGCTTAAACAGCATATATATTGTACAGGTGTGGTATTATGAGCTCTGCAATGTCATTATAGCCTCTCCCTTTGTTTTTTTTCCTGTCTTTTTATATGCAGTGCACCGCACTGCTCTCCTGGCTTTATTGTCAGTCTGAGAGCAGCTGTGAATGATGTCACAGGGGGCAGGGAGATGGGCAGCACAGGATGGGAGCCGCCAGACACCATGCAATGGGGTAAATGATTTTGGAGGTCTGCAGTTGGAAGGGCTTCTCTCCCTCTCTCTCTGCAGTCCTGCCCTTCCTCCTGCTGTGTACGTCTGTGGGTTTGACAGTCTGGTTTTTGTCTCAGACTCTGACTTCTGAGCATCAGTTGCTCCGGGCCATGAGGGCCCAGAGTCAGGAACTCCGCGTAGCATGTGCACCCCAGCCTGGTAGGCCATATCGCCGGGGGCCCGTGATGTGCGCACACCCTAAAGGTGGGTGCCGCACCTGGAACCAGGAACCCGCCAAGATCCCACAAAATGGCGTCTGCCACAGAAATACCCTCCCCCAGCATGCCCCGCAAGGGAAAAACTCCTCTAATTGGCTGCTGGAGGAAAGCGGCTCTGCCTGGACCCCTCTGGCGCCACCTGCCATCCAGAGATGGAACTACATCTCTGGAGCACAGAATTACCCACAGGACAGTTTAGAACCGACAGAAACACAATTTAGCAAACAGCACGGATGAGAGCAAGGTAACTCTCTCATCCCCTACTAAATTTGACATAGCACCTGTACTGAAAAGTACACAGGCGCTACAAGTAGTACAAAATCCCATATGCTATTTGTAGTACTTTAGGTGCCGCAATTGGCAACTAAGGCCAATTCATTAGGCTGGAGCAAAAAGAACTAGAACAAAATATGCAAGATATATAGCACATTTTTGAGAAGTTACTGATTCATAGGTATTATAGGTTTTTTAACACCACTATAATTACATAAATGAAATGGATATTTTAAAATAAAATGAATTGTAATTGAATTGTTTTTTTCTAAAAAGCTGAACTCCAGGCAGATCAAAAAAGGCACAAATGTTTGCAACCCTGTAATCATTAATACATTAGAAGTATTTTTCAAATGCAAGCAGTGTAAGTACCTAAATTGGCCTTGGTATCAGCCTTTTACAATCCTCAGTACAGGATCACAGATGTGGGGAGGAGACCTTAAAATGAATTTGAAACTGCAGGACATCAAGAGGTCACCTCTTCTGCTAGAGAGGACTGTGCTGTGGGGAAGAACTACATTTCAGGACTGGATAGGCATAAATACACATTCTTTGGTTGGTACACAGCTTTCATATAGGTATTTCATCTGTGCATGTTTGCTATTTGCTTGGAGTTCAGCTTTAATTCTAAGAAATGAATACCACTGTCATGTAAAAGGCAGTATGAAACGGCTATATACTGTATGTGGTAATACTAAATAAAACAAAATAGCTAAGATAGCATACAACCTTCGTTATAGATACAATGCAATTTCTAGAATACCATACAACCTTCTTTATAGATACAATGCAATTTCTAGGATACCATACAACCTTCTTTATAGATACAATGCAATTTCTAGGATACCATACAACCTTCTTTATAGATACAATGCAATTTCTAGAATACCATACAACCTTCTTTATAGATACAATGCAATTTCTAGGATACCATACAACCTTCTTTATAGATACAATGCAATTTCTAGGATACCATACAACCTTCTTTATAGATACAATGCAATTTCTAGGATACCATACAACCTTCTTTATAGATACAATGCAATTTCTAGGATACCATACAACCTTCTTTATAGATACAATGCAATTTCTAGGATACCATACAACCTTCTTTATAGATACAATGCAATTTCTAGGATACCATACAACCTTCTTTATAGATACCAATGCTGTATCCTGGCCTAGGTCAACAAGGCCCAGGCCTAGGGCAGCACTTTCCAAGGGGGCAGCACGGAAAGAGTATCCGCTGGCTTTCGCTACACTGTTAGTGTAGCGCCAGTCTTATGCGATGGACTGGGCTGAGAGGCAAATTAGTCTAGCGCCCCCTGCTTCCAGTATGCGAGTGGACGGCATTCCGCAACTGTATGTGTGTGTGTGTGGGGGGGGTACTGCTTCTAATTTTGACTGTCCTATTTTTTACCATCCCTGTCCCATTGCAGAGATGTCTTTTCACTTTCTGCCCCATAGCTAAACAGGAAGTAAGAGGAAATTTATGCAAATTAAGGAAGTTCATACCCCCCCCCCTAGGCCCTTAAAACTAGCTAGCCCTCAGGGCAGGTCTTAAACAGCAAGGGGTGTGGCTTTGACAGAAAGGGGTGGGTCATATTTAAATTAGGGGGTGCATGAGTTTAGTCAGGCCTAGGGCAGCACAAAACCTAAATAATCCACTGATAGATACCATGCAATTTCTAGGATACCATGCAACCTTCTTTATAGAACCTGCAATAAGAACACATGCATTTATAGTGCAGCTAATTTTTATTTATTCTGTATAATGTATATATAAAGTATACTGTATATGTATAAGCCATGTATAAATAATATGTAAACTGACTTTTATATCAGTCAATAAAAAAAAACCATAAATGAATTCCTAACTGTATATGCATGATTTCAATAATTATATCTAATGTAAAACCTCATCATTGGTAACAACTCCAGTCGACTAAGCTAACCAAACAACCTACAGTACATGGATTTTTCAGTTAAACAAGCAACAAAAATCTCCAAATTAATTTGCATGTCTATGACATCATCAAAGGTCCGTCTGCCCACTGATCTCAGCCTTGCTAGCATTGAAAAAAACACCATTAAATTTGACTTTCAAATCATTCCCACTTCACCTGTAAAATGACAGATTTTTTTATTTAACTTACCGTACATCTGGTGTAAATACATTTCCTGGTTTCCTCAAGCACTGGTGACATAAATAGGACCTCACAACTGTACTCTGTGAAGGTTTTGTCGCCATTGCCTTCCAGGGAGATCTCTTTTTGCAGATTGTGAGATCTCATTAGATTTTGCAAAATCTCCCAGGATCTTGAGGGAAATATACTGTATTTATTTATTTTTTTATACAATGCCACGGCTTCAGTGACATGAGTGTCAGGTAGCGTAATTCTGTTTACATTGCTGTTTGATATTGATTGCAGTAATGGTGCCATTTTCATATAAGGAAGAGGAAGGTCTGCTCTAAAGTGGAACAAAATCTAAAAATACTTACCTTAGTTCCAACATTCTGGCACCAGCATCTTTTCCTCAGGTTTCTCCAGGTGCCAGTCTTCATCTGTTTTGATTGGCTGACAAGGGAGGATGTCAGGCCCCGTACACACGTCCGAGAAACTCCACGGGCAAAACACATCGTTTTGCTCGTCGAGTTCCTTGTGAAGCCGCCGAGGTTCTCGGCGAGCCAAGTTTCCTCGCTGACTAAGGAGGAAATAGAGAACATGTTCTCTATTTGGCTCGACGAGTTCCTCGTCGGTTTCCTCGGCCAAAAGTGTACACACGACCGGGTTTCTCGGCAGAATACGGCTCCGATCGAGTATCTGGCTGAATTCTGCCGAGAAACTCGGTCGTGTGTACGGGGCCTAACTCCTGCGCATGCACATCCACAGTTTGCCAGATTGTACATTGAATGTTCATGTTTGGCTCAGTGTTTATACTGCAAGGGATTGCAAACAAATTATGCACATATCTTCTGCAATAAGGAGTTCTCAATTTTTTGTTTGTAATTTTTATGTTTTTTTAACATTAGTCCCACATCAAAGTGTAACTAAAGGCAAAACTTTTTTTTGCTGTTTTGGACAGAGTGGAGATGGATCAGAACATCTGTTTTTATTTGGATTTTATTGCTACCTTTGTCTCTTTTAGGGGACACACTCTATTTGTCATGCTTACGTTTTCATCAAAAGTAGAAGTACCGTATTTATTCGAGTATAACGTGCAAAATTTTATACCCCAAAAAAAATCAAAGTTTTGGGTGCACGTTATACACGAGGACTGGGGTGGGATGACAGTGGCGGGACCGATACCGAGTATTAGCGGGAGTACTCGTACTCCCGCTAATACCGCCGATACTAGAATACTTCCCCCCTCCCCCCGCCGCCACCGCCGCTACCGCCGCTGCTACCGCCCCCGCCACCAACGCCGCTACAACGTTAATCCCCGCAGCGCGGGGAACAATACAGACAGCTTTCGTTTGAATAGCTGTTTTCCCCCGCCGCGCATAGACACTCCCCCTTGGACGGATCTGTCCAATCGCGAGCAAGGTGTAGTGTCTATGCGCGGCAGGGAAAACAGCTGTTCAAACGAACGCTGTCTGTAATGTTCCCGCGCCGCGGTGATTAACAGTAGGTGGCTGCATATACAGGGGACATGGCTGCACATAAGGGGGACATGGCTGGACATACAGGGGACATGGCTGCACATACGGGGGACATGGCTGGACATACAGGGGACATGGCTGCACATACGGGGGACATGGCTGGACATACAGGGGACATGGCTGGACATACGGGGGACATGGCTGGACATACGGGGGACATGGCTGGACATACGGGGGACATGGCTGGACATACAATAAATACAATAAATGATTTTTGGCAATTAAAATGATTTTATAATGATTTTTAATCGAAAATTAGGGGTGCGCGTTATACACGTGTGCGCGTTATACTCGAATAAATACGGTAACAGAAAATCCCACATTTTGGGTTGTCCCCAGAACAATAATAGAGAGAAAATCTTCCAATGGGGAAACTAGATGTGGTGAGCCGGGTGGCCCCAATGGATTCCCTTAATTTGAAATGATTTTCTCTCACTTCCTGTTTTGGCTACGGGACAGGAAGTGGAAGGAAGTCTCTCCAATGGGATACATGTGACAACCCCCCCCCTCTAAAAAAAAACTTGATGGGTTATAACCCTCCATTACTTAAAAAAGTTTTGTCTTTATTTCTACTTTAAGGCCTCCAGCAATCATGACCTGAGATTTAATTATATAATATAAGAGATTGGTACAGGTATAAGAAAGTTTGCATTGACTTCAAACTGAAATATCAAACTGATGCTTGATATTCTAAGATGAGTCTAGGAAGATTTACTGTATTTATGGGAGGCAGGCTATGCTGAATACATTTTCTTTTTTTAAATTGTAAATTGTGCTGAATAAAAACAGTGAATTCCAGTTTAAGAGGAAATAGCAGGCATCCTTGCATGTAATTATTTTTATATAAATTCTTGCTGCTAGCAGCAATCAACTAGTAGTTTTGTGGTTAATTGTACTTTGTAACAGAATTAGCTTTTCTGAATGTGTAAATTAGAGTTGTTTGCTGGAAACAAGACAGTGAATTAACCTTTTTGTTGCATGGGAAATCACATGTCAAAACAAGAAAATGAAAATTCATGCTTGTAAAGTCTTCATCTGTTTTTTTTTTTTTATTATTATTATTTATTTAATGCTGGACCCCAGGAAGCTGTTTATCTTTTCACTGTCCAATCACAGGGTGGAGGAGGGGACCTGTTGTACCCTGTACACACGACCGGTTTTCCCGTCGGAATAAACTCTGATGTTTTTTTCCGACGGAGTTCCGCTCAAGCTGTCTTGCATCCACACGGTCACACCAAATTCCGACCGTCAAGAACGCGGTGACGTACAACACTACGACGAGACAAGAAAAATGAAGTTCAATGCTTTAGAGCATGCGTTGACTTGATTCTGAGCATGTGTGGTTTTTAGTCCATCGGAATTGCATCCAGACGAACGGAAATTCTGATATAATTTTTTTTTCATCGGAAAAATTGAGAACATGTTTTCTATCTAATTCCGTCTGAATTTCCGACGGAAAAAGTTAGACGGGGCATACACACGGACGGAATATACGATGAAAAGCTTCCGTCTGCCTTTTTCCGGCAGAAATTCCGCTCGTGTGTACAAGGCATAAGTGAAAGTGAAACTGCCACAAAGACAGATCAGGTCAACTTTCCTGGTTGACAGTACTGCTCTGTAAGGCCGCATACACACGGTCAAAACCGATGAGAATGGACCGGGGTTCAGTTTTATCTGTCCAAACCAACCGTGTGTATAGCCTATCGGTCTGTTTCCCTTCGGTCCAAAATTTTAAAACATGCTTCAAAATCGAACCGATGGACCGCTGACCGATCGGTCCAAACCGATGGTTAGTACAGAAAGCATTGGTTCAAAACCTGCGCATGCTCAGAATCAAGTCGACACATGCTTAGAAGCATTGAACTTCGTTTTATTCAGCACGTTGTGTGTTTGATGTCACCGCGTTCTGACCCGATCGGTTTTTGGAACGATGGTGTGTACGCACATCAGGCCACTTCAGCGGTGAACCGATGGAAATGGCCCATCGGACCATTCTCATCGGTTTGGAACGACCGTGTGTACGCGGCCTAAGGCACATATGTGTAAAGCCTAGTACACATGATGAGATTATCGGACAAATGATCGCCAGTTTTTTTTTTTAATGCTAATCTCCATATCGAAAACGATTAGTATGAAAATTCTCGTATGACAGAATAAAAATTTGGAAATGATGTAACGTGTTGTAGTGTATTTGTATTGTATTTTTGCATGAGAACTGTACTGGTTAAATAAAAATCCTACGATCTGGTATCGTAAGAGAAACATTTTCGTGTTTGTCCCTTCGGAAAATTTTGGACGACAGCTGTGTACTAACGATCAGATTATTGTACAATTGCTTTGAAAGCGGGATTTTATGTATAACATTCTGATCCTGTGTACGGGGCTTGAATCTCAGGATTGCATAAACAGAACTACTAATTCTTTGGCAGCTAAAACAGCTCCCATGTAGGTATTTCATCTGTGTATTTAGCCGTTTTCCTGGACTACAGATTTAGGATCAGTCTTTTGGACTCCATGACATTTTTTTTTATAATCCTGTTATCATGGGTTAGTATTAAAATAAATCAGATTCCATCATGTATAACAAAATATCTGCTTACAAGAAACACACTAACAGGATTATTGCTCTTTAGTTGCTTGTGCTTCCAAAGGACAGCATGATTGTTTAACTCAATGATGGAATAAAATATGACCATAAACAATAGCTGCATGCTTTCTAGCACAGCACTCTGCAGTCTATTCATTTGTTTCAGGCTAGTTTCTGAACATGAGATTACTTCAGGGCAATGAGTGGTTTATTTCAGAGCATAAGGAACAATGTCAGAACATGTCTGGTGTAAGGGCTGGGTCACACCAGGAATCACATGCATGCACTATTTTGTAACCGGATTGCATATTACCATGCTATCCTGTGCAGGCAAACGCACTGCGTTTGTAACCTGTGTTTGGGGTGTCATTAGCATTCCATTGACACCTGCTGCAGATCACAAGGGCAATGTATTTTGAATGTGCTTTGGGAAGCATGCACAGACCATGGGTTTCCTATACCACTTTCTGGTGGAAACCGGTGTCCTTTCGAGAAGTGCCCCCATCGAGAAATGCCCGGGTGGAACTGCGCATTCTTTTTTTTAGGCTTTTTTCCTTTATTTTCAAGTGGTGATCTGACCAGCAAGACTACTATTTGTCTACTTCATTTATAATACCAAACTGCAATATATAGATTTTTTTTTTCTTTTGGACTTAACGCTGAGCCTATGCTGAGATGATGTCATCAGTCACATGCAGGTTGGAGGTGGCATTTCCCCCTCTCTCAAAGGACCAACTGCTCCATGACCGTGTAAGGAGAGGCTCCCTCCCAGCTCCTGAGCTCCTCCGCTGAAAATCACACACCCCCAGATGGTGGTGTCTCTCCAGCATGTAATCTAGCACTCCATCTTTCAATTCACCCAGCTGACAACTCCTCCCCAGCAGACTGACCGTGAGTATATTTAGGAGGCCTGCCCCCTGCCAATCCTAGTTGGGAATTGGTCAGGACTCCTCACATGTACTCCATGCCACTCCAGCTCTCAGCCCTGCCCCTCTTCCAGAACATTCTCACTGAAAGCAGGGGAGGCACCCAAGAGCTAAAGCATATGTCAGTCACACCCACTGCTACACTAACCACTCCCTGCCCCCGGATCAAAAACAAACAGGCCCAGCTCGCAGCATTAGGCTTGTTTAAATTTACCTGAGCTGACAGAATGTCAAACACTACACATCTAGCAACTACCTATGGTAGAGGGTGATACATCTGTATTAAGTGCCAAGGAGAGAGGCCATGGAATATACTGTGATCTCTGAAGGGTTTGCCTTGAAAAAGCATCTGTTTGTAATGCAACACATCATTGCCCAGATGTCTTTTCTCCTTGGGTTCTTATAACTCATGTGAAAAGAAGTGTCTATTAGTTTGTGTTGCTGTTACTGCTGGGTGGAAATATTCTGCAAAAGCACTGGTATCCAGTGCATGGTGAACATGTCTTTTTAGTGAATACATGGTGTTTTGTTTTATAATTGGCCAAATTTCTCAATTCGTTTATGGACTCAATTATTCAACATTTGAAAGCCTCATTTAACACAAGAAGAGATGAGGTCTATTAAAAAAAAATATGGCCACCTAGTGTGGTGTCCATGATTTCCTTACCGCATAAGCCACACAAGTTTTTTAGAGTTAAACGAAAGACCAGGGAGGTCAGTGGGTTCAAGCATAATAGTATACAGAAGCAGTCTCTTGAACTCATCCAATTAAAGTGACCCCTCTCTGCCTCTAGGGTCATTCTATATTTTTTCATTAATATGAAGAGCACTTCCCTGGTCTATAAAGCATTGCTCTTCAGAAAACCAGAAGACTGGTAAATACGGTACATATAATGACATGCACAACTTGGCTGAAAATCCCACTGAGACTTTGTAAAAGTATTTCATTTTCTTAGATAAATCACCTTTTTTTCTGTTTACTATGGGTTTTTCTTTTATCATCTTCATTATATTTGTCTAAAAATGCTAGGCAAACATATTAGTTATAAACTCTATTAGTTATATGTGCATTTTTTTTACTAGCACAGATGTTTGCCCACATTTTGAGATATGCCTTTGAGAAAAAAGGAAAATGTTTTCTACATTTCTCTTTCAATGCTCTGGAAATGTACATTGACCTCCAGCCATAGTGTGTGTACCCACAATGATTGGCACTCACACAGGCTCTTTAATTAATTGCTAAGAGCCAAAAGCAATCTGCTTATTAGCAACCTAGCTCCTCAGTCTGCACCAAATTGCAAGATCCATCCAGGGTGACTGTTCACAAGTGGAGCTGTTCCTGAAATTTAGATGATGTTAGATTCAGGTCTAATTTCATAAATTTGTATGTAGCACATGAATTTGAATTTCAGTGTTGTTTTTGACAGGTCAGGTTCCCAAAAGGCTTCCCAAATAGAGCAAAGGCTGATCCATAGGCTTTTTTTGCCATATATCTTCTTCTGCCATTGTCTGCCCCTTAGCTTTACAGGCAGTGCCTCTAGGTCTCATTTTTCTATCTCAGTAACCCTGGCAGATTTTTTTACAGAAATGGCCAAGGCTGTTTTTTAACCCATCGTCTCATCAGGCAGGGCTGTCAGGAGCTATCCAGCCCTTTCTGCACAGGTTTTTTTTTCCCCCCACTTTCTTTGCATTATTTTTTGCATCTGTTATCTATACTTTTTGAAGCCTGATCCAGAATCCTATTGACTTCAATAGGGCTCCCAGTGTGGATTATGAATTCTTACATTTCTGACTGCCTTTCCTAAACACACTTTAACATATATGCAGCAACACACCCCAGCAGCCTGCAGGTCTATTCACCTATGTCTGTTCTCATGTAGCAAAATGCATGCATTTTGCTACATGAAAATGTATTTCAAATCGATCCGCTGCAATTTAGTGTAAAAGGGAAAAGGAATCCTTTGAATTAGGCCAATTCACACCTATGTATGTGACATATCACGCATGGTAAAAAGGGTGACTCCAACCTAAATCAGCCCTAAGATAATGCAAGTAGAATAAGCATGTATAGAATGCCAGCTGTCAGAGTCCAGTCCATATAATGCTACTTAATCTTTGCCTGTGAACAAAGCATAGGGCCCTGCACCAATCACACAATGACCAGCAGTAGTGATGGGCTTAGGCGTGTTTGGACTAGGATCCGAACCCATGTTTGTGAGCCCACCAGGTACCGTATTTGTATGGGGCAATCATCTGTGACCAGGGAATTCATTGCCCCCCAGCCATGCGTATACAGAGGGCATACAGTCACATACATGTGGCTGCAGAGCGGAGCATGTCATGGCCCCAGATAATAAGCCCTTAGAGGCTCAGGTACATGATTTTGAATATTGGTCCAAACACGTGCCAGCTCTTTACTGACCACTAGCACTTCGAAGGCACACCCTTCAATGACACTTATGTACTTAAAGCCCAAATGAACTTTCAGCTTAACCACTTGCCGACCGCTGCAAGTAGATGTACGTCGGCAGAATAGCTGGTGTGCGCAAAGCATTGTATGGGTATGTTGCATTTAAATGCCCGTCATGCAGGCGAGCACGCGCAACTGCCGCAAGCTCTGTGATCATGCTCGCGGGACCCGTGGACTCGATGTCCGCCAGTGTCTCACGATCGTGTCATCGAGCTACAGAATGAGGGGATGCCTGTGTACACAAGGCATCTCCCTGTTCTGCTTTGTGACAGGATACTGATCTTCTACTGATCCAAAATAGTGGCAAAAGTGTCCAATGCGTCCACCATAATGTCACAGTCACGATAAAAATCGCAGATCGCCGCCATAACTAGTAAAAAAATATATATATTCATAAAATGCCATAAAACTATCCCCTATTTTGTAGATGCTATCACTTGTGCGCAAACCAATCAATATATGCTTATTGCTATTTTTTTTTACCAAAAATATGTAGAAAAATACATATCGGCCTAAACAGAGGAAAATATATGTTTTTTTATATAATTTTTGGGGATATTTATTATAGCAAAAAGTAAAAAATATAGCTTTTTTTCAAAATGTTGCTCTTTTTTTGTTTAAAGCGCAAAAAATAAAAACCGCAGAGGTGATCAAATACCACCAAAAGAAAGTTCTATTTGTGGGGAAAAAAAGGACATTGATTTTGTTTGGGAGCCACGTTGCACGACCGCGCAATTGTCAGTTAAACCGACGCAGTGCCGAATCTCAAAAAATAGCCCGGTCATTGGGCAGCCAAATCCTCAGGGGCTGAAGTAGTTAAATCAGCTAAATTTATTGCAGGTGCATCGAGGCAAAAGTAGTCAAACTCTACAGTTTGTGAGTTGAAAAGTGCCTCCCCTGCCTACATGCTTTAGAGAAGGACCCTTTCTCTCTGGAAGGACTCTCTACAGAGGGTTGACACACCCCTGCTGAATCGAACTTAGAACTCTCCAATTAGCAGGGTGCATGAGTTTGCTTATTGCAGAGCTATAGTGGCATGTTGGACCACTGCAGGAAGTCCACTGGATCCAAACAGAGAGCAATATCTCAACAGCCTACTTGCAGTAGACAGGCTTTCATACCTTCTGAAGAAAAAGTAACTGTAAAGCCTCGTACACACGACCGAGGATCTCGACGGGCGAAACACATGGTTTTGCTCGTCAAGTTTCTTGTTAGGCTGTCGAGGAACTCGACGTGCCAATTTTCTCCATTCCCGTCGAGGAAAAAGAGAACATGCTCTCTTTTTGGCTTGTCGAGTTCCTCGACAGTTTCCTTGTTGAAAAATGTACACACAACCGGTTGCCGAGAAACATTACACATATTGAGTCACCTGGAATGTATTTAGCTGATTTTAACTGAAAGTTAATTTGAGCTTCAAGGCCCCCCCCCCCCCCCATTTGTACTCCTAAGTACTGCTTTTGTACAAAACATAAAGCATGATGGGAGTGGGAGGGGTTTTACCTGGGTAGCCAATGGCTTTATTGTTTGCCAGTGTCCAGTTGCTCATAAAGGTGGCAGTATAAACCAGTTATATCAGAATGACTACTGATTCTGTGTCCCTCGACTGCACATTCACTGATACTCTGATTTAAGTACTCACTCGTTCAAGTGCAGAAAATAGTCAGGGTGGGTCTGGCAAGTCAGTGAGTATGATTATTAGTGTATATCTCAAAACCTACCACTATTGATGAGACATTTATGCATCGTACCTTGTGCTGTGAGAATTATGAAAGTGTCATCACTGATTAAGTAATAATAATATAGATGGTGGCAATTATTAGTTAAATACCTTTTAAGACATGCTATAAACAGATGAGATATAACTTGTACTTTCGGAAAGCAGGAGCCAGAAATAAATTTCCCAGCGGTGGCAGAAAATTGGGTCTATTTTAAGTGGTGTCTATTTTAATTCAAGTTTTCTATCAGTGTTCAAATAAAGGTGTATGCAAATACTGCAGAACAGCTAATATTTCAGAATATTGACAGGTACTATCATGAATGATAGTTACAGCTCTCTCTATGCTATACCACGAAACAATTCAATACCTTTTGTAGGCAAGGAATAGAAATTGGACATTCTTTTGTTAACTCACCATGAAAAATTAAAAGGTGTCCTTTACTTTACATGAAAAGAATCTATACTATGTTTGTCCGAGTAGTCAGTATCACTTCAGAGTGATAATGTTACATACAGTTAAAGCATTGTTTTAACTAAGTGACTGTGAATAGAATAAAAATTGTTTAAACTATTTAAGTTCTGAAATAGATGTAAACCCTAATTTAGTTTCATAATCTTTATATCAGAAGTTCTTTAGACTATAGAAGTACAGATAGTAACAATGAAGGTAGTACCATTTTAAGCCGGGTTCACACTGATGCGACGCGGGAACCAGAGCGTTTCCTGTGCGGGTTCCCGTATCGCATCTGATTCGCAGGCAGTTTTACACTGTTCTCTGTGAACCACTGCGGGTGTCAATATAAAATTAATGACACCCCCAAATCGGTTCGCAGAACGCAGTTTTTATTATTTATTTTATTATCTTTTTATTATATTATCTTTTCATGTGACAACACTGAAGAAATTACACTTTGCTACAATGTAAAGTAGTGAGTGTACAGCTTGTATAACAGTGTAAATTTGCTGTCCACTCAAAATAACTCAACACACAGCCATTAATGTCTAAACCTCTGGCAACAAAAGTGAGCACACCCCTAAGTGAAAATGTCCTAATTGGGCCCAATTAGCCATTTTCCCTCCCAGTTGTCATGTGACTTATTAGTGTTACAAGGTCTCAGGTGTGTTGAAGGGAGGGTTTTGTCTGTTTTGCAACCTGTCCTTAGACACAGGCAAAACCCGCCCTTCAACACACCAAACCCACCCTGCAACACAGATAAAACCGGACCTTGAGCACACTGTAAACCTGTGCCGTAAGAGCAAGGCACAATATGACAAATACAGTGTTTACAGGATTTAATTGTGCCCTTGAAATTGTATCTCCCATCGAAAAAAGCCTCCTATTATTAGAGCATGCGCTATGGTGACGTCACGCCAGCTGATCAGGGAATCAGCTGGAGTGCCCTTCCGTTATGCGCATGCAAGAGAACTTTTCGGCGGGGGGGACAAATCGACAGAACACCGGCAATGACACCGTCCGAATCAGGGCGGTGCTGCACCGATTTCCAAAAGTAGTTCCTGTACTACTTTTGACGTCTTCGGGGGGCGATTTGTATAGACATCTGTACAGATGTCTGTCAAATCGCCCCGGAAGTCAGACTGCATTGCCAGGTTAAAATCGTATGAGTTCAGCTGAACTCACACAATTTCTAACCTGCAGCAATGTAAACCTAGGCTAAATGGGGGATTGTTTGAGTAAAAAATAACAGTTGAGGCATATAGGAAACATGTATCTCTCTTATATACCACTAGAGAAGAATTAAAAGGAGATTATGAATCACTTGCCTTTTAGTGACATATTGGATGCAGGTATACAATTTGTGAGCAGAAAGAACCTACTACTTGGCTTAATACAAAAGGGATGTTCATATCTGGTATATGGATGTAGCAGCTGCCAGTTTTTGGGATATTATCCTGTAGTACAGGGAAGTCTCTCCCCATTAAACAATATGTCAATTGCACCACAAGGTATGTTGTTTTGGATCCAGGTTGTAGGAAGAACTATGAGGAGATTAGTAATTGATTTCCAGACAATTTATATTTAGTTAAATAGGTTATAAACCCTGGGGAAACAAAAACAAAAAAAAAAACCTGTAAGGCCTCATTCACAAAGGCGGACTCCGCTACGGAGTCCGCCTGCTCCCGTCAGCTCAGCGGGAGATCAGTCCACAGATCTCCGCTGAGCCGACGGATGACAAGCTCCTCTCTGCTCACTGAGCGGGGAGGGGCTTGTCGGGCACTGCTGTGTCCCTATGGAGCGATCTGATGAAAACGGACAGCATGTCCGTTTTCATCAGATCTTACCCGATCCGATCCGCATGGACGGATGGCGGCGTGGCCCCCATACGTCTGTTTTTAGCGGGTCGGATGTCAGCCGACATGTCTCCGCTGACATCCGACGCTCCATAGCGATGCATGGAGCGGCCGTTCAGGTCCGTGAAAGACGGACCTGAACGGCCCGTAGTGTGAATGAGGCCTAATGCCTCGTACACACGATCAGTTTTCCCAACAAGAAAAGTGCGATGTGAGATTTTTGTCAGGAATTCTGACCGTGTGTATGCTCCATCACACTTTTTCTGTGAGAATTCCTGCCAAGAAAAGATTGAGAGCAGGATCTCAATTTTCGTGACAAGAAAAATTCCTATCGGTAATCGCGATTGTCTGTATGCAACTACGACACAAAAAAAAAACATGCATGCTCAGAATCAAGCAGAAGAGCCGAACTGCCTATTGAACTTCATTGATCTCGGCTCATCATACGTGTTGTACGTCACCGCGTTCTTGACGTTCGGAATTTCAGACAAGATTTGTGTGACAGTGTGTATGCAAGACAATTTTGAGCCGTTTTCCTGCTGAAAAAAAAACACGGTTTTCCTGTGGACAGGGCATAAGACAAAGGCACTGTGTGGCCAGATGCCACGATGATGTCCCTCCATGCACACAAGGTCATGGCACAGGGTTCTAAAGAAATGGCAAGGATGACTGTTCCTTCAGAGCACATGCGCCAATAATGTTGTTACACCAAATACACCACATCCACAGGCCTTCCTTTATCTAGATGGCAGCTCACCTCCTCATAGAAGGTTAATTGATTGGTTTGGAAAGAATGATTTTTCATGAATCCATGCTGATTACTGCTAATGATACCATTTTCATTACTAAAATTAAAATTATATTTTTGGAATTATGATTCAGTATAATTCCTACCTTGCTTGACTCACCCACCTCAATGACTAAGCCCACATTGTGGGTGAAGCACACCAATGGCAGAGTCCTATTTGGCGGAGAAGGAGATGTCTGATTGACCTTGTCTAGTGTCATTAAAGCTTGTGTTAATTCAGCAAAAAAAAAAGGACAGTTTAGTGTTGCTGATCGTTTCCGTGCAGTGCAACCTATGTGTGTCTGCAATACCTGCTTGATATCCTGTTGAATATAGTTATTCTGCTGTAGATTTCAAAGACTGATTAAATTATGTATGTTCTGTTCTTAACCCTGTAATGAAACCAAGACTAACTCTGTCAAGGGTGCAGCTAGCTGGATGTTATAGTTTGTTATGAGATCCATCTTAAAGAAAATTCTAAAGCATGCATGGGCAGTTCCTTAGCTTTTATCTATACGTGATGACTCATCACTTCCCACAGGCTTTGTACATCTGGCATTTAACTATGCACTAAAGAAAAAAAAAATACTGCACTATATGTGTTTGGATTTATAATCCAATGCATGTGCATGGGTCCCCTGTTGAAAGGAATCATATTACTGGTACCTAAATTATTTATGTAACTATGTATGCATATTGTATTTCCTAAAGATAACAATGTAAACATTTACTTTGGAACACTTCAATGTTTCACGAGTTTTTAGACTTAATATATATCGGTAATCTAGCCATTTATGTGTCTAACCTTCTTTGTATGTGATGAATAGTAAATAGCATAGTGAAAATTAGCTTTATCACATATAAGGGACCAGGTGGTTCAGTTATGCAAGATAGTGAAGTGGAAATTACTAAAATGTATAAATGATATATGTACTGTATGTACAGTGCCTTGCAAAAGTATTTACCCCCCTTGGTATTTGTTGTGTTTTGTTGCCTCACAACCTGGAATTAACATGGATTGTTTGAGGATTTGTATCATTTAATTTACAGAAGATGCACACAACTTTGAATATTTTTTTTTTTAATGTGAAGCAAACAAGAAATAGGACAAAATAACAGAAAAAGTCAATGTACATAAATATTTACCACCCTAAAGTCAATACTTTGTAGAGCCACCTTTTGTGGCTATCACAGCTCCAAGTTGCTTTGGATAAGTCTGAGCTTGCCACATCTTACCACTGGGATTTTTGCCCATTCCTCCTTGCAAAACTGCTCCAGCTCCTTCAAGTTTGATGGTTTACGCTTGTGTACAGCAATCTTTAAGTCTGACCACAGATTTTCTATTGGATTGAGGTCTGGGCTTTGACTAGGCCATTCCAACACATTTACATGTTTCCCCTTAAACCCCTCAAGTGTTGCTTTAGCAGTGTGTTTGGGGTCATTGTCCTGCTGGAAGGTGAACCTCCATCCTAGCCTCAAATCACACACAGAGTGATACAGGTTTTGCTCAAGAATATCCCTGTATTAAGCCATTTTAGCACCATCCATCTTTCCCTCAACTCTGACCAGTTTCCCAGTCCCGACTGCTGAAAAACATTCCCACAGCATGATGCTGCCGCCACCATGTTTCACTGTAGGGATGATGTTCTTTGGGAGATGTGATGTGTTGGGTTTGCACCATACATAACATTTTCTTGATGGCCAAAAAGTTAAATATTAGTCACATCAGACCAGAGCACCTTCCTCCATACATTTTGGGAGCCTCCCACATGCCTTTTCGCAAACTTAAAATGTGCCATTCTGTTTTTTGCTGAAAGTAATGGCTTTATTCTGGCCACTCTGCCATAAAGCCCAACTCTATGGAGCGTACGGCTTATTGTCGTCCTATGTACAGATACTTCAGTCTCTGCTGTGGAACTCTGCATCTCCTCCAGGGTTACCTTAAGTCTCTGTGCTGCCTCTCTGATTAATGCCCTCCTTGCCCAGTCCGGGAGTTTTTGTGTGCAGCCGTCTCTTGGCAGGTTTGCTGTTGTGCCATGTTCTTTCCATTTGGTTATGATAGATTTGATGGTGCTCCCAGGGATCTTCAAAGATTTGAATATTTTTTTATAACCTAACCCTGACTTGTACTTCTCAAAAACATTGTCCCTTACTTGTTTGGAGAGTTCCTTGGTCTTCATGGCAGTGTTTGGTTAGTGGTGCCTCTTGCTTAGGTGTTGCAGCCTCTGGGGCCTTTCAAAAAGGTGGTTATATGTAATGACAGATCATGTGACACTTTGATTGCACACAGGTGTACATCATTTCACTAATTATGTGACTTCCAAAGGTAATTGGTTGCACCAGAGCTTTTTTATGGACTGAAAAATAGTTTTATGTATATATTTTTCTAATTTTACTTCACCAACTTAGGCCTTGTACACACGGTCGGACCAAACCGATGTGACTGGTCCGTCGGACCGTTTTCATCGGTTCACTTCTGAAGTGGCCGTACGGCCTCATGTGTGTACACACCGTCAGTCCAAAATCCGATCGGGTCAGAACGCGGTGACGTCAAACACACGACGTGCTGAATAAAACGAAGTTCAATGCTTCCAAGCATGTGTCGACTTGATTCTGAGCATGCGCGGGTTTTGAACCAATGCTTTTCTGTACTAACCATCGGTTTGGTCTGATGGGGCAGCGGTCCATCGGTTCGGTTTTGATGCATGTTTTAAAATTTTGGACCGAAGGAAAACAGACCGATGGCCTATACACACGGTCGGTTTGGTCCGATGAAATTGAACTTCGGTTCATTCTCATCGGTTTGGTCCGACCGTGTGTACAAGGCCTTAGACTATTATGTTCTAAACCATCACATATAATTGCAAGTTATTATTGAAAAAAACACCATATAGACACACCTGAACTGCAGGTACTGTACATAAGTCGAAAAGACTGTAGAATTATTTAACGTGTCAGACTGAAAAATAATTACAGTGTAAAGTACACGGAAAATGTGGACAAACTGCACTGATAAAGACTGTCTGTCACTTCATATGATAGTTGCTAAAGACTATAAATTACAGCCTCAAAAATTACCAAGTAATTGATCTGGCACTACTGGACCACAGTAGCATCAAAAAATTATGATGTGAGCTTCACCAAGCTGGAATTGTGTACAGGGCTGTCATTTGGAAATACTTACATTCAAGTTCAACACCCTGAGACATCATTAAAAGGGTAAAGAGAGATGTGAAATGCCTCTCTGCTTTCTCTTTTTGGCAGTAGGATATGCTGGCCCTGTGGTCTCTGCTAAAGAAACTTGGAGGAGTGATGTTCAGGCAGAGCCAGATAATCATAGATTCTGGCAGAACATTGTTCCCCCACTTTGGCACAAACCATGGGCCCAATGCCAAGCTATTGGATATATGACTTGCCCAGGAGGGTAGACACATTTCTGTGATTACCAGCTCTGTAATTTTGTGAGGAGTGTCTCTTTCTGTGTTCTAGGGCTGGAGTCTTCAAACTATGGCCCTTCAGTTGTTCCCATCATGCCTAGTCATGTCTATGAACGTCTGAGTTTTACAATGCCTCATTGGACATGTAGTTCCGCAACAGCTGGACGGCCGTAGTTTGGAGATCCCTGTTTTAGGGGATAGCTACCAGAAAAGTGTAATTTTATCAAGGGTACTGCCAACAAAAATACATGGCCAGCAAACAATGTAGCAAAAATCCTTGAAACGTTTAAAACTGCATACAGAAAGCATATGCGATCCCTTGCAGAATTTCATAAAAAGTGAATACATGGGCCCAGATTCTCAAAGGGCTTACGACGGCGCAACGCCATGTACGCCATCGTAAGTCCTAATCTGGGCCGTCGTATCTATGCGACTGATTCTTAGAATCAGTTACGCATAGATATCCATTATACTTGACGGAGAAAACAACGGAGGCGACACCTAGCGGACAAAAAAAAATTGCATTTAAGATCCGACGGCGTAAGAGCCTTACGCCTGTCGGATCTTAAATGCAATTTTTTTGTTGTCCGCTAGGTGTTGCCTCCGTCGTTTTCCCCGTCGAGTATTCAAATTAGCTAGATACGCGAATTCCCGAACGTACGCGCAGGCCGACGCAGTAAAGTTACGACGTTTACGTTTTTCCGGCGTAAAGTTGCCCCTGCTATATGAGGGGCAACCAATGTTAAAGTGGAGGTTCACCCTCAAAAAAAATTCTGACATCACATGGAGTTGAGCCATTCTACCGACAGAATGCCGGTGTTTTTTTTTTTTTCTCAGCACATACCTCGTTATCACCCCCCGGCAATCCCGCGGGACTGGGCGTTCCCAAGCACTGCCTGTGATTGACAGGCTTCCGAACGGCGCATACTGCGCGTCACAGGTTGCCGACAGAACCCGAACGTCGGTGCGCAGGTGCCGTATAGAGCCGCACCGACGTACGGGTTTTTTCGGCAACCTGTGACGTGCAGTATGCGCCGTTCGGAAGCCTGTCAATCACAGGCAGTGCTTGGGAACACCCAGTCCCGCAGGATTGCCGGGGGGTGAAAATCGTGATAACGAGGTATGTGCTGAGAAAAAAAAAAACACCGGCATTCTGTCGGTAGGATAGCTCGACGCCATGTGATGTCAGAATTTTTTTTGAGGGTGAACCTCCACTTTAAGTATGGCCGTCGTTCCCGCGTCAAAATTTATAAATTTATGTCGTGGGCGTAAGTCGTCCGTGAATGGGGCTGGATGCCATTTACGTTCACGTCGAAACCAATGACGTCCTTGCAACGTCATTTGGAGCAAAGCACCCTGGGATATTTTTCGGTACGTTCGGCGCGGGAACGCGCTTAATTTAAATGCTACATGCCCCCTACCCGCCTAATTTGAATTAGGCGGGCTTGCGCCCTGTGATTTACGCTACGCCGCCGCAACTTTACACGCAAGTGCTTTGTGAATAAAGCACTTGCCTGTAAAACTTGCGGCGGCGTAACGTAAATGAGATACGTTACGCCCGCCGACATTTACGCCATTCTACGAGAATCTGGGCCATGGTGAATATACATTGGGAAAGTGAACTGGATAGGTAATTTCTTTGCAACCTTTGCAGTCACATTAGGATCTAAAGTAGGACGGGCATCGGCGAAAACCCAGTGGGGTTTTTTTAACCTTACTTTACCTTTTCCAAAATTCAAGAAAAAATCTTTGGGAGAAGTTTTAGTTAGTGTCAACTTTATGACTAAGCCAGATAGGGTCTGTACATTATACTCACTGACGTTCCATTCTGCTCATGTCTTTCTTTTTCATTACTGATCACATTCAGGCGGGGGGTGTTACATTCTAAAGCTCTTGCAGGCTTTTGTAGTCAGAGCACAGGTTTACCTTGCAGTTTTCGCTCTCTCTCTCCTATCCTTGTACTGGCCGCCCACATACACACATAGCTTTCTGCTAGTACATATCCCTCCTGCCTCATATTTCTTTCTACCTTTGCCATATTGATTTTTTTACGCAGATGGTCACAGTACTGTCAGTATAACAATTCTTGTTCTGCCTCCCCTAGTGTAATCTGGGTGTAAACCACAAAAAGGTTGATGGATTGTTATGAGATCAGCATAACCATAATTAATCTCATGAACAGAGAAACATTTATTTGCTGTCACATCATGCCTTTTAGCGTATCTATATGCAACAAATTGTGGTATGACGGTTACTTATTTAGGGGTTAGAAAAATAAATAAGGTTAAGACATAGATGGATAGAGGTCTCCCTGAGATACACAGGTGAAATAGATGTTGTCTGTAGTGTCAAGACCTTCTGCTCGTATCATTGAACGCTCCTGATGGACTGAAACTGTAATCATGTAATTCAATAAAAGTTTATATATTTTTTAGAAAAATAAATCTTGATTTACTTTTGTGTGGTGCAACTTATGTAAAAATCCCACGGGAAATTTTCTAGTATGAGATATTGGACTGAAACTGTACACTTGCTGTTAACACCTTCCTCTCCTTTTCCCATTGAGAAGGGAGGTTTAACTAGATCATATGTTGGAAAAGGCAAGACCGACTTTCTTAAAAATTGGCCCACTGAGTTGGGCTTGACACCAAATCCGAAAGATAAGGTGACGGTCCTGGGGGTTATCCTTGACGAAAAACTAAGTATGATTCCCCAGGTTAGACAATCGGTTTCGAGAGCCTCCCATTTTCTACGACTTATCCGCAAAACAAAACATCTCCTGACCCAAGACCAGAGGAAAGACTTAGTCCAGGCACTAATTATTTCTCGCCTTGACTTTTCAAATGGAGTCCTACTAGGCATTCCGATGAAATGGTCTAAGAAACTGCAGCTGGTGCAGAATCAAGCAGCCAGGCTTATCTACAATCTCCAAAAGCAAGACCATATCAGCCCTGCGCTCAAAGAACTTTACTTGCGCTGGCAGGGAGTCAGAAAAGGTCCTGCCAGCAGCTCCTTTGCAGCGCTTTAGGAGCCGTGAATACACGGCTCCTAAAGCGTCCCTGCCCATTGAAATCAAGCGGTGCTTTTCCGGTGCTTTTAACCCTTTTTTCGCCGCTAGCTGGCGGTAAAAGTGCCTTGGTAGCAGCCGGAAAGCGGTGAAAATTTTTTGGTAAATCGCCGTTAAAAATTGTGTGATAGCCCTCTTAAAGGCACAAACCTTAATCAAGGCTGTGAGATAGGTATGATCATTCCCTCTTGAAACAGAAGTTATTTACATGTCATCACTAATCTCTAACACAAAGGGTTGATTTTTCATAAAAAAAGGGTTAGGTTAATAAAGGCAGAAAAGGCAGGCATACAAAAAAATTCTTTATACGATATGACCTAAAGGCAGTGGTTAAATGTGCATCCAGGATCCAGTATTTCCATATTCCATGTAGAACAACATAGCTTTTTGGGCTAAGAAGCTGGGCAGCAACAACAAACTAGCCAGTTAGGCTTCGATGAGTGTTATGGGTTAGGGAGTACTCTGCTACAATATGGACTGACTTTAAAGCAGGGGTTCACCCTATCGACGGGAATTTTTATTTTTTTTTTTATCTTACCTTAAAATCAGGCATTGTAGCGCGAGCTACAGTATGCCTGTCACGAATTTTTTACCGCCGTACTCACCTTGTAGTCGTCCATCGAAGATTCCGGGGAATGGGCGTGCCTATGGAGACGGAGGATGATTGACGGCCGGCTCTGGCGCGTCACGCTTCTCCGGAAATAGCCGAAATAGGCTCGGTCTTCACGATGCGTGCGCATAGCCTGTGCGCAGGCGCCGTGAAGAGCCGAGACCTACTCCGGCTGTCTTCGGGGAGAGTGACGTGCCAGGGCCGGCCGTCAATCATCCTCCCTCTCCATAGGCACGCCCATTCCCCGCGGGAGCCGGAATCTACGATGGACGACTACAAGGTGAGTACGGGGTTAAAAAAATCGGGACAGGCATACTGTAGCTCGCGCTACAATGCCTGTCTCGATGGTAAAATGTGTCGGGGGGGGGTGAACTACCGCTTTAAGTTAAAGCAATGTAAAACAAATTTTTACCTTAACCAGTTCCCATCCGGCCTATAGCAAAATGGCTGAATACACCGCTCCTCCACCGCCTGAAAGATGCTGCTTGCAGGACTTTTTCGAACGTCCTGCAAGCACACTGCCCCAGTGTGAAAGCACTTGGGCTTTTTACACTGTGGCTGCAGGAGAGGCAATTTTCGGGCACTTTACATGCGCTATTTTTATCCTAAAAGCACACACAAAGCGCTCCAGTGTTAAAGGCGTCTTAGTGTCATCACATGCCTGATGAAGGGGTCCTGCGTGACTCCAAAACATTGCGCTCTCCTTGTGTTGTGATCATGCAATAAACTATCCGTTTGGACGCTATTTATGTTTTTCCATGGTGTGCTGGCAAATATCTTTTTTGTTAGTGAAAGGATCAAAGGGTAATAAACTGTGTTACAAGAGGGACCTAAAAAAAAGAAGCCTGCTATGTTAAAGACGTTCTATAGTCACAACGTACATTTTTATTTTATAACATCAGCATTGTAATAAAAATGCAAACAATAGTTTTAATTTGACAATCTAATATAAGTGTACTTGGAAAATCTAATTTCATGTAGTGAGTTCTGCTTGTCAGCTGACCATCTCTTTCCACAACATCCAGCATGCTTTGCATCTTCTCCTCTGCTGTTTATTTTCAAATTCTGAGGACTATATATCCCATGGTACCTGGCTGCCTGCAAGTAGTTCAGAAGGCCATTGCAGTGTCACATTCCTCTCCCTATGACAGAATGCTCTGGAAGTGACGTGTTGTTGCCGCCATCTTGCTACACTACACAGTCCTGCACAGTAATGATAGAGTGAGAAGGGGCAAGTGAACACCTTGTTACACCCACCGGAGTTTTAGATTTTACAGTTATTTTAAACAAAAAACTGAGCTTATTTGCTTAAAGACAGTATTTGGAAATCCGACGGACTGTTTAACCAGTTAGCAACCGCCCTATAGACGAAATACGTCTACAAGGCGGTTGCTTAACTCTAGGAGGGCGTCAATGTACGTCCTCCTAGAATCGCGCTCCCGCGCGCCCTGTGGGGCGCGCACACGGGAGTCTCCGTGACCGCCGGGTCCGGAGGACCCGGCTGATCACGGATCACGGTAAATCGCCGCTGATAGCGGCGGTTTACCACGTGATCGCTCCGTCCAATGACGGAGCGATCACTAGTAAACAAACCGGCGTGTGCTGCGGGCTGGATCTGTGACACATGCAGTCACAGATCCAGCCATCGGTCCCTCCCTGTGCAATACTCTGCAGTACCAGCCATACTCTGCAATGCCCCCACACTCTGCAATGCCCCCACACTCTGCAATGCCCCCACACTGTGCAATACCCCAAAATACTCTGCAATGCCCCCACACTCTGCAATGCCCCCACACTGTGCAATACCCCAAAATACTCTGCAATACCCCAAAATACTCTGCAATGCCCGCAATACTCCGCAATGCCCCGCAATACTCCGCAATGCCCCGCAATACTCCGCAATACTCCGCAATACCCCACAATACCCTGCAATACCCCGCAATACTCCGCAATACCCTGCAATACCCCACAATACTCCGCAATACCCCACAATACTCTGCAATACCCCACAATACCCCACAATACTCCGCAATACCCTGCAACATCGTCTATGGGGATTTTTAAGTAGCGAAGTTTGGCGCCATTCCACGAGCGTGTGCAATTTTGAAGGGTGACATGTTGGGTATCTATTTACTCGGCGTAACTTCATCTTTCACATTTATGCAAAAGAATGAAGAAAAAATACTAAATTTGCCAAATTTTATAACAGAAACAAAGAAAAATTATTTTTTTTTACAAAATTTTCAGTCTTTTTCTTTTATAGCGCAAAAAATAAAAAACCCAACGGTGATTAAATACCACCAAAAGAAAGCTCTATTTGTGTGAAAAAAAGGACGAAAATTTCATTTGGGTACAGTGTTGTATGACTGAGTAATTGTCATTCAAATTGTGAGAGCACCGAAAGCTGAAAATTGGTCTGGTTATTAAGGGGGTTTACGTGCCTAGTGGTCAAGTGGTTAAATGTTAAATTTTAAAAGCAGCAGCAAACCTGCTGACCTTACATGGTTGCTGATGTGACAGAACGCCTCTGATTTTGACATTTAACATGTAAACAGTCTGTCGGATTTAAAAACACTGGCCCAGATCCACAGTGAGAGTACGCCGGAGTATCTACTGATACGCCGGCGTACTTTCAAATTTCCTGCGTCGTATCTTTAGTTTGAATCCTCAAACCAAGATACGACGGCATCTGGGTTTGATCCAACAGGCGTACGGCTTCGTACGCCTTCGGATCGTAGATGCAATACTTCGGCATCCGCTGGGTGGAGTTTGCGTCGTTTTCCGCATCCGGTATGCAAATGAGCTTTTTCCGACGATCCACGAACGTACGCGCGGCCGTCGCATTCTCTTACGTCGTCTCTAGTCGGCTTTTTCCGGCGTATAGTTAAAGCTGGTATTTTGCGGCATATAGATAGACTTGCCATGTTAAGTATGGCTGTCGTTGCCGTGTCGAAATTTGAATTTTTCATTTTTTTGGCGTAAGTCGTCTGTGAATCGGGATGGACGTAAGTCACGTCTAAGTTTAAAAAATGACGTTGTTGCGACGTCATTTCGCGCAATGCACGGCGGGAAATTTCGAAACGGAAGATGCGCAGTTCATTCGGCGCGGGGACGCGCTTCATTTAAATGAATCACGCCCCCTAATCGCCGATTTGAATTCCGCCGCCAGAAATACACTACGCCGCCGTAACTTACGGTGCAAATTCTTCCAGGATTCGATTTAAAGCCAGGTAAGATACGGCGGCATAGCGTATTTCTATTCCTTTTCTATGTGGATCTGGCCCACTGTATTTAAGGTAATAAGCTCCGTTTTGTGTTGAAAATAAGTGTGAAATCTAAAACTCCGATGGGTGTAACAAGATGTCCGCTTGCCCCCTTCTCACTCAATCATTAATGTGCAGGAGTGTGGGGTGTAGCAAGATGGTGGCGACGGAACGTCACTTCCGGAGCATTCTGTGATGGGGAGCAGAATGTGACAACACACCGGCACTGTGAAATGTGTGACAGCAGTGCCTATTCACAGGACATAATAAATGTCACAGAATTCAAGGAAGTAAATGTGTGAGGATCCTTCCAAAGTAAGTTTACAAACGTAAAGATTGTTCAGATTAATAGGATTAGGCTAGAAATAATTAAATTACAATGTGAAAATGAATATATGGTTTTACATTTTAACCATAGCTAGGCTTTAATGCCTTAACACTAGTGACCGATTGCATTACACATGCCATTGTTGATTTTCGCCTATAGTGCCAATTTATTCTTAGTAAACTCACAGCATTGCAGCTCTACATTTTAGAGTCCTCTTTTGCTGGTGTGAGCCTTTATTTATCTTTATTATCTTTTGTTATGAGCTGGTCTCATTATTATTACTGAGAGATCATGATACATTCTATTCTTTGCTTCAGTACATCCTTTGACCACTGCAAATTGGCGGTTTATAATGAGGGGGGAAGCACAGAGATCAGAAGGGCAGTTCGACAGCTATAATATCAGAGGAAATCAGCAAGGCAAAGATCAATGCATTAAGTACAATAAGAGAAAACCACCAATAAGCATTCATCTTGCATTCTAAACTGAAACTTGATTGGCTACTTTAGATGTATGATACTTTTCACCTCATTATTACTGGTTGCATTGCTTTTGTATTAGCCTACAGTATATGTATTCCATTTAATAGAATATTCAATCAGTGAGCCAACCTTAGGACATTTTCCTTGTATATTTAACTAGTATCAGTTTTCTCAGCTAAATAAATGATCCATCAGATATTAAAGATTCTATTCTTCCAGTCTATACCAGTTCATTCCTTAAGAAGCTTTATTTTTTATATTTTCATTTAAGTTAAGAGCACATCTCATGAATCAATACTAGAACATAATGGCCATTACATTTATTCAATACATAAAGTGAGGAACTACACTTGTGCTTTATTATCCCCTTGCATCGAAAGCAATATCTTACCAAATAAATACCAAAACATCAGCATACATCTTGATGTAGTTGTTGTTCATCACCATATAGTCTATATATTCCTTGCTGAAAATGTGAACATATGTAAGATGCAGATGTCAGCACTATGGTCCTTCAAGGTAACTGTCTCTGTGACATTTTTAAAGTGGTTAAGGCTCCATTCACACCTAGGCGTTTTGTCGCTTGTATCGCGACGCTATTGCAGCCTGAAATACGCTGGAGGGGTGATTTAACATTGTCGGCTATGGAGATGGTTCACATCTCCACGCCGAACGCCGAAACGCCATACGCCTGAAGCTCAAAACAAGTCCCTGGCCCTTTTTTTCAGGCGTCTTCGGCGTTCGGCCATAGCCGACAATGTGTAATCACCCCTCCAGCGAAAACCGCGGTAAAAAACGCTGCGTTTTGTTGCGGCAAATCGCGGGACAAAACGCTGCAATTTGTCGCGGCAAATCGCGGTAAAATACGCAGCGTTCAGGTGTGAATGCAGCCTTAAAGTTAAACACTTGCCTACCGGGCACATTTACTCCTTCCTGTCCAGGCTAATTTTCAGCTTTTAGCGCTGTCACACTTTGAATGACAATTGCATGGTCATGCTACGCTGTACCCATATGACATTTTTATAATTATTTTCACACAAATAGAACTTTCTTTTCATGGTATTTAATTACCACTGTTTTTTTTTTTTTTTTTGCTAAACAAACAAAAAAAGACCCTAAATTTTGAACCCCCCAAAAAAAGTTTTTTATCGTTTGTTATAAGCTTATGCAAACAGGTAATTTTTCTCCTTCACTAATGTGCGCTGATGAGGCTGCACTAATGGGCACTGATGAGGTGGTACTGGTGGGCACTGATAGGCTGCACTGAAGGTCACACATAGGTGGCACTAATGGGCACTGATAGGTAGCGCTGATGGGTGGCACTGATGGGCACTGATAGGAACTGGTAGGCGGCACCGATGAGCATTGATAGGCAGAACTGAGGGGCACTGATTGGCAGCAAGGAATGCTGGCAAAGGAATGCAGATAACCGGCTTGTGTTTACATCATGATCAGCTGTCATTGGACACTGTGATTGTGCCTTTACCCTGATCTGTGATCAGCTGTGTCTGAAGAATGCAGTGATTATAGGTGATCATGGGAAGATGTCCATGGATGCCCTCCCAGCAAAGTAAGCCTGCGCTGTAGCCATCTTTTGGCTATAGCCCGGGCAGAAAGTGGTTAAATAATTGTTCTTTTGTATGTTAGTTTTTTACTCTTAAAGCGGGGGTTCACCCAAAAATAAATTTTTAACATTACATTCAGCCGAGTTGTCCTAATGACAATCAGCTGTTTTTTTTTTCCCGTACATACCCTATTTTACCGCCGCTTCCGGGTATGTCTTCTGCGGGACTGGGCGTTCCTATCTGATTGACAGGCTTCCGACCGTCGCATACAGCGCGTCACAAGTTGCCGAAAAAAGCCGAACGTCGGTGCGGCCCTATACGGCGCCTGCTTACCAACGTTCAGCTTCTTTCGGCAACTCGTGACGCGTAGTATGCGACGATCGGAAGCCTGTCAATCAGATAGGAACACCCAGTCCCGCAGAAGACATACCCGGAAGCGGCGGTGAAATACGGTATGTACGGGGAAAAAAACAGCCGATTGTCATTAGGACAACTCGGCTGAATGTAATGTTAAAAATTTATTTTTTGGGTGAACCTCAACTTTAATTAATTTTATGCATTAAGCATAAAGCATATAGCAAGCTGTTTGCTGTTGGGGCACTCGACAGGAGGGAGGTGCCAGAAGCAGCAGAGAGGGACCTGAGAAGAGGAAGATTTGGGCTGCTCTTTGCCAATCCAACTACAAATAGGTAAGTATAACATGTTTGTTATTTTTTTTATTTTTTTAAACAAGACTTTACAATCACTTGAAGTACCTGCAGCAAACCCATGTAGGCACAGGGAGAACATGCAATCTCTGTGCCGGTTGTGCCGTGGTTTGGAACCTGGAACAAAAGGGTTTCAAATGGTATTCTTCACCAATTTACAAGGTCAGAACTTACTTGTTACACAAGTCCCACAGTACATCTGACAATGTTAGCTTTGTTGTAGGTAAGTGAGTGGTTTAAATTGCATATTTATTTTGCAAGGTAATTATCCGCTTTTTTGTTCTGCAGCCTTCGTTAATTTTACACTCACTTCACAACAATCAATGCTCCTCTTTTAAATGTTAGTACTACTAATTACGTTTTCTATGGATGTTTTAAATGAAACATGCAGAGAATATATATAGAAATAATATATATTTATTTTCTCTCCTTATTAAGGATAATTATACTTGGACTCTGGCTCTTCCTGATTCACAGTAGAAGCACAAGTACTGCAGGTAAGATATGAATTACTTGTTTCTTCAGTCTATCTTGTCTGTGTGTCTTTTCTTTATACAGTATCTTTATCATAGGCGTGTACAAGGGGTGTGCCAGATGTGCCCGGGCACACCCTAATCCTGGGGTTGGAAACCTGTCAATGGGTTGACCTGCAGGTGACAGGTAAACCGCAATCTTTCCTTGCCGGTCCTCAGAACCTGGACAGGAGAGGCGGCGGGGGTGGAATTTAGTGGAACCGATCTGTATTTTCCTCCTGCAGCAGCTGAAAGTAGGCTTCTCCTTTTGTCAACATTCAGCTGCCACAGGAGGAAAATATAGGGGTTTGGTACCAATATATGCCACCCCCGCTACCCCTTCTTTCCCTGTTCCTCTTCCCTCTGTTGCCCGGGTCCCCCATGCTCCCCCTTCCTCCCATTGTTTCAGGATGGAGAGCGGGAAAGAGGCCGGCAAATATGTCAAATGCATATGTGTTTGAGCTTTGGGGTGCACACCCTAATGCAAGAGGCTGCGCACACCTATGATCTGTATGTAGTGCTTTACATATATTGGCTTGTCTTTGTCTGCTTGTCCTCCTGATACACAACACGGGTACTGATATAGAATCTACTGTTCTTAAACAACTTTCTAAAATATTTGGTTTGGGGAAGATCCTTCATTTTATAGCTGTTATTGATGTAAGAGATGAGGAAAAATCACTCGGGACAAGTGTTATGGTGACAATTCTCTAAGAATGGAATTCTCCTCACTGTCTGTTGGGTCTCCAAAGCAGGAAGTGGCAGCAAAAACAATGAGGCTTAACCAATTCTCACCTTATTCAAAATGTAAAAAATGTTTGGGCTATACTTATGATACACTTGAACTAATGTGAAGATGCTCGTGTCCTGGGCTACTCTTTGAGCTACAATAAGCAAGTTGCTTCAAAACAAGAAAGCAATATAGAGTTGTCATTGAAGCAAGAGATGAGGGAAACTCTTCCACCGGAAACAAGTGTTGGGGCTAATGCACACTGCAGCTCAAAGAAGCTGCTCCTATAGGCTTTTGCGCTTTTTTGAGCTCTAATTTTTTTCTCCATAGTAGCTAGTGTGTCCATGCACACTATGGCTTTTTCAGCATTTTACAGGCATGTGCTTTACAGGCAGAAGAAAAGCCCCACCAAACTTGCGTTTTTGAGAGGAGTTTTCGAGCAGAAAAGCCTAAGTGCCCAAAAACACCAGAAAAAGTATGAAAAAGCGTGAAAAGGCTCAAAGAAGCCTGAAAACACACAAAAAAATGGAAAATTAGCTGAGGGGAAGGTTTGTGAAAAAAAAAATGCTTATGCTCAAAAAAGCTAAAAGAAGCTCCATAAAATATGTACAAAAGAGCACAAGAAAGCACAAGCTTCTTCAAGCTGAAAAAAAAGCTCAAATGCCTGTAAAAGCAATGTTATTTGAGCTGCAGTGTGCATGAGCCCTTATGGTGACAGTTATCTAAAATGTGAATTCATCTCATTGTCTGTTGGGTCTCCAAAGCAGGAAGTGGCAGCAAAAACAATACCCGGTGTAAGATGTCGGTGTGATTAAGCCGTAGTGGTGCATGCGAATTGAAGAAATCGTATCAGTCCCGACTGCATTTTCAAGGGCACGGCAGCCCAATTTTATTCAAAAGAAAGTTCAAAAATAAACAGCAGATTTCCTATGCAGGGGTATTCAGCATTACAGTCTTGCTTCATAACAAACAGCATTCAGCCTTTCTGGCTAAAAACGCAGCTCTGCTGCTCAGGCCTTACACCTTAGGCTTTGGTCTGTCTCCCCCAGACTTGACTCTCAGCACCTATGTGCTTGCAGCTAACAACAACAAAACCTGGGGAATGCCCAGGGAAAAACCAAGCCTACTTACCGACCAGCTCGCAGAACAGCCAATTAACCTGTCTAACAGTATGCGTTAAAAACAGGGGTTTTGTCCGCACGCATTTGCAAACGCATGCGTGAGCCACAGAGCCGCGACAAGCCACCCTGTAATCTGTGGTCCTAACACTAAACAATAAGTGTCCCCACAATGGAGGCACATGCATTCTAATGGATAGATGAGGACAGGTGGACTGAAGGGCAGCCACCCCTCCTTAAAGGTGCAGGAGCACACCAAACACCGAGCATGTAGCACAATGGCTGCAAAGGTGTTGGTGCGCTGCTGGACCAAAACAAGCACCACAGGTGAAACATAAACATGTCCACCGCCCCATCTATAGCTGGCCATAGCAGTAAGTAGCATTGGAAGGCTAAAGCAGATAACAACAAAACCGGGGGAATGCCCAGGGAAAAACCAAGCCTACTTACCGACCAGCTCGCAGAACAGCCAATTAACCTGTCTAACAGTATGCGTTGAAAACAGCGGTTCTGTCTGCACGCATTTGCAAACGCATGCGTGAGCCACAGAGCCGCGCCAAGGCACCCTGTAATCTGTGGTCCTAACACTAAACAATGAGTGTCCCCACAATGGAGGCACAGCCTTGTGCTGCAATGGCTCCCATTGGACTCCTAGGACAGAACTCCTGTCTGCCGGGCAGAGCTGTCACCAAGGATGAGCACTGAGCTCTATTCCTGGGATGTTTATGAACCCAGTTCACAGGTGTGTGATTAGCATGCCTGCCAAACTTAGGCATACACTTTTCATATGCACCTGTGACACGGGGTCCCATCTCCACATCGGACAGATGCTTAACCGATTCCCGTGTTATTTGAAACTTAAAAAAAATTTTTGGCTATACTTATGGTACACTTGAACTAATGTGAAGGTGTTCCTGTCCTGGGCTACTCTCTGAGCTTCAACAACCTAGTTGCCTCAAAACAAGAAAGCAATATAAAGGGAAGGGAATAGTTAGGTCCCCTCCTGGCATTGTCTGCCAATGACTTGCTGAAAGTGTTACAAACATTCCTGTTCCGAAGTAAAAAAAAGTGATGACTAATCCATTTCTGTCTGTTAAGTAATCCTGTATATACTTTAAAGTGGTTGTAAACCCACTATTTGGACTTTTACCTACAGGTAAGCCTACAACAAGGCTTACCTGTAGGTAAGGAGAATATCTCCTAAACCTGCACGGTTTAGGAGATATTACCCCCGCAATGCGGGCGGCGCATGCGCAGGGGGGACTCCACGGCTGAAGGACCGGCATCGCCGGACCCTGCCGATTTTAAATCTCCCGCGCGCACGCGCGGGAGTGACGTCATCGCCGCTCCAGCCAATCACAGCGCTGGAGCGGCGATACCCGGAAGACACGCCGGAGCAAGATGACATCCTGCTCGGCGTGGACCAGGTAAGTGGTACACACCTCGTTCCGAGGTAAGTATTTCATAATAGGCTAGTATGCGGTGCATACTAGCCTATTATGCCTTTTGCATTGCAGGTTTGGGGGAAAAAAAAAAAAGTTTATGCGGTTTACAACCGCTTTAAGTGTAGAGCATGTGAAAGATATTATTGGTAGCCAATGTCCTTTATTTTTCACCTGCCGCAGGGTTCCATTAGACTAAAGGTACTTGTTCCAACGCTAGGTTGGCATTTCTCTGATTCCAAAGAAGTGCTACAGACAATATTCTTATAAAGATGTAATTCCCGAGTGAAACCAATCTAGTAGGCAGCACTTTAATTACCATGCATACTGCTTGAAAATTATACGCAGGCTTTTTCTATAAGGCCTTATAGTTTATTTGTGCATTGCTATGCAGAACAAAGCAACCGGTTCACATAATGCAGCCACTTGGAATGAAAACAAAGCCCTATGTAAGCTTTATGCCAACGGAGTCATAGCTTACACTAGACTTTGGACTCCCATGTGACTTCCCATTGCTATCACATGGCAAAATGTACAGTATATACAGTTAGGGTGCCCACATGTCCCGGATTGCCCGGGACTGTCCCGCAATTGACATGTCTGTCCCGGGTCCCAGGGACCTTCATTCCGGGACAATACAATGTCCCGGAATGAAATAGAGGACACAGCCACCCCCCCTACTAACTACTATTTCCGGAACGGGTTGCTAAGGCCATCTTGCAACCAGTGACAATTTACTCTCAGACAGTGAGACCTGGAGCGAGGCCGGCGCCTAGTGCAGCACTGCTGTCCCCACCTACCTCGGCACCTCCTCCTTCTCCGGCACCCAGCGGCAAGCAGCAGGGACTGGTGTGATCTTCACTCTCTAGATAGTGACTCCACTCCTTTCCTCCTATGCAAGTGGCTCATGCAGAGGGAGTGAAAGCAGTACTGTATCTGGTGGCAGACTATGGGTGGCAAGCGGCACTGCATCTGGTGGCAAGTGGCACATTCACCTGACAAATAACCCGCCGATAAATTCCCCATTAACCCCTGAGACTACATTTCCCTCCGTGCCCCCCCATCTTTTTGGGGGGAAAGGTGAGAGAGGGGGTGTGTCCCTGAATGGCACTTTGGAAATGTGGTCACCCTATATACAGTATACCACTGGGAATGGGGGGAGTGAGTGTTTAAAGTAAACATTTTGCTTTGCTCTGAATTGGCAAAACAGATGTTTGCTTTAAAAGGCAAACTGCTTCAAGTGATATGCTGAAACCTTGTGCAACAATTAATAGAAGATAGATAATCAGTTGCTATAATGTTATGGGTTAACAATAACAATCTTAGATACAAATATGAAGGAGAAACTGGATGTCAAAAAAAATCTGGTGACGCAACACAGTTTTTTTCAAAATGTAACAAGAGAGGTAGCTGTTTGATCACCAGAAGGTTCTTTGTGGGTATTAAAATGGAAGTCCACAAGACAAGGTGATGTTTTAGCTGCCCTAATGAAGGGAAATTCATAGGATTTTCGAAACTGGGCAGTAGCCTTCAGATAGAAATTGACCACCCTCACTAGATCTAGAGAGTGCCAGAATTCTTCCTCTGCAGAACATGGCTCTGGAAACAAAGGTAATGAAATATCCTGGTTCAAATGAAAACCAGACACTACCTTTGATAAAAAAGACGGACAAGGGTGTAACACCACCCTGTCCTTATGAACCACCAAGAATGGCTCTTTACAAAAAAAACGCTGCCATTTCAGAAACCCTCCTTGCGGAGGTGACTGCCACTAGAAAAACTAAGGGCCAGATTCAGGTACAATTGCGGCGGCGCAACGTAACCCGCTTACGTTACACCGCCGCAAGTTTTCAGTGTTAGTGCCCGATCCACAAAGCACTTACCTGTAAACTTGCGGCGGTGTATCGTAAACACGTCCGGCGCAAGCCCGCACAATTCAAATGGGGCGTGTACCATTTAAATTAGGCGCGCTCCCGCGCCGGACATTCTGCGCATGCTCTGTTCGCAATTTTCCCGACGTGCTTTGCGCGAAATTATGGCGGCGCAACATGCGTAACGTACTTACGCCGAAAAAAATAATAATCAAAATTGACGCCGGAACAACGGCCATACTTTAACATGGCTGCTGTAAAGTTAAGCAATGAAAAAGATTGCTTAACTTTGCGACGGGAAACTAAGACTTGCGCTGACGTAACGAACGCGAAAACCATCGTGGATCGCCGTAACTGCTAATTTGCATACCTGACACTGGAAAACAACGCAAACTCCACCCAGCGGCGGCCGAGGTACTGCATCCTAAGATCCGACGGTGTAATTACACCTGTCGGATCTAAGGGCTATCTATGCGTAACTGATTCTATGAATCAGTCGCATAGATACTCTGAGAGATACGACGGCGTTTCAGAGAAACGCCGTCGTATCTCTTCTGTGAATCTGGCCCTAATTTCTTAGTCACAAGAAGAAATGGAGCTTCCTCCATTGGTTCAAAGGGGGGTTCCTGGAGAACCGACAGGACTAGATTTAAATCCAATGGACACAGAGGTGACCTAACTGGGGGATTTATCCGTGTCACCCCCTGAATAAAGGCCCAAACCAGGGAATGTAAGGCAAGCAGCCTTTGGAAAAAAACAGATAAGGCAGAGATCTGACCTTTTGATATTGCTCAAGGCTAGCTTCATCTCTACTCCTAACTGTAGGAAGGCGATAACCCTTCCTAGGTCATACTTGCGAGGATGCCAGTCCTTGTCTTCACACCAAGCCACATAGGACTTCCAGACCCTATAATACATAGCTCTGGAGGCCGTCTTTGTAGCATTCAACAGGGTAGTTAGTAATGAGCCTGAAAGTCCCGGTTCCTTTAAAACGAGGGTTTCAACAGCCAAGCTGTCAAACTTAGCGTTTGTAAGGCACGGTGGAATATACCTTTTACTGCCATCCTCACGATCTCCGCATACCAGGATGTCCCGGGCCATGCTGGAGCAACTAGGATTACCATCTTCTGTTCGCCCTTGATCCTGCGCAGAAGACGTGGAAGCAATTGTACTGGAGGAAATGCATAAATCAGAGAGAACTGCTCCCAGGAAATTACCAAGGCATCCATCCCGTATGCAAGCGTATCCCTTGTCCTTAACACAAACTTATCCAACTTTCTGTTGAATCTGGACGCTAATAGGTCTACGTCCGGGGTACCCCCATTTTTTACATATGGTCGAAAAGACCTCAGGGTGCAGAGACCATTCCCCTGGAAGCAGCTGTTGGTGACTGACTGCCAATTTTCCACTCTGGGATGAATATAGCAGAAAGGCAATGTACATGCTTCTTCGCCCAGGATAGAATATGGTTTATGTCTTTCTGGGCCGTGGTGCTTTTGGTGCTGCCTTGGTGATTGATATAGGCCACTGCTGTGGCATTGTCGGACTAAATCATGACAGGATAGCCCCTCAACCCGTTTGTCCAAGCCCTAATTTCTAGAACATTAATGAGCAAGGATTTTTTGGATTCCGACCATCTTCCCTGGATGGTATTTTCCTCCCAGGACTGCTCCCCATCTCAAAAGGCTGTTGTCGGTCGTTACTATCCTTCAAATCACTGGTATGAAGGTTTTCCTCTTCTGTAAATTCCCTGCCAGCCACCACCAATTGAAAATCTGGTGTACGCTTGGAGTCAGGCTCATTGGACAATCCAGATCCTGACCTTCCCTGCTCCAAACAGACAGTATACGGTCTTGCAACTGCCTTGCATGGAACTGAGCATACACAACCACCAATTGAGGCTCTGGTGTACGCTTGGAGTCAGGCTCATTGGACAATCCAGATCCTGACCTTCCCTGCTCCAAACAGACAGGATATGGTCTTTCAACTGCCTTGAATGGAAGCATAGGGAACCGCCTCGAATGGCTACCATTTTCCCTAACAACCTCATGCAAAGGCGAATGGAGGGACTCTGCTTTGCCCTGAACACATGAACCAGTTCTCTTATAGCGCAGACCTTTGCCTGGGGTAGGAACACCCTTCTGTGGGATGTATCTATAAGCAGACCTAGATATTCCAGACTTTTTGCTGGCTGTAAGGAAGACTTTTCTAGGTTGAGAATCCAGCGTAGACGTTCTAGGTAACTGACCGTGCAGACGAAACTCTGGTCTAGCACTGCTATGGACTGATCCATCAGTAACAGGTCATCCAAGTATGCCACTACGGCTATACCCTGACCCTGAGTCTTGCCAAAAGTGGTCCTAAGACCTTTGTGAACACCCTTGGTGCAGTGGTCAGCCCGAAGGGCAAGGCCGCAAACTGAAAATGCCACTGTTATATTGCAAACCACAGAAATTTCTGATGAGCGGGGAATATTGGGATATGGAGATACGCATCCTTGATGTCTATGGATGTTAGGAGTTCTCCTCCCTGAAGGGTGGCTACCTCTGACCGGATTGATTCCATTCGAAATGAGCGGATGTTTAGAAATTGGTTCAGACCTTTGAGATCTAGAATAGGTCTGACATCCCTGTTTGGCTTTGGCACTGTGAAGAGATTTGAATAAACCCCCTTCCCTGCTCTTCCAAGGGAGTCTCTATGATCACCCCCCGAGACAGCAGATGGTCTAGTGCCTGGAATAAAGATCCCTTCTTTATAGGATCTTTGGGAATGCTCGATCTTAGGAAAACGAGGTGGAGGAAACCTTTGAAACTCTAGTTTGTATCCTAAAGATATTGTGGACATAACCCACCTTTCCTGGATTTCCTCCTGCTAGACTTCTGCGAACTGCCGAAGCCTCCCCCCCCCCCACTCGATCGAGCGGGGGCGCCCCTTCATAGGGAGCCCTTGGGGCTCTGCTTTGCAGACTTTTGCCCCCAGGACTTTTTCTTGCCCTGAGCTTGGTTCTGAGGTCTTCCCCTTGGGGCTGACGGCGTAGGCCGTCGAGACTGCCTGGAGGCTGTTGCCCCAGGAGATGGAGAAGCTGAACCTTTAAATGAAGGACGCCTACTCCTTCTTTTAACTGGAAGAAGGGTACTTTTTCCACCTGAGATTTTCTGAATGTACTTATCTCAGTCATCCCCAAAAAGTCGTTCCCTATGAAAAGGGAACCCAGTCAGCAGCCTCTTACAAGGTAATTCTGCTGACCAGGAGTTGTAAAGGAAAAAAAAAATTTGCCTAAAATTAATGTCTTTAACCACTTCCATACCAGGTACTTACGCAGCTTCCCGCCCAAGCCAATTTTCAGCTTTCAGCACTGTCGCACTTTGAATGGCAATTGCGCGGTCATGCTACACTGTACCCAAACAAAATTGGCGTCCTTTTTTCCCCACAAATAGAGCTTTCTTTTGGTGGTATTTGATCACCTCTGCGATTTTTTTTTTTTGCGCAACAACTAAAAAAAGGCTGAAAATTTGGAAAAAAAATTACGTTTTTATTTTTTTCTGTTAATTTTTTTGTTAAGTTTTCTCTTTCAATTACGGGCACTGATATGGCGACACTAATGGGCACCGATGAGATGGCACTGATGGACATCGATGAGGTAGTACTGACGGGCACAGATGAGGTGGCACTGATTGGCGGCGCTGGTATGCGACACTGATGGGCACACATAGGCGGCACTGATGGGCACACATAGGCGGCACTGATGGGCACACATAGGCGGCACTGATGGGCACACGTAGGCGGCACTGATGGGCACACGTAGGCGGCACTGATGGGCACACATAGGCGGCACTGATGGGCACTCATGGGCGGCACTGGGCACTCATAGGCGGCACAGATGGGCACTCATGGGCGGCACAGATGGGCACTTATGGGTGGCACAGATGGGCACTTATGGGTGGCACAGATGGGCACTGCTAGGTGCGCACTGGGCATGGATGGGCACTGTGGGGTGGCACTGATGGACACTGGGGTGGCGCTGATGGACACTGGGGTGGCGCTGATGGACACTGGGGTGGCAGCACTGATTGTTGCCAGTCAGTGCCCATTTGTGGGCACTGACTGGCATCTTTTTTCTTTATGGTTTTTTTTTTTTTTTTTTAGACTTTTTTTTTTTTTTTTTGGCTTTTTTTTATTTTTTTGTCCACCCTGGTGCTCCAGGGTGGGCATCCCTGGTGGTCCAGTGTGGCGATCCGAGGGGGGGCTGCGCTGATAAACAATCAGCGCTAACCCCCCCCTGTCAGGAGAGCCGCAGATCGGCTATCCTCTACTCGCGTCTGTCAGACGCGAGTGAGGAAGAGCCATCGGCGGCTCTTCCTGTTTACATCGTGATCAGCCGTCATTGGACACGGCTGATCACGTGGTAAAGAGCCTCCGCCGGAGGCTCTTTACCGAGATCGGAGATGCAGGGTGTCAGACTGACACCCCGCATCACCGATCGCCGCGATGCGCGCCCCCACGGGCGCGCGCGGCATGAAATCCTGCAGGACGTTCTGGAACGTCCTGTCAGGATTTCATAACCACTTCCCGGACGTAAATCGGCCATAGGCCGGGCGGGAAGTGGTTAAGGTAGGCAGACAGAATAGTGTAATGATTCTGTTAAAAAATGAGTAAATACCTATTAAATTCCTTCATCTATATCACCTCCGGCGTTCTAATTTCTGTTTTCTCATTCACTTCCTGGTTTACGGCGCTCGTTAATGTAAGAACTACATTTCCCAGTATGAATTGAGGCACGCCCAGGAATTCACACCTTTGTGAAGTCTCTAACACGTAGAGAGCGTCCTGCTGCACAGATGTAGTTCCCAGGAGGGGGCGAGCACGTCACTGACCACCGCAGCAAAGCCTCCCTTCACGGTGGTGAGTAAAAATCAGACAAGCAGGAAGTGAACAGAACAGAGAAGAAATAGAGCAACTTCTGAGCAAAGACGAACAATGAGGAAGTGAAAAGAGGCATGTCTGCAGGTAAAGGATGCCTATTATGAAAAAAAAAAATTCCGTTACAACCCCTTTAAGCCAGAGGACTAACATGAGGGCCAGGCGGACGTCTGATGGATAGAGTCCTTAATAGCGTCTACCGCAAAACAAAGAGCCTTAGGCAAATGTGCTAGGTCTGGAACCACTTCCCCTTTAATGACCTGTTTCACCTTGTCTCTAAGAGATTGACTGATGCTAATTGCTGCGACTGCAGGCTGGGCAACAGCACCAGCCATAGAAAATGAGGCTTTAAGCAATGACTCCAGCCTTTTATCTGCTGGATCCTTAAACACCTGAACATTGTCCACCGGACAAAAAAGACTTTTATTCAGATAATAGCCCGCAGCATGCACTGCCGGAGCTTTTCACCTCATAGATAACTTCTCCTCCATAGTATAGAGTTGAGAAAATCTCTTAGGAGGAATGAAATGCCTGTCTGGATCATCCCAGTCAGCATAAATGAGCTGTTCCAGCAATGGATGCATAGGAAAAGCGTGCGACCCCTGTGGAGGTTTTAGAGAACCCAGAGAAGAAAAGGGTGCTTCAGCCATCTCAGCAAGGGATGGCTTATATCCAAAACGCACCATCTCGTTGAGGGATTGGACTAATAATCTTTGAGCCTGTGAAGATGCCAAGGCTTCCTCTGGGACTGAGTCCTCTAAAGAGGAACTGTCCTCCTGTTCTCCTGCAGGGTCCTCAAAATGTGCCCCTGAATCGCCTGTCAACTCCAGATCTGTATATAATGGATCCAGGATAGGAGAAGGGGAACTGTTGTGTTTCTTCCCAGGCTGGGAAGAGGCTGCGAACAGACTAGCTATTTTTCCCTCTAAACCAGCCAAAGCCGTAGCCAAGTCAAATTTTGTGACATACGCAGAGGCTGGAATGTTGGAGGTAGCCACAATACCTGACATGTCTGCTGGCTCAGTTTGGTCAGCCACTCCATGTCTCTCAGCGGAGGGTGACACAGTGGGGGCATGGCTAGGATTCCCAGGACCCGACTGCAGTGCACTTGTGCCCCTTCTCCCTGTTCTTGTTACGCTCTTATGGGAATACATAGTCCTAAGCACAAATTAGAGGTAATGATATACACATCTGTAGCGCTACACCCGCAGGAGCGGCTGGTTTGTTTTGGGATCAGCATATTAAGTTACCTTAATGTGGTATAGAAGTGCAGTTGGAGAAACAGGATAGTGAGCGAAGGTCCAGACAATGAATAAAGGGTTTTCCAATGCTTTATTTCCAGGCCAACATGGCCAACATCAACATCAAATAGGAAGAAAAGGTTGATGAAGGAAAAGAAGAGAACCTTGCAGTATCAGGCCTGGATATGAACCAAGCAGTCCTGCTCTCAGTAGTATCAGAGTGTGATTCGTCGCCACTCTAGCCAGAGTGGGTGAAGTGCCCCTGGACAGGCCCCTATCGTAAGCCTGGCAGCCGAGGTGTCACTTTAGATTCACTGAGAGGAACAGGTCTCTCTCACAGGCCTGGCTCTAGGGCCTCTGCCACAGGCCTATTACTTTAAGCGAACTAGATGGATGATTGGAGCGAATCCTCCCAGTAAGTTTTAGCATAGGTCACCGGATGACAGCAAAGCATACCTGTCAGCATTTCGGTCACCAGATCCCCGATTGGTTCGTTCAAGCCCTGTTGGACAACCTGCCTCTGGGTTCTCCTCAAGCCGACCCCCCAATCGAACTGCACACAGCCTGGGATCCTCTCAATAGAACTGGGGACCCAGTAAGTCACTGGAGTCCCATTTTACCTCCGGATGAGGTTCTGTGTAGCCTGCAAATTTGGCCAGGTGGGGCATGCCGGCGGGGGCCGTGGATAACGCACCTGGAACCGGGACCCCGTGAAGAAGAAGAAGAACCCAAATCAATGGTGTAGGTCCCAAGTATACCCCTCCCCAGCATGCCCAGCGAGGGAAAAACTCCTCTAATTGGCTGCTGGGGAAAAGTGGCTCTGCCAGAACCCCTCTAGCACCAACTGTCGCCCAGGGGTGGGATCGCACGCCTGGAACGCAGACTGACCCACAGGACAGTTCTGAAAAGACAGCAGCCCCAATTTAGCAAATTGCAAATGGGAGCAAAATAACTCTCCCATTCCCCACTAACTTTAGCGTAGTGCCCGCTTTCAATAGCAACAGCCAGATGTTTAAATAAATGAGTCTTGACAATGCCTGTAGCCAGCACACAGCCTACATGCCCTCGGATAGCTTATCTGTGTCCCACCATCAACCACCGTTTTACTCGTAGCAGTTGTACTTTTAAAGCAAGCCTGCTAGCGCGCGCCGGTGCCTGTAGATGCGTGCACGCCGAAAACACGTGCACTTTGGCAGTGCTGAGTCCAGCCCCTACTCGTGACATCACCTCTGTTATAGAAGAGAGAAGCTCTAGCGCGCGCATGGCGTCCACAACAGGAGTCACGGAGGGAGGGAGGACGAGGAGGAGGAGGGTGCCTGCTGAGCGCACTAAGCATTGGTGTCAGTGAAAAATAAAAACGTGCCTACATTGGCGTCCATAGCCATACTGACAATGCAGCGCCCCCCCCCCATTTGGTTAGCTGACAACAGGGGAGCAGAAAACGTATACAACAAGAGGCTGCTGATACCCAAAGGTTTATAGTGTGGCTGTCAACACACAGGTATGTTATAGCTGTACATCCTCTAGTGGACAAAACAGGCAAGACATCTTCTTTTTAATGCAAAAAGAAGACCCAGGTTCTTCTTACCCTTCTCGCCGCAGGGTACAAACTGGAATATCACAGTGACCCAATCTTCACCCATTACGGTGGGTTGGTGCTATGCCAGACCTTCAAGGATGGGGTCCCCTCTAAATGTAGGGTCCACTGCCTTGGACCTGTATAGCCCCCTGCCAGCAAAAACCTGTGGTATAGCAATGTGACCAAGGCGCTGGATCCCAGGGCCCAGCTCTCCTAAGAGAAGCATTACAAGCAAAAGTTCGTTCTTCCGTACCGAGGCTCGGGTACCATCTACTTTTGTCTTTGTTTATAGACTTTTTAAATGGATCTGATAGCTTAGCTCTTAGATCCTGACCAGGCCATAAATGGAGCATTCTTTTTTTTAACAAAACAGAGTTGCTTTATTGTTGTCATATAGGTGAATTAAACAGCAAAGTATTAACCGTGACAAAAACCTTAGGCACTGGTGAAAAAACGGAGGTACTCCCGGTATGGGAGGGGTTATATAGGGGGGAGGACTTCCTGTCTTGATCATGCCAGCGTCCATCACCTGAAGGTGTGCGTATAACCCATACAGTAATTACTGTGTTGCTCTGTGTCCTGTGATGTACAATAAAGAAATAGGTGTAATAGTCGGGTTGAAAGTAGCCGTGCCCTCACTGGATGATGGTAGGAATGGGAGTCATTTTAGAATTATGTATCATTATTCAAGATGATGTATAGCAGAAGCCCATGGGAACATGCAATTATCTTCTATTAAAAACTCCTCGTAATATGAGTACAGAAAAACCTACTACTTAGATGGTTGCTAGCCCTCTAAAATTCATGGCAGTGGTACACCACTACCCTGATTATGGGTAGCTTTTTTTTTAAAACAAGTCATTGCAATAAATTTGCTGCAAGTTGGCATATGATGTCTAAATCTCCAAATAGTACAACCCTAAAAAAAAATCATGAGAGTGGCAAGGCACAATGGTGGGTCTTTCTTTGGTTTTTGGTGATTAGCCAACTGACTCAGTAGTTTTTCCCCTACCTTTGATTCATTTGTAGAGACAGAAAACAAACACTAGGCCTAACCTATTTATGCCGCATAGTAGTTGGCTTAGAAAGACTGTGAATTATTAGATGAGCGTTGATTTATAGAGGGCTGTGGTTAAAGAAGAATATGGCCAAAGAATTAAGTTATTTTAAGCTGTTGAATACTTAGATTACAATAAAACAATACATGTTTCCACCTACACCATTCTTCATCACATTATTCAAAGTGGATCTCATTATGTTAGAGACCTAGAAAGTTAATGGAAGCGAGTCACCAGTTTTATCATTTTAAAAGTGTTCATACGGATAATTAGTATAACAAGGAGTAGTGCAGAGACATCTTTTAAAGATGAAAATTAAGTAAGAATAATAATGAATGGAAATAACTTGGTGATGTAGCATAAAAGCCTAACCCTGAATAAAGTAGCTAACAATGGGATTTACTGTTGAATATAGTAGCTACTGCTTAACTGTAGAGGAAATAAAAGAATAAGACCAAAACATCTGGAATGACAAAACCTGTTATATACATTTATATTAGGATCAGTTGAAAGACAAATAATGAAAAAAAGGAAAATAATAATAAAGATAACAGATGATCTTGGGAACAGTTTAAAAAAAGCAGTCAAGCAGAATTGCTCAGAGAATTAGCTAAAGAGGATTTATTGGAAAAAGCATTAGAAACTGATTGAGAAATAATTATGACCAAATATAAGCAAATTAGTCAGTTCAAATTCAAATGTATCTGATTTGATATAATTTGAATGTGCATTGATTCTCTAATACAATAAATGGGTCCATTTATAATGCAATGTCTGTTTAATAAGCAATGAGAGCTCTTGATCCATTACCCATCAGCCTGTAAGAGGTGTTACAAATTTCCATTTGGTGGAATTAATTTGGTATTCAGAATACATCAAGTTAGAAAATGGGTACTAGCATTTTAGAGATTGCATTTATTCTAGATTTGATCCAAGAGTAAGGTTTTCTTATCAGGATTCCCTTTATATGTCAAATGCTTTTACAGTATTGGAAATACTTTAGATTACATGTAACGTGATATTTTTCAGCACCATGTAAATTCGTTTGGTATCTGCTATCAGACATGTTCGACTGTGAGAGTTCTGAAACAGATTGCCTGATTTGTACTAAAAAACAATAAAGCTAAGCTCCAGTCCTACCTTCAGTCTTGCACAGTTTTACAAGTACTGAAACCACTTATGCCCTGTACACACGATCGGTTCATCCGATGAAATTGGTCTGATGGATTTTTTAATCAGATATCCGATGAAGCTGACTTTCATCAGTCTTGCCTACACACCATCAGTTAAAAAACCGATCGTGTCAGAACGCGGTGACGTAAAACACAGCGACATGCTGAGAAAAATGAAGTTCAATGCTTCAGAGCATGCATCAACTTGATTCTGAGCATGCGTTGATTTTTAACCGATAGATTTCCCCACAGACGATTGTTTGTTTTCCATCGTTTTTTTAACCATCAGATAATTTTAAAACAGGTTCTACGTTTTTTCACCGATGGGAAAAAAACTGATGGGGCCCACACACGATCGGTTCGTCTGATGAAAACGGTCCATCAGACCGTTTTCATCAGACGAACCGATCGTGTGTACGCGGCATTAGTCTCATTTCATTGCACAATGTGAGCTTTTCACAGTGTACATTAAAGGCTGAAATAAGTCAGATAGAGCCCACCTAATTTCCTGACTGGAGGACACCCTGCATCATCTATAGCTTCCTTCCCCAGCCTTCATGTCCCTGGCTCAAAACTCTCATATACCATATTTTAGTTCTCTCAATCACAGAAGCTCAGCTTTACATGTGGGCATTACCATGAAAGACTAACTGTAAGCAGATTAAACTTGATCTTTACCCTTACACTTCATCACCAGTTTTATAATATTAGCACAATACTATGTGAAATTCAATTGGTCAGTTTCCCATGAAAGCGATACTAAAGGCAAAAATACTCACCTATTGTCCAATGGTCCAACATCTGCGAGGTCCCTTGCTTCTTCCTAGTGCTGGTCTTTGGCCATCTTGATTGTTGGGCATGGGGTGACATCACTCCGGCGCATGCATTGTAGTGCAATCATCTCAGCACACATTATAGAGGGGATTGATACTGTAGCAGGCAAGTAAGTGTATTTTATTGCAGAGGAGACACTGCAGGTTCACAATTGTTATGTTTTTGCCTTCAGTTCCAGTTTATGTATAAAAACTTTTTTTTTAGTTTTGAATAGAGTAAGGAAGGATTAAAGCCCAAAACATTTTTTTTTTAGCTATCTGTGCCCCCACTAGAAAGACTGTTGTCACAAAGCAGAAAGTGATGGGAAATCGCATCTCCATCCCTGGATAATATTAAAAAAATATAAAATGGAGTTGGGACTTTGTATGAGGCATGTGGCTTAGACCGCCACGGGCCTCCATCCCTGCAAGGGTTAAAAAATGGAAGATTGGGACTTTAAATGAGATGCGATTATAGCAATATGCAATTAAGTATAAATATGGAAAATAAAAAATTGTTTTCAGAATGACCAGGCTCAAAAATACCAGCCCAGGAAGCACTAAACCAAATTAATCTGTCTAACTGTATGTAATTAAAACAGAGGTTTAGTTGCAGGAATTTGCTAATGCCTTTACAGATCTACCACCAACAGTTAATTTATGCATTGTCATTTTTTGGCTAGCTGACCCAGTTAGATGTGGTTCGCACCTAGTTTGGTGGTATTTTTTATTTTCCATATTTATACTTAATCGCATATTGCTATAATCGCATCTCATTTAAAGTCCCAATCTTCCATTTTTTAACCCTTGCAGGGATGGAGGCCCGTGGCGGTCTAAGCCACGTGCCTCATACAAAGTCCCAACTCTATTTTATATTTTTTTAATATTAGCCAGGGATGGAGATGCAATTTCAGAGGTGTAACAGAGTGCCTTTACAGATCTACCATCAACAGTTAATTTATGCATTGTCATTTTTTGGCTAGCTGACCCAGTTAGATGTGGTCCGCACCTAGTTTGGTGGTATTTTGGTTTGATAGGCATGTATTGGTTTCACCTTTGTTTGTTGTCTTCCCAGTGCTCTCATTTGCCAGACCAACTTTAGATAGGGGCAGGTCTAGGTTGCCATCTGCTCCCTGTCTATTGATTGGCACACCTGTGCTCCTCCTTTGGAGGCCTTAAAAATTATAGTTAGGACTGCAGCTACACAGAGTGCCTAGACGCTTGGCCTGCAGCTTCCCAGGTATTTGCAAATTCCTGCAACTAAACCTCTGTTTTAATTACATACAGTTAGACAGATTAATTTGGTTTAGTGCTTCTTGGGCTGGTATTTTTGAGCCTGGTCATTATGGAAACAATGTTTTATTTTACATATTTATACTTAATCGCATATTGCTATAATCACATCTCATTTAAAGTCCCAATCTTCCATTTTTTAATGCTTTAATTACATGTGCCACAAATGAGAGTCTAAAATACAAATACAAAATTCATTTGTAAAAATTAAAGTGGATGTAAACACTCCATACAAACAGTGAAGTGAACAGCCTCAGATGATACACAGAGATGAACCAAATCTCCCTACATAGGTTTTACATCCATATCTTCTGTCTTCACATTTACATACTGTTTAGAAAGTTCAAATCGTGTTAGGAAACCTTCTCTTTCTGTTTAACACAGAGTGTGATGTCTTGGCATACAGATAAGATAGCTAAAATTGCTGCAGTGGTCAAGGAAGACGTCTTTTTACACAACAGAAATGTGCTTAATCATGATTAAGCACATTTCTGTTGTGTGAAACGCGTCTACCTTGACCACTGCTAGTGTCCTCAATAAACTTTACTTGGAGCCCACGTGAGGTGCAGCCGTTTCTTATTTTGACAATGCAGAGCCTATACCCTTGCATTATACCAAAAGGCTGCTGGAGGATAGTGGACTAGAGGAGAGTCCTGACTGCCAGGGAATAAGAAGATCAGATAAGTTGAACTTCTTTTTAGGAGCCTCCTAGACCTAAACAAGCATTTTTTCCTTGCAGTGCAGGTGCATTCCACTGCAAGAAAGGATTTTCTTCTTTGCCGGGAGATGGGTTTCAATAGTTAAAAGCTTTTGCAAAGGCACATAAGCAATGGATTACTGGAAAATATTTTAGTCCAGTGAATCCTAGTTCCAATTGCACTACCACATTTGTACACTTTGGACAAGGCTTAACACCTTCAGGATGAACACAGATTCAGCCCCTGCATCCCGACGCACCTGTGTGTATACGTATATGTCTATGTGCTTGAATTTAACAGCAGAATGCTCCAGTGCTGTTATGGAACCACTGCCATAAGGCAGCAGTTGCTTTTAGGCCCAAATGTGCCAATACAGTAGTAAAGAATGTATGTTTAAATATGAAGAATCCTGTTGTAAGACAATTTCAAAGCTTTATGATAAAATAACATTACAGTGCACAGAGTAATGTTAACAGCTGAAGGCTAATTTCACACAACTGGGTTTCATGCCTATGATCCTAACAGACAAAGGATTTTCTCAGGAAAAGCTTATGAGACGGGTCTGAGTTATTGATTTCCCTGCAATCTTCAGCTCAGTTGAAAATGTTCACTCTGTAAATTTAAGTTAGAAAAACACTAGCATGAAAAAGTTTTATGTGATTTGTCCTTAGGAGATATGCTGTCAGATTCATGAGAGACTACTTGAGAATGCATACTATGGATTGTTGCACTAAATTGCTCAATTGCCCTTTGCCCTGTTACCCGTAAAGCTCTTTTGCAATGCCACACCATGCCAATATTGTAATAAAACAAGATAACAACTGCAAAATTATTGCTGACAGAAACCAACATACAGATTTTATTTTATGTTTTAAGTCATCTTAGATGACCAGTAATGACCCTAACTACAGTATATGCCATTTCATTTTCTAAAGCAGTATGTATCAAATACTATTGCCATGTTTTTAAATAGAATACTGGTGTATATTAGGTGCTGCTAATCTTTCTGCAGCCTCTTTTCAGCCACTTCCTTTCTGCTTGCATGTACTACAGCGAGGGCCTCATGGCTTCCTAATGGTGACAACAGTGTACTATGCCTGCATAATGTGTGATCTCCCTCAAAATCCCATGTAACTAGGTAACAATGCAGGGGGCACAACTGGGAGAAAGGGACAGTCACTCTATCATAGGAAGTGTCTGAATAAAGCTCCTCTTGGCAGGAACACCAGGTATTATTCGTTTTACTGCTACAGGGTGGCAGCTCTGTGCAGGATCACGTACTTGATCTTGCACCTCTGCCTGCAGGGGGCACATAAGTGCAGACGGTAGGCTGCTTCTGCTGTGATTCTTCACATAAGAAGTCGATCTGCAGGTGCGGAGCACTCTGTCTTCCAGCACCTGCTGATTGTCGGTAAACAACACAGAACAGGGATCTGCCTATGTTTCGCACCCTTGTCCTAAACAGGGCTGCTAGTAAATTTAGTGGTGCTAGGTGGTAACTAGCCTGGCTAATTTGTAGTATTAATTAAATGGTTTTCTTCTAAGCTTGAGTTTAACTGTGATCTCTTTTTTCTGTCAGTAGGGGGCACTGTTGCCTTTGGCATTAGAATCAGCAGGAGTTTCTTTGGCCGTTAAGACTGTTGGGATAGTCTATTTATTTGGAGAGAGTCAGGTGATCGGGGTTCAGCCTGGGTGGGTGTTTGTGGAGCAGCAGCAGAGATGTAGGCCTAAAGCCTGAGGCCTAGCCACGCGTAAAGTGGCTCAGCCCCAGGGGAGCGTGATCATTGCCGGAGGCAAAGGAAAAGCCATTGCCAGAGGGACAACCACTCTTGTTGCCAGAGTAAGTGTATAAGTGATGGAGTTCTAAAGGAGTACCAGAGCAGATGCTTCACTAGCCAGGGACAGTGAAGTAAGTGGAAAAGCTTCAGGAGGGAACTAATCCAAGACGCACAGTGGGTAGCTGTGAGTAAAGCTTGAAGGAGTACAGCGGGTAGCTGTAAGTAAAGCTTGAAGATAAGTACAGCTAGTAGCTGTGAGTAAAGATGAGTTCGAGGAACCCAGCGGGTAGCGTGGGTGAAGCTTGAATACAGTGGGTAGCTGTGAGTGAAGCTTGAGAAGTCCAGCAGGTAACTGGGAGCTAAGTTTCAGGATCTACAGTGGGATACTGCGTGTTGAGCTTGAGGATCTACAGTGGGATAAGTTGTTGCTATAGGAGACAGCAGTTGCTACAAGATACAGATCGCTGCATTTAGCTTAAAGGCCCTTTTTCTGTATTGCTGTCTGTCTAGTTCTATTTTTGGTCTGTGGAGTCTACCAATGCGCTATTGCATTTGCCTAAGAGCACCCTGTGCCCTACCCCTTTCTCCCCCTCTTCCTGTTAAGAGAAATAAAACTCTCTGGAAAAGGGGTGATAGGGTGCGCTGAATCAGGGCCATCTTTTCCATTGGGCACGCTGGGAAGTTGCCCGGGGGCCCCGCTTGCCTGGGGGGCCCCACCGGCTGCCCAGCAACCCCAGTAAAAAATTGTGGAGAGTGACGGGTTAGAACTGCCCATGCCCAGTTTGCGGAAATCACAGAGAAGATTTGGTCCTCCACGAGTGCGGGGGGTTGCTGATGTAAGGGGGGAGTGAAGGCAAAAATGTAAGGGGGCACTGATATAAAGGTTCCCCCTCCTATATTAGTGACCCCCCTTACCTTAGTGTATTTATTCTACGGAAGGTGGTCTCTGGTCACCAGAGTGCCCCCCACATCAGAGTTCCCCTTTACATCAGAGTCTGCAGGATTTCCCCTTACAATGCAAAGGGGAACTCAGTCTGCGGACCCTGATGTAAGTGGGAAAGAGAAAGCAGTTGACTCTAATATAAGTTGGTCTCTGGTCACCAGAGCACCCCTCCACATCAGAGTTCCCCCTTAGATCATGATCTGCAGCGTTCCCCTTTACATAAGAGTTCCCTTTCACTGTAAGGAGGAATCCTGCAGACTCTGATGTAAGAGGAAACTCTGTGCTGGCTGGGTTATAGTAACCTGACCTTCATGTCAATTAAGACATTTTATTTTTTTTACTTTTGTTTAACTTAAACACATTGCTAATAGCACTAGCTATATGTTTAAAGTTTAAATACTGACATTTGCATTGTTCGGCACTGAAAACTGTAATTGTAGGTACTTTTTTTGCAGTGGCAGTAAAAAATGTGGTTTTGCCAGTAAATTTTATGATTTTTGTCAGTAAATTCTCGTGCGTGATTGTGTACACAGGGCCCCAGTGCACTGTATTGCCCGGGGGCCTATAATGCTCTTAAGATGACACTGCGCTGAATTAATCTATAGTGTTCCTATATTAAGACCATATATCATGGAATAAACTACACCCACCATGCTTAGTAACCTAGACCCTGAGGAGGAATGTCAGCCCTTCCGGCCTCTGGGGGTCACCACCAGGTCCTTGGAGGTTGGGGAGGCTGCTACTTATGTAAACAAGGCAGATCTTCGTTCTGACAGGTGGGAAGGAATGAATTTTGTGTTCCTGCGAATCGGGGATTAGACTTTCCCTGACTTGTTTATTCCCCGGCTTGTTCATTCCCCGACTTAGTTGGGGTAGGCAGTACACTTTGGTGGGGGTGGGTCAGCCACACCCGGTGACCTTTGACCTCTGAGAACCCGCCTTCTGACCTTTAACCTCTGGGGGAGATCCCTGTTCCAATTCCTGAGTCCTAGCCTTATTCCTCAACGGAAAACCCTAACCCTAACCCCCAACCCTAACCCCCTGGTACTGATCACTGTATTAGTGTCACTGGTTCCCGATAAGTGTCAAAAGTGTCAGTTAGTGTCAGATTTTCCACCACCATTACTAGTATAAATAAATAAGAAAATCCAAAGATATATACCATAGTTCGTAGACACTATAACATTTGTGTAAACCAATCAATATATGTTTATTGAGATTCTTTTTACCAAAAATATGTAGCAGGATACATATTGGCCTAAATTTATGAAGAAATTCGATTTTTTTTATTTATGATTATTATTATTATTATTATTATTATTATTATTACTACTATTATTATTGTATACGTTTTATAGCAGAAAGTAAAAAATATTGTTTTGCTTTGTTTTTTCAAAATAAACTCATAGCACAAAAAATACAAAACCGCAGAGGTGATCAAATAACACCAAAAGAAAGCTCTATTTGTGGGGGAAAAAATTATCATAATGTTATTTGGGTACAGCGTTGCATGACTGTGCAGTTATTAGTTAAAGTAATGTAGTGTCGTATCGCAAAAAATGGGGGGTAAATCTTCCGGAGGGCAAGTGGTTAATGATAGCTGCAGATTAAAAATGATTTTAAATAAATCTTGTAATTACAATATCATGATAAAGCTTTTGGGAAATGTTAGTGATTGGGTTTACAAATATATTCAAATTATTACATTGGTTATGAGAAGAGTTATTCATTTACCAAGTAACCATACAATTTATAACATAGTTTTCATTATTCTACTTTTGCCGCCATCCTTTTCTTACCCTATTTCTATTTCCTTATTTTGCTTGGCTTTACTTTAAGGACCAACTCTAAATAACAGTGGATAAGCATTGTATCAATGTTTAATGCAGAATTTCTAGAGTTAATATATCTGACAGAAGTACATTTTTGGCTGTAATGACAAGAGCAGATCACATGCACAGATTGTAATTACCAGCCATAGAGATACTGATCATCAGCTGCTCAGTTATGGAAACAGTCTCACCAGGGGCCTAAACTAAAACTATCTGTGGAAAATCATTTACTGGGAAATGTTGTATTTTTAACTTATGTGCCTTATCAAACAGCAGCAAAATAAGGAGGTAAATTGGTATCGTTTAACCCACTTTCCAGTTTTGGCTCGCGTAGCATGACATTTGTTTTTGGAGCCAGGCGTCTGGCACTTGTAGTTTTCAATGTGAAGCAATCTGTACAAATGAATGAAAACTTGGCAGCTCATTTAAAGTAACCAAAAAAAAACAATCAAACTGTACAAAAAAGCATCATATAAGGCCCTGTACACACGGTCGGTCCATCCGATGAGACCGGTCCAAAGGATCGTTTTATCGGTTAACCAATGAAGCAGACTGATGGTCTGATGTGCCTACACACCATCAGTTAAAAAAACGATCGAGTCCAACGCGGTGACGTAAAACACAATAAGGTGCAGAGAAAAATGAAGTTCAATGCTTCCAAGCATGCGTCGACTTGATTCTGAGCATGCGCAGGTTTCGAACCGATGCTTTTGCGTACTAACCATCGGTTTTGACCTATCGGTCAGGCGTCCATCGGTTCAATTTTAAAGCAAGTTCTCTTTTTTTGGACCAAAGGACAACTGATCGATGGTGCCCACACACGGTTGGTTTGGACCGATGAAACTGAACTTCAGTCCGTTTTCATTGGTTTTGTCCGATCGTGTGTACAGGGCCATACACTTCTCCCCTAAAATGTGTTTGTAAAGTGAACCTGTGCTTTGTCCATGCTGTTTATACTTAATTTAGTTTTGATTTCCCTTGGTTCTGTTTGACCATGGGGGAAAGAAGCATGTGACAGCACCAACTATCAAAGCTAACAGTGGGCTAAGGAATCTCCTACCACCCCAGTGGCGCATCAAGGACAGAAGAGGGAGTGAGTCACACACTCCCCATACTCTAAAGCAGGGATATGCAATTAGCGGACCTCCAGCTGTTGCAGAACTACAAGTCTCATGAGGCAAAGCAAGACCCTGACAGCCACAAGCATGACACCCAGAGGCAGAGGCAACAGCCGGAGGTCCACTAATTGCACATCCCTGCTCTAAAGTAGCATGCCCAGAATCTAAACAGAACGGTGTGGAACAGAGGGAATGTATGTTTATGCAGGACAGCAGAGATTTTAGAAATCCTGATTCCTTTTGAAAGTTTAACCTTTTCCCCATTCATGTAGCCTTTAACCTGTTCTTTAACACTTAAACCCCCAACCCTAACACTTATTCTAACTAATAAAGTGAGCCCATAATAAACTCTCAGTTTTTTTACTGGATTTACAACGATGTCCAGATAAGGGAGATGGCGTAAAGGTAACAGAATATGTGTGGCCTGCTCCAGCAAAGCACTGCACAGAGTAATGCGTAGTTTCTAAATCAATAGTATTTAATAAAAAAAAAAACATATAATAAATGCTCAAATCAGTTGATATAGAATACTGCATTCTACAAATCACCATTATTCTTATTTATTATGCCAATTGGGTATAGTGCTGAATCGCCTTACCCTCTTTTCCTATGCATGGTCTGCTAGTGTGTTTCAATAAATACTTGATCTGATCTTGGATGAAACCAGCTGACTGGCCAGTTCACCCACGTTTTTGCTTTTCTCCTTGATACACTATTCTATAGAGAATTCCCTCACCCACTTCTCACTACGATCCATATGCAATTACCGTATATACTCGAGTATAAGCCGAGGCACCAAATTTTACCACAAAAAACTGGGAAAACTTATTGACTCGAGTATAAGCCTAGGGTGAGAAATGGAGCAGCTACTGTAAGTGGAAAAGAGGGTCAACAGTGCCCATTTGCACGCCTTACTGTGCCCATTGCAAGCCTCACTGTGCCCATTGCAATCTCACCTCACTGTGCCCATTGCAATCTCCCCTCAATGTGCCCATTGCAATCTCACCTCAATGTGCCCATTGCAATCTCACCTCAATGTGCCCATTGCAATCTCACCTCAATGTGCCCATTGCAGCCTTGCCGATCGCAATACATGATTCTATACTCCTGACTGTGTACCTGATTATGGTACAGAGTCAGACGGCGGGTGGCCATTCTTGAAAAGTCGCGCCTCCTCATCGTTCTGTTCTGTGATAGGCGGAACAGGCAGTTTCCCAGCAGACACTGGCCCAGATTCTCAAAGGACTTACGACGGTGTAGCGCCATGTATGCCGTCGTAAGTCCGAATGAGAGCCGTCGTATCTATGCGGCTGGTTCTTAGAATCAGTTACGCATAAATTCGGCTAAGATACGAGCGGCATAAGTCTCTTACACCGTCATATCTTAGGGTGCATATTTACGCTGGCCGCTAGGTGGCGCTTCCGTAGATTTCCGCGTCGAATATGCTAATGAGCTAGATACGCCAATTCACAAACGTACGTGCGCCAGGCGGAGCAAGACGTCGTTTACGTAAGACATACGCCGGCGTAAAGTTACCCCTTATAAAGAAGGGGTAAGTCATGTTAGGTATGAATGTCGGAAACGTACGAACAGCGTTGTGTTTTACGTTGTTTGCGTAAGTCGTCCGTGAATGGAGCTGGATGTAAGTTACGTTCACGTCGACTAGGCATTGAGCGGGCGTAATTTAATTTGAAACTTCGACGTGATACTGAGCATGCGCGCACATGCGCCGTTCGAAAAAAGCGTAATTTACGTGGGGTCGTGATTAGTTTACATAAAACACGCCCCCCTGTTCCTCATTTGATTTAGGCGCGCTTACGCCAGCACATTTACGCTACGCCGCCATAACTTTAGACGCAAGTATTTGTGAATACAGCACTTGCCTCTCTAAGTTGCGGCGGCATAGCGTAACTACGGTACGCTAAGCCCGCTTAGATTTACGCCGCCCTACGAGAATCTGGGCCACTGTGTTTAGTGTTCCGCCTATCACAGACATTATTTCATCCTCTTGTCCAAGGGGGTGGCTGGAGAGAGGGGGCAGCACCTCATGGACGCACTGCCGCTGCAGCAGATTCTATAAATATATGGTTATCTTGTTACTTTGTGGACAGTCAGTCCTCGATCTTTTTATTCTCCAGCATTACAGCCTGTTTTCAACATGAACTGATAAATATCAGCACTTGCGAAGAGGAAGAAATGTGTAAGACACACAGTAGATATAGGAACGTGAGGCGATAAGGTGAAAACAGAAGAACATGACATGAGCAAATGATCCACAGAGAGCAGGGAAGGATATCAGGTGAAAACATGCAATGGAGAGAGAATGAGAGAGTTAAACAAAGAAATGTAATGTAAGCACTTCTCTACATTTCCTGATGGTGAGAATAGGCCTCTGGGGAAGCCTCCGATACTTTGCTCAGGCTCCGAGTATATTCATAGCCTGGAACAATAGTCAGGCCCAGAATGGTGACATTCACACACAAAGCCTTGCTCAGTACAGATATATATATATATATATATATATACATATATATATGCCTGCTCTCTACTTCTCTCCCCTCCCTGAGCTTTAGGGCACAGCTGGCCCTGATTATTCTTATCGCTGGCAGGCGAGATGATAAATCCTTGCAGGATGGCTACCTTCTTTGACAGGACTTAAATTGGTTCTAATCTCAGCTGTGATCAGGAGCAGCCTGCATTAGTTAGTGTCGTGTGGCATGCTCCAGACCTGACATTGTTAGCTTTCCACAGACCTCTTGGACCTGTGTCTGCTAGAATGTAGAGGTTGCATAAAAGTGTCACAGATTACCAGAAGAGTCAGTTTGGTCTATGACCAGAGGGCAAAAGTGGGACTCTCACTGTGCTGGTATTCCTGAATGATTCCTCATATTTAAACATTACATCGTACAGTGTGAACTGATGAGTTCTAGTTTCCCATCTAAGTTTGTATAGGCACTGGTGTGATCTAGTTTGCTTTCACGGTATAGAGCAGGGATCCTCAAACTGCGGCCCTCCAGCTGTTGTAGAACTACACATCCAATGAGGCATTGTAACACACTGACATTCACAGACATGACTAGGCATGATGGGAATTGTAGTTCCTGAACAACTGGAGGGCTGTAGTTTGAAGACCCACGATATAGAGCTTACAGAACATTGTGATTAAGCTGACCAAATTTGGTGTCCAGATTTCATAGCGCATTGTAGCATTATGAGGGTTGTCTACAAACAAGAAGTGAATTCAAAACTAAGATATGGAAAAACTTCTTAGCATGGCGAAAGATTCTTCATCCAAATTTGTGGCTACCTGAGCCTGTTGGAGCCATTACTGCACACCTGATCATTACATCATTACATGCCGCGTACACACGGTCGTTTTTTGTGATAAAAAAAAACGACATTTTTAAAAACGTAATTTAAAATGACCGTGTGTGGGGAAAACGTAGTTTTATGTCTTCTGAAAAACGACAAACAAGTAATTCGAGCATGCTTCAATTTTTTATGTAGTTTTTCAAAACGTTCCGTTTTGAGTAATTTAATCTGGCAACATTTCTTCCATATATGCATACAATATAACAATCATTTAAAGATAACCCCGCAGGGGTCCCTGGGAATAACCCGGGTTCACCTGTTCAGAGGGTACCTGACCAAGAGACCAGTTCCAGAGCACACCAACAAACACAGGTTCAGTCTAGGGGTGTCTTTTTAAAAATGAATCGTAGTACTTGAACACAGGTGGGTAGAAGCATAAGGGTGCTGGCTGTTCAAAAACACATGCAGGTATTAGAGGACACATTCTCAAAGTCCTTCAGCAGCAGCTTTAAGTATTGCTGAAGGTAGAGGGGACATCCAGATAGTCTGAGACAGTCCTTGTAGAAACTTCTGCCTTATAATCCTCAAAGCACAGTCACACCTGGATCTTTGGGCAAAAAGTCCTACTCACAACATGCAGAGACAGCTCCCCAGCCAGCTTACCTGCAACACTCTTTAGTGAAAGGGGTCCTTCTCCAGCCCAGTCTCCTAAGGTAGTGTCCTCCAGTTAATTTGTTTCCATTCGGGCCCTCAGGAAAGAACATGCTTAGGCCTAACAGCTCTTCCGTAACAAAGACTGCCTCCCGGCGGAACGACCCCAGGAGGGAGACCTCTAAATAGATCCTCCCAAAAATGTATGTTCTCCTCAGCCACACATTCTGGACCTACCTCCCAGGGATTGGCCGAGGTCAGATAAATATTTATAACCCAGTGGCTAACTTTCTTACACTATTTCTGGAATCTTCTTCCAGGGGCAGGCAGGAGTAATAAACCACCAGGGTTAAGGAGACCTGACCAGACCTAAAAACGAATCTGCTGCTCAGCTGGATACAACGGAGTTGAAACCAGTCTAGGGCAGGGGCGCTACAATTATTTTCCTATATAACTTCTTGATCTTAAAGATACATTGTAATCTACTTATGCTTTGTCTTCCAAGGTTTTCCCTTTACCTCCTCAGCAAAATACTAATTACAGTATTTTAGACCTAGTGATGCCATCACTGGTTTCTCTGGGTCGCTGTGCTTCAATATACAATGTATGCAGACCATGGCTTGTGGGAGCGGCTGTCAGGTAGGGTGACCACGTGTCCCGGATTGCCCGGGACTGTCCCTTAATTAATGCTTGTGTCCCGTGTCCCGGACACACTCATTACGGGACAATACAGAGTCCCGGAATTGGCCTGGGCAGATCTAATGCCCCCTAAAATAGCCTTTGTATACATCCTCTCTGTCTCAGCCTGTGGTGGACCCCTAGCTGACAGAGAGTGAGACCCCTATTCACCACTGGCTCAGTGCCCAAACTGGTTGCTACCTGGCTGCCTCCCGCTTGGCGTGTAGCAACCAGTGACGTCAGAGCAGGAGAGATGCAGAGACCTATCACAGCGGAGGAGAGTTTAACTTCCTCCTCCGCGCCTTCTGTTAAGCTCCACCCACCTCCTCGTGTATGTTCTGGAGTCCAGCCAGGCAGAGGCATGCAGAAGAAACATCGGACTGTGAGACAGACTGCAGTGTAGAAACTAAGGCAAGTAACATTGCAAAGCACTGACCAGCATTGAAGATCCATCGGTGTAATAATCCTGTCAGCTCTCCCCCAGCAGTCAGAGTTCAGTAAGAAAGTGGAGTGTGTGTCTGCACAGGACACGCAGAGGCTTGCTCCAGGCTGAGTAAGATAAGGCAGATAAGGGTCGGCAGGAGAGGACACTGACACATGACACCCTGGATGGAAGGAGGAAACATCCTTAGATATCAGGGCAGGGTTCATGCTGGGACTTGTAATCCTTCACTTTTGGGGATGTGACTCCCCCCCAAAAGTGAAGAACTACAGGTCCCAGCATGAACTCCTCAGAGCTGAAGATGTTTCCTGCATCCCTGCACACATGATATCTCCTCACACCCAGTCCTGTCCAGCTGCTCAATGTCTCTTCTCTCCCACTACTTGTTTGCCTCTCACTGCCCCCCCCCCCCTCCCTCCTCCTTCACTCTCAGTCTTTCATGTTCTGCCACCTTTTCACCTACTAGTCTTGTTACCCCCTCTGTATACCAAGCAATCCTCTCAGGAGTGGCTCATCAGCGACTATCACAACCTCAGAATCCTGCCAGCATTCCATTCATTGCTCCTTCAAACTGCCAGAAATGTTTTAGTTACTCCGCTGCAGCGGTGTAACTACAGGGGGCGCCATTGCAACCCAGCCTCATACTCCAGGATGGTCCATGCAGCTTCCCTCTAAACCTGGATAGGAGGGGTGGCATATAGAGGAACCGATGCCCCCCATGTTCTTCTTGCAGCCACTGAATGCCTGCAGGAGGTAAAGGAGGAAAAGCGGGCATTCAGTGGCTGCAAGAAGAACATGGGGGGCATCAGTTTCTCTATATGCCACCCCTCCTATCCAGTTTTCTTCTGCTGCCCACAGGTCCCTCAACACTCTCCTGGCTGATCTTCCCCAGTAACTTCTCTGCTCTCTCCCACCTCACCCCCCATTCACCAACCCCCTGCTGTCCTCTGGTCCCACCTGTGCTGTTCTCCAGCCCCCCCCTCCTGTGCTGTCCTCTGGTCCCACCTGTGCTGTTCTCCAGTCCCCCATCATGTGCTGTTCTTCAGTCCCCCCTCCTGTGCTGTGCTCTGGTCCCACCTGTGCTGTTCTCCAGTCCCCCATCATGTGCTGTTCTTCAGTCCCCCCTCCTGTGCTGTGCTCTGGTCCCACCTGTGCTGTTCTCCAGTCCCCCATCATGTGCTGTTCTTCAGTCCCCCCTCCTGTGCTGTGCTCTGGTCCCACCTGTGCTGTTCTTCAGTCCCCCCTCCTGTGCTGTCCTCTGGTCCCACCTGTGCTGTTCTTCAGTCCCCCCCCCCACCCGTGCTGTTCTCCAGTCCCCCACCTGTGCTGTTCTCCAGTCCCCCACCCGTGCTGTTCTCCAGTCCCCCACCTGTGCTGTTCTCCAGTCCCCCACCCGTGCTGTTCTCCAGTCCCCCACCCGTGCTGTTCTCCAGTCCCCCACCTGTGCTGTTCTCCAGTCCCCCACCCGTGCTGTTCTCCAGTCCCCCACCTGTGCTGTTCTCCAGTCCCCCACCCGTGCTGTTCTCCAGTCCCCCACCTGTGCTGTTCTTCAGTCCCCCACCTGTGCTGTTCTTCAGTCCCCCACCTGTGCTGTTCTTCAGTCCCCCCCCTCCTGTGCTGTCCTCTGGTCCCACCCTGTGCTGTTCTTCACCCCCCCCCCCTCCTGTGCTGTTCCTGATTTGGAGGAACTGTCCCTCATTTAGAGCATTGTCCCTCTGCCCCTCTGTTCCTCTTTCCTCCTTGTGTGTCCCTCAAGGAGCCAATATAAGAGAATAGTAGTGGTAAAAAAGCACCTGTGGGTTTAACCAGTTTTTCTTTGTTTATAATTCTCCTACATATTTTTGCTAATAGGTGTCCTTAATTCCCATCTCAGAAAGTTGGGAGGTGTGCCTCTATCCATCCCACTGCCCCTCTGACTACTCTGTGCCCCGACCACTCAGTTGTTTTTCTTGATGCCTAGGGCCCACTTTTGATCTCGCACATGGGCCCGCTGATTTCATACGCCCCTGCCCCAAAAATCTGCAAAAAATGGGGGGGGGGGGGTGTCCCTGAATGGCAGTTTGGAAATGTGGTCACCCTACTGTCAGGTGTGTTGTACATGGCTTCCTGAAAAAATTTCAGTGCCCTAATAAAGAAAAGGGATGGGGCAAGAGCTGTAAGGCTGGGGTGGATATCATCCAGCCAGGAAATGAGGCAGGTTGTGTCTGACCTGCTGCAGCTTATAATGCACATTGTTAGAAGCTTACTGGGTGCAGTGAAAAGAGGGTAAGCTATTTCTGTACAAGAGACAAACCTGTACAACTAGGCAAGACTGACAGTAACTAACAGCCTTGACGGAATTTTTTCATTGTATATTCTGACCGTGTGTGTGCCCCATCTGAGTTTTTCCTTTCGAAATTCTGACAGACTTAGAAAGAGAACATGTTCTCGTGTTTTCCGCCGGAAAAAAATTCTAGCGGAAATTCAGTTTGTCTGTATGGAACCCCCGACGGAGAAAAAAACATGCATGCTCAGAATCAAGTCGACGCATGCTCGGAAGCATTGAACTTAATTTTTCTCATCATAGTGTTGTACATCACTGTGTTCTTGACGGTTGGAATTTGGTGTGACAGTGTGTATGTAAGACAGCTTGAACGAAATTCCGATCGTGTGTACAAGGCATAAGGCTGAAATTCAGCTTCAATGCTTCAGTGCTGGTGGGAGATATTGAGTGTCCACCTATATTTTCTCGCTATATAAAGTCACAGTATACGGGGGAAACCAGATTCAGACAAAAAGTCTTTTTCTATAGAGTGGTAGGTGCAGCATGAAAATAATGCAAAATCCCCTGCTGTTTTATTTTTTGTTCTAGACATTCATAAAAAGAAAAGAAAACGAAAAAAAACTGGTATGTGCCTTAGAACCATATTTCACCCAACTATTAATTCTCAGAACAGAACAAAAGTTCCCTCTAATGATATTGTGGCTTGTATGCGAATAATTATGTATATAGCCAAAAGATCCCTGCAGTGGGCTGTATTGTATTTTTTTTACTTTCCCACACCATTTCAATAATTTTAATTTTATACCAGTAAATTAAATGTGAACTCCAGCAAAAAGAGGTGATTATGTTTTGTTTTGGATAGGATGGAGAAGGGAAAGAACCTCTATTGGGTATTCATATGTAGCCACATGCTGTCATCTTTCCTAATAGGTAGATTTCCTTTTAATTCCCATCCCAGTAGCAGAACAGGAAGTTAGAGAAAATCTCCCCATAATGACAGTTGTCATCAGGATATTTCCCCCCACCTCTAGCTATAATGAATGAGGTTTATGTCACAAGAAGGGAGGGATGCCCTTGCCAGTGGTGGAGACACATGCAAAAAAAGAAAAACCTAATTAATCCCCCACCATTCTTTAAAGAAATAAATAAAATGAAAATAATGTTTTCCACTATAAACGTTCAACCAATGGTTAATGTGTACCTACTGTATGCATTTATTAATATTATGCATATATCAACATCAAGCCACCAATGATCAATCAAAATTTGTGTCCTGCACTAAGCTTATCATACTGTTCATAACACCTTCATGGAATTGTACTTACTACAATGGGATTAATGAAAATGTGATTCTTGTTTTATGTGTTTGAAATGCAAAGACAGCTATAAAAGGTCTCAGAAAAAATATTTTTGTAGTCAATGGCACTTAACCTCTCATTTGTAAATTCACACCCCATGGCTTTATACACTGCTCAAAAAAATTAAAGGAACACTTTGAAAACATATCAGATCTCAACGGGAAAAAATCTTGTGGTGGATATCTATACTGATATGGATTGGGTAATGTGTTAGGAATGAAAGGATGGCACATCATTTGATGGCAATGAAAATGATCCACCTACAGAGGGCAGAATTCAAAGACACCCCGAAAATCAAAGTGAAAAAATTATGCAGCAAGTTAGTCCATTTTGCTGAAATTTCATTGCAACAACTCAAAATGGTCCTAAGTAGTTTGTATGGCCCCCATGTGCTTGTATGCATGCCTCACAACATAAGGGCATGCTCCTAATGAGACAAAGGATGGTGTCCTGGGGTATTTCCTCCCAGATCTGGATCAGAGCATCACTGAGCTCCTGAACAGACTGAGGTGCAACCTGGCGGCACCGGATGGACCGAAACATAATGTCCCAGAGGTGTCCTTTTGGATTTAGGTCAGGTGAGCGTGGGGGCCATTTAATGATATCAATTTTATAATCCTCCAGGAACTGGCTGCATGCTCTCGCCACATGAGGCAGGGCATTGTCGTGCACCAGGAGGGACCCACTGCACCAGCGTAGGGTCTGACAATGGGTCCAAGGATTTCATCCCGATACCTAATGGCAGTCAGGGTGCCATTGTGTAGCCTGTAGAGGTCTGTGCGTCCCTCCATGGATATGCCTCCCCAGACCAGGGCTGGACTGGGACAAAAATTTGGCCCTGGACTTCATCCAGACTGGCCCACTTTGACAGGTCTCTCCCATGGCGGCCGGACAACTCCCGCACCCCCCAGGCCACCCAAGCAACCTCTCCCCCTTCACTAGCCATTCTACTTTATTAGAGTAGAACGGTTGGTACTGGTATTCTTATAGGCAGTACCAGTGGGGAAGCTAGACATTATTTCACCCGGGGCAAAGAATCAGTTCAGTGCCCCCCCCTTATGGGACAAGATTAGGCAGAAGTGAGAAACTCCCAGGCCATAGCTGTTGAGTCAGCTGTCTGACCCCTTCCCAATGCTCCTTTATTGTCCCCACTGCTCCTCTGGTCCTCCCCTTGCTTCTCTGTTCCCCCCCCAGGTGAGCACTGCGGGATGGAGAGGAGGTGAGCTCTGCGGGAGGGGAGAGACAGAGGAGCAGGGGGGGCGGTCCGCTGTCACTGAAGCCGGCCCACTGAGCCATCGGCCCACCGGGAAACTCCCTGTAGTCCCAATGGCCAGTCCATCCCTGCCCCAGACCATCACCAAACCCAGTCATGCTGAACAATGTTATAGGCAGCATAAAGTTCTCCGCGGCTTCTCCAGACCCTTTCACGTCTGTCACATATGCTCAAGGTGAACCTGCTCTCATCTGTGAAAAGCATGGGACACCAGTGGTGGACCTGCCAATTCTGGTGTTCAATGGAAAATGCCAATCGAGCTCCATAGCATCCGGCAGTGAGCACAGAGCACACTAGAGGACGTTGGGCCCTCAGGCCACCCCCATGAAGTCTGTTTCTGATTGTTTGGTCAGAGATATTCACACCAGTGGCCTGCTGGAGGTCATTTTGTAGGGCTCTGGCAGTGCTCTTCCTGTTCCTCCTTGCACAAAGGAGCAGATACCGGTCCTGCTGATGGGTTAAGGACCTTCTACGGCTCTGTCCAGCTCTCCTAGAGTAACTGCCTGTCTCCTGGAATCTCCTTCATGCTCTTGAGACTGTGCTGGGAGACACAGCAAACCTTCTGGCAATGACATGTATTGATGTACCATCCTGGAGGAGTTGGACTGTCTGTGCAACCTTTATAGGGTCCAAGTATCGCCTCGTGCTACCAGTAGTGGCACTGACCCTAACCAAATGCAAAACTAGTGAAAACTGTCAGAAAAGATGAGTAGGGAAACAAAATGTCAGACACCTCCACCTGAAAAACTATTCCTGTTTTGGAGGTCGTCTAAGGCCGCGTACACACGGTCATTCCAAACCGATGAGAATGGTCCGACGGGCCATTTCCATCGGTTCACTGCTGAAGTGGCCTGATGGTCTGATGTGCGTACACACCATCGTTCCAAAAACCGATCGGGTCAGAACGCGGTGACGTCAAACACACGAAGTGCTGAATAAAACGAAGTTCAATGCTTCCAAGCATGTGTCGACTTGATTCTGAGCATGCGCAGGTTTTGAACCGATGCTTTTCTGTACTAACCATCGGTTTGGACCAATCGGGCAGCGGTCCATCGGTTCGGTTTTGAGGCATGTTTTAAAATTTTGGACCGAAGGAAAACAGACCGATGGGCTATACACACGGTCGGTTTGGACCGATGAAACTGAACCTCGGTCCATTCTCATCGGTTTTGTCCGACCGTGTGTACGGGGCCTCATTGTTGCCCATCTAGTGCACCTGTTGTTAATTTCAATTAACAGCAAGGCAGCTGAAACTGATTAACAACCCCCTCTGTATACACCCATCCCCTTCTTCTACTTAACTGACCAGATCAATATCCCAGGAGTTCTGATTCAAAAGTGTTCCTTTAATTCTTTTGAGCAGTGTACATTAAATGGATGATAACGTGTAACTAAACACATTCATATATTAACATATATAACATATGTGCTTTGTTCCTAGATGCTGAAGAGAATGTAAAACCTCTGCATATCCACAGACATCAACATGGCCTTGTGCAATGCGGACTGGCTCAGTCTGTGGCCCTCCCTTGCCTTTTCGTGGTTCGCTCTTCCCAAACCCAACAGGCTTTCAATATCACCTCAGAATCACCACGCATTAAGTGGAGCAAACTTCAGCCTGATCAAGGAGAAAAGGAAATAGCTGTTTTGGTGGCCCGTGAAAATGTGGTCAAAGTCGCTCGTGGCTACGAGGGAAGAGTATCTTTGCCTGGATACCCCCACAACCGCTACAATGCCACACTGGTCTTGTCCAATGCTCATGCCAGTGACTCAGGGATGTACCGCTGTGAGATTGTTTTGGGCATTGAAGATGAACAAGACACTGTGCCACTGGAAGTCACTGGTAGGTGTCAGCTTAATCTATAAAAACTATTACAACACACAGATAATAACTGGAGATATTATTGTGCATGTGCTAGAAGAGGGATGTCGTACTTCAAGTACCTCATATCTTATAGGGTTTGTTCACCTTTACCAAAATAAATAGCTGTGTAATGCCTTTTCATGTAGACCATTTACGTTCTTCATGATGCCCGACTTAAAAACTACCAGGATGTTGAACGGCCCAGTTGTTACTGTGCACCTTCACCATCACAGGGGTGCGCTCTCAAATGCTGAGCTCAGAACTACTGCATTAGGAGAAAGAAAGCACACGTGAGGAGGTCTGAATCAGAGAAAGAGCTTGCTCCTGAGATGGTGAAGGTGAAAAGTAAGGTCCCTTTTACACAAGCGGTCCGATCAGGTCCGCCTGTCCGTTTTTACGGCGGACCCAATCAGACCCTCCATTCTCCTCTATGGAGCGACAGATGTAAACAGACTGTTATCCGTTTATGCTAAGGCTGCACCGATACCACTTTTTTTAGGAACCAAGTACAAGTACAGATCCTTTTTTTCAAGTACTCAACGATAACGCTTACCAATACTTTTTCTGATGTCATGTGACAGTTTTCAAAGCACAATACAATGATGGGGTGGCACTGATGAGGAGGCACTAATATGCAGCACTGATAGGATTAGGTGGCACTGATGAGGCGGCACTGATGAGGAGGCACTAATATACAGCACTGATGGGCACTGAACTGATAGGTGGCACTAATATGCCATTATCTAGAAAAAGTGCTTTACATACTGCACCTTATTTGCAAACTGGATTTATTTCAATTCTGCTAGCAAGACAAATGCCTGTTCCGTCAGAATCGGCAACCCGTCACATTCGGTAACGGAAGTGACGTTGCGTCAGAACACCACGTCGCCACTCTTGGTACACCCTGCACTCGGCTGTAGGAAGCCTGCAGTCAGAAGGTGGCAATGGATATCTTGTTACACCCAGCCCATATAGTTAGTGAGCTATATGGGCTGGGTGTAACAGGATGTCTTCTGTTGCCTTCTGACTGCAGGCTTACTGCGGCTGAGCGCAGGGTGTACCAAGATGGGCGTTGCGGTGGTCTGACGGAATGTCACTTCCCTTACTGAATGCAACAGGTCGCCGATTCTGACAGAACACCTAGCATTGGGAACATAGCGGCTGTGCCCCGCACCCCTGCCAGGTTACCTGACAGCGTGTTGTTGACTCTCCCTCTATGCCCACCGACTTCCAGGAGTGATGCCTATTTGTTCTGAGGTATCGGATTAAGCATTGGAGCATTTGCACGAGTACAAGCACTCATTCAAATGCTTGGTATTGGCACCGATACTAGTATCAGTATCAGTGCAACCCTAGTTTACATCTGCTTACCTCAGATCTGATCTGGCAAAAACAAAGGGAAGGGGATCAGTTCCCATCTGTCTGGCCAGGTCGGATCAAAGGGTAGTCAGGTCGGTATACATCTGACTTCACATAGAGAAGAGCGGGCTGTGTCCGTGTCAGCTCTGCATAAACAGAGCAGACACGGACTTGTCATCCACCCATCCAACTCGGCTCAGCAGGGGATCAGCAGACAAAACCCCTGCAGAGTTTGTGCATCTGCATAGACCGTTTTTTGCTAAAGGTGAACCTTGGGCCAGATTCACAAAGCACTTACGCCGACGTATCTAAAGATGCTCGGCGTAATTGAAAAATGCGCCGCGCGTATCTTTGCGCCTGATCCTCAAAACGAAATACGCCTGAAAAACAGATTTTTCCGTCCGACGTAAAACGATTACACCGGCGCATCTTGAAGCGCAAAATACGCTAGACACACCATTGATTTTCTATGCTAATATGCAAATGAAGGAGATAGGGCGATCCACAAAAGTACGCTTGTGCGGCGTAGGCTACGCCTTGTGCGCATCTGCTAGTTTCACGGTGTAAAATTACACCTTATAAAAGCTGCCCTGTAAATGTCAGCTAAAGCAACACCGTTAGGGAACAGCTGAGCACACACACTTGCAGGACAACAATCTGTATGCCAACATGCCAGGGGCATCCATGCTCATAGCTATACTAGTGACTTTAGTAACCGAGGGTACTCCCTCTTCTGAGGGAACAGCAGCCAGGAGACGCCTCACAGAATGCATCTTTGCACAGCAAACCCACACATTAATCATGGCACAATGAGAATGCATGCATGCACACCCACTGTGGTCCCTAGCACAGACACATCACATCCTCATCGAATTGGATTAGACCCAAGTACCCCCCCATGGTACTAGGGAGCAGCAACGCCACGCCACAGCTCCAATTATGTTACTGTGCATTCATACACCATTCACATTGACCTGGGATCACTTCTCCCTGGTCCTGAGGATCCCTACTCCACCAAAACTGAGGGTGACACCCTTTTTCATCAGGAATGTCACCCCCACATTCATACATCATTTACACACATAAAACAAATAATACTTACTAATTACAGTATAATTAAAAAATAAATAAAAAATAAAAATAAAAAGTACAACCAAAATTAATGGCGGCGGCGTGAGCTAGGCCTGGGCCGGCCACAGGCACGGCCACGGCCAACCAGGGGAGACTCACGGGGGGGGGGGGCAGGGGAAGGAGGAGCCTCCCCTGGTGACTGTCCTCCTGCTGGCCTGCCCTCCAAGGCCACGGCTATCCTGGTCAGACCCACAGTGAGGGCAGCCGTATTGGCCTGGACAGCCTGGGTGTTTGGGTGGACAGCCTGGGTAAGGGCACTCACCTCCAGGGACATGCCTGCTGTGGCGGTCTGCAGGTCAAAAATGCATGTTATGACCGCCAAGGAGTTTGTGCCCACATAACTGACCGCGTCCTTAATTGAGCCCAGGCTGTCCTCCATCTGGGCCAAAGTCCGGGTGACCTGACCCAGATGTTGGGTCTGCCAGGCCTGGTCCCTCCGCAGATTGGCCGACAGAACCTCGGCCACCCCCCTGGTCTTCTGGGTAGCCTTCCTGCCTGCAGCTGAGACTTGTGGCCTGGGAGGAGGGGAGAGAGAGACCCTTGTGGGGGAGCCCTGTTGGGGGAGGAGTGGGAGGGGCTACCCCTGATGGAGGCCTGACTGCTGCCAGCCACAGGGGTAGCCTCAGGGGTAGCCTCAGGGGGAACCACATCCGAAGTCAAAAGGATTTCCCTGGCAAGGTCCATCCGATCATCCCCATCCTCCTCCCCCTCATCCTCCTCCCCCTCAACCTCCTCATGATGTGAGGTGTGGCCACTCCCCTCCCCTGAGGACTCCTGGCTTTCTTGGGGCTCTTCAGCAGCCTGTTGTCCGGGGGATGGAGCAGACTGGCCTGATGGCCCAGCAATCTCCTGGCCATCTGTGGATGACACAAAACATTCACAGGTTGGAGGATCCACACACTTGGCACATATTCCCTTCCCCCACCCGCACATGCTATTCACCAGATATATAAAAAAATATTACCTGTGATCACGCCCTCCTCGGAGTCAAAGCCAGGCAGGCCCACCACTTGTTGTCTGTGGAAGCACCGGGCCACTGGCCACTCATCCTCAGTCAGCCTGACGGAGCAGGGTGGTCCTCCGCCAGTGCCCGTGGCATGGGCATTTATCTTGGCCATCTTGTCACGGACCAGGCTCCTCAGATCATTGATCTTCTTAGCTATCCCACTGGTGGTCCTCGTCTCCCCCCCTCCGCATTGATCTGATTAGTTATCTCCTGGATGATCGCCCTCTTCCTGGCTGGGGGGGGGTGTCCCGGCTCTCAGGGCCATGTAAAAATCGCCCAAATCGGGTGATGGCCCTGGCAAGTATTTGCTTTTCTTGTACCGAAAAATTCAACTTTCGTCTCTTTGGTGCCATCTCACCCAACACTCAGCACCAAACACACCCAAAAATCTAACACAACAAACAAACACAAATACACACAGAACAAACACACACAAAAAGACACAGACCAAACACACACAAAATTCAAAAACAAACACAGAAAAAACAAACAGAAAAAACACTCAGAAAAAACACACAGCTACTACAACCTCCTACTTCTATAAATCTTTAATCTAACAATACTACACTCACCAACAAACACCAACAGACAACAGAGCAAAAGCAACTTGCTTTAGGAAAGGGAACACAGGGATGTACTTTTGCAATGGAAGTGCGTTTGTGTGGGGCTATTTATACATAGGGCGTATCTCACTAAGTCTGCTTGGCCTTTTTCCTATCTCACTGATTGCGCCGGCCCGAGTTCTGAGCATGCCCAGTGAGGTGCAGATTCGTGCGCGCATGCGCAGTACGGACGGCCCTTCATTTGCATGGGGTCACGGCTTATTTCAATGGAGCACGCCCACTTCCTTCCCACTTGCAATAACCCCGCCTTACGCCTCGGTATTTACGTTACGCTGGCGCACATTTGGGCGCAAATGCTCTATGGATACGGCACTTACGTCACAAAATTCAGCCGCCTTAACTTAACTGACATACGTTAGGACAAACTAAATTTGCGCCGCGCTACGTGAATCTGGCCCCATGTCTTTAAAGGCTGCATTGCTTGTAGGAACCAACCAGATTTGAGAGCTTGATGTACACAAAACTTGAAAGGTTCTTGTGACTCCTCATGTTATATAATTATTTTTTGCATATCTGTTGAGCAGTTTTCCCGAATAATAAACTAATATATATATTTTTTTTTACACACAAACATTCTAAATGCAGATTTTCCAACAAATATTTTTTCATGCATATTTTTTATTTCTTTTTTGAAAGCTGATAACATGCAAATTGCTTATGCAAATGTTTTTTTCAGAATCATTATTTGTTTACAGACAATAGGGAAAATTGTATTTTGCTGTAAAAATGTGCATCTCAGTTTTCACCTTGACGAGGAAGGAGTTTCTGTAAAGATTGAACTATTTGAAAAATAATTTTTAGAAAGTATTTCTACAATATCATTATTGAAAGGACATCATGTATGGGAATGCATTGAGTGTTTAGGGAACATAGAATTGCAGATGAGATTTTTCAGCTATATTACCAGGCTGCTTACCTTTATATTCTTTGTAGTGAGAGCTTCTTTTAAAACTTCTTTTGATGTCTTGATATTTTTTTTTTACAGTGAGGCACATCATGCTTCACTGCCAGACTGATGCTTGCCCGCAGACAGTATAAAATGGGGGTGTAATGAAATCTGTCATTCTCTGTCTCAGAGCAGCAGACATTTCACATTGGTACCTTGGAGGATGTCTTAGGGTTTTGTCCTTATGGATTCAGAGATGTAGACTCTGATTCACTATTCGTAGCACTGACCTTAGCAGGGCTGCTCCTTGGGGTTTCTTTCTTGCGGGAGAGCTCTGGCAGCCCTGGAAGTGACATCTGCTCTCGTCATCATGTGTCATTTAGGAATGTAATAAATGTCATATATTTACTGATGAAATGGGCTTGTGTATGAGCCACCATATGTTATTTTTTTTTAGCATAGAAAAAAGAATGCATACGCACACATGACTGCATTCGGAATAGATGCTTTCATTTTTTAATTTCACATATTTGTTAAATACAAAGCATAGACTGTGACATTTAGGCATGTGATTGCAGAGATCCTATAGTTACCCTTTGCATCCTTGTTATAGTGTTATAGAATGTATATGGGTTTTGTACATACTTTCTTTATTAAAGCGGAGTTCCGGCCACAATTTCACTTGTTAAATATAAATACCCCTGTAATACACAAGCTTAATGTATTCTAGTAAAGTTAGTCTGTAAACTAAGGTCCGTTTTGTTAGGTTGTTACAGCATTTAGACACTTTATAAAATAGAAATTGACTGGGGCCATCTTAAGTGTGGGCATCATGAAGCCAGACTGTATGACTTCCTGGATTTCAGCCTTGCAGATCTCGAACATGCTCAGTGCTGCACAAGCAGTGTCAGATCAGGTTTCAGCACCTGTGCTGTCCAAGTCACATGATTCTTTGAGACTGGGGAGTGCACAGACTCCTGGAAAGTTACACCCACTACATTCCCAGGAGTCTGTGCAGTGTAGGTTAGGAAGCATTAAGCACCTAGGTGCAGGAAGTGGGAAGATTAACTATTCTGCCTAGCAACAACACTTTGAAGGCATCTAAAAAAAAAAAAAAATAATTCGTAAAGGACTAATGACATTTTTTTAAAACTACTGATGTAATGTTATTTTTATGGGTGGAACTCCACTTTAAAGTGGTTCTAAAGTTTTTTTTCCCCCTAAAATGTTTTGTTTTATACTTACGTGCACTGTGCAATGGAATTGCACAGAGCGGTCTCTTACCTCCTCTTCTGGGGTCCCCCACCAGCGATATCTGCTCCTCTCCAGGTGCCAAATCAGCAAGCCATGTGTAAATGGGGCACTCGTGCAGGCATGCACCGTCCATAGACACACACAGTTTGGCTTGGCCACGCCCCCCCATGCCCTCCTCATAAGATTTGACTGACAGCAGCAGCAGCCAATGGCACCCACTGCTGCCTTTGTGTCCTGTGAGAAGAGGAAGAAAGAGCAGCGCTATTGCAGACAGGGCAGTGTTGGATAGACTCAGGGAAGTGTTGGGGGGGGGGGGGGGGAGGAACAAGTATTGGGACTTTTTTACTTTAATGCAATGAATGCATTAGATCCCTTTCACACTGAGGCGCTATGGCGCTAAAAACAGCGACTGTAAAGCGCCCTGAAACAGCAGCTCCATTCACTCCAGAAGGGCTTTCACACTGGAGCTGTGCGCTGGCAGGGCGTCAGAAAAAATCCTGCAAGCAGCTTCTTTGGTGCGCATTAGATGTGAACTCACCGCTCCTAAAGCGCCCCTGCCCATTGAAATCAATGGGCAGAGCCGCGAACCGCCGGCAGAAGTGGATGAGCAGTGACTCACTCTTTAGTTGGACTGCTAAGTCTTAAGTTTTAGTAAGACAAAGCGAGTATTTTGTTGTTGTTGTTGTGTATTAAATGTGCAATTGTAAAACATTGTAAGCTCTTCAAGGGCAGGAACTAATGTAACTGTACAATATATATGCAAAGTGCTGCGTAAATTGATGGGGCTATATACAGTGGCTATAAAAAGTCTACACACCCGTTAAAATGTCACGTTTCTCTGATGTATAAAAAATGAGACAAAGATAAATCATTTCAGAACTTTTTTCACCATTGCTGTGACCTATAAACTGTACAATTCAGTTGAACAACAAACTGAAATCTTTTAGGTGGAGGGAAGTAAAGGTGGAAACATTTCTGAAATGATTTTTCTCATTTTTTACATCACAAAAACCTGACATTTTAACAAGTGTGTGTAGACTTTTTATGTCCACTGTATGTAGAGTAAGTACCTGTAATAAATAAATATATATATATATATATATATATATATATATATATATATATATATATATATATATATACAGGGCTTTTTTCTCAAACAATAGGTGCTGGAACTTAACCACGACCCCCCAAAACCCGTCCCCCACACAAACCCTCCAAATCGCATCAAATAGTGGGTGTGGTCATATTTCACAAACAGTAGAAGGGTCTTAAAGAGGCATTAAATGCCAGGATTGCATTACATACAGAGTGCAGAGTTTATAGGGGTTACACACAGAGTGCAGAGCTGTCACTTGTAAACACAGAAACCAGACTCTGTGTTTACAAGTGATTGTGGTGAGCAGTCTGAGCCAGAGGTGGTGGAACTGGAAAAAAGCCCCCTGAAAAAAAGCCCTGTATACAGTATTTATATATAGATAGATAGATAGATAGATAGATAGATAGATAGATAGATAGATAGATAGATAGATAGATAGATAGATAAATAGATAGATAGATAGAGTAAAGAACAAATATAATCAAAATCACTAAAAAACTAAAGTAAAACCTTACAGTGTTCCTATAATAACCAGTCCAACTCATAATTACCTAATATATTAACTCTTTAGTTGATGACGCTCACAGCTGTTTTCAAACAATTGCATCCACATTTCAATTATAAACAGAATGAGTGGACCAAGACAGCCTATCAGAAGCTCTTTAGATCATTTTGCAGTGTCAGTAAACTGTGGTAAATTTAATTTATCTGCCTGATCTCTTATGCAATAAAAAGTTAATTGATAGTGGTTACAGATGCCTGAATTCTGCTCCCTGTGTGTCCACCATTAGACCTTACTATTGATTTCTTTCCATGAAATCAAAAGCCATTTCATGCATATTGGCATCATGTATATCATTTCTCAAAGCGGAGTTTCTGCGTAGAATCCAAAACCAAAATCCTATCCTTAGTTTTCTAGCTTTTTAAATGAAGCTGCAATATGGTTCTATTTTGGATTTTTATTCCGGCTTAATTAATAGTTTTTTAACAGTGGCAGTGCGTCCATAAGGGCACATGGGCGCCGCCCCCTCTCTCCTGCCACCCCCTCTATGCCCAATGGATAGATTCATGCATTGCATGAATCTATTCATGTCCACCACTGCCCCCCCCTATTCAGGCGCCGGCCCCTTTTGGGGCGCCGGGCGCTTGAATTACAGCAGCGGGGGGTATTTTTGAGGCACCTGATTAGAGCCTAATGCCCTGTACACACGGCCGTTTTTCCTGACATGCCAAAACCTGTAGTTTTTCCCGACGTGATTCCTCTCAAGTCTGCCTTGCATACACACATTCAGTCAAAAAAACGCTCGACCAAAGCGCGGTGACGTCCAACACCTACAACGGCACTATAAAAGGAACATTCCATTTAAATGGCGGCACCCTTTGGGCTGCTTTTGCTGATCCTCGTGTTAGTAAAAGTTTGGTGAGAGACAATTTGCGCTTTTCAGTCTTCGTGCTTTTCAGTCCGTTACAGCTTGACGAATGTGCTATCACCATTACGAACGCTAGTTTTATCAGAACGAGCGCTCCCGTCTCATACTTGATTCTGAGCATACTCGTTTTTTTTCCCCCTCGGAGAAGCATACACACGAGCGGTTTTCGCGACGAGAAAAAGACTGACGGGAAACACGACGGGAAAAAATAGAGCATGTCCAAATTTTTTGTGGGCAGCTTTCTCATCGGGAAAACTGCCATGGAGCATACACACGTCCGGTTTTCCTGACTAATCTAAAAAATTAAAGTTTTCTTGTCGGAAAAAACGGTCATGTGTATGAGGCAATAAGCTCTAATAGGCGTGAAAACAGGTAAACGGTGAGCGCCATGCTTTCCGCTCGTAGTTCATACAGCTCTGTTAGGAAAGCGAATAGCTATTCACTTTCCTAACACTGAACCGCCTCTTCGCCAATCAGGTGCTCGGGTCTGTTGCCTGTCACCTGATTGGCTGAAATTACAGGTGCCCCTATTGGTCACCTATCAGTAGGAGAGGACGGAAGATGAGGACGGCAGGAGACGCATGAAGGACCCCATTTGTTGCCGTCACCCGCTGCCCCACAGAGACAGGGTAAGTGCTGGGCAGATGGCGAGCAGGCGGCGGTCACACTGACAGCATTTAAGGGCACACTGCCAGCATTTGATGGGCACCGTGGCACAGTGGCTGCAATTCGTTTTTGTTTTTTTTGTTTTTCAGTTTGTTGGCGCCCCCAAAATTTTGAGCACCAGCCGCCACTGGTTTTCAATATAACAAATAAGAAACATTTTATAACGGGGTAGATGTATAATATGAATAGTTCATGTAGTCATATTGAAGCAGACTTCAAACAGGAAAAACTGTAAATTCAGAGAGAATAACAAAGATTACTGTACATGATGCTGGGACTAATTTGGGGTTCATTAAAGGGGTTGTAAAGGTACAATTTGTTTTCCCTAAATAGCTTCCTTTACCTTAGTACAATCCTCCTTCACTTACCTCATCCTTCGATTTTGCTTTTAAATGTCCTTATTTCTTCTGAGAAATCCTCACTTCCTGTTCTTCTGTCCGTAACTCCACACAGTAATGCAAGGCTTTCTCCCTGGTGTGGAGTGTCGTGCTTGCCCCCTCCCTTGGACTACAGGAGAGTCAGGACGCTCTCTACGTTGCAGATAGAGAAAGGAGCTGTGTGTTAGTGGGCGTCCTGACTCTCCTCTCTTAGTGAATTTCATCTGGTACTTATTGAACTGGTTTAAATTCAATCAGTGAGTGGCCCTGTCAACACCAATCTGCCTTAAACTTACCTTAAAAAGAAGCCCTCCAGCGACACGCTGTCACTGCTGACAGGGCTTCCCTCCTCACCCGGTCTTCCTTCCGGGTTTGTTTCCTCCGGCCGTCTGATTGGCAGCCCCACGATGACGTCACTTCCACTTGCCGTTCCTTCAGAGGGGATGCTCTAGTGACATCACCGGCCCATTCACAAGTAAATATCTCTTAAACACTTAGGAGATATTTACTGTACCTATAGGTAAACTTTATTATAGGCTTACCTATAGGTAACGATCAACCATGGGAGCTTACTCCCACATTAAGATAAACAGATACTTATGTAGAAGGATTAGTTTAATCTCTGCATATCACCTGATGCTAGTCACTTCACTAGGTATATGTAAAGTTTAACAACCAATTCAAGTCAAGTTGGATAAAGCAACCAGGGGCGGGGGTTGCCAAAGCAAGACAGAGACAGTGTGGATGGGGTATAAAGAGATGGGAATGGGGTAAGGGTGGAAAAGTTGGGGGAAAGAAAGGGAGATGAGAAGCAAAAGTGGGAACTAGAGAAAAAAGAAAAGTGGTTTGGAGGGCAGGGGGGGGGGGGCAATTTTTCTAGGGGCAACAACACTTTTGACTGAGTTATATACCCTTAATTTAAAAAAAATGTGCTTGCTTTTATCACTAGAACCCAATCTATTATAAATTTGCATTGACTGTCTCTGCATATTGATTGCCTTATGTCATACAACTCCACTCCTCCACCCATCCAATTTCATTGCAATTTGCATTCACATCCTATTTACAACTGTTCAATTCATTATGCTGTAACCCCCCCCCCATAACTTCCCTGAATCAGATCATCTTTCATTCTTCTAACAAATACTTTACTTCCAGATAAAGAACATGCGATTCTTCCATTGCTCCCAATCCATCAGCTTCACATTTGCTGCCATGATTATTTACCATCTCTCATCTCACCCATTCTTCATGTCAGTCCGAGTCTCTTGTATTCCGCATTATCTTAGACTATTCCCTCTGCCATAGCTCTTATTTACTAGAATTTCCACAAACAAGCACTTCCCTCTCCATTTTCAGCTACACTTTCCTTGATATGATCAAACACAGAGAATTCCATTTAGAGGCTGTTATCCTGAAAGCAGCTGGAATTGCACATTTCTGATTCCTAGCTCCCCGTGCCCATCTTCCTTTTTTTATTTCAAACCAGCATTCTTCTTGCCATCTGCTCCCACCACCTCTATATGTTTTTGGCCCCCGTCACATTCCTTGCCCTGTTCTTTGTGTTGTCACTCTCTCATTCTTAATGTCTGCTGCTTTCGCAGCTTGCTTACTCTAGTAATTAATAGCAATTATGTAAATCTGCAGAATTGCTCCAGACTGTTACATGCAGCGTTTGCAGTAGGTCGTACAGGTTTATTTACACATGTGCTGAACGACACGATAGTTTTATTATTTATTTCCAGCCGTTTGTATGCTCACTCATGCTTGCTCATTACGGCGTATGCTAATAGAGCATCTGGCTCCATTTTAGCCATCTTTATTCCAATGCAGAACAAATGGACACGCGCCATGCATTAACATCAGTAGCGTTAGTCATGGTTTACTGAGAAATAACAGTTCATGCTGTTTGATGGTTCGTGCAGCTGTGGGCCTATGACAATAAAGTGGCTTTGCAGATGACAAGAGCCTAGTACTTCAGAAAATGTGCTGCCTTGATGCTTAAATCTAGCTTTAAATATACACTTTGCTTTGTAAAAGAATAACAATACAGCAGCTAACAGCGGTCCTGTGTTACTTATCTGCATTCTAGTGCACTTGGAAATATCTCCTTGGCACTCATCTATCATTTGAAGTACCCTTTTCTCTTTACTTTCTGTTGCCACTTTCTTCCAAGCTGCCCATCCTTTCTAAGAAACAAATACCAGTCACAATCTTTTAACAGCCATCAAAAGCCCCGTACTGCCAAAAGCTGAACTCCAGGTAGAAATAAAAAGCACAAAAAATGCAGCTCTATATTCATTTTTGTACTCTTAAGCCTCGTACACACGACCGAGGAACTCGACGGGCGAAACACATTGTTTTCGTCGAGTTCCTTGTTAGGCTGTCGAGGAACTCGACGTGCCAATTTTCTCCATTCCCGTAGAGGAAAAAGAGAACTTGCTCTCTTTTTGGCTCGACGAGTTCCTCGATAGTTTCCTTGTCGACAAATGTACACACGACCGGTTTCCTCGGCAAAAAAAAAAAAACAGCAAGTTTCTTGCTGGTTTTTGCCGAGAAACTCGGTCGTGTGTACGAGGCCTTACTTTTTTTATTATTATTATTCAAGTAGTGTAATTCTGTTGCAGTTCTTTTATAGCAGAGCTCGGACAGGGACAAGTAGCACAAATAGCCAATTAGTTGTGTTGCCTGTTGATAAGAGAAGAGGGTAGAGTGACAAAGAGATGACATCATCAATGTGCTGCTTGTTCTTTAAAGCTGAAGTTTAGGTAATGAAATTTTTTACATACTGTGAACCATATGCAAAGAACTTGGAGCATCGCTCCAAAGCACTACAAACTTCCCCCTGCAGTCCAAAACACAAAACGGGGTGCTGGCGTTCAAAGGATAGCAGAAAATCAGATCAGAAAATAGAAGGCAGAAACGCAGCACACCAGACCCCAGCCTAGGGTGACCACATTTCCAAACTACCATTCAGGGACACCCCCCCTTCCAAAAATCAGCTTGTGCTGTAATGAATCACAGCACTGTGATTGGACACAAAAGGCGGGATTTATGATTTCTCCAATCACAAGCAGGGGGAGGTATTTTGCTCCTCCAGGCTTTCCTGGCCAGGACAAGTACTGTCAGTGAGTAAAGCGTGATGTGGCGGCCTTTTCGGGGGCATCAGATTGGCCTGGGGGGGGGGGGGGGGCTGTGTCAAAGTTGTCATGAATGCAATTTCGGTTGATATGTTAATTGTATTGTACACGCAATTTTGATATCTTCAATAAAAATCTTTTGTGAAAAAAAAAAGAGAAAAAAAGAACTGACGCTAAGAAACCTCTAACTGCTTCGCTCCCTAATTTCAGTAAGGTGTTTTTAGACTAAATCCAGTTGGCAGCCTTTGCCAAGCTCAGGTCATGTCGCCCTCCATCTCAACAGACAGTTTTACTCCGTGATAAAGGACTCCCTGATACCTTTCAAAGTGTTAATGTAGCTCTTAGAATCTATTTAAGCATTATAGTAAATAGTTGTTAAGGAGAGAAATCATTAATTAAATAGGCACTGATAAAGAATGATCTGAAAACTATGATGACCCATCAAAGTCTAAGTGCTATGTGCCTACTAGATGTAGAGAGCAGTGTTCTGAATAGCATACAGTCTGGGGAGTTCACTAAAGATTTTTCAGATGCCAAGTGTAGAAAAAAATAGCAATAGATACAGCAATACTTTGGTAAAACTTATTTACCCAGCTTGGATAATCTTAAACATTTTTAATTGACTGGTTTAGAGTTTAATTTTGTTGTGTAAACTGTTGAGTTAGTCATTGTTATCTTTGGAAAATAAGAATGCATAAAAGCATAGCTATGTTCATGCAATTTATCTTACAATTCAAATAGCATAATTCCTGTGTATGAGGGACAACTGAACCCAAAGTGCCCTGGACCACCCATAGTTTAAATCTGGCCCCAAAGCTGCCATATTAGTTCACTTGAAAAAAAAAAAAAGCAGTTGCATATTAAATGCTATTTTCTTTTTTTATACTATTACAATTCATTTTCCATTGCAAGTTTTAGAGAGATCCACTCTGTTCATCAAGATAAAAGAAGCAATGATTCAGAGGTCTACCAAAACCATTCCATAATTAAAGCAAATCTGTGTGTGGAGAAGAATTCAGGGTGCCAGTTATGAACCTTGGTGTTGAGTTATTCACTTTAAGGTCATCACAGAGGACTAGGGGGCACTCTTTACATCTACAGGAAAAAAGATTTCATCTCCAAATACAGAAAGGTTTCTTCACAGTAATGCACACGATCGGAAATTACGACAACAAAACCGTGTATTTTTTTTCCGACGGAATTTTGGCTCAAACTTGTGTTGCATACACACGGTCACACAAATGTTGTCGGAAATTCCAAACGTTCAACACTACGACGAGCCGAGAAAAATTAAGTTCAATGATTTCGATCATGCGTTGAATTGATTCCGACCATGCGTATAATTTTTGTGCATCGGAATTGCATACAGACGATCGGAATTTCCGATAAGAACTTTTGCTGTCGGAAAAATTGAGAACCAGCTCTCAAATTTTCCGACATTAAATGTTCGATGGAGCCTACACACGGTTGGAATTTTCAACAAAAAGCTCACATCGAACATTTTGTTGTCGGAATTTCTGAACGTGTGTACGCGGCATAAGAGCTGAGAAAATGTGAAATAGACTCCCTCCAGAGGTGGTTCTGGCCAGCTCAATAGATTGCTTTAAAAAAGGGCTGGATTTTTTCCTAAATGCATATAATATAACTGGGTACTGACATTTATAGTTGATCCGGGGAAAATCTGATTGCCTCTCGGGGGATCAGAAAGGAATTTTTTCCCCTGCTGTAGCAAATTGAATCATGCTCTGCTGGGGGGGGGGGGTTTTGGCCTTCCTCTGGCTCAACTGTAGATGTCGGTTTGTGTATATGCGATTGTATTTATTTTTATTTTTTTGGTTGAACTTGATAGACTTGTGCCTTTTTTCAACCTGACTAACTATGTAACTATGTAACCTTCCATCTAAAAATGCTTATTTATCTACTTCAAGCTTAGTTGTTTATTTGCTGCACACCAACACATATATATAGATCTAGAGAGAGAGAGATTAAAGTAGCTCTCCTCCAAAGGCCCCTTTCACACGTGCGGACCATATGTCCGCTTTTTCATCCATCCGTTTGCGGATGAAAAAGGGACATACATTGGTCCCTATGAGATTGCGGGTGTCAGCGGATGAACATCTGCTGACACCCGATCTCGTCCGCCCCCGCAATAATCCGATTCTGCAGACGGAAGAAAACCCTATTTTTCCTTCCGTCTGCGGATCGGATGAACACGAACACACGGTCCGTGTTCATCCGATCCCCCCATAGGGGAGAGCGGAGAAAAGACAGGGTGGTCCCTGCACAGTGTGCGGGGACCGCCCTGTCATCCGCCAGCTCAGCGGGGATTAACGGAGCGATCCCCGCTGAGCATACGGAGGCGGATCATTACTGATCCGCCCCGTGTGAAAGGGGCCTAAGTGTTTTTTTTTTATGTTTATGTAGCTAAACTCTGGTAAAATGGAAGCAATGCTTACTGAAATTACAATATTGCGCACTTGTCTCACTGCTCACCTTTTTGCAGTGCAGCAGGCCAGACTGACAGACTCAGCAGGTAAACTGAAAATGATCAAGCACATTATTATTATTTTTCTCATATTTCTAAGATGTTGCTGTGTGTTGCATGGAAGAGGTGTATTTCATTGATTTTAATTCTCAGCAGGAATCTGGAAGGAGAAATAAAGATTACAGCAAATACAGACAGCACCTTACATGGGAACATTCTCTGTTGTGCAGGATTAAATTAAATTGCTGTATCACAACAAAAATAATATTACATAAAAAACTGATATATGAAATGTACAGTGTGTGTGATCAAAATAATTTGACGGACACCTCTGTTTTTACCAAACATGTATAAATCTATGATCAATGGGGCACCTGTTTTCTGACATGAAATGACAAAACAGCATGCCCAGTGAGATTTTCCGAGGAAGGGGAGCAACTTGACATTGTTCCCTCTACAGCGTCCTTGAAAGGGAATCTTTTGGGTGCAGAACTACTCGTCTGGATACTGGATACTCGTCTCTGACTCATAGATTACCGACTCTATAACTTTAAAAACCACTCTGTGGCACATGCTCACCGGCACCTCTTCACTACGATTGAGATGGGGGCCAGCAGACCCTAATCACACTGTGCAGCAAAGATTCCCCCTACTGCCCTAGCTCCCCCCCCACCGCTGCTGGCTTCCCTCCTCTCCTTTCTTGACAGCTGTTGCTGCATGGACGTTTTAGGATGAATGGGGTAAATATGTAATTTACTGATCCTTTCCATTGCTGAATAAACACAGTGAGCGATCGGCAGTGTGTGTTTGAGCTTTGGGGTGCACACCCTAATGCAAAAGGCTGCTCACACCTATGCTACCAGCACACAATTTATAACTTCCCAGCCTGCCTGTCAGCTTGTTTCACATTAAACAAGCCAATATGTATTCTGGGTGACATCACTGAACACATTTATGTACATGACCATATTTGGTCAATGAAATCGTTCATCATTACTGGCCAGTTTGTTGAAATTCCTGGCCAGAGCATTCTTTTTTTTTTTGCCAAGGATCTCTCTCCAATTCCATATCATATGCTTATCAAGGATTAGGATATGGTGTGGATTTTGGAGGAGATCTCACTTATCTTGTATTTTTTTTTTGCCTAGGGTTCCCCTCCAAATCTATACCAGACTGTTATCAAGGATAAGGATTTTGGGAGGAGCCTACATTGTATTTTTTTGTGGCACCCCCCTCCTGAAACATACCAGGCTCTAGGGAAGAATAACAAACAAAAACAGTGGGATGACCCCCAAAATCTTTACCAGACTTTTATCCTAGATCTGGTCTGGTCTAGTCTGGTAAGATTTTTTATGGGGGACCCCAAATCAAATCCATACTGGCGTCTTGTCTAATGATTTTACCGTTCTATGGATTTAGAGGGGGACCCCAGGCAAAAACCCCCAGGTAAAAAAAAAATAAAAGAAGTCTGGTCCCCCAAAGTAATTCTAATACAGTAATCTATTCAGGCATGACCAGTAGAATGAGGAACAATAAGGGTGCAGCACCTACTAAACCATACCAGGTCACATTCCCTCAACATGTGGAGGGTACATGGGGACAAAGCCTCATCTCCACATCCCCGTCCAAGTGGATAGTGGAGGTCTTTTCTTGAATCTGGAAAAGGTATAAAATACTCCATGTTACTCACAAAAAATAGGAAAGTGTAAATAAATACACCCACACAATGACAAAGTCCATTATTAATAAAAAATAACAAAAAAGTGTCTCAAGGTTAAATCCATTGTCAATCACAATAAACAATGCCCCAACAACCTGTTGACACAAGCTTGATGACCCACACCAATGATCCTCTTCCACCGGACATTCGCTACAATGGACAGCTTCCTGGCTGCCTACTAAATGTCAACAAACCAGCCAGTAATGTTAACTGACATCATTGACATGTTCGGTCGTCTGTATGACTTACCGGACATGTCCGCTCGGCCGAAAGCCCTCGCATGCGTCGAAGTGATTCGACGCATGCGTGGAAGCATTGACCTTCCAGGGTCGCGCACGTCGCCGCGTTCATTGTCGCGGCGACGGCGCGGCCACGTCACCGCGTATCCTGTCCACGCGGATTTCGGTTTGATGGTGTGTACAACCATCAGACCAAAATCTCCGAGCGGACATGTCCGCTGAAAATGGCCTGCGGACCGTTTTCATCGGACATGTCCCCTCGTGTGTACGAGGCCTGACAGTACTCAATGACATTACCTGTGATCCCACTAGCAGCTCTGTTTACACACATAAGTCAGCAGAAAAAAATTGATTTTATATATATATATATATATATATATATCATTTTTAGATTTTTTTTTTAAATGCTGTAGTATATCCTACAATTTGCTTCTTTATATGAGAGTTTAAGACATCCCCCAATAACTTTTTATTGAACTATGTATTTTTAAAGCTAACCTTTATGTATTATTAAGGCCTCATGCACAGAAATAGTGAGAGGCTGAATATATGTCCAGAATAAAATTCATGGCATTTTCCTGCTGTAGGTGCTGTGCCTAGCCTTGCATATCAGTGATTGGCTGTATACGGCTGTGCTTCTGTGCATCTGGTATGCCCATACAACATATTTTCTGGTTTCACTTTCGGTAAATATGTTGTTTATTTTTTTGACCTGGTACATGTCCCCCAATGTAGTGCCCAGCTACTATTGATCTTTTTATGATCAAATGATTTAAAATTGGCCTTTAAAAAGACTAGAAAAGAAATACAAGATTGGGCCCCATAAGGTTCAGGGGGATTGAGTACTATGTTCAATGTTTTGAAATATTTCAGGCTGAGTTCTCTAACCAACCCACGCCTGTCCACTCATCTGGTCCTGGTGAACTGGCCGAATTTCAATCCATGTAATGCCAGCTTAAGTTCAGTGACCATTCACTTTGAAAAGTAAATATATACTTTGCTAAGTCAACAGTCTGCATTCTCTTAGCAAATCAATGCAATCCTGTCTTGTCACAAGCTCCTAAAACTTTTATGGTGATACAATTTATTTATAGCCAAATTTTTTATTTTATTTTTAGTTGTGGACAGAGCAGGGAAGGTTTACAACCCCTGTCAAGTTTTTATAGCTATCTGATTTCCCCCAGGGTACCTTCACTCTCTTTATTTGTTCTTGTCCCCCTAAGACTGTAACTTAACTCTCTAATTTCGGATCGTAACAATAACTTGACAATTCATAAAGTAACACTTAGTACTAAATCAACTCCCTTTAGCAGCTTCTGCTACTGATCTGTTGAAAATACCAGCACTTCTCAGGGACAGAGTACACTAGGGTGCTATAAGTAATTAATGCACTGGAAGGTCAATAATTATGTATTATGGTAAGGCTTTTTTGTATTAAAAAAACAAAAATCTTCCTGCACTGCTTCTCTCTCCTGCTGTGAGTTGCATATGTAGCACTACCCCCGAAGGTGCTGCTAGTAGGGGGGGTGCAAACAAGCGTAGCTTCCCCTTTTGGCTGGAGCTCCACTTTAACAATGCTGCTGCCCTAAGGTGTCCCCATTGCTTCTTTATCCAGATTCGAGACACCCTAAAACAAGAAATGTGTTATAGGTCAAATCACCAGGTGAAAGTAATGGAAAAGAAGCCTAAAACTAATGCAGCCACTACTTATAAGAGTTGGTGAACTGTCATTTGTTTTGGGGTTTCATACCACTTTTAAACTGCAAACACTACAGTCAAAAATAAGGGTGTTCGCCACTATGTCAATTTAGATATCAGTACAATCTAATACCTTTTATGGTCGGCAGACAATAAATTCAACAAGCAGCCATGAAATAGTAATTGTGTATATTCCATTGGTTATAATGTTCAGTAATCTCTATTTTATAGCGCTTTCAACTACAATGATCACAACTTAAAATGAACATACCACATTGACTAAACAAGTGTCTGTGTGTATGAATCCTAAGATGTCTTTATGCAAGCATCAAAGGGACTTACAAGTGAAATTCTTTCATATTGTTCTTTGTACTCTCCAGATACATGGTAGCAAACCTGCCAATGTCATCATTATTTTTTCTCTGCAAACTTGAAACTTTTGGCAGAAGGTACAGATTGTAAGAGATATCTGTGCATGCTGAGATGTAATGTGATCTTTATATGTTATTTTTAAAAGAGACAAAAAAGAAATAAGACTTACTTTTCTGTTTTAGGTCTGGTCTTTCATTACCGAGCGGCAAGTAATCGGTATGCACTGACCTTCCCTGATGCTGTGCGATCCTGTAAGGAGAACTCTGGTGTCATTGCATCTCCAGAGCAACTACAAGCTGCGTTTGAGGATGGATTGGATAACTGTGATGCAGGATGGCTGTCTGATCGAACTGTCAGGTGACTTACATAATATTGGTCTACGTTATGTTGGTGGCTTTAGTTATGTGTTGTTTCAAGATGAAAACCAGGCAGATATAACAGACATAAATAAACCCAGCTGTTTATTCATTAATACATTATTAAAGGTATTTTTTTTATTTATAACTAGTTTAAATGCTTGAATTTGACTTGGTATTACCCTTTTGCAATCCGCTGTACAGCAGCACTCAGACTAAGTGAGAAGCAGCATTAAGAACCAATTAAGCATGCTGTAATAAGCTTACAGGATGAGAGAACAAATGGGTAGATTCAGGTACGGGCCCGCTAATTTGCGGCGGCGTAGCCTAGCGTGTTTACACTACGTCGCCTTAAGTAAGAGAGGCAAGTACATGATTCACAAAGTACTTGCCTCCTTACTTAGGGCGGCGTAGTGTAAACGCGGCGGGCGTAAGGGCGCCTAATTTAAATGGGTTGGGGGGGGGGCGTGTTTAATGGTAATGAGGCTTGACCTCACGTTTTTTACGTTTTCCTGTTACTGCGCATGCACCGGGCGCCTACATTTCCCAGTGTGCATTGCGGCTAAGTACGCCGTACGGGCCTATTGATTTCGACGTGGACGTAAACGACGTAAATCCCGATTCGCAGACGACTTATGCAAACGACGTAAACATTTCGAATTTCGCGGCCGGAACGGCGGCCATACTTGACATTACTATATCACTAGAGCCTAGCTTTAATGCCCCATACAGACGGTCATTTTTTGTGATGAAAAAAAAATGACGTTTGAAGTGATGAAAAAAAACAACATTTTTGAAACTTCATTTTCAAAAACGATGTAGCATACACACCATCATTTTGAAAAATGATGAACAAAGTGATGGCACTCTAAAGGGGAAGTTCTATTCGCCTTGAGGCTGCTTTTAGCTGGTTACTTGTTAGTAAAAGATGATTCGTGCTTTTTTGTCTGTTACAGCGTGATGAATGTGCTTACTCCATTATGAATGGTAGTTTTACCTCCCGTCTCAAAACTTGCTTCTGGGCATGTGCGGGTTTAAAAACGTCGTTTTGCCCACACACTATCATTTTCATTGACACAAAAAATGACATTTTGAAAAACGACACAAAAAATTCGAGCATGTTCGAATTTTTTTTTTGTCATTTTTCAGAAGACATAAAATGACATTTTGCCCACACACGATCATTTTAATTGACATTTTTAAAAATGTCATTTTATTTCATCACAAAAAATGACCGTCTGTACGCGGCATCACTTTACGCGGCCTATCTCTTACGTAAACGGCGTAAAAGTACTGCGTCGGCCTGGCGTACATTCGTGAATCGGCGTATCCCCTCATTTACATATTCTACGCCGACCACAATGGAAGCGCCACCTAGCGGCCATCCAAAATATTGCAATCTAAGATAGGAGGGCGCAAGCCGTTGTATCTTAGATACGTTTAAGCGTATCTCTGTTTGAGCATACGCTTAAACATAGGTCGGGGTAGATTCTGAGTTAGGTCAGCTTATCTACTGATAAGCCGACCTAACTCTACATGAATCTACCTAATAGTGAGCAGAGAGATAACCTCATTGGTCTCCTACTGCTTCTCCACTGTCTATTAAGAAGTCTAGGGGTGGAGAGATGACACCACTGTATTCCTTAACTATAACAGAGAAAGTGGGGTCATCCCCTTCCTTGTTCTGCATGCCAGGGATTTGAACATACACAGTGCATCGAAAAAAAAGTATTTACACCCTTTGAAATGTTCCACATTTTGTCCTGTTACAACCAAAGACGTAAATGTATTTTATTGGGGTTTTATGTGATAGACCAACACAACGTGGGACATAATTGTGAAGTGGAAGGAAAATGATAAATGGTTTTCAACATTTGTTTACAAATATGTGAAAAGTGTAGCGTGCATTTGTATTAAGTCAGGGGTGGCCAACCAGCGGTCCGGGGGCCACATGTGGCCCGCGGAGCCCTCTGATGTGGCCTGCGACCTCCTGATCTTGAATAGCGGGTTGCTGGTTGCAGACCCACCATCCCAGAGCATCAGTGTTGTGAATGAAGCTGGTCGTATAGGAAGAAAGTGGTTGCGGAGCAGAGCCCCATAAGCCGGTGCTTCCTCTACAGCGCTGGCTTTGGCCACAGACGGAGTCTATGGCAGGTTTCAGTTAACCCGCAGGATAGACACAGGTGCACTACGCTGCACCCGCGGTGTGGGTAAACCACAGCACATCAGTGTGAAAGCAGTCTTTTCAAATGATTACCCCCTACCAAATGGGACCCTCAATTTATCTCTATAGAGCGACGGGTGTCCGTTTACGCCCCGCCTACCACCAATCTGAAAAACAGAAGGGAATTCGTCCCCTTCCATCAGGGTGGATCGGAGGACCTATAGAGTAGCCGTGACCTGTCATCTGCCGGCTCTGCTCATTGTGGCCCACGACTGGTTACCAAGTTGCTTAAGTGGCCCTCGCTCTTCAAAAGGTTGGTCACCCCTGTATTATTTTATGTGAAAGACCAACACAAAGTGCCACATGGTATCAGAGTAAAGGAGGACTGTATTAAGTCCTCCTTTACTCTGATACCATGTGGCACTTTGTGTTGGTCTATCACATAAAATCCCAATAAAATACATTTACGTTTTTGGTTGTAACATGACAAAAGTGGAACATTTCAAGGGGTATGAATACTTTTACAAGGCTCTGTATCAGGGCTGAATCTTCGGAAATATAAATAGTTTGGTAGGTAAAACAGCTCGCTTAGAAATATTTAATCTCTGCACTCTGTCAGGAGTTCAGCTTTACTGCTTACACATTTACAGGCATCAGCTGTGGACATTTTAATAATTTTTCAGGAATTATTGATATAACTGTGTTTTATAGTGAAAGGCTATAAGTTCTCTCAGATTATTTTCAAGTGCACAATACTGATTTCATAAGACCTATTCACCTATGTAATAAAAGCACAATTAGACTTGAACTTTAGAAAGTTGCTATAATTTATACTGACCCTAGAATTTAGAAGGACCTGAAAACTTGAAAAGAGCCAACCTAATTTCTGTCAGAGCAGAGGGGAGGAGGTGAGTGGAGCAGGCAGATGCCGCCAATGTCGCTTATCTTGGAGGAAAAGAACAATGATCGGGACAAGGATTCTGACATGCTTAACTGATATTTGGCCAAGAATTGTAAGCCAGCAGATGTCTGCCTTTCATCACAGACATAAGATCATTTTATGGACTGCTTTCACCTTTCTGAGCACCTTTTTTTATTGCAGGCAGGGCATTTTAATAATATTTAAATGTTGGTAGTTCTGTTCTTTTTCTCCGAGGTTTTGAGCTATACGCTAAGTCCAATATGGAGTGTTTCCAATGCACCAATTGTCATATTTTTTTCTTATATACAGAGACTATAATTCCCATATAGCCAGAACCAAACTTTAATCATTTTGTCAAAGTTTATCATTATATATGTATATAGGGCAGCACAGTGATGTCGTGGGTAGCACTCTTGCCTAGCAGTAAAAGGGTCACTGGTTCGAATCCCAAACACAACAGCATCTGCCTGGAGTTTGCATGTTCTCCCTGTGCCTGAAGCCTCGTACACACGGCCGAGGAACTCGACGTGCCAAACACATCGAGTTCCTCGGCCAGTTCAGCACTGAAGCCGCCGAGGAGCTCGGCGGGGCGAGAGCTCCCATAGAACAACGAGGAAATAGAGAACATGTTCTCTATTTCCTCGCCGAGCTCCTCGTCGGCTTCCTCGGCCGAAAGTGTACACATGGCCGGGTTTCTCGGCAGAATTCAGCCAGAAGCTCGGTCGGAAGCTGAATTCTGCCGAGGAAACTGGTCGTGTGTACGGAGCCTGTGTGGGTTTCCCTGGCTACTCCAAAGACAATTGGCTTCTGTCTAAATTGGCCCTAGTATATGAATGTGAGTTAAGGGACCTTAGATTGTAAGCTCCTTGAAGGTAGGGACTGATGTGAATGTATATGTAAAGTGCTGCGTAAATTGACGACGCTATATAAGTACCTTAAATAATAATAATATATATATATATATATATATATATATATATATATATATATATATATATATATATATATATATATATATATATATATATATTTGTGGCACCTAATTTGCTAAGTGGGGTTTATAATCGTTAATTTGTGATTTCCCAAGTATTTAAAACTGTGCAAAGCATTTTTCTTGCATATGATCAGATGATGGATGTCAGCAGAGCTTCACTTTATTATGGAGAAAATTCTCTTGCAGAGGGCAACTGCACTTACATAGTGAACTGTATATTTGCCTTTAGTAAATAAACCCTGTTGCTTCCTGAGTTGGTGACGCAGTACAAGTATGAAATACAGACAAAATTAGAGCATAGCTCATGCGTATTTCCCCCCCCCCAGATTTCAGTTTTGCCACCCTGCCTTCCACTTCCACCTCCACCTCGGACACTGTGCCCAGCTGCTGAGTCCATCCCTGCACTGCACTCAGCCAGGTCTGCCAATATCACATGTGCACAGGAAGGGTGATCAGGTGGCAGGGGGGCAATTACAGATCTATACTATGTGTGGCTCTCTCTGCGGCAGATAAAAGTTGGTTTTGCCTCCTCTCCCTCCCGCCAGCTTTCGTCTGCTGCAGAAAGAGCCACATAGAGGATTGGTTCTTTAATTGCACCCCTGATGCCCAATCACTCTCCCTGTGCATCATCCTCTTCCCCCTTCCCCTCCTCCAGCGCCCCCCACTTCTCTCCTACCAGTTGCTGCAGGCACATAGGTGATGTTACAGGATGGTAAGTGAGGGAAGGGGCTGGTAAAAATATAACATATTAACCGGCCCCTTCTTTTCCTCAATACATACAATGAGTGATCAGTACCAATCACTGTGTTCATTCAACAGTTTTTGAATGAACAGGAGTCTGTACAGAGCGCTTTCTGCCCATTCACTGTCCAGTGCAGCTGAGGCTGCAGAGCAAGGGATTGAGGAATTAATGCCCTTAGTCCCATTCTCTGTCTCAAAAGTAAAACATTAGGGGTCTGTTTAGATCCTTACTATTTCACCAAAGCCCCCCCCCCAAAAAATAACAATAAAAAAATTATAAAACATAAAAAAAGTAGGAAAAAAAATTTAAAAATTAAGGAAGCATTCACATGGCCCATATGGTGTGAATGAGTGGCTTGTTTGTGCAGCTGGATCCACCTGTTACTCTGTGTGGATGAAGTGGAAGTACAAACAGCCACTGGTCCTAATTTGACAGTGGGTGAGTGGCCCTGAATGCACACTGTCGGTTTTAGCCCTGGTTCACACTGACAACGGGAATTCAATTTTATTCAATGACATCTGTGCGGGTTGCTGCACAGGAATTGGTGCGGTGCCGCAAATGCGGCGTCGCACCGATTCGGAAGGTGCCATTGCCAGCAATTGCCGCGATTTGGCATGTGATTTTACATCTGCACAGATGTCAATGGTAATCACACCCCGAAATCGCCAAAAGTAGTACAGAAACTACTTTTGGGAATTGGTGCGGTGCCGCAAATGCGGCGTCGCACCGATTCGGAAGGTGCCATTGCCAGCAATTGCCGCGATTTGGCATGTGATTTGACATGTCAAATTGCATGCCAAATCGCATCAATGTAAACCAGGGCTTAGGGACCGTACACCTTCATCCTCACACCTGTCAAATTAGGACCTGCGGCTGTGTTTGTACAGCCGCTGCCTCCTCATAGGGTAACATAGCCTGCCTACATGCAGCTCCAGCCATAAAAAAAAAAACACTGATTCACACTGTACAGACCTTAACCCAATGTGAATGAGCCCCGATACTTCATTATCACACAAAGTTGTATTCGTTAACTCAGTACAGTTTTTTCTTTTAGATTTAGCAGGACTCTGTAAGTTATATTTTGTTTGTGTCTGCTAATAATGATTTTAGTGTATTTTTTAGCAAAATTATTGTTTTGATATTCAGGTAGCTGACCCCTCTCCCTCGCCTTGCTCACCCCTTTTCTCGACTCTGCCGCCCCCTGTACACTTCCCTGCTGCCCCTGTCCTCTGCCCTGCTGGCCCTTTTACACTGCCCTACAAACTAAGAGCCTCTGTACACTGCCAATAAAAAACTGCTAACCTTATCCTCTGCCCTTCTGAACCCATGTACACTGCCCTGCGCACCTCCCATCCTCTGACCCCCTGACATTTTTTATTGCACCAGCACATCAGACAGGCTAGATCTGGCCCTGGTTCAGATAGTAATTTAGCCATTAAATTAGAATGAGGGGGGGGACTAGCATTTTTAAGAAAAAAAATATCAAAAGTGGCAGTCTCTGTTGTTATCACTGCACACGTTTCCTTTAATGTGGCCTACAAAAGCCAAAACACTAGGCAAAACATTTTTTTGGGCTAGAGCTTCTTCCCTACTGGGGAATTTTTCCTTAACATTTGGTCAGGAAAATTCCTCCACTGGCTACAAAGACAAAACTACATTTTCAGTAGAAGGGGCAAGGTTTAGACTGTCTGACAAAGCTTTTATTGTTATCTGTGCCTTTTTGTCTCATGAAAAGTTATCCCCCCCTTCTCTTCTCATTTGGTGACATAGGGACAGAAAGTTAGGAGACATCTTCCCAATGGGGTCACAGGCAGAAATAAAAAATGGCAACAAATGTATACACCTTCCTATTCTATTTAAAACACATTTGACTAGAGTTAGGCATTTGCCGTTTTGCAATTTGCTGTATCTCAGCATGAGACAAGTTTATGGCAATTACAATTTTACTGAATGTTGGAAAAAGTTATCCCTGCAACTAAGAAAATGCTTTCTAGTGTGTTTGCCTCAAGCCATTTTGTCATTTTGTACATTTCTGAAAGCAATGTAATGACTCCGTATAGCTATAGATTATTTCTGAATTGCAAATTTCACAAAATTAACAGCTTCCATTTTAGCAGTGCAATTTTTTGCCGAATTCTTTAGCTAGAGTGTCTAGGGGATGGTAAATCATGGCTAGTTAAAGGCCCATATAGATGCATATGGAATGTTCCTTATAAAAGGAGTAAGGGAGCTGAGAGGTAAACTAAATGAATAGATTGTGATCTAACAAAGTGTTCTACATGAAGGGGATAATAACTGTTCAACTTAAAATGTATAATTATGCATTCATCTCTTCTGCAGGTATCCAATAAAAACTCCCAGGCCTGGTTGCTACGGGGACAGAAATAATCTCCCCGGTGTTAGGACGTATGGCGAAAGGGATCCACAGGAAACCTATGATGTGTATTGTTACACCAAAGAACCACAAGGTAGATTTTGATCTGTGGGGGCAATTGGGTTAAACTAACAGACATAAAAATCATTAGTTAGCACAATAATCCTCACCTTCACCAGTAACAAAGAAAGATGCGAGGACTGAAAAGAATAGTCACACAAATGAAAATAACAATTGTGATGAGAAACAACACAAGCATTATAGTTTAGTAATTTCATCATATTATAATGTTCAGCTTTGTTGCCTGATAGCAAGATCAGCAATCATTAAACATCTTTGCCATCCTTGTATAATTTATTATGAAGTCTTGAGATTTCGTCTTGGCATACTTTCATCATATGAATAGCGCAATCACTTTTATTGACTTTGCATCCCCTTTTAGAACCTATCATTATCATTACTGCCAGATGTTCCAACCGAGATTTGGCTTTGGAAAGCAGCACTGAAACAAATCCATTTTACACACTATCTCCATCTAGTAATTTGTAACTTTTTTTTTTTTTTTTAATTCAACACCCAGGAGATGTTTATTATGTTTCCGAACGAAACAATCTGGAAGGTGCCAGAAACTCTTGTCTGCGTGATGGGGCAACATTGGCCACGGTGGGGCAACTGTATGCAGCATGGAGAAAGGGTTTAGACCAATGTGATCCAGGCTGGCTGGCAGACAACAGTGTCCGTTACCCTATTCGGAACCCAAGAAAAAACTGTGGTGGTGAAGAACCAGGAGTTCGGACTTTATATCAATTTCCAAACCGCACAGGTTTCCCTAATCCCACGAAGAGGTTTGGAGCATACTGCTACAAAGGTAATATTTTTTAATATTATAGATCTGTTATAGTAATATTTACCAATCACATATTATGTGATTTTAATACAGAGAATGTGCACTCAGCAAATAGGACAGCTGGCAATTGTCATATGTAAAGTAAGCAACTTCTTGTTTACAATTAAACTTTAAAACCAATGGGGCTCCCAATATTTGCTGGGGATACTATTAAACTATTAAGCAGTTCCCCTTCTGCCCCTTCGTCTTCTTCATTCCTCACCCCATGGCCTATCCTTGCTGTGGCCCATTAAATTTCTTTTTGACAATGTAACTTTTAATATTCAATTCTCATTAACTACAATAAATATATTTATTGTATTTTCCATAATTATTCCTCTATCTAGGCTTATGTTTATTTTACATACTAAGGAAAATCAATTTCTTATCCTAGACCCTCTTCTCTTAATAAATATTTTAATTTACCTAATATTTAAAATTATTTAGGCCTCGTACACACAATAGGTTAACCAGAGGACAACGGTCTGATGGACCGTTTTCATCGGTCAAAACCGATTGTGTGTGGGCCCCATAGGTTATTTAACCATAGGTTAAAAAAAAGCCAACTTGCTTTAAATTTAACCTATGGATTCCTAACTAATGGGAAAAAAATGATCGTTAGTAGGCACAACCATCGGTTAAAAATCCACGCATGCTCAGAATCAAGTCGATGCATGCTTGGAAGTATTGAACTTCATTGTGTTTTACATCACTGCGTTCTGACACGATCGTTTTTTTAACCGATGGTGTGTAGGCACGACGGACCATCAGTCAGCTTCATCAGTTAACCGATGACAACGGTCCATCAGACCATTCTCATCGGATAGACTGATCGTGTGTACGAGGCTTTAGAGTGCATTCTGTCTAGGGCATAGACTGGCTCTACAATTTCTTTATTTTATAGATTTGCAAAATAACTGTTGTCATCAAATCTCAATGACATAAAACATTCTCAGAATGTTCTAAAGCATTAAAACACACATTTAAAACCCACACCAACACATAGGCCAATGTGTATTCATACAACAACCACATATCAATGTTAGTAGAGGAGATAGAGTTGCCATCACACCAAACCTTCAGTCTCTCTAAACCTCTGGGCCCTCCTGCAGACCAAGGAGCACTTTCAAGCTCTGTATATAATAAATTCAAGAAAGAAAGCAGGCGCACACCAGTGATGTAACTTCCCGATAACACTGTATTGATCCAGTCCAGCACACAATTATATCCCTGCCTGAAGAGTCCCCCCCTCCCCTGCTTGGATCAATAAATGTTTTATCTGAAAGTGACGGCATTGACGTGCGGCTTTGCCATGTTATTATTAGTAAACTGTTTTTTTTTTTTTTTCATCTTTAAAAACCATGAAGATTGAAATACAAAACAGAACTTTATGTAACAAAATCACAGCACGTCTTCCAAAAAATGGGGACCATAACTTCACACAATAAAAATAATATTGCTGCTTTATAAATCATCTGTGCACTGTTGTCTTAAGTAAAGTCTCAGTTTCAGCATAATTAGCTAGATTTGTAATATATTTTCAGTCTCCACTATGAGGCAAATAATGGCAAAAGACAGTATTGTGATGTTAGGTTATTTCTATGCATCAATGCACAACAATAAATCCAAAACTGGTGTCATTTCCAGTACAGAGTAGAATAATTTAGGTTCTTTGACAGCCTGTTATACATTTTGAAATATTCAGACATTAGGTAACACATGATACCAGGAAACATTTTATTAAAAGTCTAATGGGATTTCTTTAAACCTTTCATGTGTAAGGACCACAAAAAAAAACAGTTCATCGGGGGACATGGCTATCTACTTATAAGCCCTCCTGTTTCTGGCATTTCTTCCCTTGCACTGGGAATGCCAAAAAAGGATTGTCTGTCTACATCAGTGTTTCTTAACTCCAATCCTCAAGGTGCCCCAACAGGTCATGTTTTCAGGCATTCCATTATTTTGCACAGTTGATTTGAGAAGTTTCACTGCCGTTTCATCTTAGGGAAATCCTGAAAACACAACCTATTGGGGTGCCTTGAGGACTGGAGTTGAGAAACACTGGTCTACATCATGCATTAATACCTTAATACTGTATGTTTTTTTATCTGGTGACCCTGCACTGATGAAGGGCATGTAGGATAGTAATCGTAGCGGCAGAAGGCCAACTTCTCTGTAGCAAGAAAATGCTCCCTCGTGATCGGAATACACAATGTGCATAGGCTTGTATTAAAAGAGGAACAGAGGACCACATCTTCTAAAGGATTTAAAAACAAATTAAAATGTGACTTTCTCAAGATCAAAACATTTCAGCACTATGAACAGCTCCGGCCAGTCAACTATTCCAAAACAGTATTGCGATGTCAGGTTCTTACTATGCAAAAAATGCACAACAGAAAATCCAAAACTGGTGTCGTTTGCAGTACAAAGTATAATCCTTTAGGCTCTTTGATAACATCTTATACATTTTGAAATATTAAGACATTTGGTAACACAGGCTATGAAGATACACTTTTTAAGGACTAATGGGGTTTCTTTAAACATTTCACATGTAATGACCACAAAAAATAATTCACTAGGGAGACATCTACTTTAGGCCTTTCTGTTTCTGGCATTCCCTCCCATGCAATGGTAATGTAAGAGATTGACATCTGTCTACATCATGCATTCAAACTTTGGCAGGAGATATGTTTTTTTTTTTCTGGCGACCCTACACTGATGAAGGGCATGTAGGTTAGTAATCGGAATGGCAGAAGGTCAACTTTCTTATTGCAAGATAATGCTCCCATGTGATGGGAATACATGATGTGCATAGGCTGGTATTAAAGAAGGAACAGATGACCACCATTATAAAGGATTGAAAAACAAATTCAAATGTGACTTTCTCAGGGTCAAAACATTTCAGCACTACGAACAGCTCTGGCCAGCACATTCGATAAATGAGAGTAAAAATGACTAAAGGAGTGAAAAACATTAACCCAATATTTTAAGTGATCATTTACATTAATTATTAAAAATTAAAATAGGCATTAATTCTTGTTTACATATTTCAACTGCACATGGCTGTGTATTCACAATAAATAGAAATTTGCTTTTCTTGTGATTGGATAACTAAAGTTAATTTGTCACCCAAAAAGGCAAAATTTATGTGCCGCTCAGGTAGAGAGGTAAAAGTCCAACTAGACTGCGGTGAGTGCAGGCAGGGACAGGGAACTCCTCCTAGCTCAAAGCTGCAACGATTTTAAAGGAAAAGATCCATAAGCAGCACATCATGAAGCAGACCCATGTGCATAAAGTGAGATAAATGGCAGCCTCAGCCTGGACTTCATCTAGGCCACACGCCCAACACGTTTCACTCCACCCCTTGGAGCTTAATCATGCCCATGATTGCGCTCCAAGGGGCAGAGTGGAACACGTTGGGCGTGTGGCCTAGCTGAAGTCTGGGCTGAGGCTACTATTTATCTCACTTCATGCACATGGGTCTGCTTCATGATGTGCTGCTTATGGATCTTTTCCTTTGACATTGCTAAAGTTAATTTGTTGTTCAATTTGCTTAATGAAGAGTCTCAATCAGCCACAGTTAATTAACATTTCACTATGATCAACGTTATATTAAAAGTGTCCAACAAAGATAAATCCAGGTGTCAAACAAAGATAAATCCAAGTGTCCAACAAAGTCCAAATAAAAAGGTTGCCCAATTATAAAAAAAAAAAGCTTGTATGGTACATTAATCATTTTCCAAACTTCGGCGCTTTGAATCGTTGACAGATTTGCCGCAAATCTGCCCATGATTTGAAAGCGCAATGTGTGAATGACAAATCGCGGTACTTGCATTTGAGATGCCAGCGACACCTCAAATTGCGGGACCGGCCTGCCGCAATTGTAGCGCGATAAATCATGCTGCAATCGCAGCAACACGCATCGCGGGAAGCATGTCACCCGATTTATCGCGCCACAATCGTGGCAGGCCCGTGCCGCAGTTTGAGGTGTCATTCAAATGAGTGGCATCTCAAATGGGAGTCCCGCGATTTTTCATTCACACATCAGCGCTTTCCCGCACATCTGTCCACGATTCAAAACATTGAAGTGTGAATGCAGCCTTAAGGACAAGCACTGTCAGTGGTGGGCGAATGTTTGTTTTTCATTCTCCTAAATAAGTCAGCAAATATGCTTTATAAATATAGTAAATGTTATCTATCGAAAATCCAGCAAAACCCTATGGTTGATCAATTAAATTTACAATACTGACTTTTTAAAATGTTTTGAGAGAAGCCCCTTTCTTACTTATTTTTAGATATCATAGTTTGACAGCAATAAATGTTTTTCGTTTTTGATTAATAAGGCAGGGGAAGACTACAACACGTTTTGTATTGTTCTGTTGACACTATGACAAAAAAGTGAGGGAAGATCTATTTAACGGAGTCTTGGATATCAGTAAAACCCTGCAGTGGTTATAATCCTTCCCACAAATAAATTATGTACAAGCCACTGTAACATGTCTGATGGCATGATATTTGTTTACTGCATAGTAAATATTGTCTTACAGTGATTATGCATTGCTGCACCTCTTTTCCTAGTATATGTCTATTCTGACATTAAAGTGTATGTTATCCCTACATTTCAAATTCCAGATATGTGTCTGCTGTACTATTTACCTGTGTTAAAACGTATCCTGATCTCTTTGCATTGCTTCCATGGTGTGAAATAACTTGTGATCCTGCCAGTCATCCTGCTTTTCTGTTTCAAGCTGACCACTCTCGATGGTGAAGCACATTCATCTCAATGTGGTCAGTTTAATTATTTGCATTATACTGCCTTCAGGGCTGCTGTTAGAAATCACAGGGCCCCACACTGCTTAGCTGACAGGGCCCCCCTTCCCCCAGCCGAAGTGACTGAGGACATAGATTTATCAGTCCGTTTCTCTGTAGCCTCAGCTGCACAGATGAATGAATAGGATGCACTCAAGAGCTTCCTGCTCATTCACAAACTGAAGAATAATAAACACAGTTTACTATGCTTCAGTGATGAATGAACACAGGAGTTATTGGTACCGATCGCTTACTGTGTTCATTTGGGAAAGGAGAGGAGACGCGGGCAGCCCTGCAAGGGGAGGCAGAAGAGGATCAGTGTTTGCAAAAAGACAGTGCAGCTCAGCAGGTGCCCAGGCCCCCGTTTTGAACTGATGGGGTCCAAGCTGTAATGCTTTAACAGCAGCCCTGCCTGCCTGTAATCCAATAGTCAAACTTGTACTGCCATGCACCCTGCACAGCTAATCACTCGAAACATTTGTGTATTGCTGTTTCTCTGCCCCCTGCTGGTACTGCCCACTGCACAGATAATCACTATAAAGATCAGTGTACTGCTGTTCTCTGCCTACTGCTGATACTCTTCCTATGCAGTCTCCACCCTCCAACCTCTCTAAGTCTATTATGCAGTCATGTGAAAGAGGAAAAAAAGGCATATACTGTATAATGTGATATATATATATATATATATATACATTTTACCTTGCATTCTATTTTAAAGGTCATGTGATCACAATATCACAATATTTATACATATTTATAATTTTTTTGCCTTGCATTCTATTTTAAACTGGTTTGGGTTCACATATCATTTAACTGGGAGGGAAACACAAAGGGCCAGATTCACATACATTTGCGGCGGCGTAACGTATGTCATTTACGTTACACCGCCGCAAGTTTTCAGCGCAAGTGCTTGATTCACAAAGCACTTGCCTGTAAAATTGCGGCGGCGTAGCGTAAAGCCGTCCAGCGCAAGCCCCCCTAATTCAAATGGGGCGTGTATCATTTAAATTAGGCACGTTCCCGCGCCGAACGTACTGCGCATGCTCCGTTTTGAAATTTCAAAATTCGACGCGGGAACGACGGCCATACTTTAACATGGCCTGTCTATTTTTACACCACCTAAATAGCAGTCGCAACTTTACGATGGGAAAAGCCGACTAGCGACGACGTAAGAGAATGCGACGACCACGCGTACCTTCGTTTTTTGCCGTAAACAGCTAATTAGCATACCCGACGTGGAAAACTACGCGAACTCCACCCAGCGGGCGCCGAAGTATTGCATCCTAAGATCCAAAGGCGTACAAAGCCGTACGCCTCTCGGATCTTAGCCAAATGCCGTTGTATCTTTGTTTGAGAATTCAAAATAAAGATACAACGCGGCAAATTTGAAAGTACGCCGGAGTATCAGCAGATACTCCGGCGTACTTTTTCTGTGAATCTGGCCCAAAGTGACTTATGCTGTAAATGGTCAGCAGTGTTACTTATTACACTGTCAGACACACAGATAATCACTTAACAGGGATCCTGCAAATCAGTTTATATAAAAAAAAATAAAATGGGGCCATTTTGGTTGAGGCAGGGCTGTGCTTCCTTATGTCAGAGCCTCCAACAAGAGGCAACCGCGATTAGCATAGTTGCGTCATTACCAGATCTTACTCCAAGTCTGAGACTAGCAATCGGGGGAAACAATACTTTAGACTGCACACTGTAGATATACAAATATGAGACTATAGGGCACAGGAGTGCCTGGGCACCCTAACATACCAGGAAGTACACTGCTATTGCTTGTAGAAATTTCAAAAGAAGGTATATTTTCAGGGTATTGTTTAGCCACAATGTACATTTCTAGATATTTCCTATAACACAGCAGAGCTTCACTTTTTGAATTCATGTCCACTTTAAGAACTACCTTTTAAGAATAAGCATTATATATTAAATACAGCCATTTATGCCTTTAGCTTGCACAGAAATGATAGGAATTTTTTTGGTGATAAGCATTGCCGTGTAAGCTTGATTTTGTGCATGGCTGCACATTTCAGCTGATTTCCCAGGTATGATAAATACTGGTAATGGAAATCCGGTTTTATAAGCACTTTATTACAAACAATTCTTCATTCTTACGGGGCTGGATATTTTCCAGCAGTAAAAGTCACATAGCATGAAACTGTTACAGGGGCTTCAGAAGGTTACATGGTGAGGGACAAATGAATAAAGAATGCTGAGAAATATTGATTAATTCAAATCGATATGTTTGTCCTGGCTAATCCTTTCCAATGAATATTTGATGGAAGTCTTAATCAGATAAATAATTATGACCTTATAGAACAATATAACAGCATATGGAGCAGAAAAAAAATGGATTATCCTAGGTATGCCATAACTGCATCTCTGGAATGTCTTTTGTTTTCCATGGAAGGCTTGAGGCAAGGGTGCTAGAATAGAGCTGTAAATTAATGAAAATACAGCAAACAGCCATAGGGAAGACTTCACACTTGGGATTAAGATATCTGTCTTTAAAGCCAGTTGTCTTCCAAATATTTTCTTGCATAAAGGTAATACAGTGTAGTGTGTCCAACTTGCTGTCTCAAGACCAGTCTCGCTGATGATCACAATATGAACAAAATTGTCAATTATTCAAACAATATAGACATTCAACAAAATGGGAGTATAGCCTCATATAAGAAAGTTATAATCAAAAGAGGGGAAGGGTGGGGATGAGGGAATAGTTGCTGAGGCTAAACCTGGAACATGCCCACACAATTGATGTATGGACTATCTCGGTACTGATAAGACATAGTAAACAATATTAGGTAAAAAAATATACTTTTATTATAATTAAAATGTTGCAGAAATTGAACAACAATGTACATCAAAGATTGGTCGGATTCTCTACTAGTTTCGCGGAAGACCCGCTTCTTCAGGAGAACCAATCTAACGGAAAAATAATACAATAAAATAGTAAAAATACATATAATGCAAATTAGCGGTAGAGTTAATAATACATAACACATCAAATATAAAAATATATCAAATATATAATATACCTTATTTTATGTGTTATGTATTATTAACTCTACCGCTGAATTGCATTATATGTATTTTACTATTTTATTGTATTATTTTTCCTTTAGATTGGTTCTCCTGAAGAAGCGGGTCTCACGCGAAACTAGTAGAGAATCCGACCAATCTTTGATGTACATTGTTGTTCAATTTCTGCAACATTTTAATTATAATAAAAATATATTTTTTTACCTAATATTGTTTACTATGTCTTATCAGTACCGAGATACATCGATTGGGTGGGCATGTTCCAGGTTTCCCTCATCCCCACCCTTCCCCTCTAATATAGACATTCAGGTGAAAGGTTATACTTTTATAAATGGATGACATTTTGTTATAAAAATTTAAATAACTTAAAGTGGATGTAAACCCACTCTCATCCTTTCTAAACTACTGCCATAGTGCTGATCTATAAGGATATAGATGCCTCCTGCATGTATCCTTACCTGTCAAATGTTTCCCCTCTGTCTGTTATAAGAACTGAAAAACTGCATATTTTGTGGGTGGATCTGTTGTCTGGAGCTCTGTGGGTGGAGTCATGATGTCAGTAGTCTCCCCGCCCTCCTCTACACTCCCCTTGTCAATATGTATTTAGCAATTCTGCTATGATCACTAAAATCCAGTCAAAATCCAGAAAAGTAACCAAATTACTTCAGAAAAGGAGTGGGGGTGGGAATTAAAAAATAATGCCTGTCTCCAGGCTAGTGAATGAGATATGTAAATAACCTGTCACTCACAGCAAGGGGGCGGAACGGACTAAGGTTTTTCTCTGTAAGTCTGTTTTATTTCACTGAACAATAAAAGAGGATTGCTCAGAGCTGGATTAACTCTGTGTGGCAAGACTGGCAACAGATGACAGGAAATCTTATACTGTACATGGTGACATAAAAAGAAATTGGGTTTACATCCACTTTAAGCTCAGTTTGTATATTGCTCAATATTCACTAATCTATCTGGATTTCAAAAGGCATGGATTTGGGAGGAAAGCCAAAAATATGATATCTGTCAAAATAATCAGTGGCAACAGTTTATCAAAAATGTGCAAAAGTATTCAGACAAATCACAGAAATATTTGGATATGATTGAAATTTGCCTTGTGGTTTAACTCCCTCTCATCTTTGGCTTTCTGCAATATGTACAGTATACCTTTTGCAGAACTTTGTTAGCCACATGACATGAATATACTATTATTGTACAGGATTTATAAAACACCAACAGTTTGTGCATCACATTCCAATCTAAAGGGAGACTGTACCAGTGGCATATCATCCGTGTGTGCAGGGTGCTCACTGCACACGGACCCCTGAGAGGGGGGCGGGGCACTGTGACCCACACTGCACAAATTGATGATTTTTCATTTGATCGCGATGTTGATCGGTGTGGCGGGGGCACAGTTGCCAGCACCGATCTCCCTGCATGGCTTTTGAGACAGTCGCTTCTCCTCCACTCCCTCCCACGGCTGTCAGCTGAAATGCCATACAGGGAGATCAGTGCTCGCAGCTGTCCCTCAGCCTTACCAATCATCCCCCCAAATGTCTGCTGTGTCCTTCTCCTTCAGCCCCTGTGTTCTCCGGCCCCCTGTTCTCCTCCTCCGACTGCTGAGTCCTCCTCCTCCTCCAGTTCTGTGTTCTCTGGCCCCATGTCCTTCTCCTCTTCTGCCCCTCTCGTTCACCTGCAGTCGGCTCCCTCCTCTCCTCTCCTGGCAGCTACGAGGGATGTAGAGTGGAAGAAGGGGTTGGTAAATATGTCATTTACTGGCTTCTTCCTTTTCCTTTTCTTTCCTTTTTTTTCCTTTTCTGTGTGTGTTTCTGTCTTTCTCTGTCCCCTTAGGCCTCGTACACACGACGGGACATGTCCGATGAAAACAGTCCACGGACCGTTTTCATCGGACATGTCCGCTGCCGGATTTTGGTCTGATGGCTGTACACACCATCAGACCAAATTTCCCATGGACAGCGAACGCGGCGACGTGCGCGACCCTGGACCAGTTTCAGTAGACATGTTCGGTCGTGTGTACGAGGCCTGACATGTCAAAAAAGCCCCCCTACTGATATAGAAAACAAATCCAATAAATATTACAAAAAAACTATTAAATTAAATTGTAAAAAAAATACATAAAAATGAAAAAACTATTGACACCATCCACTGCCCTACTGACATAGTCCACTGCTCCATAATCATCTTCTGCACATACTACCCACCGCTATACACTCCACACCCCTCTCCTGCACATACTATCCATCGCCTTACACTCTTCACTGCACATTTCCTATTTAACATTACCACATTCTGCATTATGTAAGTAATCTCAGACTCTATTAAACCACACCAAATATTTCACACAATTTAAGCCACGCCCACATTTTTCATTTTATTTTCTCGTTACCTGGGGCCCACATGGGCGTGGTCATCTTACAAACCCCTCCTCTTTACATGTGTTTCTATGGCAACGACCCAAACACAGAGATGCTCCCCTAAAAAGTCTTCATTACACTGGAATCCTCCCATGATCTTTAAACAAAAAAGTAAATACAGGAAAAGCGTACATTAATGAGACCTGGAGGGGGGTCTCTCTAATGCACACAGAGAGGGCTTCTGTTAGAGAGTCTGTTACAAAGAGCTCCCAGACACACTAAAGACAGTGATACAAGAGACAGTCAGAGACTGCAGAGATAGCACAGGAGATGGTCAGAGACTGCAGACATACTACAGGAGATAATAGCCGATTGGCCCTCTCACCTGACCCAGCGATACAGCAACAACGGTTCTTCTGATCAGGAGTTGGCTTACTCTGAATTGCCCATGGATACTCCGCTGGGTAGAGTCCAGATCTGTACTCTGGCAATGACTCCATTCCTTTCTCCGCGAGGGATGGCACCAAGCTGTGTGGCTTTCCCTCTGGTGGCACAGGGCAGCGGGGTTCTCTCTTTGATGGTGTTTTCTCAGCACTGTCCTCTCCCTCTGGAGTCCTGGGTGCACTTCCCTGTAAGCTTTCCCGGGCTCCTGGCTCTCTCTCCCATTCAGCTGTGCATGCTGTGTGGGCTGCCGTTTCTGTGTTACAGTGGGGCTGCCAGTCCTCTGGACTTTATGTCCCACAACCCTCTTCTCTGCTCCTTTTTTATTCTATTTCTTCCCTGGTGATATGAAGGCAGGGGAAGAAACATAGTGGGCGGCTGTGCTGGCAAGCGCTGCTCACTAGTACAGCAGCGCAAGGAGAGAGAGAGGGAGGGGGGAAAGAAGACCCATCGACTGCAGTGGCGTCACTAAGGTTGATGTCACCCCCCTCCACCAACTATAGTCGCCCCTTAATACAGACCCCCTCCATCAGTGCAGACTCCCCACTAAGTATAAACCCCTCCCTCAGTACAGACCCCCCTCCATTAGTACAGACCCCCCTGGACAAACCACCTCCCCTCCATTAGTACAGACCCCCCTCAGGAAAAACTACCCCCCCTCCATTAGTACAGACCCTCCAGGACTAACCACCCCCTACATTAGTACAGACCCCCAGGAAAAAAACACCCCCTCTATTAGTACAGGCCCCCCCAGGGCAAACCACCCTCCTCCATTAGTACAGACCTCCCTCCATTAGTACAGACCCCCCCCCTCCATTAGTACAGACTGCCCCCCCTCCATTAGTACAGACTCCCCCCCATTAGTACAGACTCCCCCTTCTCCATTAGTACAGACTCCCCCCTCCATTAGTACAGACTCCCCCATCCATTAGTACAGACCCCCCTCCATTAGTACAGACTCCCCCCATCCATTAGTACAGACCCCCCCTCATCCATTAGTACAGACCCCCCCTCATCTATTAGTACAGACTCCCCCCCCTCCATTAGTACAGGCTCCCCCCATCCATTAGTACAGAATCCCCCCCATCCATTAGTACAGACTCCCCCCATCCATTAGTACAGATTCCCCCCCTCCATTAATACAGACTCCCCACCTCCATTAGTACAGACCCCCCTCCATTAGTACAGACTCCCCCCTCCATTAGTACAGACTCTTCCCCCCTCCATCAGTACAGACTCTCCCCCCCCTCCATTAGTACAGACTCTCCCCCCCTCCATTAGTACAGACTCTCCCTCCCTTCATTAGTACAGACTCCCTTCATTAGTTCAGACATCCCCTCCAGAAGTACAGACCCCCCCCTCGCCCTCCATTAGTACAGACAAACCCCACCCGGGCGGCAGCTGGAGAGGAGAGGACAGTGTGGAGCCGCGCCGCCCGGGTGGAGAAGAAGATCGTGACACAGAGAGAACAAATGCCTTGCTGCACGCCCCGCCCCGCTCCAAAGAAGGCACTGAGCGGGTCTCTCAAAGAGAGACAGCCGCTTCGATCTCCTCTGACAGGAGGGGCTGCTTGGGCAGGAAACAGGGCTGCAGTGACTGGCGGAGAGAGCGGCTGCGGCTGTGCTGCGGTGACCAGCGGTGTCCAGAGAGACGCTGACAAGGAAAGGAGGAGGAGGGGGGGACAGATGAGCACTCTGGCGCTTGAGTGCCCCAACCTCTGTGGCGCCTGGGTGAACTGCACCCCGCGCACCGGTGTCGGATCGACCCTGCAGTTTTCCGCCCTGTTCCCCTGGCGACGCTGGCGCCGTAAGGCAAGTGCCCATGTTGCCTTGCGCTAGCCCTGCTGAGAGGGTAGCTACACACTGAAAGTTTTTTACCTTTATGCATAGAATGTATAATTATATATGTATAATTCTTTATACATAGAATGTATAATTATACCTAACATGATGTTGCACACACTCGTGGAATGGCGACAAACTTTAAACCTTAAAAATCTTCATAGGCAATGTTTAAAAATTATACCTAACATGATATTGCCCGCACTCGTGGAATTGCGACAAACTTTGAACCTTAAAAATCTCCATAGGCAATGTTTAAAAATGTCTACAGGTTACCACTTTTGAGTTGAGGAGGTCTTTTGCAAGAATTATTGTTCCTCTGGCTCTAACGATCGCAGCGATACCTCACATGTGTGGTTTGAACACCATTTACATATGCGGGCGGCGACTTATGTATGCATTCGCTTCTGTGCATAAGCACGGCGGGACAGGGCGCTTTTAATTTTTTTTCTTATTTATTTAACTTTTTTTTTTTACACTGTCCCTTTAAAAAAAAAATTGGATCACTTTTATTCCTATTACAAGGAATGTAAACATCACTTGTAATAGAGAAAAACATGACATGACCTCTTTAATGTGAGATCTGGGGTGAAAAAGACCTCAGATCTCACATTTACACTTAAATGCAATAAAAAAAAAAAGTATTTGCCCCCTTTAAGGCCGTTGGGCGGAAGTGAAGTTTGACATCGCTTCTGTCATCCAATGTTATGCAGCCAAGTGGGGGCCATCTTTCCGTCACTCGGCTCCAGGCCTCTCAGAGAAAATAAACTGATCTTTTTGTCACTTCCTGTTTTAATAAATCCCAGTTGAAAACTAAAAACTGAAAAAGTTTAGGCTGGACGCAAACTTTAAATATGCTCCGTTTTAAACTAGTGGAAAGTGTGCATCCTTTCAGCAATGCTGTACAATGATGAATGAGTGATTTTAGTTTCTAGATGTTGCTGCAGATTGTACATCACCGCCATTCTTGCACTCTTTTAATGAATAAAGCTGATAGTTAATAGTAAAGTGAGCATTTGCCTATAGTTGAAAAATTCTCAGTATAAATAAATAAAAAATACTGAAACTTTCTATTGCAAAATAATTATTATCTGTACATATTACTGAGCATTTATGGACCAAATTAGTGACTATAAACTGCAGTTTTACATATGGTATATGGGCACTGCAATTTTATAGCTTTAATTTCTCTTTCTCTGTCTTCTACCTATTGTAATTTATTTGTCTGTGTTCCGTGAGGCTTAGTTAATAAATTAAAATAATTATGTAAAATAGGCAGTACTTTACTGAAGTGGAAACTCTCATGGGGAAAAGTTAAGGCAAGGGCGAAATCAGCATACTGCAGACGTGTTATACTGTAAATCATGCAGGCAGGGTGGGAAGGGGATATATCTCACACAAGCTCCCACCTGGGGATGTGTCTGGAGTAGACACCGGCAGAGATTTTTATCATAATAATATAATGATATAGTCTTTGCAGGGGCCAGTCATTTCAGAGCCACAGCTATAAACCGCAGGCAAAGTAACTGCAAAATGTCATACATAACTGTGCAGGAATTGAGATTTGAAAGGCATTCCATAAATATTTATTGCATTGTCAAATAATAAACCAAGTTTTTGTGGCATGTCGGCATGCTAATCCCATTAGATTCTTTGGTGCACTTCCAAACAGAAGCAGAGCATGGATAAATCTAGATCCTTCTATCTTTATGAATTGACTGCTGAATTAAGAGCAGCTTCTTGCTTGGTTTGATGGCTTCTCTCTCTCTCCGTTCAGCATGATAGGATTCTAATTTATCCTTTTGACATGTTGCCTCTCAACAGCTCTTCAAGCAACAGCCCCCACCTCACAAGGGAATGAGCAGCAAGGTCCAACGTTCATGCCACAGGAAGACCTCAGGCTGATAAAACCAGAGCTTCAAAGTCAAGAGCCTGGACAAGCAACACAATTGGAATTTAATAATGCCTTGTCTGCCACTGACAGTGTAATGCCTACTACAAGGCATGGATATGAAATCGAAGGCAGCGATCCAGTAACATCCATAGATTTAAAGGGAATTTCAAAGGAAGTCAATGTGTTATCTTCCAAGCTGCTTAATCCAGCTTTCACTGAAGAAGTGCAACAAGAAACAGTGACTAGTGATCCACTGAAATCAGATTATTTTCACAGTTCAAGGCCGCCAACTATTACACATGCCTCTATTTGGGATAGGAAACAGGATACAATAGGAGCACACGATACTAAGACGACTACAGCTACACTCAGGAGGAAAATTAGCAAATATGAGGTTTCCAAGGGACAAGAAGAGGACTGGTCATTGAACATGGTGGCCAGAAAATCAAAACTCAGACAGAAAACTTGGAGGGATATTGTAGAGCAAGTGGAACCAGATTCTTCAGAAGAACCTTCAAATCCTGGCCAAGTGCCCAAACAGTTTGGACTTGACAGGGATATAAATTCAGTTCCAGAAGATGGTCAAAATTCTTTGCAGTATATATGGCTTTTAAATAAACATAAGGCTCTGTCTGCTAATACTGATGGACCTGGTCACATTTCTGAAACCAAATTTATTTATGAACACTTTGAAATTCCCACTCCTACAGCAGAATTGGAAAATGGAAGGAAAAGCACAAATATTAATACAGTAAAAAAGCAAACTAGTTTAGTAGAAGAAGTCAGTGGTCAAAGCAAGCCAGGTTCTTTAGACAGCCCAGCTAAAAAATCTGACCGAGTTGGTGGGCAGCATTTTCAGAACAGACTTAGTGAACATGAAACAAGTTTGCCAAGCATTATTTTATGGAAGCCTGATGGATCTGATGGCCAGATGCAAAGCAACAATGAACTGCCGACCATAGGAGACTGGGACAAAGACCAAATACCTCAGATTGACTCTCTATCCAGTTCCAATGGAGTGAAGGAAACAGGGAAAGTGCAATCAAGTAAGAATGCATTCACATACACAAAAACCCAACCTTTCAATTTATTATGGTAAAAAACAGACTTATAGAAGAAAGATTATATTTATTATTATTTTTCTCAATATATTTATTATTATAGCTAGGTTCTTTAGTTCACTGAAAATCAATAGAAAAAATAAAAAAAAGAGATGATTGTAGAGATTAATAATAAAAACGTAGTAGTTGGAAAAGTTTATAAAGCAGAAAAAAGTGACACTCGTATGTTAGAATGCATATGTTATACATCACTGGGGTGAACATATAATTGCCAATTTGTTTTTGCCAAATTGTTGTCTTCCATAAAGTTTTACCCAAAACAAAAAAAAACATATAACACATCAAAGGACCCCATGGTTATGTACTCTAGCATACAGTAATGCAATTTTAGCAGAGTTGATCCACTATATTTAACCTCCACTGAAATTAATTTTCTCTCGGCACTAAATTTTATTATACAGTCCTCTAAAAAAATACTACCCTCTACTCTAAGACCCCTTTCACACTGAGGCGGTTTGCAGGTGCTATTGCGCTAAAAATAGCCAAGCAACCCGACCCTAAACCAGCGGCTGCTGTCTCTCCAGTGTGAAAGCCCTCGGGCTTTCACACTGAAGCGGTACACTAGCAGGACCGCTCCAAAAGTCCTGCCAGCCACATCTTTGGAGCGGTGAGAGGAGCGGTGAGAGGAGCGGTGTGTTTACTGCTTCTCCACCGCTCCTTCCTATTGAAAGCAATGGGAAACCACGGCTATACCGCCGGCAATGCGCATTGCGGGTGGTATTAACCCCTTTTCGGCCGCTAGGGGGGGGTAAAACCGCACCGCTAGCGGCGGAATACTGCCGCAATTCTGACGGTATAGCGCCACTAAAAATAGCAGCAATATACCGCCACCGCACCTCCCACTCCAGTGTGAAAGGGGCCCAAGGGATTATCGCACTGCTTAATTTTATTACACTGTCCAATGAAGTATTAAACCCAAACTAAACTAGTTTAGTTTCACCTGTTGACCTGGACAATAAGTCTGTTATTTTTTTACTTCCTTTAACAGACCAAGCAGCCCAGAAAAAGTAGCAGTTAGAGGGTTGGGACAAACCAGTTGCTTTTAAAATTTGCAATACAAAAATATCATACATCTCACACTTTTACAGACAGATATGACACAAAGTGGGAGGGAGAGAGAGAGAGTTACATATCCAAATATTCTTTTACACCTTACCCAATCCAGGACTCATTACTTATTGGTCCTATTTTACTTCAACTTGCGTCTTTCCTTTTTTCATTCTTGTACTTCTATAGTTTAGTATCCTTTATTTATGTATTGGTCTCATCCACCATGCTATACCTTCTTACTCCCCCCCCCCCCCTTCCCTCTTTTACAGTTTTGATGTCCCTTCCTCACCTCACCTTGTCATCTTCCTATGCCAGTTAAAAATAATTTCAAATATAAATTTTTTATTGTGCGGGGAAAAAAACAGACACCTGTGCTTAAAGGTCAGCAAAACCGTTATCCCAAAAGAAAAAACCTGTTACTGTAACTGTTTAAAAATTATTAGCTGAAGTTTAGCTTTAATTTTTTTAGTCAACCTAAATATGGTAGGACGTCTAACACTACCCCTCATCACAATGACGATGCTGCTGTGCAAAGGTGTCTCTGTGCTCCTTATCTAGTTACATAGTTATAAGTTGGTGAGGTTGAAAAAATACATTTTTTGGTGCTGAAAATGCCCCCCTCGGCTTATACTTGAGTCACCTTTTTGCGCTTGATCCCCTGGAATTTGGGGACCCGGTACCGGCCGGCTGTAGGTCCCCTGGACCCCAAACTTGACACACACATAGCCCCACTTCCTCTACCAGTGTGCAAAAGTTTGTTGTTCGGGGGACCTACAACCGGGGAGCACTGATTTTTCAAAGTCGGGCACACCTTCCATAGACTCCCATGTTAAACTGTAATTTCTGCAGCAGCTTGACATCCCATGCCATTTACCATCCTAGATTCCCCCAGAGGTTCTCCCCTAGTGGAGACACCCTAAGACAAGAAATAGAAAATAAATGCATCCACCGCATTTAAGTACTGGTAGACTGCAAGATATTACACTTTTGTTTTTGGGTTTAATACCTCTTTAAAGTAAACCTGTATTAAACGCAAAATGGGATATACCATAGCAGAACATCTTTTGAAATTGCTAGTTGCCTAGCTGTTACAATGATCTAATAGCTTTATTTCTTTCTTAATCACTCACCTGGAATAAGTATGCAGATCAGGAATATCAGAAGTTTGTATCTACATACTTGCTCTTATCTACTGAAAGTTTTAAAGCAAAAGGTTCAGCATGACAGTTGTGCACTTATGACTTTCAAAAGGAGAGCTCAGGAATGACAGCCTCCATGTATATCTTACGATTTGTTTCTTCAAAAGTATTTATTCTTCCTTTAGTTCTGTATAGTAAAAAAGGTATTCCTAATGATCACAAGTACATAGATATGGTTTAATTTATATCATTGGTCCTGGTTGGGGAGGGCACTGCATAATCAATGTACCGTATTTTCTGGAGTATAAGATGACCTTTTGTACTTAAAAATATCCCCCAAAAGTCGGGGGTCATCTTATACGCCAGTATCTGTAATGCAGAGTCCGTCAGATTGCGGAAGTCCATTGTTCAAAAGCCACGTCTACCCCTCGCCCTGTTCTGTGATAGGCAGAACACTCAGTTTCCCAGCAGAGCCTGTGTTCAGTGTTCCGCCTATCACGGAGGTCCTTTCATCCTCGGCCTCGGATGAGAGGACCTCCATGATTCGGCGGAACACCGAACACAGGCTCTATTGGGAAACTGAGTGTTCCGCCTATCACGGAACAGGACTAGGAGGCTGCGTGGCTTTTGAACAATGGACGCCCGAAGTCTGACTCTGCATACAAGGATAAGTCACAGTGAGGTAGGCAATGGGCACAGTGAGGTATGCAGTGCGCACAGTGAGGTATGAAATGGGCACAGTGAGGTATGCAATGGGCACAGTGAGGTATGCAATGAGCACAGTGAGGTATGCAATGAGGACAGCAAGGTTTTTTGATGAAATTTGTTTTGCTGAAAAATTAGGGGGTCGTCTTATACGCCCAGTCGCCTTATATGCCAACAAATACGTTAAGATACTGCACTAGGTTGTTCTCTAGCATAACTACACAATTTGACTAGTTGGTAGGGGTCACATAACTAATGACGTGAGAATCCAAGTGCATGATGGTTGTTTATTCCGGCTGCTTTGTTCCATTATTCTAGATAAGGGGAGCCAACATTTTTATGATTAAAAACCTCAAATTTGATTTCCCAATATCTCCACATACCTCCTTCACTGGACAGGCAAAATCATCATGATCATCACCAGGCCCTTTAGGGACCAGTATGCATTCAAGAGATGTCAAAAGCTTGGTTATACTTTATATATGTACGTATCGTATATATAAGAACGGAGGTATTAAAAGACAATCATAAGATTTTGATCATATTTGCTATATAATCGAAAAATCACAGATACTCAAGTTACAACTGGTGAGATGTTTTCTGTTGTTTTTGTGCAATCAAAACATACAACTGGGGTCCAGTTACTAGCAATGTTACTTGCATGTCATCTGACACATCAAGTCGATTTTTCAACTTTGATTTCATGTTCAGTTGTGAATAGAATCATGTTTCTTATTAATTATTTATAAATCCAGTTCCATTCACCCATAATGTGGTTCCTATAACCCCAAGGTATTTGGATGTCTCTGTTTGAGAGCCCCTTAGATCTTTGCGATATACAATAAATATAATAAATTGTTTAGGCAGGTCATATGGTTTAAATATTTTGAAAGGAGTTATCTTTAGCAAGGATTGGAGATCAGCTTCACCAACAATTTTTTTTTTCAATAAATAGTTAATTCCAGGAGACACTATCTTTTCCTTACAATGTGTTTAAAGAGATGTGGGCTTGCATAGGTCCCCGCTGTGTGCAGATGTATTGCTTTTATCCCTTGTTACAAGCTTCATTTAACAATGAAATCACAGTCTTGATTACAGCCCATGCTCCCAATAATGAACTTTCTGCTGCTCTATCTTTAACCAGCGATGCCCACAGCCGACTGCCTTCAGCCAAAGTCCCTCTGGTGGGTTCTCTTTGCTTGCATTCACTGAGGTAATGGGAGGAGATTTTATCCTGCAAGAGCAGCCATCTGCGCTTGCTAATCTAGTGGTTGCCATATTTTTACTTAAGTCTGTCCCAAATGTTATTGCATGCACTGATGAGTGTGTTAACTTAAAATGCTTAATGTGCCAGTGAGTTTATTTCGCTTTTACAATATAATAGGCTTCAAGAAAATAGCAGGTATGTGTTGTTAGGAGGGGGAATTATACCATTACTTAAACTTGCTGTAATGAGCCACTATCTTTGATCTTTCTCTGCTCAAGCTGTGATTTCCTATTACAGCATTTGTCTAGCGGAAAATAAAACACCGTTAGGTGATAATGATGATTTTATGAGGGGATGCAGATTTTATGTTATGATGGAGTCATTTTCTTGCATAGTAGTTATGGTTGAGGTAGAAACTGTGCTGATAATAGGACAAAAGTAAATATTACCATCAACCCACCAAGAAGAGGGGCTTTATTTAATGTTCATTAGACATTTCCTGATACACCAGGTTCCCACTATAACAGCAAACTGTTGTTCCCAATGCAGTTACCATCATCATGTATAGCCTTAAAAACACTCAGTGCACAAAAAAAAAAATGTATGAGATAACAATGTAGTCGTCTACACATCGTCACATAGTTGGGTTAAAAAAAGTCCCTCTAGTTCAAGCAATAGAACTATGGTCCAAAATTCTTCCGATGGGCAACACAACCTATAAATGTTAATATCCAGTTATATTTTGTGCATTTAAGAATGCATCCAGCTCTTTTTTTTTAAATATGCAATCTACGAGTTGACCAGAGCAAGTTTCTGAGGGAGTCTATTACAAATTTTTACAGCTCTTACTGTGAAGAAGCCTATCCATATTTGGAGTTAAATCTCCAGACATAAAGATTGCCCCCTTGTCCTTTTTAGTGACCTTAAAGTGAATGATTTGACTTTGGAATGATCTTAAAGTGAATTAGTCTACACCAAGATCATTATTTGGACCACAAATGTATTAATACCTGGTGATCCTATCCATCATAACACTTGGTGATCATATCCATAGGTGTGCACAGCCTACAGCATTAGGGTGTGCACTCCAAAGCTCTAACACACATGCTTGTGTGTGTGTCTACATATATATGGCCTGACACATTGAGCTCCCTGCCGATACAGTGAAAGAAGTGTGTATTGGTATAATGTTCAGCGGTAAACCATCTCATGAAAAAGATGAAAGTTAAAAATTTAAATGAAAAGGCATGCAACTGCATGCTGATACATGAAGGTGCAACCATGTGAATGGTGAGTGGATTGAAAGTTCTGGGGGATGAACCCCTAATAATTTGTCTCTAAAAAAGTCTCTAAGTGGAGGCTGTAAAGGGAGCAAGGCTGCTTCAGGCGTGGGCTGGGGAACCCGATCACTGTGAACAAAAGGAAAGCAAAAGGAGTAGAGAGAAGTGCCAAGCCAATCCTTTACACAGCTTAGGAATTTATTCAGTATATAAGTATAAAACAACATAAAAAACTTACGTGAAAAATGTTGGCGCACTTGCAGAGTGCTAGAGCGGGTGGGAGCTTCCACGTGCAGTGTCACAGGAGCACAGGAGGACTGCCGGAAAGTCTCTATTGAGGGATCCACAAGCTGATGAAGAAGGCGTTCTGATTGGCCAGACAGTGTGTGGGGGCGGCTCCCCAGTTTGACAGGCCTGGACCACTCCCACCCAGAGACACACAGCCGACATCTTCATGAGGCTTACCGAGGCTCCAGTTGTGGCTAACACACGGTGCTCGTGGATCCCTCAAAAGATACTTTCCGGAGCTCCTCCTGTGCTCTTGTGACACTGCACGTGGAAGCTCCCACCCGCTCTAGCACTCTGCAAGTACAATTTTCACGCACGTTTTTGATGTTGTTTTATACTTATATACTGAATAAATTCCTAAGCTGTTTAAAGGATTGGCTTGACGCTTCTCTCTCCTCCTTTTACGTTCCTTTTGTTCAAAGAAGTGTGTAAGCCTTCTCTAATGGCAGAGAAAACAAGAGAGGGAGATTTTTCCCATCTCCCTGTCTGCACACAGTAATTGTGATAATGTACACACAGTGATTAGGGTGTGCCCATGCACAACCTGTGCATAGTTGAGTTCCTCTATGCCTCTATGTCAGACATGTACGTACCAGACTGGCAAACCTGATTGAGCAGAGGGAGGTAGTATGGACAGGAGGCATGGGAGTGCGGAGTGGTATGAGAGCCTGGTGGGAAGTTGCAGATGATGAGGCTCTGCATCCAGGTGCAGAGAAGAGGATGTCCGACTGGACAGGTAACAGGATACAGGAACACAGGCAGGTGATGCTGGGCAGAATCAGAGCAGGTGGTCGGGTCACAGGCAGGGTTGGCAACAAGCGGGCAGCGAAGTACAGAGAAGCAGGCAGGTTCAAGGTCAAGGCAAGCCAAGGTCAGGTGCAGGCGGAAGGCAGGGATAATCTAATAGACAGGCCGGGTAATCAGGAGACAGGCGTTCAGACAGGAAACAGAAGCAAAAGGTCACAGGTAGCTGCAGATCAGACAGCACCGAGCCCAGGCAATCTGATAGTTTAAATAGACAGATTGGTGACCAGCATGGTGACCAGCAGGACGACCTCTCTGACACTCTATATGCGTTCGGTTAACCTTCTCTGTGCTTTCTCCAGTTCCCCAATTTTCTTTTTTTGTGAACTGGTGCCCAAAACTGAACTGTATATTACAGATAGGATCTTACAAATTCTTTATACAGGAGCAAAATACAAAAAAGCATTTGCTTACTTTATAAACTGCAACTGATGGGCACTGATAGGTGGCACTGATAGGCGGCACTGATGGGCACTGGTAGGCAGCTCTGATGGGCACTGGTAGGCAGCACTGATAGGTGACACTGATAAGGAGGCACTGATGGGCACTGATTGTCAGCACTAATGGGCACTGATTGTCAGCACTGGTGGGCACTGATTAGGAGCACTGGTGTGCACTGATTGTCAGCACTTGTGGACACAGATTGTCAGCACTGCTGGGCACTGATGGGACTGCACTGATGATCAGGACACTGATGATCAGTGCCCTGATCATCAGTGTGGATGTCCCTTTTAGAGAAGCTGGTTTTCGGCTCTCTTCTCTCATCCTCATGCTTTAACTATGAGGAAAAGAAGTGCTGATAACTGGCTTCTGTTGACATCTGTGATCAGTTGTGATTGGACACTGCTGATCAAATGGTAAAGAGCCGCTGATTGAGGTAAAGAGCCACTGATTGGCTCTTTACCTCAATCTGTGATCAGCAGTATCCTCCAGACACTGCGATCACAGAGCGCGCTGCTGCTAGCAGGCGGGCGCCGTAACGGGACGCAGTCATATGACGGTGTTCCCAGAACTAGCGGGCTGTGCTGTTGCTGTCATTTGGCTATAGCGCTGTTGGCAAGTGGTTAATATTAAAGAGTCATTAAACCCAGACCACGAAGAACTCTCATCACATGCTATATACCAGAGTGGTATACTTGGATTATGCATAAGTGTTTGACAAAAATCAGTTTTTAAAGGAATAGAAAACTGGCTAAAAGACCGAATTCAGAGAGTAATGGTTAATAATTCATACTCTGAATGGTCTAAGGTTATTAGTGGTGTACCCCACAGTTCAGTGTGAGGACCCTTACTGTTATCTTTATAAATTATATAGGGTCTGGGATTAAAAGTATAATTTCAGTCTTTGCAGATGACACCAAGCTATGCAGGATGTCTCTAACTTACAAGCCAACCTCAATGCACTGTTTAATTGGGCAACTACCTGGCAAATTAGGTTTAATGTTGAGATATGTAAAGTTATGCACTTGGGGGATAAGAATATGCATACATTACACATACTAGGGGGGTTACAACTGGGGGGAATCAATGGTGGAGAAGGATCTTGGTGTTCTGGTAGATCATAAGCTTATTAATAGCATGCAATGCCAAGCTGCAGTTTCTGAAGTGAGGAAAAATATTTCTTGTATTAAGCGAGGTATGGACTCCAGAGAGAGATATATAATTGTGCCCCTGTACAAATCATTAGTAAGACCTCATCAGGAATATGCAGTTCAGTTTTGGGCACCAGTTCTCAAAAAGGATATCAGGGAACTAGAGAAAGTGCAGAGAAGGGCAACCAAATTGATAAGAGGCATGGAGGAGCTCAGCTATGAGGAAAGATTAGAGGAACTGAATGTATTCTCTTTTGAGAAGAGGGATTTAAGGGGGGAGATGACCAACATGTACAAATACATAAGGGGTCCATATAGTGAACTTGATGTTGAGTTATTCACTTTTAAGGTCATTACAGAGGACAAGGAGGCACTCTTTATGTCTGGAGGAAAAAAGATTATTAGCTGGATTCAGATAGCTTTACACCGCCGTATCAGTAGATACGCCGACGTAACTCTGAATCTATGCCGTCCTAAATTTTAAGCGTATTCTGGAAACCAGATACGCTTAAATTAGGCTAAGATACGAGCGGCGTAAGTCTCCTACGCCGTCGTATCATAGGGTGCAATATTTAGGCTGGCGGCTAGGTGGCACTTTTTTTTACGTCGTTTACGTACGGCTTTTTCCGGCGTAAAGTTAGTCGAACAAATAGCTGGCCTAGTCAATGTTAAGTATGGCCGTCGTTCCCGCGTCAAAATTTAAAATGTTTACGTCGTTTGCGTAAGTCGTCCGTGAATGGGGCTGGACGTAATTTACGTTCACGTCGAAACCAATACGTCCTTGCGGCGTACTTTGGAGCAATGCACACTGGGATATGCACACGGACGGCGCATGCGCCGTTCGTAAAAAATGTCAATCACGCCGGGTCACCAATCATTTACATAAAACACGCCTCTCATCCTCATTTGAATTAGGCGCGCTTACGCCGGCCCCATTTATGCTACGCCGCCGTAAATTAGGAGGCAAGTGCTTTGTGAATACAGCACTTGCCTCTCTGACTTACGGCGGCGTAGCGTACATATGATACGCTACGCCGCCTCAAAGATGCGCCCGCCTACCTGAATCCAGCTATTAATCTCCAAAGGCAGAAAGGTTTATTCACAGTAAGAGCTGGGAAAATGAGGAATCCCTCAGGAGCTGGTTCTGTCCAGCTCAGTAGATTGCTTTAAAAAAAAGCCTAGATTCTTTCCTAAATGTACATAATATAACTGGATACTAAAATGTATAAGTAAAGTTGGTCCTGATTGCCTCTTGAGGGATTAGGATGATATTTTTTCCCCTGCTGGAGCAAATTGGATCATGCTTTGCTGGGGGTTTTTCCTTCCTCTGGGTAAACTGTGGGTATAGAATTTTGTATATAGGATTGTATAATAATTGTTTCCTTTCATAGGACTTTTTTCAACCAGGCTAACTTTAACTATGTAACTATGTAAGATGCCAGAGAACAGGGAAAAATCATACGACCACACAATAGTGCTGCAGGAAAAAAAATACAGTGGTATTATATATATATATATATATATATATATATATATATATATATATATATATATATATATATATATATATATAATTTATTATGGCTAATAACACTTCTCTATTTAGTATCATGAGCTACCACAACACCCAGATCCTTCTTGACCATTGGCTCTCCCAGTCTAACTGAAAAATGTAATGAATATAAAACTAAATTTGCATTTGAAAAAATTTGCACATGATTGGTGTAAAACAATTTGCATAAAAAATGTAAGTTAATTATGCAAAGAAAAAAATTATTTCATGCATTAGTCTAAGAATTTTGTCAGGGGTGGGTGCCAAGAAACTATATACTCTATGTTGAAGAACTGTGGTATCTGCTTCTGGTATATCTATCTACAACATAGAAAGGCAAAAACTTAAAATAGCAGTTTGCAAACTAGGGCCGTCTGCTATCTTGTTTTTTTTCCCCCCCACAATTGTTACTGAGCATAATCATTCAAAAATTATAAGATAGTATACTAATTTAGATTGTTAAAAAATGTATGTACAGGAGCATGGAACTATCATACCATATTTTGTATCTAATGCATTGTACTTCATTGTGCCTTTTTCGGTAAAATAACACAAAGAACAATAAAGCTGTATAAAATGCATTACCCTATAGCAACCCATTAGATTGTGGTCAGAAGGCAATTGCTCATTGGTTGCTATTGGTTACTACATTTTGTACATTATCACTGGCTAACTGAATATGTTTAGATAAAGTACACATACTGTGCATTATGTATTACACAATAGCAATTAGATATAGTAAGAGGCTATTTAATGGCCAACTGCTTTTACACACTGTCAATCTATGTTTCTGTGTAAAAGCCAGGATTAATTGTCCCAGAAGAACATCTCGCTTTGGGCAGAAATGTTGACAGGTTCTTTAATAAACACGTCCACCTAATCTCTTTGTTATTGTGGAGTGGTCATTGATTAAATGAGGACCATTCATCAGTAAAAGACGGGGGGGATGGGGGTTTATATCGAAACAGGGGACAGAAGCATTCAAGCTTGAAATTAGTGTCAGGAAGATGGACTTGTTCCCATTTTTATGGCTATACTATATGTGTAAGTCTGGCCTTAACCTTCATCAATCAGGTCTAGAGGGACAGATATATGAGATTTTAGTTATAGCAGCCCTATAGCAATAAGATCTATTATATCGGAGGTAAGAGCACATGCACTTGCAGCCAGTGGGGCTGTGGTGGAACAGGGTTGCTTTTAGAAGGTGCTCAGTGGCTAGTAATACTCCTTTCAGTAAAATATTAATTGAAGTCACTAATGCTTGCCGACTGCCAATTAATGGAGCTAACAAATGTGCCCCTTTTTGCATATTACTTCAATTGTGTTACAGCAACAGTCAGATTTCAGAACTATATCCATGGCATTAGGGGAGGCTGAAGGCTGAATTGCCTCAAAGGCAAGCCCTATTTCGTAAGCAGACAATGAATGGAACATCATTACTTTTTAGATGATCATTACATTGACCTTTGCCTCTTCATGTTTACGGAGTACAGCAAGCATCACTGTAAAATGCATAGCTTAAGCTAGTGACTTATCCCCTATCTGAAGGCTCAGTCCAAGGTTTCTATTGCAGGCTGCTACTACAATGCAGGTCTTTAGCGCTTTGCCATGTATTATTTATTTATTTGTATTGTGTATCCCCCTCTCTCCCTCTCTCTGTATAAATATATATATATATCTATTAGCTAATAGGTCTATTAGCTGGCATTTTGTGAAGACCCAGTGAGGGCTTGTGTAAAATGGAAAATGATGATAGAATTCGATTTGCACCTGCTCCCAGATAACATGTTCCTACACATTATTACTTGGTTCCTTGCAGGCATATTAACCATTTAGAAGTGAGTAGGTGTATCCAAGCAGGGATGGTTTCAGACACTGACCAATTTTTTTTTTTAAAAGTAGATTCGTGGCATTTGAACCCTCAGATTTTTTATAATGGAAAAGTAGTGGTGTAATTACAGAAAATCGGAATAATAAGTTAGGCGCTTCTACACACTGAAGGACTTCCACAATCACCTTGGGTTTTTATTGATTTGGAGCGAGTTTAGAATTGATACAAGTTTATTCCAAAGACAAATACAGGGCCAGTGCGTTTGGGGCGTTCTTCGCCCCCGAATCAGGGCTGAAATATAACTTAAAAGAAGAATAATATATCTGTAAGGGCACGATAAAAATATACATAGTAGGTGAGGTTGAAAAAAGACACAAGTCCATCAAGTCCAACCTATGTGTGTAATTATATGTCAGTATTACTTTGTATATCCCTGTATGTGGCAGTCGTTCAGGTGCTTATCTAATAGTTTTTTTAAACTATCGATGCCCCCCCGCTGAAACCACCGCTTGTGGAAGGGAATTCCACATCCTTACCGCTCTTACAGTTAAGAACCCTCTACGTAGTTTAAGGTTAAACCTCTTTTCGTCCAATTTTTTTTATCCCTATTGTGGGGTCATCAGTATGGTATTTGTAAATTAAAATCATATCCCTTCTCAAGCATTTCTTCACCAGAGAGAATAAGTTCAGTGCTCGCAACCTTTCTTCATAACTAATGTCCTCCAGACCCTTTATTAGCTTTGTTGCCCTTCTTTGTACTCCATTTCCAGTACATCCTTCCTGAGGACTGGTGGCCAGAAGTGGACGACATACTCCAGATGAGGCCGGACCAGAATCTTGTAGAATGGGAGAATTATCGCTTTATCCCTATAGTTAATCCCTTTTTTAATGCATGCCAACATTCTGTTTGCTTTGTTAGCAGCAGCTTGGCATTGCATGCCATTGCTGAGCCTATCATCTACTAGGACCTCAAGGTCCTTTTCCATCCTAGATTGCCCCAAAGTTTCTCCCCCTGGTGTATAGATTGCATTCATGTTTTTTATAGAAAAAAAATTGATTGATAATAAATTGATAATAATTGTGCTCATAATAATACAGTATTAATATTAACATTGTTAAAGCAGAGTTCCACCCAAAAATTGAACTTCTGCTTTTCGAAACCCTCCCCCCTCCAATGTCACATTTGGCACCTTTCAGGGAGGTGCAGATACCTGTATAATCCACTTACCGCCCCCGCCCCCCCCCCCCCGCTGCCTTCTGGGAAACACACTGGTCCCAGGAGACGGGGGGGACCACTGGGAACGCGGCCGCGCTACTTGTGCATGCCGAGGATGGCGGCGGGGGCAGCCGAGAGATGAACGATTGCTCGTCTTCTGCTGCCTACATCGCGAGCACCCTGGACAGGTAAGTGTCCATTTATTAAAAGTCAGCAGCTGCAGTATTTGTAGCTGCTGGCTTTTAATATTTATTTTTTCGCGGGACCTCCGCTTTAAGAAAACTATATAAATCATAGTAGTGTAATGAATAAAAATCTATAATACAAAATAAATTATATAATTAAAATGTAAAGTATGAATGAATATAAGTAAATAATTACACATATAACAGATACCACACTGAGCTAAAGTGGTTGTAAAGGCAGAAGGTATTTTATCCCAATGCATTCTATGCATTAAGATAAAAAGCGTTCTGTGTGTAGCAGCCCCCCTCATCCCCCCTAATACTTACCTAAGCCCCCTCTCTATCAAGCAATGTCCATGAGTGCTTCACCCATCCAGGACTCTCTCTCCTGATTGGCTGAGACACCGTGACTCCCGCTGCTGTCAGACAAACTCAGTTAGCCAATTTAGGAGAGAGAGGGGGCAAGGCCGAACTGCAGCTTTGTATCTGAATAGATACACAGAGCAGCAACTCAGCTCTGATTTCCCCATAGCAAGCTGCTTGCTGTGGGGCACTCTATAGGAGGGAGGCAGGAGCTCCAGCTAGGGACCAGAGCAGATAAGGATCTGGGCTGCTCTGTGCAAAACCACTGCACAAAGCAGGTAAGTAGAACATGTTTGTTATTTTAGTTGAAAAAAAAACAAGACTTTACAGTCACTTTAACTCTATAACTGGCCAGCTAGTAGATGCCTTAAAAGTATCCAGATTTTCCAAACTCACCTGTCTTTATTCATCTCCACAACTTTTAATGAATCATTGGTAGATTCTATTTTTTCTAATGTTGCTCTTCCTCCGCTTTCACCTGATTTCCATTCTCTGCTAGAAAAGGAAATATCTCTTTTAGACGTTCAAACTGTGTAAAGCTCTTAAAACTAGCAAGCACACTGATTCGGAGAGTTTTACCACCATTTATTATAAAAAATGTGTAATTAACTTGGTCTCACCTTTTAATAGTCTTCTTGGTACAGAACACTTTCCCCTGAATCCCATAAAGCAGCTATTAGTATGCCCCAAACCATCGACACAAAATACTTAAGTAGTCTAATTTCAGACATATTTCCTTCCTTAATACCCATATCAAGTTGCTAGCTAAAAATTTAGCCACTAGCTTAATCTCTAATGTAGCTAGTCTCAGGATCAAGTAGTTTTTATACCTGGCCATCTGTCACCATCTTCATCTCATAGAGCTAGTCAAATCCCAAAAAATCCCCTCTCTATTTCTGTCCGTGGTTTTAAAAAAATACTTTTGATAGCCTTTCATGGGATTATCTTTTATTTATGGTCGTTACCCTCTGACCGAGAGAGATGTGGATCACATAAACACGCGACAAGACTTACAACATAAATAGACCTGAAGTGTGCCTTGGTGGTCTGGTCAGTATGCCAAGAAAAGGGGGCATACCAAAGGTAAGTAATGGGTAGTTAATTGAAGAAGGATATGCTGAGAAGTGCCCTGAAAAAGGGAAGGGCGGGAGGGTGTCGAATGCGATTGAATGCGCAGACTCACGGACATGAGGTGAGCTGGAAAGAGTCGGCCCAGTGACGTGTAGTACTGCACACTGAACCGACAAAGAGCATGTGTGAGTGGGCTGCTTAAATACCCTCCGGGCTCCTCCCATAAACTCAGGCCACCATACTGGCCTTCTTATTTGTCATTTACAATAGGGTGTTTGGAAATAATTTTCTTACTTGTATCTAAGTACTTTTTTTAAGTCCTACAGGCCTTTTTTTAAATACTCTGGCTTCAGGTATAATACTTTCCATTTCCAATTCGGGACTAGACAAGTTTTCCCTTACCTCCCCTACTCTTTGTTACATTGTTTGAACCCTTGGATCATCTCCTTCACCAATCCCCTAATTGTAGGCCTTGAAATCAGGGGATAAATTATGCATGTTCGCCGATGATGCACAAAACCTATTTTATGCCTTCCCAATCTATTTTCCCTTCTGTGGACTTTCTTTTTCCAGCATCTTATTGGGCATGTTAACAGACAAAAATTGAACGTCTTGAACAATAATCTTCCTTCAGTCATGTGCCAAATATTAAAGATAATTTTGACTTTACCCCAAATAAGCTCCTTTACTTTGGTATTTATTTAGCCAAATAACCCAGCTCTTTTAAGAACCCTGAAAGATTTATTGACGGAATGGCAACATCATCCTTTCTTTTGGCTTGGATGAATCGCAGCGATCAAGATTACTCTTTTTCTCTAAGTTACTGTAATCTTTCAGACTACAGATCTCTACATGTTTTGCTTACTTTTCAAACCATTATCATTGCCTTTATATAGAGTTATACTAGACCACCGGCCACAAAAAATAGCTTATTTTAACCTAAGCTACAATGAGATTTGGAAGTCCCACATACTGTATATCCATTTTTTTCTAAGCCGCTCAAATATCACAACTCACTCTTCTTCACATTCATGTTAATGTCCCTCTTTGGATCAGCTTAAAAGCCTATGCTACTGTCCCCTCTTCATGCAAAATATCCTTTGGCCCCCCGCCATCTAGATTGGCAAACCTTTATCCCCTCACCTTCCTTTAACCCTTTTTTCACTTCTGGTTGGATATCTCCCTAAAGTTTTTCTTGGTGGTTGGGTACAAAATTGAATCGCCTGTATGATCAACTGTCTTGGATAGACCCCTCCAGAAGCACCCATTAGAGGCTTTATTAGGTAGGAAACCAAATGATTATTCTAGAACTAAATTCCGTTTGATTTCTTTTATTTTTACTGCAGCAAAACAGACCACTGCAAGTGTTTGGAAAAGACAACTATCCCTTTTTGAGAACTTAAAGTGATACTAAACAAAGAAGTGTTAATTGCCATAATTCATTCACATAAATCATATATATCATGCCACTGTATTATTATTATTTTTTTAAATCCTCTAAGTACCTTATTCCTGCAGCGCTGTTGTGTGGTCACATGATCTTTCACTGTTCTTCGGCATTTGCAGAGAAAGATCCCTGGGAGGAGCTTCTATTACTCTGCTGATGTATGCCCTCTACAGTGCGAGTCTGTGTATGGCCAGCCCTGGTTGGTGCTGTGCCAGTCGCATGACATTAAAAAAAAAAAACGTTTCAGAACAGCAATTACAATTAGATTAGAACTGATTACAGCTCCCTATAAACCTTTACTGAACATCAAATGTGTATTTTTGTGCATTAATATGGTGATGGCAGAAGTCAAAAATTATTGACACTAGCTTTCATTTTGTTCATGTGGCATCTGCATCTGTGACTCTAAGGCCCTGTACACATGATCGAACATGTCTGCTGAAACTGGTCCGCGGACCAGTTTCAGCGGACTGATCCGACCGTGTGTACAGCCTAGCAGACAGGTTTTTCTAGCAGACAAGTTTTAAAGCATGCTTTAAAACTTGTCGGCTGGAAACCCGCCCATCCGACATGTCCACTGGTTAGTACACCTAACCAGCGGACAGATATCTCCCGCATGCGTCGAATGGATTCGACGCATGCGTGGAAGTATTTTACTTCCTGGTTTGGTGACGTGGAGGCGTCAACGTCACCGCCACGTCACCGCGCTGTCTGTCCGCGGGGATTTCGGTTTGATGGTGTGTACAGCCATCAGACCGAAATCTCCGAGCAGACATGTCTGATGAAAACGGTCCGCGGACCGTTTTCATCGGACATGTTCGACGGTGTGTACGAGGCCTGACTGTGACTTTTACTTTATAGGTATTAGCAAATATATGTGATATATTTAATGCTGACTTCTAATTAAGCTAAGCTTTATTGAGTTTCTTAGTGAATGTAATTAATCAGCATACTATATCCTACCCACACAGTGTTTGCCAATAGGAGGTCATATAGGAGAAGGGAGGGAGGAGAGTGTCATTTACCCCTGTGTATATGCCAACATATGTGACTCTAGGTTCTGTGGGCTGCACAGACAAGAAAAAGGAGAAAATTAAGATCTTAGAAGGGAACTGAAATTGAGCATACACCATAGAGGACACCAGCTGGTCTATACACTCTCAACCTCTGGTGGGGACACAGAGAAGATGGGAGGAACAGCTGAAGGCAGAATCAACCAGGTGTATTTCCCTATACACAAAACCAATGCTTTAGTGGCTTTGTGAGTATGAACACTCTGTTATATAGCATGTAATGAGTTTTTCAGTCTGGGTTTAATGACACTTTACAGGTTGTATAAACCTATACAATCAATAGAAGTGCAGCACTTGAATCAAATACATATAGGTGATAATAAAACTGCAGATATTAAAAATAAAGTCCCAATAATAACAGAAATTCGGAAGTAAAAAAGTGTCCACCACATGTAGGTTCCCCAATAGATGATTAGTAAGCACGATGTATAGTAAGAACAAACAAACAGCCTCTGAGGACCTGCGTAACGCATTGGAAGGGGCCTACGTGCTGACGTCATGCCACTGCTCATGGAATTCGAAGCGGCCACCATCTTTGTAAGCCTGGCCAGCTTGCTGTTTGTTCTTAATATACATTGTGCTGCAGCGACTTTATCATCAGTTGTAGACAAGTTAATGGAATCACTCCTGAATCAGGAGGATCATTGATCACCTAAAAATACACAACTTGCTGGACTTTTCTATGTTTCTATGATTGACCAGCACTCTCACAAACACTCCAAATCCTGCAAAATCTGGGCCCCATGGATCTCATACTATCATCCAACCACTACTACCTAAAGTGGGCCTTTGTTGCCATGAAATCCATAGGGGAATGCCCCCAAACGCCAAGCCCCCCCTTTTGTTCTCGTTAAAGCAATTCCCTCCCCTTTTTTCTAGTGTACAGTTGAACCTCGGATTGCAAGCATAGTCCGTTCCAGGAGTATGCTCGTAATGCAAAGTACTCGCATATCAAAGCGAGTTTTCCCATTGAAGTCAATGGAAAAGAAAATAATTTGTTCTGTATTGACTTCAATGGGATGCAATACCGAATGCGGCCAGAGGTGGGGGGCGTCAGAGAGTGCCAAAAATGTCCGAAAATGCCAGAGGACACTTCGGCTTGTTTCCTGCGCCCCCGTACCTCAGGCCAAATTAGGTACTGCAGGCCAATGTTTGGCTTTTCTCGGCTCCTACGCCCCCGTACCTCAGGCCAAATGAGGTACTGCAAGCCTATTTTCAGATCTGCTAGGCTTTTGCGCCCCCGTACCTCAGGCCAAATGAGGTACTGCAGGCCTGTTTAGCTTGAATTCTGCTCGTCTTGCGAGTCAACACTCGCAAACCGAGTCAGAATTTAAAAAAAAAAGTTGCTCGCAAATCAAAACGCTCTCAAACCAAGTTGCTCTTAAACTGAGGTTCCACTGTACTACTATTGATGTTCCAGATGATTGGCAAATGGTTTACATTCTGCCCAATCTTTCTTTTCCTTCTCTTGTGCACCTAATGTTGACAACCCTTGATGTACTGTACATTCTGTGATAAAAATACAACTTTAAAGCGGCGTTCCAGTCAACTGTGCAAAAAATAAAAGTCAGCATCTACAAAAACTGTAGCTGCTGACTTTTAAATAACAGCCACTTACCTATCCCGTGATCCAGCGGTGTGCTCACCTCAGTCGGTCTCACCCGCTGTCTTCGGTCCTCGGCACTGGCATCTTCACTATGAGCACCTGACCTTGACAGCTTGCAGCTTCAAAGCCGGATGCCCACTGCGCATTCACGCGAGTCACACTGCGCATCGTGAATGGTGGATGTAGTCTTCTGGGATCTGTCAGTGTCCAAGAAGACTTCAGGGGGGTGGAGTGAGGAGAATTTCTGCTTCCGACCACCTCATCGCTCGGATTGTAAGTGGGAAGCGGGTACAAAATCAGGTATGTGCTCCCCCCACCTCAAAACTGCCAATTGTTCAAGAGGTGTGGGAATGAGTCCTTAACCACTTGCCAACCAGCCGCCGTCATTATACAGAGACAGGTCGGCTCTCCTGCGTGAATCACCGTAGCTGTACATCGGCTCGCGCAGTTGCAATATCTTTCATGTCCCTGGCAGCCCATCCCCCCTGCGGTTAGAACACACCTAGGGAACACACTTAACCCCTTGATCGCCCCCTAGTGTTAACCCCTTCCCAGCCAGTGTAATTTTTATATTGATCAGTGCATTTTTATAGCACCGATCTATGTAATAATGTCACTGGCCCCCAAACAGTGTCATTTGGGGTCAGATTTGTCCGCCGCAATGTCGCAGTCCCGCTTAAAATCGCAGATCGCCGCCATTACTAGTAAAAACAATAAAAAATCCTTAAATCTATCCCATAGTTTGCAGACCTGATAACTTTTGCGCAAACCAATCAATATATGCCTATTGCGATTTTTTTTAACCAAAAATATGTAGAAGAATACATATCGGCCTAAACTGAGGAAAAGATAACTAATGAATAAATGTTTTTTTTTTATTAACATTTTTTTGGATATGTATTATAGCAAAAAGCAAAACAATTATTGTTTTTCAAAATTGTCTCTGTTTGTTTATAGCGCAAAAAATAAAAATCACAGAGGTGATCAAATAACCCCAAAAGAAAGCTCTCTTTGGGGGGAAAAAGGACGTAAATTTTGTTTGGGTACAGCATCGCACGACTGCGCAATTGTCAGTTAAAGCGACGCAGTGCCGTATCGCAAAAAATGACCTGGTCATTATGGGGGCAAATTCTTCCGATCCTTAAGTGCCTAAAGGGGAACTTCCCCTTTTGGATGGAGCTCCACTTTGATAAAAATATTGAAAGAGAAAAAGTGTATTGGAGAACAAATGCAATGGAATGGATAATTATTTATAAACATTTTATTAATATCATGGTGCTTTTTATTTATTTATTTATTAATTATTGATATATTCATTTGTGTACAAAGGTTTGATTGATTAATGAATGAATGAAAACTTATATAGCGCAACACATGCAAACTTAATCGCCTCTTGGCGCTTAATATTAGCCCATTTTACATTTTTAACTCTGCTATTTTCTATTATCTGTTGGGAATTGTTCTTTGCGAGTAACCAAGCTACCCGTTAGTGCAGACTTTGTTATTGAATTGAATCCCAAATCATATAGCTTGATTTAACAAAAAGTACTGAACATTCATCTCCAATCAAGATTTCACTGTCAGATACAGCACAATATTAACATTGAGAGAAGCTACCTTTACTCTCAGTGCTTATAGAACAAAACAGTAACTGCATTCCTACTGCCAAGAAGGTTCATGCTCCCACTGTCAAACAGTAATGTAATACCAGTCACTTTGCATTAGTCCAGCAATACTTTGCACTGCCCATCACTGTCCCACCATTCCCCGTCAATTCAGTCACTGCCCACACATCAATCATACCCACTCGCACTTATTATTCTCTCCCTTGTATAGATCTCCCCCTCTTTATCCACCCTCAACGCTCCATCCTACTTCCCATCACATTACATTACATAGCAGTCCCCGCTGCCCCTAATACTACTTTCTTCCACATATGAACAACAATTGTATTTTATCCTTTTTTTTTTTTTTTTCTTTTTTTTTTTACAATATCTCCTTATATACTTGTGCATATAGAAAGTCCCCAACATTTTTTTCCCCCCTACCAGCAAGATCCATATTCATGTATGTCGATGACATATCAACATTTATTTTTTTCATTTTATATGGAAAGGGGTTCACAAACAGAGAAACATTACATATGCACAAAAATTCTAAGAGAATTGAACTCTTGTGTATTTGTGAAGTAAATTGCGCTAACTTATATTTATATAAACATTTTACCACGACTGATCCTGTGAACTTGGTACTCAAAAAACAAAAAGTATGTACATGTGTCTATGGTTATTAATTAATGTGCAAACAATCAACAAATAGTGTGCAATAAATACCAATACAGTGCCCTGTGCCAAACTATAACATATGAATCTCTCAATCCATCAAAAAATGTGAAATAAATCCAAAAATATTTCAAATATGCTCCTGTTACAATCCACAGCTTGAGTGTGCCCCAAGAAAGCAAGAAAAATGTATTATATACGGAAAAAATAAAATATAATAAATATATATGTATATGTGCTAAGAAAGTCCTTAATAGATAATTTCTTGCAGTGGTGCCCAGCTATGTTTCCACCTTCACCGCAAATAGTGCCTACACCGTCACCGGATAAAATGGCCATTTACCAGCCAGATGGACCCAGAAATCTGCCTTTGGTTCATATGGATAACCACTCCCTCTCTCAGGTTTATCAGCAATCACTCCCAATGCTTTGGCTGTAGTCTCGTTTTATATCCACTCATGTAACATATAAAAGACTATCATGGTGTAGTATATCAAAGAATTTATTATGATTAAAACATATATAGTTATTCCACTCACATGTAAAAGTTCCTGGGAGCCGGCACTGAGCTAATATAGCCATAAATAGGAGTATACAAATGTACAAGTATGTCCTGGTCCGCACGTGTGATCAGGGCCGCTGATAGGGGGGGACCACCAGCCCTCCTGTACGGGGCCCGGGCACACAGGGGGCCCGGACAGCAGGAGGATCGGTGGAGCTTAGAATGACAGCGTTACGAGGCATCATCTGAAGGGACTATTTTTCTGCTTCCCCCGGCTCCCAGGTGGCCTAAGATATATTCCCTTGGCCCCATCAGTTTATTTAGAGGGGCCCAGTAGTGGCACTATAGGGGTGGGGATTGCGGTGACACCAAGACCGCTGCTACACACCTGCAGAGTAGCAGCAGAACGGTGCTAGTGATGCTTTACTTCCCTGTCAGGCGGAGTAATCTCCACCCGACAGGAGCTTCCTAGTCCCGGCTGGTCTGACGTCATCATTCAGAGGCTGGGAGCGCGGGATTGAAGAAAAGATGCTGGCAAGAGTCAGGACCTGTAGCCAGAGCTCAGTGTCTGCAAGTGAGTAATCACGTAGCTCATTTGCATAACAATGCCGTTTTTAACACCTCCGTCTTAGATGGACTGGTTAATGCTTTGGGGGAGGGGGGGTTAAATAATTTACAATGCAAATTGTAATATAGCACATGGAGCCTGGAGGGGGTTAATGTACTCACCTAAGTATTATTGACCTGTGGCAATTAACCCCTTTGTGTGCTGCATTAATGACAGTCATTGGCACCATCAGTGTTAATTAACCCCTTTTATGCTACAGCATGAAGGGGTTTATAAACATTGCCACTAATGCAGCACAAAGGGGTTAATTATTTATCACTGGTCAGAGAGTACATTAACCTCCTCCATGTGCCATATTACAATTACCAATCATTATCATTATGATCATCACACAGTACAGGTGCATTGAGCCACAGCACCTGTATTGTGTGATTATCATGATAATAATGATTATATAGAATGACAGAAAAATTCATCTTTAGGCTTTATTCACACAGGGCATGCTGCAGACATGCGTCTAGCATGCAGAGCTGTCTTTTACTGGCTTGGGGATGTTTAAAGTGTTACATGCATCCCAATGCCGGCATCCCATTTATTTCTACTGAGACACACAGCCGCTATATCCCAATATGTCATGCGTGCGGGTCCCAGAATGCATGCAGGGTGCGTTCAGGGACCTGCACCAGCATGTCATATTGGGATAAAGTGGTTGTGTGTCTCAGTAGGAATAAATATGATACGGCATTGTGATCAGATGCATGTAACACTTTAAAACAGTGTCACTGTTGTAAACAAGGTTAGGAGACTGTATGATACGTTAAATATGTTAAATACAGTTCTGTAAGCAACACGTTATTTTCCGGGATTGCCCCTACCGAAACTAGACTCTGGATCCGCCCATGGTACACACACCGCCCCCTATCCACATTAGTTGCTGCTGGGAGGTGAGCACTGAGCAGCCTTTGGAGGAGATGGGGGCGCTGTGTGTGTGTGTGTACAGTGCAATGCAATCTACAGTAAGAGCGATCCGGTCTCATGTACTATAAAGACCAGCACTCTTCTGACAGGAGGGGAGAACAAAACACAGCACACCTCTTCATGGCTGTGTTGGCAAATGTAATGGTGATTTGGGGAGGGCGATATGTGTGAGGAGGAAGAATGGGGGGATATGTGCTGGGAGGAGAGACTGGGGGGGGGGGGGCAGGGGGGTAATTTAGAAGGGGTTGTGCTAGGAGGGGGATTTTTGTTTGGAAATTTGTGCACGGGGGCCCCGTCAGGTAGGCTGTACGGGGCCCTGTGATTTCTATAAGCGGCCCTGCGTGTGATAAGTGAGGCATCACACGTGCGCACCAGGACATACTCGTACATTTGAGTAATAAGTTCACAGGATCAGTCATGGTAAAATGTTTATATAAATATAAGTTAAGGCAATTTACTTCACAAATACACAAATCTAAACCCAACCTTTGAGGTTGCATTTTTATTGCAGCAAGACTTAATAAGAATATTGATATCATCTTGGCGCCAGTAACACACAAAACTTTTTCAGAATTGAACTCTTGTTGATTATCATTCCGTATACAGTACAATGGTTTTATACATTACTTATTTGCTAGGTTTATTTTTTGAATATTTTAAATTTAAATTATAATATACTCCTCACACATGGTTAATATTGTTTTATTACAATATTGTTTATTTTATTCTCTTTCTCTTTTGCTTTCCTCATTTTCTCCCCTTCCCTTTATTCTTTTCTTCTTTTCCTTTTTTGAATCAATATTGTTATTAGTAATATTGTTTTATTATTAGCACAATTGTTATCAATTTATTATCAATCTAGTATCCTACCTTTATTTTTATTATTCACTTACATTTTAAAAATTTTAGAACCATGTGTATAAACGACTATTATTATTATTATTATTATTGTTTCATTGTAGTTTTATGTTAATTTTCAACCCAGATTAAGGAAGTGGCATATATCCTTTCCAAACACGTTGCCTCTGTAAACAATTTGGGGCAGATCCACATACATCTGCGCTGGGCGCAGCGTATCTAAGATACGCTACGCGCTGTAACTTACTTTTAGTTGCTTTGAATCCTCAACGAATCCGCGCCATAAGTTACGGCGGCGTAGCGTATCTCTCGCGGCGTAAGGGCGCGGAATACAAATTCGGCGGGTAGGGGACGTGTTTCATTTAAATGAAGCACGTCCCCGCGCCGAACGAACTGCACATGCGCCGTCCGTAAAAACTCCCAGGGTGCATTGCTCCAAATGACGTCGCAAGGACGTCATTGGTTTTGGCCTGAACATAAATGGCGTCCAGCCCCATTCACGGACGACTTACGCAAACGACGTAAAAATTTAAAAATTATACGCGGGAACGACGGCCATACTTAACATTGAGTACGCCACCATATAGCAGCTTTAACTATACGCCAGAAAAAGCCGAACGGAAACAACGTAAAAAAATGCCACGGCCGGTCGTACGTTCGTGGATCGTCAGAAATAGCTCATTTGCATACTCGACGCGGATTACGACGGGAACGCCACCTAGCGAAAGCCGAAAAATTGCATCTTAGATCCGACGGCGTACGAAGACGTACGCCTGTCGGATCTAGCCGAGATGCCGTCGTATCTTGTTTTGAGGATTCAAAACAAATATATGACGCAGGAATTTTGAAATTACGCCGGCATATCAGTAGATACGCCGGCGTAATTTCTTTGTGGATCTACCCCTTTGTCTTTTGAATATTATAGTGCTTCAATCTTAGACTCACTCACCTGATGTTAATGTGATATTAAACCCAAAAAGCAACAAAACATTTATTATATTACAGCTTACCATTTCTTGTATGTGATGTCAGCATTAGTTTTCTTTTTTATGTTTTCTTTCTTCTATTTTCATCTGGTGATCCAGCCAGTAAATCTGTTTCAAAAGAACAAGCTCTCTTCCAGATGTATCGGTTTACGGGGATGGGATTCAACACTGACAGGGGTGCTTAACCATTATCAGGTTTTATTTATTTATGTAAAACCTGTGAGTACGAGCATAAGGAAGATCTGTGTATACACACACAGATGGGTGATTTAAAATTGGAAAATAACTTACATTTGTAACGGTCACCACCATTTACGATATTCCCATTCCATCAACCACGACAGCTTATCTGACACTCCACAATCTAGCAGACACGATCCATACCAATTCCCCAGAAAGACGAGACAAGCTCCGTTCTCTGAGTCAAAATGTATGAATGCACTTTAATGGTATCTTAGCTCTCTTATATACAGTACAGCATGTTAAAGTTAATCACAGGGACAAAGGAACTCTCCACCCACACATCACACAATGGGGGGGCTTCAATACACCTTCTCTTAGACAATGACATCCAGTTGAGCTAATCATTAGTCATCCCCCAGACGTCCCGTCTCCGCAATTAGAGGAGGTAATTACTACAGCTTGACAAGTCACATTCCTTTACTAAACATAATTGACATGCTAATTCCCTACCCCTGAAAGGAGACATCTGATCTTTAAACTGCTAACTCACAACACATATCTATCATCAATAGCATCTTCACACAAACAGTGTTATTAGCATACATAATGAAAGGTCTTGGAGCAGACCCAATTAACACCTCAAAAGCATGTGTCCCCCCATTGAATGAAAACACTCCATTTGGAGTCAGACTTTAACAACCTGTAAAATTCCAAGATATCATGCAAAACATGAATTATCAGTAATGTCCCATCTCATGTAATTTATAATTAATATTTCACAGTCACCCTATGCCCAAAGGGGCACAGGGTGACCCTAGACCCAAGAGTCATTAGTGACGCTGGCACAGGAGTACCCCCCATCCTTCAAAAATCTCTGGTTGTCACGGGTCATCCCGTTACAACATTGAATGTCAAAAAACAGACACCTTTAAAATTACCTAGCGCTAAGATGGCATTTTAAATAAATAAACACAACATAGTCTAGTGAAACAATTAAAATGTCTAACGGTAATGTATTTGTTGTAAGAAAAGCCTGTGTAAGATGTAATATTTCCTGAGCGGAGTGAAAAATAATACATGCAATATACCTGTCATGTATTCGCATGAGCCTAGTTAATTCTCAGCAAATCTTTTTCTAATCCTAGATAAGTAAAGCTGGTGCCTGCATCTTGGGAACATACGAGGGTTTAAGATGCCAGGGTAGAAACATAAATCTCAACCTGCAGAACAGAGTTGTTCTTGAATGTCACAAAGTGATGGATAAATGAGCTTCAAAAGACTTTCAAGCCATTTATTAGCACTTAAAGTATTGGAAAAAACAAACCTTATGTCATTCATACACAAAGCTTTTGTAACAATTATAAGACTACCTGACAGTGCAAATTGGGAAAAATGATCATGTAAATATATTGTGCTATCATACGTTGTGCAAAACAATGAACCCTACAGCACCTGTAGAAAACCTGTACTAGCGTAAATGCAGAGGCTACCATTGCTGACCTCTTTCTGAAAATGCTAGTTGCTGGCTACCTTCTGATACTTCTGAATACCATCATTTAAAGTATAAATCTAGGCTATACAAACAATTACAGAGAGTCCTCTGTGTATATATTTTAGAAATTTGCAGTACTCAAGTATAAAATAACTCCAACAATTTGGTT